>NC_058521.1:289240598-289890598 GCF_904849725.1 Hordeum vulgare subsp. vulgare | reverse complement strand
CACCTCAATGTGGAAATGTACTATCTTATTCCAAAATATAAGGTCTTCATGAAGTTATGTCTTGTTTTTAGGAATATAGGTACCGAAGTTCAATAGCGGTAGGTAACAAAGAAAAGACGAGTCAAGGTCGATTGACAAGACTTGCTAGGCTGACCTTCCAGCCATACTCCATCCAATATCGAACGGAATTGCTAAAGGTTTCATTTGATGCTGACCTCAATGAACCAGACCTCGAGAATTCGTTCATCCCTTCGCTCCGAGGATTGATCGAGTACTTTGCCACATGCATGAGTAGGCCTGTTGCCGGGATGTCCCATTAAAAAGGCAGGTCCCATATTTGAAATACAAAAATAAGATCAGATAGCGCTCAAGAGGTTTTTCTCCATACGAGAAATCCTTCACTCGCAGGGAATTCAAATAGATGTGTTGAAGATCATCAAAGAAAGGAAAAAGACCGAATTCGATCCATCTCCTCCCTTTTCTTTAAACCAAGAGCTACTCCTCCCTTTTCTTTTTTTATGTAATCTCAATACAATTTCGTTTGTGTTCATGTTTTCAATTTAGAACCCCACGGAAGTGAATAGAAAAAAGAAAAATACCCCTGTGATACGCCTTACTTTACCTATTTCTAGATTGATTGATGTTCAATGGAGGGAAACTTGCCATTCCTTCTTTCCTTTGAAATTGTACATTTTTTTGATTCTGAACTAATTGTATCCTTTTTGTTCCCATCGAGCTTTCTTGCCTAGTGACTAAGGATTTTCACACTTGTTGTGTCTATAAAAGATTTTCTCATAAAACACTAACAGAAGTGTTAGAGGGATTCACTTTCGATAAAAATCCAAAAGCAAGTTCCCTATACTACCTTCTTTCCCTCCTCTGTTTCTGTCTTTAAGAGGCAGTGCATCCGGCAGGAACCGAACCTACTTTTTGACCCATTTTGCCTTTCTAGGTTGGTGGGCGCTTTCACCATTCAGGCATGGATGCTTTAGCGAGTGAACTAGGTTTTTATTTGAGAGCAAACTAGGTTTTTAGTGGTATTCCTTCTCGAGCTTCTATTTCTTCCGTTAAGGGAGATTCGGGAAAACATGGAATAGGAAGATGTGTTTCCAGAACGAACAAGATATGGGTAGAGAAGGGGAAGTTAGCAAAGTTAGACAAGATTGGAATGGGCATAGGAACATGTATTGATGTACCAGATTGGCTAATGCTCCCAGGTTGATGCGATGTATTCCACCAGTTGACTGGAGACTTTATTATTGGTATATCGATCGGTCCAACGCGGATTGAAATAGTAGCTGGTTTGACAGGAAGCTTTTGAAAACGCAGTGCACCCAGGTAAATAAGGAACAGGATGAATACAGAAGTTAAACGAGCATCCCACACCCGAAAGGTACCCCACATAGGCCTTCCCCGAAACCCCCCAGTCACTAACATAAACAAAGTAGAAAAAGCACCAATTTCTGTACTTGTTCCGGAAGAGCGAAGAAAAAGGGGATGTTTTGTTAATGGGAACAAGCAACTGTTTATAGCTGTCGCGATATAAATAACTATACTCATCCGAGCCGCAGGGACATGTACATGCGAAATACGAGAATTTCCACCTTGTTGAAGATCTGGTCATGCTACCCGAAGACTTAAATGAATAGCCATCGCTGTTAAGAACAACCGATGCCTTATGTGTATTGGATCCACTCTTCTGTTAGCATGAACACATGAATGAGATTCTATTCCTCTTCCTTATTGTTCCTAAATAGAACCCCCAATCTAGATGCGGAAGTAAAATAAATCCTTGTTTGTACATCACTGAACTTACATACCCGTGCCCAGCTCAACATTCTTTTAAAACAATCGAATAACGGCTTTTCCATGACTTGGCCATTCAATCTTGTGAACTAATCGAGAACAAAATTGGATAAAGAGATACAAAAGGAGAGGAATACCCAATCGATGAAAGAACATGAAACCCTTCTGTTTCAATAGAGGTACGGGAAACGGTTGGGGGCAATAAAGTAGGTGAAGTGGTTGGATTTTGCGAGCTGTTCCAACCACTGCTGGATGTGATTCGAAGAGCCAAACGAGAATGAATACCACACAGAAGAGTCAAGACCGTGCTCCCTAATAGAATGTTTAACCGATCCATTCCGAATCGATCGAATTGGTAACATGGGAAAAGCACAGAAAACACGACTTATTTGAATAACCCGGTGACCTACCAATTGTAGAAGTAGGATTTTTGGCAACCAATAAGCATTTAAATAATACAATTCGAGTGTACCAGATTCTTTATCATTTCGAGGAAAAGGTTCGGGAGGAAAGGGAAACAACAAAGGGATCCGAATTGAACCAAAATGGGAATGACACGAAAAATCTTTTTCAAAACCTATCATTAAGGGCGTGACCACGATATACGAGAGGAATAAAAAACTCGTGATTGGTGTGGAGTGGAAGATCTGCTTATGAAATTGTTCAAGAAAGAGTCGTCTCATTTCCTTACTTATTCGTTCTTTCGAATTCATTCAGTTCGACGGTTGGCGCTACGCTAGCTTTGCATGATTAGCTCCGACAGAACAGGTACTGCATTTCCTTAGTTGGATCCGCTCTTTCCCTCTCGTGCAGTTGTTGCTTCCGGCTATTTATTCAGTCGTCAATCAGCATTGATCCGGGTAGTTAGTAAGTCTCTCTCTTTTTGCCCGTCCTTCTCTATCTATGAAATTCCTAATTCAGGGAGTTCGCTTTCCAATATCTAAATGTTCATGCAAAGCAACAAACAAAATGCAAGAACTGTCACACAGAAGTCACACAGTATACTGATCATTCTGAAATGATAAAAAGTATGGGATTTCATAAGAGATTCATACATAGAGATCTAAACTCATCGAAGGACCCGGCCAGCAAACGAGATCTTTTACATCCGAAGGACCATGCCATTCGAAGATGAACCAATCACCGAGCCGAGTATGTGCAAGACAAGACACGGCTAGATAAGTCAAATAGAAGATATTGCTTTTACACGAGCAACTCTTTTCTTCATGTGGGTACAGCCCACTTTTCCTTTGATGAAATGCGAACACAAACTTCAGTCATCCAAGAAAGAAGTAAACATCGAAATCGAAGCATTGTCATTGGGTTGAAGATCAATTCATATCGACAAGACTTCCATCCATCTTTTTGTTGATATTTGGATTCCGTTTTCAAATAAAGTCATCTTGTAGTTAGATATCACCTTTAGAATCATCAGCCTCTGTCCCTACACTAACTCGCTTATCCGGGATCGATCCTCACTACGGTCCTTTATTTCGAAACGAGGATAGGTCTCTCGGGTTCAAACTTATTTTGCAGGGAGAAATTGGTACATGTCTGTAGATCTTCATCTCACAGCGAGCACTTGATTACGGAGCATGATTCTATATATTATTTATGGATTATTATAGAATCTATCTTTTTCTTCAAATCATAGTGGGAATCCTATTACCGATACCTAAACGTTTTCTTTGTCGAAACAGAAAGGAGGGAAATTGGATAACCAACGACACGAGTTTCCCGTTCAACGTTCCGCTTCGCTCCACTGTTAGATAGGCAATTCAATAGTTACCAACGAAAGGAGTTCCCCTTTTCTTGGCCAATTGACGTTCTGCTTCAATAAGTCATGACCTGATACGAGTTATTCAGTTCTGCTTCAATAAGCCAACGAAAGCCTCACTAGTTCCTTCTTCCCGTTCACTATTCCCGTAGCCTGATACGAGTTATTTAGTTCGTGTCTCCTTGTTCTTGGGAAGAACCGAAGGTTCATTCGCGGCACTCATAGACATTTTTGTATTTCAGACCCTCTTCTTTCCCTAAAAAGCTAATAAATCGAAACAAGAGAAAAGGAGAAGCGAAAGCTCGAGTCGAAGAGTGGAGGTCGCTCGGTAACTCGAGTCGACCAGTCCCATTCATTCTTGCCCTAAACAAGTGGGCCATTCATTCCGGTGCCACCTTTGTTCAATCGAGTCCATGTTCTCTATTTCCAAAAAGCCATTCGTTCATTGACCCGTGGACCAGAGGTTTAAAGCTTGGGATTGAGCTTTCTAGTTTTCTTTAGTACAATCTTTTTGCGAGAGCAACCCCGGGTTTGTTCCTAAGACTACACTCACAACTTTCTTTGTTCATGTTCCGACATAGGAGATCTAGTGGTAGGATAGGGGACATAGCTTTAGAGCTGCAGTAAACCTCATATGCGCGTGGCTCATCATAAGACCTTAGCCTGATGTCCTACCCAAAGACTTCAAAGGTAGGCACAGGACAACCTTTCCGAGTTCTAACTTCCAAACCTATAACTTGGTTTGCTTACGTGATACGAGCTATCAATCAAAGAAATGTTCTAGTTCCGCGATACGAACTTGACTGCCGCTCTGAGACAGTAGATTTCTTGGTTTGGGGTCCCTTTATCAAAGGCTCCCTTCCCTACTGATCATACAACAAATGAAGGTGGTTAGAAATATGGCACATCGATCTTCTGTACACCCTGTTCGTGCTGCGGAACGCAAAAAATCCGCCTTCCTTGGAAAAAAAATTCTTGACTCCGAAGTATCAAAGGAGACTTGGGGGGCGCCTTCTGAAGAGCCCTTCATTCTGCCACTCAGATAGGCTAGGATTCGTGTCTCAGCCGGAAGGGTTCGTAGGACTGACTCAGACAAAGCGTTAGAAGTACGATCTCCGAATCTATAAGCTTTGGCCTGCCTTCTTCCCTTATCTAATCCATTAGGTAATAAGAAAGTGGTGTTAATTGTCACGCTAAGGAGCTAACCAGTGACATTTCTGTCTCAATTGAAGTCAACCTTACTATACTCGCTTGTAGGAGATCATCACTCAGAAGGACGTTCTTTCGCTAGAAAAACAAGAGTTTGAAGATCACCCAACCCACGTAAAGGTCAGAACTCTCGATCTACCCCCACTTTCTATAGCAATTTATCGACATGTTGTTTCGAATGTCCTTGAAAAGGCCTACACACATACCCTGCCACTCGGTGTGTAGTGGGTTTGTTTAGTAGAGATGGGTAGAGCGCACAAGTATTGGAAGGAAAGTTTCACCCTTCTTAAAAGAGAAAAAGTCTGTATCGAACTATGATTTGAATTCCTTTTTTATTAGTTTCCAAGTGCAAAATGTTCATTGCCTTGATCAGAGCATTTAAGCCTTTTAGAAGCGAGCATTTCCGCAGCTTCTATTTTTCCTAAAGCTAATGAACCGAATGGAAGAGAAAAACTTGGAATAAATAATAAAGAAGGAACCAACAAGAAAATAAAGAATTGTTCCAACCTCGGCTCGGGGTCTGTCTGGAAATGGAAAATAGTTCTCTCTCTCTCATGTGGTCTCGTCACGGTGACAAGAAAAACAAGTGAATAATTGGAATAGAATGCAATCGTCAACAAAAATTGGGTAGGATGTATTATAAAAGAAAGCCTTGCCTCACTCGCAAGTGAGGACCTCACCCCTCCTTCCTCATTTATTGAGAATGGAAAAAGATATTGTTCATTGCTTCCTCAAAACAAGAGTTCCATGGGCAGTTTTTAATAAACCTCTTTAAGCAAGGCAAGGCGATTCATGAAGGATTCCTCTCCTCTTCTAGTTGGTCTATTAGACTATTATTACTATAAGGTCCCTCTTTAATAGGCATACCCGTAAAGGAAAGGCAAGGGAAAATGGATGGAGATTGGTCAGTGGTCTCCTCTCCAGGTCGAGTATTTCTGTTGTTTTCTTTGATTTGGGTTAAGAACAGTAGTCGTACATTCCACTTTGTTAAGTTCTTTTTTTTTGATTCGACATAACAAGAACAGAATCGCGCTCTGTAGGATTTGAACCTACGACATTGGGTTTTGGAGACACACGTTCTACCAAACTGAACTAAGAGCGCTTTCCGGGAGATAAAGCAGTAAAGAAAAGGATGATTTTTGTACCGCATGCATATAGAAAAATGAAACTCTGAATTTTGTCCAATTTGAATTGATCTCAGTTGATCCCTCGTTACTGCCCATAGGAGAAGTAATAGGTAGGGATGACAGGATTTGAACCCCAGCCTTGTATTCCACATCATAATTTATTCCTCCATCTATATACAATTTTCTTGTCATTTCTTATTTTTGGTTTCATATAATAAATGATATACATCTGAAACCCAACCTAACATATAAAGAATGAATATTTATCGGTAATTCTCAGGAAGAAAGAAGGGGTCATCTTTTTTATTTTTATTCCACCCTCATGTACCCTTCTTTGCATTGTTTCTAAAGCCTGTTCAACCTCATATCAGCTAGAACAAGTCATGGACTTCTTCAATGAAAGAAAGTCTCGTGGAAACGTTTTCAACGAAATCAGAACCATAAAAAATAGATTTCTTGATCTTTTTATTTAGGAAAACTTTATTTTTTCGTAGTTTTTTCTTTTATCCTAAAGATATGTAGAACGAGTGTATTATGAAATGTTCGTTGTCTAGCTTTGCATACATCGCTACTTAATCGTTTAGTGGTTATCGATGAAATTACTTCACCATAGAGAAAATATTATGGAAGTTTATATATATATATATATATTATTGGTTGGTTTTGTTTATCTCCAATTGGAAAAGTTGAACTTGTAAATTCATATGTTTAGCCTAAAGTACATAACTTGTGTTCCTCTCTAGTTCTTGCAAAGCCACGTAATCAAGGCTCACCTCATTTGTAGTTATAACATGTTCAGCTGAAAGCAAACTCCAAATTAAATTGGTTTACTATTAGTAACACATATACTTTTTTACCTTAGCTCTTTCTTTATTGTTCATTGAGCAGTTCAAATGCTTGGATTGCTTATCAGAGAAGAGGTAAAAATATTCTTCATTCGTTTATTTTGTTAATTCAAAATTGTATTCAAATCCATTCTTTCTCATAACTTGAGAATATGTACAGCGCAGAACAGAAAAGAAGGCAGATTTGATGAGTTGTAGGGGCGAACCCACTTCCACTGATTTCTTGTGGGAAGGTTCTATAAGGGAAGAAGAATCAGAGCTGTGACCTGGTAACCTTGATTTCTTTCGAAACGTCATCACGAGAGTAACAAAGAAAGAATAACGTAGATAGGAAGGAGCAAGCCGAGCCCCAAGGATAATGAATTGGTATGCCGGGTGCTTACTTGAGCTAGAAGCCAAGTTATCGATAATCAAAGGAAGGTGTGAGTGAACGAGCCCAACTTTCCGATTCAAATATGACTCCTTTCCACTTTCAACAAATAGAGAAATCTCTGCTAGGCTAGCAGTGGGTAACCAACGTAGTGCTCCATTCGTTCGATGACATCCAATCGGTTCTCCTCGAATTCCAATCCAATCTCCCAATCAGTGAGAAATAGAGGGTCGGATGAGATCTCGAACGTTGTCCCTACCTACTGAGGAATCCAAACTGTATGTAGAAAAAGAGAGTGTTGGAAAAGCATCGAGGAGAACTTACCTTGTGAGTCACTACTCCGGCACTGGGCAGGAATACTACTAGCGAGGCTTATAGGCGGCTAGTTCTTAAAGAAATCTGTCAGCTATAACCTAGCCTATTGAATCTGGTATGCCCGAAGCACGAAACTAGATAGGTAGCCCTACCTACGACTAGAAAAGTATCGTATTTTTTTCTTCCAGTAAATCTTCCACTCACTCCTTCCATTATGGAATATCATTTGGAATGTATTTTCCCTCTCAAAAAGGCTTCGCCCTCACTTCACTGAACTTATTGGAAATGCCTAGGGCAGAGTTCATTCATTTGCCCAGCAGCCCTACTCCTCATAGTTGATGTGAATTTCTATCCCTGATTGACTCAATCAGGAAGAGGAAGACATGATAACAGAAGAAAAGAAAGGATTGATTACCTTTTTAAGTCAAGAAAAGAAAGGAAAGGGCTATTTATGAGTTTATGTATATGAAGTTTAAGATTCTTGGATGAGCGGAACATCTTTGAGACAAATCATCTCTACCCGGGTACATAGCTTCATCCAAACCACGGATCCACGAATTGTTGACTCGCTCTAGAAAAGATCTTCGTAGTTGGGAGTAAACCTGAGAATGGTTTTTAAAAAACCGGGTGTAACGGTTCGGTTCTTACTTTGGGTTTGATTGGTTCAGGTTTTATTGGTCTGAGATTTTTTGAGTTTGGTTTTGGTTTGGGTATGTGGATAAATCAGTTTGGGTATAGCTGATTATGGGTTTAAATGGTTTGATTATTAGCGGTTATAAACTATGGTTCCAAACCAGTCTCTAGGCATTGGTTAATGCAATAATCAACGACGATCGACAACGAGTATCTTTGATCCGCGTGCATGCTGTAATGCACTATGTAATTATGTATTATGGGGAAACACCACATGAAAATCGGAAGTGTTTGCTTGTGCTTTCGCTAAGCAATTTGGTTTCAATACACTTGTTAGTGAGCTTTTTAGTCATGGGGATGTTCTTTTTGTCTCTTGCTCTGTGCTGACCATATCTCAAGGATAACTTTGTTTCCAAACTGTTTTTGATGCACTTATGTCTTTTCTATCTCATTTGCTTCTTAACATGTCAATTTGTGCAATCATATGTAAATTAAAGCAAACCCATAGTTACGTACTGGGTTTAAACCCATTGTTATGTATCGGGTTTAAATTGGTTTGGGTGGAAAAAATAGTGGGTTCGGTTTTGGTTGGGCTAAAAATGACATTAAATGGGTATGGTTCAAGTATGGTTTTGAGGGATAAATGAACGGGTATGGTTCAGGTATGGTTCTAGTATAAAACCATTCTCAGGTTAAGTTGGGAGCTCTGAACCGCTGATCGATATGGTTTCCTAGGATGAGAACTCTGGTTTACTACTTGACAATAAGAAAGTTGTTTTATCTTTTTTTCAGTTTTGGAAGTGTTTTCCCTAGTCTGAATTTCCCCTTCTTCTATTTGATCAACATGGATAGCAAAAAAGCATGAATATGCCTACTGGGATAGAAGGAGAGAAGGAGTGAACGAGAAAAGGAAATACCTCTTTGTTTACCTTGGAATGAATTGCTCAACTAGTTAGGTAACGAAACGAAACGTTCATCTACGATCTTTCTTAAAAAAAGATAGGACTGTACGGCAGTTCTCGTTAGTAGATTCGTAGAACAGAAGAAGAAGTTCACTCTGACTTGCGCACTACAAAAAGGCAGCCAACGACTTCGGACGTACTCCGTCTTTCGAGCCTCTGTTTAGCTTCAAAAGATAAGGCGCTAGTGCAACGAACGCTTCTTTGGTGTGTCGCACCCCAACTAACTAGTGCTTGACTTGACTTTCCCCCGCGCCCTGTCCAATGAATAAGGAGAAGGCCGGCCTATCAATGACCGGGCTAGCCTGATCTCCTTTATACTTACCTCAAACAACGAGCGAATTCGAGATGTTGATGAGAAAGGGTCTTTTCTCAAGGCCAAAGAGTGCTCTTTGAAGACTATTATGCATCCTTACGAATACAAGAGTGGTTTTTTTTTGTTTTGGGTATAGCAGGACTTGAACCTGCGACCATTAGGTTTCGCACATCAAATCCAGGCAAAGCAGTCTTCCCAAACTTACTAATTGTTGAATTAATACTTGCTATACTAATAGCTCTTCAATCTGTTTATTGCTCCTTCATTGTCCTTTCCCTTTGCTCTAGCGTTAGTCGCAGGAATCCCTCTTGCGTTAGTCATAGTCATCTATTCGTAGAAATCGTAGGAAAGATTGTGGGAACCTACACCCTACCTTTCGTAGTCAATACGATGAAACCAAAGCCTTAGCAGAGGAAGGAACCGATCTGATTCCCGGAACCGAAGCAACCGAAATAGGTATTTCCACTACTGCCGTTACTTAACCGAGGACAAGGACAGCTGCCCCGCTGGGTGTAGATTTCATCTCGTTAGTGTGCATTGTTGAACCCACGGACAAGTAGGGATTTTGATATTGATAGCTAAGGGGAGGTGGGGATACCACTATTGAATCTATTGAATTTGTTAAATTCCGAGGTGTCGAAGCCGTTGATTCGAAACCTAGGATATTCCCTTTGATTTTGTTAGAGGAGCCTTTATCCAGATAGGAAGGTATGGTTGCTGGTATTAATCTAGCTAGTAGGAAGAAAGCCGTTAAATCCCATACTACCATTGAATGTATATACGAATCCCTTTTCGTAGGAAGGAAAAATCTGAAACCTCGGAGCCTAATCATGTAGAGGAACTACTTGATATACTACATATCATGTGCTTTCTTAATGGTGGAATTGGCAAAGCTTTGGCCGGGTGGATCATTTCAGTACGAATACGGGGTATAAAAGATACCGGTTCTACTCCCTCCTAGCATAAGGGAAGCACTTCCGAGACAGCCTGTCCTTCTATTGAGCCTGATGTGGGTTCCGAGCTTCATGATACGATAGATTTCATTGCTTTATACGCCGTAAAGGAGCTCGTATTGGACCTAGGAAAAAGGGAGCTCTAGCGATGTTCTCTAGCGCTCGTTATCGTCATATCTCATATCAAAGCAATTGATTCGAATTGAATTGCACGTCTGCTCGTAACCACTATGAGCCGGAAAGGAAGGAATCTGCTTTAGAGGAGGGAAGCCATAGATTGTCATACCGTATCTACAACTATGGAATGTGCTTTGCCTTTGCCGCTAAATCGTATTGTTCGTAGGTCGTATTTCTTACTTGGCGTACCCCCGGAGGAAAAGTATTATCGTAGGTTTCGTGGTCATATAGATATCCCGATTTTCGTAACCAGCTTGCCTTCCATCTCCACCCACGAATCGAATTAACCCGATAATCCGTAGTTGGCAACCCAGATGGCTGGGCTATCCAAACCAGATCCGTATCCTCTCATGGCGATCAGCCGCATTCTCTTTCTCAAGTTAGTCGATCCAACCCTGCAACCTTGTAAACAACTATACCTTGACTTGTTGACCCAGTGAGTAACTACTATCGTAGCGAACCTAAAGCATTCACGCTTACCTTCGTAAACTTTGACTTGACTCCTTATTAGGTCACTAAAAACCATGCAATGCATGCAAAGCAATTCCGCTTTCTTCTCCCAATGCTATCTTATATGAATAACAAAACAAGGATTTCATGTGGGCTCTTTCCTTGCTATGGAGAGTAGCTCATGAGCGCGTGAGTAGCCGGGTAGGCAATATAAGTATAGTTGTTTTAGAAGTTCCAGTGATGGACTAAAAACTCAACTCAAGAAGAAATCTGCCCCATTTGCCCGCAGATCATGTAAAGAAATCTGCCCCATGCTTTAGAAGCGGTCGCTTCTATTCTTATTGGAGGTAAAGAAAGCAGTTTATGTTTCAAAAATCATAGTGCTCGTTGCCAATCCATAACCAGATCGCTAACTAATCGCTTAACTCTTTGTTCATAACATTATACGTGTATCACTGGGATCGATCCGTTGTCAAAGAATTTCCTATGCCAAAGGGGGATTCGAGATTTCACTGCAGACTGGACCTACCTCCTGGGCCGGGCACTTAAATTTTCCATATTCGATTCATAGGTCAATCCGGAATCAAGCATAAAGGAAGTACATTACACTTATTTGGATTCGTCGTGAAACAAAGCTATTGTCTGGTTTCTGGTCCTGGGTGGATTATTTCTTATCATATTGTGAGGCGGATCATAAGATTGCAAATTAGGCGGTAAATAAGTAGATTCTATTTTACAAGGGTCGGCTTTAGCTGAGAATCAAAACTACGATTCCCCAGAAACACATTCCCTTTCAAGCTGAGCTGAGACGTATCTGATACCTTTACTTGGTCCAGTGCTGCCTCCGGCACTTCTTTCTCTTTCTTGTGCGAACAAACTAGAACCTGCCAGCCCAACCCTATCTTCTGAATCAGAATGGACTAGTGATTTTGATCTATTGCCAGAGCCCTATTCTTATGATAGCAAGATCCGTGCTCACATAGCTATCAGAAAGTTTTACTTGCATCTATTTCAACTAGACGTGAGGTCTCCCCACGGCAACAACGAGGAGGAGGAGATCCACATTTAGAGGGCGAGGGGTTCGAAACTCGGGGAGGTCACATATGGTTGTGGAAGAAGAGCTTGTACGGGCTCCGAGGTCAAAGAAATTCGACAAGTTCTTGGTCGATCGATACCTTTCCATCCCGGGGCAGATCTCTAGATCCGATATGAGTGTAGATACTTTACTTTCTTCTTCCTTAGTGAGTAACGTATAATGTCTAGAACAAAGGAATTGAGTCTAGCTCCACTCCGAGGGACAAGACAGAAATCTTATACCGATGCCAACTGCAAGGTGTGCTTTCCTATGAACCGATTCTTAGACTATAGATCTCATCCCAACGATCTGCTTGTACGAAAGAAAGAGAGATGATCTACTTGCAGCTACTGTTTGTTACTGCTGAACATCTCCTACCACTACCAAGAAATACCAATACGGACTTCTTGTTCCAATCGAAACGAGCAAACCTGGGGAAGATAGCAAGATTAGCAGAATGGGAACCCTCCATGGGGAAGGGCTCTCAGACGCACCACAGAGCCCATAGCAGCTACTTTTAAGGTTTATCGCCAATCAGCCCAGAAATCCATAGAAAGACAACTGAGATTAGTGAATGGCATCGATCTGAAGTTCATAGAATCTCTAGCGCCTCTTTGTTCGTAACAAATGAGTAACTTAACTACTAATGTGACGAATAGTGCCAGGCGTAGTGTATCACTGAAATTCGATCAGTCTGTTGGAAAGGGATCACTCTCTCATTCTCCTTCAAGTCCTGTGCGTGCCTGTTTCGAAGAATGCTATTCGCTCTAGTGTCCTATGCCTGTTTCCTAGAATGTTATTTGCTCTAGTGGAAAAAGTAGCGATTTATGGCCATAATCCCGACCCGAACCCTCAAATGATGATGAACGGCTGACTTCACGTAGAACCCGTTATGCCAATCTGGATTCCACATCTGCTACAAGAAAATCGTCTTGAAAGATTGCAAATCAAGCATTCGTCCTTAGCTCAAGGATTGGATTACCGCAGTTCCTGAAAGATATCGTGCCAACACAAAGATCTCATTCCCGTAGATTCCGTTCGTTCCAGCAATCGTGCCGGAACTCACTGATCCATTCAAAGGATTTCTTTACCACTGCTCCCAATGGCCAAAGGACCGATATCTTCTTCTCACGCCTAGCAAAGATCGAGTTCTGTTCTCACTTCACTTAATGAGCCTATTTCTCTGTTTTTATACCCGTTTAGATAGATGGTAGAAATGCCCCTATTTGGGGCGTTAAGCCCGTTGGTTCTGAGAATCCAAAAGAGTAAATCGACCATGCCTTTATCTTCACATCGACCGTTCATCAACAACTTGATTCAAAAGCGCAAGATAGCCCAGCTCAGGGAGAAGGCCCGTGACTTATGAGTAGTAAAGGTGGTAACAAAAGAAAGAGGCGTACCCAGCAAATGTAATAGCCCAAGGCGTTTGTTACTTTTCTTATTGAAGCAGAGAGCCTTGTCCTAACAGACAGAGGCGGTGAATAGGACATGGCAGATACAAAGCTTCCGCTCGGTCGCGAATAACTTCTTTACTAAATGTATAAGTAGGCACGGGGCCTAGGGTCACAGTCCGGCTCACCGCAACATATTTTATTTCGTCTGACCCGACTATCACTCCTATTTCCAGAAAATGTTATCCAAGATTAAAGGATTGATACGGGCGTGCTTCCTTGCAGAGGGTTGTTTTAGAAACCTACCCACCAGAAACTTCACTTTGCCACCCAGGTATAACCAAAGCCTTCCACAAAGGAATATTTACTACTGGGTCCATCACGTGTCCAGATACCGGTGCATCCCTTGCCGTTCCCCCATCGGCTGAAGTTGGATCAAAGTCCCCGGACGCGAATGCTCATTATATAAAGAACTAGGCCTACTTAGGTAAACAGGCACCCCATCACTACCATAGTAGTTGAAATCTCTAACTTAGGTGCGTTCGCCCATTACTTCTACCCATCTACGTGATTCTGAGATCCAGCCATTAGAACTAAGAGATCCCCGCAGTTTGACCTACTAAAGTAGGCTTTCTATTGAATATCCACCCGTGGTAATTGCTTGACTTGTAGAAGCACCAAGCTTTGGTACTATAGTCGTACTCGAGACCCTATTGAGCTGCTTAGTCTTCTCCTTTCTTTCCCATGGTCCGGGTGGGCACGGATATGGATGGCAGGAGAGGAGTTAAGATCCCTCAGCTAAGGATTAGACCAGACGTTTCACTGTCTGATGACGAGTGGCACACAAATCTACCTGAGAAGGATTCTGCTATGTAAAAAGTGTTTATATAAACGAGTTGTTTAACGCCAAGATGCCAATAGCTATGATGGATAAAGAAACTCCCACGAGTAGGGCTCGAAAGCCCGGGACTCTCCTGGCAAAGAATCTGAACAATCTTTGTTCTTTTCTGAGAAAGAAGAAGATGCGAGGCATGGATCCAAGCCTGAAGGCGACGTGGAGTATTATTATTATCGTTACTCCATAGAATGGGAGGCACTATCTTCTTGCAAAATGCAGTTATGAAATCTGTAATCTAGATGACTCTGGTTGAAGGGGACGATGCAGCCTAGCGGTTACGAACTTTTTGTTCGATTCAAAGGATTTCCACTTGAGTAAAGCTATGGTGGGAAATAAACTACCAATTAGGCAATGCACGTCTCTATTTCTTGAATTCTCTGGTCTAGGCAACCCGAAAGCGTTGTTTAACAAAGACAAGTCTGAATTTGAAACGCAATCCTGCAGAGAAAATAAACTTAAGTAACCACCAGTTGAAACTGAGCGAGGATGCCTCTCCTAATGGAAGTTACGGGCTCAAACAATACCTAATGGTAGGAAACTTTGCTACCCGAGCATCTCTTTCTTATTAAGAGCAACATAAGTGTTGATTTTCTACTCTCGGGAGTAGGTAAGGGGGACTATGCCGAATAAAATAGGGACTACGGTAGGCATGAAATGAAACTTCTTATCTTAGGTACGGAATTCCTCCACATTAAGACACCAACCTGCCTTTGACAAGTCAATAATCAATAACTAGATTTAGGAGCACAAGCCGATGCGATGCTTCACGTCGAAATGGGTTAGTCTGCATCTGAGAGACCCCGCCTAGCTCTAAAATGGTTTCAACCTTTCCTCAAGCTCATGGAATGAACTAACTCATATGAAGTGAGCATATTATCATAGACATCACTCATGATATCGAACTTGAGGAAGAAGCTGTTTCGACATCTACTTTATCCCAAGTGCAATAATGCTCCAAGTATGGGTTTTTGAATTCATTCCTCGCTGATCGCGCATCATCTTCAGTTCACGATTGAGGCTCAGATGGAGATTGATGAGATATAGGCTCTGGCTCTGGACAAGCGATAACAGAGACTTTCTAAAGGATCCCGCTAAGAAAATGAAATGGGTTACTTGGAACAAGCAGCTAAGGCGCAAAGGTAAGGATGAGCTCGAAAAGTTCAAACTTGAATGATAGCTAGTGGTGGATTGAGACTTTTGAGCTTCTCCATCAATCACTTTTCGGAAGCTGATTCCTTTCTTTTTAAGCAAGTTAAAATCTAGCAGAAAACGAGTATCAATCTATCCCAAGTTCGGACAGGAGAAGCCAGGTCGGATTACGACATTGAATTGAATTGAGT
The DNA here is from genome assembly GCF_904849725.1 of Hordeum vulgare subsp. vulgare. Taxonomy (NCBI): domain Eukaryota; kingdom Viridiplantae; phylum Streptophyta; class Magnoliopsida; order Poales; family Poaceae; genus Hordeum; species Hordeum vulgare. The sequence goes on along the minus strand of NC_058521.1, from coordinate 289,874,957 downwards.
GGCCCCTTCCCTTCGCATCACAGCATCAACCCTGATCACCTCACTTTACATCAATATTGGTGAGCATGCCACAAGATGTAAGATTTCATTGGTTACTCAAGTGTCTAAGTGTTAGTTTCAAGTATTCTTCTTATGATAGACTGAAGGCTTATCAGCGCGCGAAGGTTCTCTGGATTGGTTGTGGTGAGCGATGGGCGAAGGATTGTCAGTGTAAAGCTACTGTTAACCTCCATGTTGTTCAGGAAATAGTGGAATTATTGCGGAGTACTGCTGCAGGCTATTCTATGTTACAGTACCATGATGACTCTGCTTCGGATCTAAGGGTCCTCTCCGCTGAAGCTAATTAGAAATCTCCTGCACCCCGTTCCATTCAGTTAGCTTGCTCAGTAGTCCATAATTTTGATGTTACCCTATTTTCTTGGTCGACTCGGGAAACACTCATTCCTTATTGAATACATCATTGGCATCTCATATTGAAGCTAAAATTGTCATCTCCTGAATCTGTGTGTGCAGGCAACATCAATTTATCATCTAATGGTGTCTTTGTTCTACCGACACATACATTTCGATTTCCTTGGTCAACGGAAGTCACTTTTTCTTTTTCCTTGTTTTCGTCATGCGTCGATTCAACATTCGTTGGACTTTGTAGCTTCAAGGACGTAGTCATCCTCTCAAGATTCTAGTCATGATATTGCTTAAAAAGAAGCCCGGCTTACCTATATTATCAAAGGACCCACTCGAGCCCTAACTAGAAAAGTGCATGGGTGACCAAATTTAGGACAAAGTAGGCGTGGAAGATCCACATGCAACGAAACATCCCTCACGAGTTCCAAACCTGGCCTTCTTTAAGCTGCTTCGACTACGGGAACCACAAGGAAAACGGAACACGAGCGGGAATGTGGGAGTGGGTCCTTCCATATAGTTGGCTTGATGGCCCTTGTGGACAGAGTCTGTTCTCATTAGAGAATTGACCTTAGAACTTTGTGATCAAGACCCATGGTTAGTAAAGTAGAAACTTTCTCTCCGGAAAGGAGGTCCGCTTATTTACTTATCTGAAAAAGCAAAAGGTAGGTAGGCTGTTTCAGAGAAGAGTACGTGGGTTTTCACATAGCCGGATATCAAAAGAGACCCTAATGAGTAGTTTTTTTATTCGTAAACCCTTCTTTCTATGCTTATGGAATCAGCCACTGGCAGGTCTTGGCAATTGAATTCATCCCGTTTTACTTTGTTGAGTGCGATCTGCTATTGACTTTCCCTTATTTTCCATCCATCAGGTAGTTAGTTAGGTCCCGCGGACAAGAACTCCTATATACTGAAATAAGAGGGACTCCTTCCACGCATCGCCGTTAAGATGCTCTTTCGATAGATTTCTATACCTTCCCCTCCCTTTCGTCTGTATCCGGGCCAACGCAAACAACTGCTTGCTTATCGAAGAAGTCTGCTCACATGATTGGAATATGGATCCCCTATGCATGCTATTCTGGGACTGAGGAATGCCTTTCTATGGTGGACCCTGAGGTCGGACTCTTGCTGCTTGATTCAAAACCTGATTCAATAGCAGCAACATATTGATGATGGTGCGTGAACTACCTATTCTATTACCTTATGGGGAGCCCCAAAGCCACATCAAGCCCTATGATCTGGGTCAAGGTACTCTCGAGACCGTCTGGATTGAAGACTATCAAGCACCGTAGGTGGTACCAGCATTCCATGACGATAGGGCATTCCAATCTCTCGGTAGATGCCTGCCCTACTTCATTCCTATCTCCTTCGGCGTAAGCCCCATGTACCCCCTTAAATTAACCACTTGAATTGATCAGGATTTGTTAGGTTGAGTGCATTTTCTTCCAAATCCAGTCAATTTCAAGAAAAGTATCGAAAAATCCCGGGGTTAGGCACCTTTTTCAGTGAAATCTTGTTTTTTTCCCGCATTAATTAGTTATGGGATAATCCTTGCTTCCTCAATGCTCTTGCCTTCGCGGTCCTATTAAAAGAGACACAAGAGGTTTTAGCACCAGCATCTTTGGATCAAAAGATCATTCCATCCTAGAACCAACACGACGACTTCTCCTTGCCCGATTTGAAATGGTGATGAACATGAAATTAGGAATATATATGGACAGATGAATTATGCGTCATGGAATCCGGATCATTAAAGAGGTAGTGTAGACAGTTGTCTAAGTTTGATCTTCTTATATCCCCACGAACTGTTCAGCTTGATAGACCCAAGGGGAAATAGAATCTCGAAAGGATCTTTCTTGTCCGTAGCCCCGTTGGAATCGAGGGCTTGATATCTCATTGGCATGACTAATTGATGAGGCCGACTGCCTAAGTAGTACTCACGAGGTCCTTGATTTCTTGTTATACTTCGTCTCTACCTCTACCTTTATTTGTTTGATTGTCTGATTTTTTTATTCATTTCCTTTCTGGTCGGTCAATCGCACCCTAATCGTCAACTCACACTTTCTTTCCTAAGAGGTCTACTTGAATTTTCATGCAAATCAATTCAAGAATGGGAACAAGAAGAATTCCGAGAGCAATCGCCAAGTTGCATTCTTAATAAATGCATATGAAAAAGTAAAGATTTTCTATGATGATAGCATTCTCGATCGATAAGATGGCGGAGCCCATGAGGACAACAATAGAATAGTGCCATTCCATCGTGTGAAGGCCGCAGTTCCGGTAAACCAAGTCGTTGTAAGAATGAGATTGTCTCATCGCATCTCTCGCATCAATGAGTCTTTTATAAAATGACGAAATAGCTCAGTTGGGAGACTCGCTCTTATATTTTACGAAAAAAGGCATTCGTGCAAGAAGCACAAGCCATTTTCTCGCTCTGTTATTTTCACTTGAAAGTAGATGGACCAGGTGGACCATGTTCTTATGATCTCTCTCTCTTTCTTCTTTCGATTGTGTGGGTGTAGATAGGAATAAGTAAAGGCTGTTTCTTGATAGGAATAAGTGGCCTTCGTCGATGGGACAAACGCTCCACTGTATGCGTTACGAGGCAACAAGCATTTTGTTTTATCATGAAAGTTCATGAAAGAATGTTTCGTTGGAAAAACCAACGCCGACGTCAAGATCAGTCTCCTTTCCTTTCAAAAGTCAGCGAGCAGAGCTGAAAAAGATGGGAAGTAACGATGGATCCTTGGATTTTTCCATCATCAATAGAAGGAATGCTTATCTCAATCAATAGACTAATCATGCTCAGATTTCATCACATAGCGGTTCACCATACGTGCATGCTACGGGAATCACTAACTTCAACACAAGTATTTCTAGATCCACAACACCTTACTAGCATAACTTAAATATTACCACAACCATATCTCAAAACTAATTGAGAGGAATCAAACTTCTCTAACTATTCAATGCACATGAAGGTGGAAGTTTTCGTATCCCTTACGATAACTAGCCCTTTTGAGACTACTTTCAAAGCATAGATCAACTACCAAGGCACGCACCGCTGTGCTCTTAAAGATATAATTGAAGCACATAGAGCAAAAGTATCTAGCTCAAAAGGTATAAGTGAAGCACATGTGAGCTGAATTGTCTACCAAAAGATATAAGTGAAGCTCGACAAAATCACGGTGTGTGCATGTCTCTCTCTCTAGGTATGCAGCAAGGATGATTGTGACACAAAAAAAATAAAATACTCCTACGATACAAGACGCTCCAAGCAAAAACACGTAACATGTGGTGAATAAAAATATAGCCCCATGTAACGTTACCAATGGATTGAAGACGAGAGAGGGGATGCCTTCCCGGGGCATCCCCAAGCTTAGGCTTTGATGCCATCCTTGAATCTCTTGGGGTGCCTTGGGCATCCCCAAGCTTGAGCTCTTGCCACTCTTTATTTCTTTGTCCATAAGAACTTCACCCAAAACTTGAAAACTTCGCAACACGAAACTTAAACAGAAACTCGTGATAACATTAGTATGAGAAAGAAAACCACCACTTCCTTAGGTACTGTAGAAAATTTAATTCTACTTATGCTGATGTTGAGTTACTGTATTTTCAATCTTCCATGGCTAATACCCCCCGATACTATCCATAGTTTCATCAAAATAAGCAACCAACACAACAAAAACAGAATCTGTTAACACCAGACCAGTCTGTAGCAATCTCTATATTCCGTATACCTGTGTTACTTCCAAAATTCTGAAAACTTACGACAGTCTGAACACTTTGCGTTTAAATCAGCCGCAAAAAGAATCAACTCAAAAGCTCTTACAGAAAAAAAAACTGAAAATTCGTTTCGTGAGCAGAAAGTTTCTGTCTTTTCCAGCATGACCAAACGATCATCCCCAAGACTAATCATAATGGTTTTGCTTGGCGCAAACGCAAAAAGGAACACCACAAAAAACAAAATCATAACAGAATTATGAAAGTTTGGAAAACACAAAACAGAAAGAAAAAGGATAGATTCGTTGGGTTGCCTCCCAACAAGCGCTTTTGTTTAACGCCCTTAGCTAGGCATTGAAAATTCAATGATGCTCACACAAAAGACAAGAATTGAAGCACAACGAGAGCATCATGAAACATGTGAAAATCACATCTGAGTCTAACATACTTCCTATGTATAGGCATTTTATAGGAAAACAGATTGTCAAGACAACCAATAGTTGCCATATGCAAGGAAGAAGAAAGAGACAAGAGCAATCTCAACATCACGAGAGGTGATTTGGTAACATGAAGGTTTATACCACAATATTTTCCTCTCTCATAGCAATTACATGTGGGATCATATTCAAATTTAACAATATAGCTATCCCATAGGATATTCTTTTCATGATCCACATGCATGCAAAGTTGACGCTCTTCCAAAATAGTGGGATTATCATCAACTAAAGTCATGAGGCTTAAACAAATTTTCAATATTGTTGCAAATATCATACTTTCAATATTGTTGCATATATCATACTCATCATGAGGCTTAAACAAATTTTCAAGATCATAAGAAAGATCGTCACCCCAATCATGATTATTGCAACAAGTAGGGGACATAGCAAAACTAGCATCCCCAAGCTTAGGGTTTTGCATATTTTTAGCATGATTTTCACTAATAGGATTTATAATGAAACCATTGCAATCATGCTTTTCATCCAAGGAGCCCTCGTGAATCACTTCATAAAGTTCTTCCTCACAATTTTCAGATTCACGCATCTCAAGCAAAACTCCATAAAGATAGTCAAGTGCCCTCAACTCACTAGCAATTCGTTCCACATAAGTGGGTCTCTTACAGAGATTAGCAAGTGGATGAGGATCCATATCACTAGATTTTCAGCAAACAAAGATGCAAGCATATTGAAGGCACATAGCACACAAGCAACGGAAAGGCAAACGAGAGAAAAGGGCGAACGAAAAAGGCAAACGAAAAAGGCAAAGGAGAAAGGCAAATGAAAATGGCAAATGTGAAGTGGAGGAGAGGAAAACGAGAGGCAACTGGCAAAAAAAGTAAATGCAAAAGATGAGTTTGTGGGACCTACTTGGATAGATCTCTCCTTCCTCGGCAACGGCGCCAGAAATACTTCTGCTAGTGCAACAAAAGACCTTCCAACGGCGCCAGAAACACGTGCTGACGGGAGACTATTCTTGTCTTGATTCTCCTCAGCAACGGCACCAGGAATCCTTCTGCTACGGCTACGCCTTTAGGGACTTCCTAGGCAAATATGCAAAGGATTTCCCCGTGGCCTTGGAGCCTTGCGTTGGTGTTCCCTCGAAGCGGAAAGGGTGATGCAGCGCAGCGGTGGTAAGTATTTCCCTCAGTTTTGAGAACCAAGGTATCGATCCAGTGAAGGAGTATCACAAGTGCCTGCACAAACACAAAAAACCTGCTCCCAACGCTATGAAGGGGTTGTCAATCCCTTATAGATTGTTCCCAAAGTGAGAACTGAAAGCAACAAAGTAACAAATAAGAGTAAAAGGGGAGGTGTAAACGATAGATGTGAATAGACCCAGGGGCCGTAGTGTTTACTAGTGGCTTCTCTCATCAAAGCAAGTAGACGGTGGGTGAACAAATTGTTGTCGAGCAATTGATAGAACTGCGCAAAGTCGAGACGATATCTATGGCAATGATTATATCTATAGGCATCACGTCCAAAACAAGTAGACCGATACTTTCTGCATCTACTACTATTACTCCACACGTCGACCGCTATCCAGCATGCATCTAGTGTATTAAGTCCAAAAGAACAGAGTAACGCCTTAAGCAAGATGACATGATGTAGATGGACAATCTCATATCAACGACAGAGCCCACCTTGTTACCCTTGATGGCAACCACTCAATGTGTGGCTTGCTGCCCCTACTGTCACTGGGAAAGGTCACCACATGGTAAGAACCCAAAACCAAGCACTTCTCCCATTGCAAGAATCATAGATCTAGTTGGCCAAACAAAACCCAAGACTCGGAGAGACTTACAAGGATATCAAATCATGCATATAAGAAATCAGAAAAGACTCAAATATACATCATAGATAATCTGATCACAAATCCACAATTCATCGGATCTCGACAAACACACCGCCAAAGAAGATTACATCGTATAGATCTCCATGAAGTTCATGGAGAACTTTGTATTGAAGATCCAAGAGAGAGAAGAAGCCATCTAGCTACTAACTACGGACCCGTAGGTCTGAAGTGAACTACTCACGAGTCAATGGAGGGGCGATGATGATGATGAAGAAGCCCTCCAACTCCAAAGTCCCCTCCGGCAGGGCGCCGGGAAGGGTCTCCAGATGAGATCTCGCGGAAACAGAAGCTTGCGGTGGCGGAAAAGTATTTTCGAGGCTCCTCTGATTTGTTTTCTGATTTTTAGGGAATATATAGGTGCAAGATCTAGGTGAGGGGCGCGCCAGGGAGGCCACAAGCCCTGCCACCGCCGCCTCCCCCTGGTGGCGGAGTGGGGGCTTGTGGGCTCCCTGGAGCACTCCTGACTTGGCCCACAGGCCCCTTGATCTTCTTCCGCTCGGGAAAAATCATTTCGGGGATTTTATTCCATTTGGACTCCGTTCCAAAATCAGATCAAAAAAGAGCCAAAAACACAGGAAAAACAAGAACTGGCACTTGGCAATGAATTAATAAGTTAGTCCCAAAAAAAGATATAAAAGGTACATAAAACATCCAAAGATGACAAGATAACAACGTGAAACCATCAAAAATTATAGATATGTTTGAGACGTATCAACAGCCCTACACTCTGCGCTAGGAAGAAGACGTACGCAATCAAGTCAGTCCACCAATGACTATGCCCGTAGCTGGCAAGGAAATCAACTCAGTCAACCAATGACTATGCCCGCAGCTGGCTAGGAAATCGACACAGTCCACCAATGACTATGCCCGCAGCTGGCAAGGAAATCAACACAGTCCACCAATGACTATGCCCATAGTTGGCGAGGAAGTCAACCCAGTCCACATATGACTACGCCCACGCCCAATGCGGGGGACGGACAACTGGAGGTACGGAGCCACTCGTACGTCACGGGGGACCCCTAACCATCCCGACTCAGGGGCCTAACTACGTCCGTAGCCCCTTCCCTCTTGGGTCGTCCTGGAATCCGGTCGGTTCAACAACAGTGGAGGTACGTGCGGGACAGGCCCTGCCGATGCAGAGCCTTGTGCGCCCAACAAGCCACTTAAAATCTCTTAGGGAGAACGCTAGAGTCACTCGTACGTCAAAGGGGACTCCCGAGCATCGCGTATTAGGAGCCTGGCCTACGCCCGTAGCCTCTTCCCTCGTGGGCTACCTAGGCGGTCCAACGACGGTGGAGGTACGCGTGGGGCGGGCCCTGCCAACTCAGAGTGCTGAAGGAGTTCGGGAGCCTCAAATAGTCAGTTTCTTAGGAGGGATATTGGAGTCACCCGTACGTCAAGGGGAACTCCTGAGCATCACGACTCAGGGAACAAACTATGCACGTTGCCCCTTCCCCCTTGGGCCTTCCTGGTATCCGGCCTATCCAAAGGCGGTGGAGGTACGCGTGGGGCGGGCCTTATCGGCGCAGAGTGCTGAAGGTGCTCAGAAGTATCGAAATCCTTGCTGCATTCCCCTCTTGAGGGCTGCTGGCACGTCAACGGGGACTCCTGATCATTGCGACTCAGGAGCCTAACTGGACCTGTAGCCCCTCACCTCTTGGGCCGTCCTAGAATCCGGTCGGTTCAATGGCAGCTGAGTATGCGCGGGTTGGGCCCTGCCGATGCAGAGTATCACAACAAACATGAAATAAACGAGGCGAAGAAAACATTCAAGCAGTCAGCCAATTAATACAAGCCTTAACAACTTCTTGAAAATGCAAATGAGTTTGACGCCTCCACGAGGCACGATGTGCATTGCAGAGAAAAACAGGGAGAAGAAATCAGGAGGAACCGCCGCCGCCATCTTCTCCTTCTTCAGGGGGCTTGTCGTCGGCGTCGGTGGCGTTGTCTTCCCTGCCATCGGCTTCAGCGGTATTCGGAGATGGGGAACTGCAACGCGGGTGAAACTCTTCACCAACGCCTCCACGTGGCCCTTCACGGCCTCGCCAACGCTATCGCGGGCCTCGGTAGGGACCGACAGGATCATGGAGTCGAATTCAAACTCCGGCTCACAAAGATTAAGATGACTGAAGACGCTTGTCGCGGCCTCACAAAAGGGGTCGCGGCTCTCACTGTCCAAGATCTTAGCCACCTAGATGACGACATCTTCCAACGCCACGACGAGCTCCGCCACGAGTATGGCGAAGTCGCCCTCTGCGGTGACAAGAGGCTTGTCGAACCCGTCCCGGCAGAGGGTGTGGAGCGTCGTGCGAAGGCTGAGCTCAACGTCACGGAAGCCGACCACCTCCACGGCCTTCTTCTTCTCGGCCGTGGCAAGGGATTCCCCTTGGCATCGAGAAGGGTCTTCTTTGAGGCGATCTGCTTCTCCTGTTCGTCCAAGCGCGCCTACTTCGCGCCCAAGCGAGTTTCCTCCTGGGACAACTCTTCTTCCCAGGCGGCGCGCTTGGTCTTTCGGGCTTTGAGTTCTTCCTCCTGCACGCGAATATCCTCGGCTTGCTTGGCTTCTTATTCTTGGAAGGCCTTCAGGCGAGCCTCCGCCTCTTCGCAGCATTTGGCAGCCGCTGCGTCTCCTTTCATCACCTCCTCGCGCAAGCGCGAGAGGATTCAACTTCCATCATCGCCTCCTCATGAGGGGCTCGAGCGGATTCGGCTTCCTCCAGCGCCTCCTCGCATGCAGCGCGAGCGGCCTTGGCCTCCTTCTCGCCCTCCGCCATCACGACCGCAACCTTGCCCACGGCAGCAAAGGCCATGTTCAGGACGCCCTGGACATACAACGGAGTCCTCTAGATCTCCCCCTGAGGAGCCTCTAGTGTTATCGCAGGCAGTGTCGTCATGGAGGTAGCGTCACGAGGGACAGGGGGCTCTGAAGGTTGCTCGGAGATCCTGAACATTGGTGCATCAGTGGAATAAGGGCCCTCAAGAGTCTGCCCCTCGGAGGGCTCGGGGGCTCGGTGGCCAAGGCCTGGGATGTCACCTCGCGAGTCTCCCCTTCTTCATCGGCAGGCGGCGACGCGGTGGGGAGGGTCGGCGTTGCATCAGGAGTCGCCGTTGGCTTGACGCCCGCCTTCTTATTCTTCGCCTCAAGCGAGGCAAGGCCCCTGTACATCAGCAAAAAGGGAATCATACATGCACGGACGATGGACACGCGGGGCGTGCCAAGATGAGTCACTTACTCTTCGACATCGACCAATCTCCTCTTCCTCTCCGCCCCGGCGACGACAGGGGCGACAGGCCCCCCATGGAGGGCGGTGGGCCCGCTGCCTCACACTTCCCGCCGGCGGAGGCAGGATGCGCCAAGGCCAGCTCAGCCCCGTGCTTTCGGGGGGCGAGGACGCACGTGAACCGGGTGGCACGCAGGGCCTATGCGGGTCCCCTGGAGATCATGGTCAGTCGCGGGGAGATCACCGCGGAGACTTCGCTGGTGACATCACCATCTTCGAGCTCGCGCAGAAGGATAGCCTGTTATGGGAGAGGCGCGGTCGTCGGGCAGTCGTTGACGGTCTTTTCCGTGTCCTCCCCACCAAAGGTGTCGTCCGATGACACCTCTACCGGACTAGATCCCTCGGCTGAGAAGAGCCCCCGCTCATCGAAGACAGGCAGTGCGGCGATCTGGTCGGCCCGGTCGTCGAGACGGTACAGCTGACTCAGAGCCTCGGGCAGGTCACCACGGTCACGCCCAGCTGGGTCGCCACGGCCCTGTTCAGCTCCTTAGTAGGAAGGTCTTGGGACCAGAGTCTAAACTTGTCATCACCGAGCAGGTAGTCCCACAGGGTCCTGCAATGGTCCTGAAGGGGCGCCAGGCGCTGCGCCATGAATTCCTTCATTATCATCCCACCGGTCAGCCTCTTGGCGCTGTTGTCGTGGGAAAAGCACTCCAGGACGGGCACAACCCGAGGGTCGGAGAGCTGTGCTGAGCTCCACGCAGAAGTTTTCTCCGGTAGCCTCTTCGGCACCAACAACCGAGGGTTGGCGTCCTTGGGGCTCATGAGAACCGAATGGTGCCTGAACTTTTCCACCTTCTTCCCGGCCTTCAATAGCAAATTGTCGCTCTTGGCTGCTACGAAGGAGACGCATGCCGACAAATGGGCGTCATCGTGCAGGCGCAGGCCGAACAAATAGTGGAAGAGGGCTACCGAAGTTTGCATGTCTATGAAGGCATCACAGTAGAAAGCAAAGACGGACAGGAGCAAGATGGATTTGGGTTGGAGGTGAAGCGCCTGGTTCCCATAGAGGATTAGGATGGCGGTGAAGAACGAGGTGAAAGGTGGCACCAGCCTGGCGAAGACGCTATGGAGGAAGAAGGGGTATGCCGCCTTCAACGCGGGCCGTTTTGCTGTGGTGCCGGGCCAGATCAGGCTTCGCGCGTGCTCGATGGACTCAGCCTCCGTCCATGGGAGTACGGGGGTAAGAGTCACATCCTAGGAGAGGGCGCACTCCAGGAGCGGAGGAGCCGGGGCAGGACCTTGCGACTCTGGGTTTTGCTAGCTGGCGGGCAACCTCACTGAACCAACAAGGGAACGGTGGGGTGCTAATCTGGGAGACGCCGGTTGGATTTGGAGACCGAGGAGGAAGAACGAGAGCGGGAGAAAGGAAAGGAATAACGGACCGGTGCAATGAGGCAGGTTCCTAATAGCTCGGGTGGGGACAGAAGGCAATGGAGAACTGACATCAGCCACGTGACGTGCACCGGTCTGGCCCACATGCATTTAGGGCCCGCGGCGCCTCAGGCCGCCCCCAAGGCTTCGCCCAGAAGACAAACCGAGCACGCCGTGGACGCGGGGGATACTATCTGTGTTCTGGGAATGGGGGTACCCTGCCTTCCTGTGACCCAGGGCTGGCCCACTTCATGACGCAAGCACAATCGGGCACGACACCACTAAAGGCAAGGCCCTCCCGAGGGGCCAAGCCTCGTGAGGGAGGAACAACATCAAGACCTGCAATGGGCCTCACCAAGACCCCTCCGGAGTGGTGGATATTCTAAGGCGAGACCCAGCCTCATGAGTCAAGGATGACGTGGAGGAAGGACACGTGAGCAGTGGACAGCAGGATGGAGTAATTTCCCCTTCAGTGCAAAGGGGTAAGGACGAACCGGAGTTCCCAAGGCATCTTCCAAAGTTTTCCTTTCTGGTGCAACAAGGACATCGCCGCCCACCACCACGGCACACGTCATCCCTGGACCCGTCCCTGCAGAGCTGGCAGCCACTTTGCAGGAGAAGACTACCTTTGGGCAGGGGAGCATGTTCCGCTGTTCCACTTCAAAATTGCCCGTTGTGGGATCCCTTCCCGCCGAAATGATAAGGGAAGAGGAACCGGGCAGCCACTATCTATAGAGAGAGTAGGTTACTTCATAGGGGATCCGATCCATTCGTTCACCCACTCGCACCACACAAAGGCCACCCAGCCTCCGGAGGCCCTCGAACATTGTACTAGTTCATCCACCAACCTCCATGAGAGGCAATCCACCAAAGCAGGAGTAGGGTATTACGCTTTTCAGCAGCCCGAACCTGTGTAAGCTACCATGTTTTGTGTCTTCCTCACCATCGAGTGAGTTCTGTGCCATCCCCAGCGAGTTACGTGAGGTGAGCCCGCGAGAGATATTCGTGCACGCCCCTAAGTTCAAATCTTTACGGTTTTGCAGAGCCCGAAATTTGACAGTGTCGACCACCAATACAATGGAGTAAGAGGGTTTGTTTACCGGGCCGCTGATAGTGGAAGAGCTGGGAATAAAGAAGCTAATAGTCTGAGGGGACTCACATTTGGTTGTGCATCATGTCAATAAGGATTATCAAAGCTCCCTGAAAGAAGCATATGTTGATAAAGTGAGGAATTTGGAGGAACGTTTCGATGGTTTACACATGGAACACGTCCCGAGGATGGAGAACAACATCACCGTTGACCTATCGATACAAGAAGCTGAGAAGTCACTAGTGGTACTAGGCACCTTCGTGATCTGAGTCACTCGACCCTCGGTGACACCATCGGGACGGCAAGCTAGGAATAGGAAGATCAACATCGACGCCTATTTCCCGACAGAGCACACGTGGCTGCCAAGAAGGTTGCCATAGGCGATGAAGCACTCGATGGCAAGCGCCAATCTTTGGCAAGATAAGTGGTCCTTGCCAACGAAGCTAGCACTCCCACAGCGGGAGGGACGCCTTTAGTCCTTGTCGTCGAGCCACAAGCTCTGGCATGGGCGCAACACATTACCCAATACCTCCAGACAAGAGACCTCCCTACAGAGCAAGAGCAAGCCGAAAGATTAGCCCCACGATCTAGCATGTACTAGTTCATGGACAATTATCTGTACTGACAGAGACCCAACAGGGTGAAACTATGGTGCATCGCTCGGGAGGAACGAGAGTGGCTACTAGCAGAGATACATGAAGGGGATTGTGGTAGCCACATAGGATCACGAGCCCTTGTCGGAAAGGCGTTCCGGCAAGGCTTCTACTAGCCTAGGACACTTCAAGACGTTGCAGCGGTGGTGACAACGTGTGAAGCATGCCAATACGACACCAAGCAAATACACCAACCAGCATAAGACCTTCAAACTGCACCGCTCTCTTGGCCCTTCTCGGTTTGGGGGTGTAGCACCGTGTGTTTTAACTCTCATGACTAATTAACTTATTTCTTGCTTGCCCATTGCCTAATTAGGACCAATTTTTTTTGTGATTGCTTGTGATGGTTGATGTGATGGTTGCTTGCTTGCCCATTGCTTGTGTTTGAATACAATGTTCCTATTACTCTCCAGACTCACCTCCTTACCCCAAAACTCTTGGCTAATAATCATGCCATGTGTGTAGGACCAAAAACTATTTTTACTAAACATTATTTTCACCATATAGCATTTCCTTGATTTAAGCTTTCAAAACCCCTGAGTTGGGATTTGTACTACAAGTCCTCAAATTAGGGAAGTTATTTTGCACCAATTGTTTTATTTAAAACCCATTATCAAAATGGCTTCCCAAAACCACAATATTATTATTTGAAAATTTATTTTACTATTTTATATAAATACATTTCTGAGAGGCCAGAAATGGTCCCGTGTGAAGGAAAGTTACTTTTATTACTTTCAAAATACTTGAAAAAATTAATATCGGGAAACTGAGTGGACATATATATTGCATATATAAGAGTTTCAACAAATTTTCATGTTCAAAATATTAGGAAAAACCATTCAAAACCCTTCCAGCCTATTTCAAGCTTTTGGGATACTTCTATAAGAAATATTCTCAATAAATTCGTGTATAATTTATCATGTCACATATGATATATCTAATGATCTTGCCAAGTTTCAACTCAATCTAAGTTGATTTGATTCCCCTAATTATTCTAAAAACCTATCTGTCCAGATCCAAATTTGAGAAACTCTACATTGCCAAGTGTCTCCAAATGTGCACGAATTTGGTGCACATGTTCTGATACTCCAATAATGCTTCCACACCAAGTTGTGCATCAACGAGAATAGATGAATGTGTCCCAAGCCCCTCAAAACCTTCTTTGTTGATTTCTGACCTTGCGAAACTTTACATTATAAAGTTTCTCCTATTGATCCCAAACTTTTTGGGCATGCTTTAATGCTCAAATAATGCCCACACACCAAGTTGTGGCTTTGTGGGAATTTATTTGCATGGTTTTGTAGGCAGAAAGTCATTTCTCCCCATTTCATGGGTTTTTCAAGTCTACATTGGAAACCTTCTCCACGAAATCCCAAATTTTGTTTCCAAGCTTATTTTCATCTATTATGTGATCTTATTAATTTTCATTTCAATTGGAATTCATCTGGTAGCCCTAACAACCATTAAACACCTTTTGTGCATTCAGCAAACTTGTTGCTTTGGCCCCTTGCACTTTTTCCCTTTAGCATAATTTTTTACCACAACCTCCCCTAGTTAGCTTTTGCCTCCAGTAAACTTTCCATGGTCACTCGTCAATTATTGGAGGATGACTCCATGTATGTACCTTTCAATTTCTACCTTGGGAGCACTGTTTTACCCCTCTTGTTGTACTTCTGGTAAAGCCAAAGCCCCCACTTTCTTCCAGGATATCTCTAGCATGCCGATCCACCATTTCAAACCAAGATATAGCATGCTCATCTGGGAAAAATGAGCAGCACATTTGAAACTTGATTTCTGGCAGAATGGTAGCTTTGAACTACAACTACTAGCTAAACTCATCCCCGTGCGCTGAAACTTTGCAGAACTGTAGTACTTCCATGCCTAAGACTGCTAGACATGGTTTCACCCCATCATATCACCAGTAAGTGCCCTCATTTCGAACCTTAAGTTTGCTGCTACAAACTTAATGGCAGTCAAACCCAAGTCAAAACTGATTTACTTGGGTCCAAACTACACCAGTGCTTCATGGTATGCATGCCTTGCATGCTTGACACCTTGGCCTGGCCAAGGGGTGGCCCAGGACACTAAGTGGGGTGGTGATCACCACCCTGGTGTGCAAGAACGGTGCTCTGCACCTTGCCTTCATCTTACAGGTCGTGTCCGGCTGTTCCAGCTTGTCTCAGTGCGCCATGGGGTCTCCCTTGACCAGTCCAACCCCTTCCCGTCACCAGCTTGCCTCCAAGCTCCTTTTATGACGAGTGCACCCCATGGTAGATAGCACCCGAGAGCTACCGAGCTCTCCCTGTCACTCCTCTCTTATCTCCTCACAGAGAGCCCTCTTTGGCTCTCCCTCAGTCCCTCCTCCCTTCTAGCAACATCTAGGAACCCCATTGGAGCTCCCATGCCCTGACCTTCCACCCCTGGCCTCCGTGGCGCCGCCTCGGCCTCGACTCAAATTGAGGCGGCCGACCTCTCTTCTCTCTTCCCTACCTCCTCGAGAATATCCCTCAACCACCACGAAGCTGCCCCGCACCTTACTTCCTCCTCGCAGCGGGCAGAGTGCTCCCGCCGCGTTTGCCGACGTCGGCCTCCGCCATGGTCGAAGGCCCTCTGGCCCTAGGAGCTCCCCTGCGGAGCTGCCCCCTGGTCAGGTGCGGGAGGCCCTCCGACCCTCTTGTGGCCGGAGTGCCGCCCGGGGGGTGGCCTGAGCCGCCGGAGCCAGACCCTGACCGGTTGGCCATGCCTCCTCTACCTGCTCTCAGATCGAGTGAGACGAAGAGGAAGGACCCGACAGGCGGCCCCGTGGTCAACCTCCCACTGGTCGTCACCTATTTTATGTGGTCGCGCCCTGGCTGTTGGGCGTCTCCCTCGTGCGGAGGCGTATGTGGAGGAATACGCCTTTGGCATGGCCGGTTGCTCACGGTTGGAGCTGCTGGGCCGGCCCATCTGCTTATCTTGCGCCCTGAGCGCACTATAAGCCCGTGGTAAAGCCTCTTTTTGTTTTTCAGAAACTTCATAAATCCATAAAAAATCACGTGAGCTCCAAATCTGATGATTCAAAATCCTGCAGGTTCCTAAAATCAAGATCCATCCGAAAATGCTTTGCACATTTTCCAAACAACTTTTGTATGGTATTAATATTCAAATGCAGATTTGAATATATTAGGCCCCATCTTGCAAAATTCCTCTAGGTTTAAATCAAGTCCAAATGGAGCGGTTCCAATTTCTAGAGTCTCCTAATATCTTGCACAAATTTTGAAGCCTTAGTCAACATTTTTATCTGGCATGATTCTGTTGCATTAAATAAATAGCTTCCTTTTGCTATTTATCCAATATTAGAAAATCCCTAGAATATTCATATCAACTCCAAATCCAGTGAAACAACTTCCTAAATTTTTATAGAATTATGCTTTGTTAAATGAGTGCATCCCCTCATTTTTATCAGAGTGTTTTCTGTAGGCTTCTTTAAGGATCACCTATTCCTGTTTTCTTCCATTCAAAAATCCCTGATGGTCCAAATCTTCTAGAGCAAGCTTCATGTATTGTTCTTATGACCAAAGAGGTCCAAGAAAAACAAAACTTCCATTTATATAGCACTTTTGTTTCTGCTTGCTGTGTGGCTTACTGTGATTGTTTCCGACAATAGTTGACGAGTAGACGGAGTAGTGGCAGTTCTACCAGAAGACCTCGAAGACCCCGAGGACTTATGTGAGCAAAGGCATGCAGTCCTTTGACCATGTGTGAGAAAATGTTTAACGCATGTCATGTTGATTATACTATTCCGATGCATATAGTCAAGATTTATCGGTACACCCCGGCATGGTGTTACTCATGGCTCCTCCGAGAACTGGCATTGAGCATGACCTTACCATCTAAGAGGGTCACGCTGATAAAATATTGACAAGTACACAGTAGTGCTACGCATAGAAAGATCATGTGCATGATGATGCTAACACGGAGTTGATATCAATGGTTTTAAAAAAAACCCGTCGGGTGCTAGTAATACCCGAGGGTGATGATGATGAGTTGGGTAACCACTAGCGAAAGAAGTGGTGCGCCGGAAAGTTTTTGTGTGAATGGTTTTGGAAACGGGATTAGATTTAGGATGTGTCGACCGTCCCAACCTTACATGTGCGACCACGATACCCCTTTATGGGACGAGGCTTTGTTGACTACTTTGGTCAGTGCTAGAAAAGAGGCCACATTACTAGAGGCGGGAGTGATATGTGGTCACTCTCGTGACGGGGTCGTACCAGGTAGGTCGACTATGCCATTTTTATGTGTTTCGGGCACACTGTTGGTCCTTGCATGGATGATACGGTCCAGAGTTGGTGCTCGTAAGACGTACATCATGTGGGCTGGGTACCAATCGAGTGGACTCTTTATCTAGTTTAATCAAGGGAAAGACAATGATTGGGTACTTACCTCGGGTATGTTATATACCACCAGTCGTGGATGACATGGAAGTTTCTCGGATCTTGTGGGTACAGATTACAACCTCTGTAGAGTGTAAAAATATTCGAATAGTCGTGTCCACGATAAAGGACAGTTGGGTTGTGCTGCTTAAACTACGTCCAGTCGTTTCCGCATAAACCAAGTGTGAGTGTGTGTGTGTGTGTGTTTAAAGGTGTTATCTGAGAAAGATGATATGAAAAGTTCATTGACTAGGCATAGAGGGTGAACCTGTGGTGTTCAACCCTCACCAAATATGTTGATATCTGTGACCTGTTCTTCTGAATACCCTCTAGCTTATGCTGCATGTAAATTCAAGCAATTGATCATGCTAAGTTACAACCATAACCTGCTTTTCGCAAAGGCTGCATATTACTTATTATCGTATCAGCTCCACTATCCATATCATGGGTTGTTTGCATGTACATTTAAAGTACTCATTGACTTGCCACTAGTTATTTCATTGACCAGGTATGAGAGAATAGGAAATGGTGACATTCGTGTGAGCTAGGACGCGTCCCGGTCAGAATGCCTATAGGTTAAGGCTGATGGCATGGGTTCACGCTTTCAACCAATACTTCCGCCATTGGTCAAGATTGGTGTGTCGGTCTCCAAGGCCCTATATATGTAAGACTTGACCGAAGTGGTCATTTATTGTAGAAAACGGTATGCATGGATGTAAGACTCTTGTTGTTTAGTTTTTGTGTGTTCGGTGAGCATTGATCTCTGGGATCACTGAGCACGTCCTTTCGGTGATCTCCACTCGTAAGTCGGGGTCCCCAGAGAGCTGGTTTTAGAGCCGTCCTGACTATAGGAAGCCCTTAGTTAGCACGGACGTTAGTTAGGACAAAGCTATGTTCCAGAACCTTCAAAAGTACTTGCAAAACCTTTATATTTCTCACCTCTCCTATATCTTCAAAGGAAGCAAGGTGTTTACCATGGCATTTCCACCCTTATTCTCTGACACTTCTCATCTGCTTTTTCAAAACTAGCAAATGGTCGCTAGCGCCCTCATGCCCTCTGACCACCGGATTAATTAAAATCCTCATGGGCAACTTGGAAGGAAGTGAACTCTCCAAGCGATCACCCACGTACTCGAAAGACAAGGATGGCAAAGCTACGACCATAAGTTACCAATAGAAGTACCTCCATGAGGAATGAGAACATCGAGACCCAGAAGATGGCGACACCCTCGACAGGGTCCGGGAGTGATGCAACTTGACGTACGATGATCAATACATAAGATATGCAAGGCCATGATCTGTATCGCTAATAGAGTGCCTCTGTCAATATCAAGGTTGTGTGGACCACCGCCAGTGGATGAGAACCTCGCCATTTGGTCTGCCTCACCTTAGGGAGAAGGAAAACGGTTCTCTTCATCCCCCGCTCTAGGTGTCGATAGTGTGAGCAACATGACTGACACGTCGAGACTCTATCATGCCTTGCTAATGTCATTGCATAAAGGTCGTCCACCTGTACCGCTCAACGCATTGGAAGGCAAGGAGACATTGACAAGATTATGAAGACAACCGAAGACCCTGTGAACGACAGCCATGAGGAACCACCCTCGTCGGTAGCTCACCAGACGAGAAGTCATCAAGAATTCTTTTCATCTCAACCCGAGTTGTTCTGACAAACAACAACAAGAGACATGCGACACCATAAGAAGACCCAGAAGGCCAAGTGAACTCCTCTCCAAGATACAAAGCAAGCACGACCGTCGAGTCTGTAAATCCCAAGGGTAGGATGAGTCGTGAATCCCCTATACGAAGTCGATCCGTGAAATGGTTCGGATGGGCCATGTTGTGTGTTGCTTGATTTTGTTTGTTTGTGCTTTGATTATGTCGTACTTTTGCACTAGGCAACAAGCATACAGTTATATCACCTGCCTCATTCCTAATGTTTGACTTGACTTGTTGACACTTGTTTGATTGCACTAATCCACCTTAGGCATTTCCCTCTATGCTACTTCCTCTCTCTCCCACCTTTCTCTAAAACCGCGGACTAGCAAGACAAGATGCACCAAAGATCCACTTTGACAACCGACTAACCCTAAAGACGCTGGCTACACCATGCTCAACCAGGCGCGACCTATAGAAGTTATGCTTTTCTTCAAGATTGGAAACCCTCTCTAGACCAGATTAACCCTCAAAAGTTTCCCAGCTCAAATTTCTGGTCACGTCTCTAACACACGGATATGCTAGAGCACCGTTGAGACTCGAGGAACCCCCGCTTAGCATCGGGTTCTTTATGGAACGATAGATCACAGTGAACAAGTATCCTTCAATCTTAAGCAAGCACCAAAACCCCGATGCTATAAGAAGGACCATTCTCGGATATAAGGAGTGATGGATCGTAAGACCCTTATAAAGGTAGGTGAACTTGGTGGAACAAGTTGACAGTAGCATAACTTGCATATTCCTGGAGTAAGTTTGGATTCGCTTGGACGATTATGATCACGAGTTATAATTCTTGGTTGTATAATTGACTTTACCAAGTAGTTGACATGATTTCATGATTTTATCGTAAAGACCTGGAGTAGCAAGTAAGATATCTTGTTGGATTTATGTTTCGGGTTTAAATAGGTAACCTAAGGGAGTATCATATATAAATGAGGCTGCATGGTTCAGAGTAAACTGGATTTAGCCCGATGATCTCTATCATGATACCATGTTTCTCGGTGGATAACAACTAGAAGTAATTGGAGTTGTACAAATAACTCATGAACCTGTATAAGCATGGCCTTGGAGATTAGTTGGCCATGATATTGGAAGTTGGTGGATACGCTATGATGTAGTTGTGGCAATAATATGTGGGTCATGAGAACTCTAAGTGATCATGTAGAACCCCGTCAATATTGGATTTGTAGGAGTGATGGCTCCCGTGATGATCGACCGGTTTAATGGACCACTTGACCGGATTTGTAGAAGGAAACAAGATCTTGGATTGGAATACTATGTGTTTCCTTAATATAGAAATGCATTACCCTGTCCATTGGATGATCTAGCTGAGCACTTGGATGTGTGGTGTCTTAATTCAAGCTTAGAAGCTTGTATGCTCTTCCGAGGATTTTTACATAAGGATGTATGTGTAACATACTAATTTTATACCTATGAGATTTAGGTTAAGGTCATTTCCCTCGGACCCAGAGTTCACTAGCATCAGTATTGTGGAGTTAATTTATGTAAGATGGTGTTTTTGATGATATAGGGTGATATTGCTGGAGATAGAGGTTAGACTATTGGCATCTAAGGAATGTTCTTAGGATAAGATGATAGATGTTCACTCACACCCTAACTTCCTTGCAACCCCAAAGATTCACTGAGCCATAAGGTGGTCGTATTATGACCATAGGAGATAGCTCTAAGTCATTGGAATATGGTCAGTACTCCGCCGGACCACCACCCATCGTGTCTATCCCGAACATGGGCATGAAGGAGTAGCTCATGTTGGACCATGAACCTCTGGGCCGGTGACCACCCATAGCAAGTACCCGTTCTCCTCACCTGTCTCATGAGCACTGTGCTTATGTGATGCTTGCGGAATTATGTTGTTATCCTCATGGATGACATACTTATCCACCCAATAAGAAGAGGAGTACTTTGGTCCTGTTTGGACGAGCCCCAGGAACACCGATCGTTGTGCCCCTGGAGAGTAAGGTGATATCTCGAGAAGGTGGGCTTCTCGAAGCAACCACAAGGTAACGGAATTCTATCCTACCCAAGAAAAGACGAAGAACCACCATGTTTGGGAAACCACGAAGAAGAAGGAGAAGCAATAGAAGTCAACCACAGCTCCTGCGTCAGCTACATCAACTATGTCAAGAAGCATCGGCAACCCAGCCGAAGAAACCTTTGTACAGCGAGAGAAATCAGAGAGCCTCTTTTTCATCAAAATCAAGGACGGGAGTCTTAATTGGATCATGGTGAAAACCTGCTAAAGGTGATCCACCGCTTGTCGAGCCACATGCATTGGAAGTGGATGACTGGTCTACACTCTCGGGTAGCCAGCTCATCCAGAACACCTTGCGAACCTTCCGAGATGGTAGAACATGTCCTAAACACTGAGTCTTCGAGCTTAGACTCATGGGCGAGACCCAACCCAGACCCGCTATTTGCCATGTATTTTGACCTTGGGATACACGTGCAAGTCACACCATTGCATGAACTTAGTGCACCAAGCCCTTAACCCTCAGTCAAGCCTAACTTACTGTCGGAACCCCGCTCACGGTTAGGGAAGGACGTGCGAGCATTTGAAGTTGTATCATCAAACACCTCAAGCCCCACAACAGCAACATGGGGATGTGAAGTCTGCGCCAACTTAAAAAATCAGTATCTCTCCAATGCCTAGACTAGATATCTCGAGGACGAGATTTTCTTAAGGGGGTAAGTTCTGTAACACCGTGTGTTTTAACTCTCCTGACTAATTAACTTATTTCGAAAATTAGGACCAATTAATTTTTTTGTGATTGCTTGTGATGCTCGATGTGATGGTTGCTTGCTTTCCCATTGCTTGTGTTCGAATCCAATGGTCCTGTTACTCTCCACACTCACCTCCTTAGCCCAAAACTCCTTCCTAATGATCATGCCATGTGTGTAGTACGAAAATCTATTTTTACTAAACATTATTTTCACCAAAGGGCATTTCCTTGATTCAAGATTTCAAAACCCCTGAGTTGGGATACCTACATGTCCTTAAATTAGGGAAGTTATTTTGCACCAATAATTTTATTTAATACCCATTATTTGTCCTCAAATTAGGTTAAGGATGATGGCATGGGTTCACGCTTCTGACCAATACTTCCGCCATTGGTGAAGTTTGGCGTGTCAGCCTTCAAGGCCCTATATATGTAAGACTTGACCGGAATGGTCATTTATTATATCAAACGGTATGTATGGATGTAAGACTCTTGTTATTGAGTTTCTATGTGTTCGGTGAGCATTGATCTCTGGGATCACTAAGCACGTTCATTCGGCGATCTCGACTCGTAAGTTGGGGTCCCCATAGGGAGCTCGACATCGTCGACCCCCTTCCCTATCCTAGCGGCAGCTTCAAGTTCTTATTCATCACCATTGACAAGTTCAAGAAGTGCACCGAGGTGGAGCTAGTAAGAAAGGTGATGGCGCTGGTGGCATTCAAGTTCCTCAGAGGGATTGTTTGCCGTTTCAAGGTCCCAAACAGGATCATCACCAACAATGGCACATAGTTCACCACGAGCACTTTCATGCAATATTGGAAAGATAGCGGCACCAAGGTCTGCTTCACCTTGGTGCTCACCCAGGAGCAACGGGCAAGTAGAAAGGGAAAATGTTGAAGTGCTATGGGGCCTCAACAAAAGGACTTACGACAAGCTAGAAAAGAACGGAAGGCCCTGGATTGATGAACTCCCGGCGGTTGTTTGATCCATCAGAACGACACCAAGTCGAGCCACTAGTGAGACACCCTTCTCCCTGGTCTACGGGGCGGAGGCATTTCTCCCCAAAGAACTCACGTACGGGTCATCGATTGTACAAGCCTTTGACAAGGACTAGCAAGAGCAGCTACGGCATGACGATGCCATACTCCTTGAGGAAGATCATCTCCAGGCCGCACTGCGTGCTACTAGGTACCAATAGGCCCTGTGCCGCTACCATAGCCGCAAAGTGTGTGATGGGATTGTTGAGGAAGGAAACCTTGTTCCAACATATTCCATCCAGAAAGGGATCAAACAAGTTGGCTGAACTAGGAAGGCCCTTACCGGGTGGTATGAGTCATCAGGCCTGGCGCAGTCCACCTAGAGATCGAGGATGGCACTCCTGTGCAGAACTCGTGGAATAACGAGCATCTTCAGAAGTTCTACCCGTGAGGCGCGGTTGTCGGTCCCCCCGACAACCACTTTTGTGCAAGTCTCACACCAATGTGTGTAACCCTTTGTACAAATACAGGTGATGGCCATGTGCGTAGTTAATAAGACTAGATATCCCGCAACACCTTTCAGCCTAAATGCATACTTACGTTATGCCCATCATGAAGATTATTGTGGTAGACCTTAGCCGGTACAGAGTCGTTTGCCGAACCTCTAAGAACCCCAGTGCATCCTATTTTCTATTCTTTCTTTTTATCAAAAGAAATCATGCTTCTCCCGGAAGAGCGCTCCTCGCACACAAGTCATCCCGGGGGAAGTGGGAACATGCGGGCAGATGCGTTCAAGGCGACCACCTCATAGCGAGCAAGTTGGTAGAGGAAGGAAAATATAAGTAAAATCCTTCCCTGCTACTTAAATTACCGCCTGTATGAGAAGAGTTTGCGCACTGTTGAGCCCTCGACAGAATCGTTATGCACCAGGGGGACTGTAAGCATGCCTAGTACCTCGGGTGACAAGGCAAGGATGATAAGTCGGCCTAGTCGGGCATAGTAACACTGAGGGGGTGCTTGGGATCTATTCTTAGAAGCGTCCCATGACAGGAAGGCACTCACCGGCAAGCGTTCCCATTATGCATCAAAGTTGGATGGGCGCCCGGGTGGAAACCTTGCATTCGGAAGGAAGATGACATTCATAGGCGCAAAAGAAACGAGAAGAGAGACAAGCCAATTTCTGGACAAAATAGTAATCCCCAACGTTCTTCTTCGATTTTCTTTCAGGATTACATTGGGAGTTGTCTAAAAAGAAAAGGAGCTGCTCTAAGGTCAGCGGCGGCAGTGGAGAGGTTATGACAGAGCACGACTTCTCTAACATCACCGCGAGCGTCTAGGAGGAGGTGTGCCACAGGTTGGGCCTCATTTTCTGGATCCCTACATGGCGCTGGCCGCGCTACTCAGACTAGTCACCCTCCAACTTGACGCAAAAGACATTGTTGTCATTGTCACTGTCGCTGGAGGTGCCGATGTTGCTGTCGTTCGAGCTTTCAACGCAGCACTACACTCGAACACCGGTCACTCCGAATAACTTCACGGAGAGGGTGACGGAGCCATCTATATGGAAGTGTAGGAGATGGCAAAGGCCAATATCCCTGGAGCGGGTGAACGACTTCCACCCCCGCATCAAAAACATTGCGCTTCGAGGGGTGAGTTCGACCGCCAGCAACACGGGCCCATTGCAGCAACCGTCCACCTAGAGCCACAAGCCACGGGGTCGGCTGCCTTCCATAGCCCTCGCAAAAGGGTCCGGGATTCGCACCCAGCTCCGCTGCTGTCGGGGGTCACCACGACGAACTCGTGCGCCTTCTCCCGAGCATGGATCCCTGCATGGGGCTGGGGGAGGAGTGACACTGGGACCACCACGACTCCCCTGGACGGCCGCTGGACGGCCGTGCAAGGGCGGCCCTTGGACGCCGTCCTTGCACGATAGCTAGTGCCGACCCCCACCATCGTCACCACAATGCGCATAGGACTTTGGGAGCTGACCCTCCCAGTGCCCCTAGGAGTAGGCCGAAGGAACAATAGAGGAAGAAGGTGGAGGTGCAGAATAGTGGAGAGGAGCAGGAGACCAGAGTGAGCTTAACCCTCCCTCCGGTCATCCCCCTGTTTATAGGACCGAGCTGTAGGAGAAAGGGAGGGGGCGTGTGTGCGTCCACGCACGTACTCGACCCCAGCGGCCGCCCTCTTTGACCAATGGCGAAGCGCACGTCGCCCAAGGTGTAGTCAAGACCTGACGTGGAATAATGCCATTCAATGCTGGAAGGCAAGTAGGCGGCGAATCATGTCCCCGCTACATGCCCCGACGAGGGCCAGGTTCTTGCCACATGTGCACCGATGTGACTGCTCGCTACAAAGCGTGCTTCTTGGGCGACCGCCCCTCTCCACTAATGCCATACCTTAGACGACTGCGCACGGTGAGGGCGGTAAGAAAAGTCTTCATAACTACAGGGAAGCGTGGCCATGAATGCTCGTGCACCAATTTGGGCCTAGCCAAACAACGTTGTGCGCGCGCATGTATGGCCGAGGCCCGAGGGCTACTGTCGGTGTACTACGAAATGGGGTCCTTTGTACCCCAGACTTAGGCACGGAATACCGCGGCCCCAAGGCCGAACTCCCTACCGAGCTCACTCCGAGCTCCAAGGGAAGCCAAGACCAAGACCAAGGCGGGGCAGGAAGACTCTCATGGGTCTGTGCAGCCGTCCACTCACGTCGCCCGGCAAGTTCCCGTCTTATTGTATACATCAGCCGAGGTGTCAAGCGGGAAGGCGGGCAGGCAGAGCTGGAAGGGGCATGTGGTCGTGGCAGCGGGCGCATCCCAGCCGTAATGACACTTGTCCCGCCGCGTGCCAGAAAAATAGGAGGTAGTTAGGCAGAAGACACAAAGAGAGAGGTGATCCTTGCGAGAGAAGGTCGCCAACATGTCACCTTAGTACACATTCAAAGCGCGTGTTCGAGTCCATCAGAGTTAGGTATTTCCTTCTAACTATGCTAGCAAGCAGTCCCCATCACTTCAGTATGTACTATACACCTAGTAAAAGGACCATCATAGCCATTTTGGTAACCCCTTATCCTATAAAAGGAGGTCCATGGCTACCTTTAGAACGGTGGACACTCTGTTCAATTGTACGCGTACTGTACTTGAACCCACCTAGTCAACAACCAAAACATGACGTAGGGTTTCAAGCTCCCTAGCGCCCCGAACCTGTATAAACCCTCGCGCGTGATCTGGTCGACTGATGCTCTTCGCGCACCTTGACCCCGTGTGCAGAACCGTAAAGGGGCCTCACAAACCCCATAGATCGTCGTTTTCCCCGGACATGCGGTAATGAATGCTGTTTTTGCTTCATCTTGCTTGGCCATGAAGATCTGGTGGTAGCGAGAGTAAGCATCAAGGAACAACTACAGGTTGCAACCAGCAGTTGAGTCTACTATCTGGTCCATGCGCGGCATGGGAAAATGATGCTTTGGACAAGGTTTGTTGATATCCATGAAGTCAATGCAAAGTCTCCTTTTTCTGCCAGCCTTCCGCACAACCACTGCATTCAGGAGACACGTGGGGTGGAGTACACCTGTGACCAGACCTTGTGCTTCCAGCTTCTTGATTTCCTTGACAATGACCTCTTGCAGCTCCAGAGCTTGCTTCCACACATTCCCCTTGACGGGATGTGTGTGGGGACAAATGTCAAGGTGTTGCTCGATCACCTCCATGGTATCACCATGGATGTGAGATGGCTGCCAAGCAAACACATTGACATTTAGTTGCGGGAAGGCGATGAGCGTGCCTTCTTATTTTCTATAGAGGGTGGCACTTATGGTGAAAGTGCTGCCCTCGCTGTCCTCCCGGGCAGCCACTTGCTCCTTCTCAGGGGTGGTCACTTGGTTTTTTTGCTCCTAACAGCAGAGGTCTGAGGTAGTCGATTGACAGGCATGCCGCACTCTGGGGCATGCTTCCGAGAGTCCTCTCCTATGATCTTGCCGGATTTCATATTCTTCTCCCCGTGTGGCTTTCCCGGCAGAAGCAAGTGCCTTGCCGACAGATGCTGCTACTGCTTCCCGGAATATCTTATCGATGCACAGGACCGTTTCTTTGCGGTCTACATGTATTGTGATGATGCCTATCGGCCCCGACATCTTCAATGTGTTGTAGGTGTGATGTGACACAACCATGAATTTCGCCAGCGCCAGTCGGCCCAGGATCCCATTGTACAGCCGTAAAATCTTTGCGACATCAAAAATAACTCTCTCCGTCATGAAGTTGAGCTCGCTACCAAACGTACAGACATAGTGATATTTTCCTTGGGCTGAGATCTTCTTGGGTTGACTCCTTGGAATGACCTTGTCTACTTGAGATCCATGTCTTGGATCTCTAGCCCCTTGATCACGTCGAGCGAGATGAAATTCAATCCGGCCCCACAGTCGACCAACATCTTTGTGACCCTGAGGTTGCGAATTGTTGGCCATAGCAATAATGTCACACACCCGGTAGCAGTGATGCGGTCAGGGTGATCCTCAACATCGAACATGACGTGAGCTTTTGATTACTTTAGGGGTTTCCTTGCCTTTGCCACTTGTTCTACTATGTTGACCGTACAGACCTACTTCTTGAGCTGTTGGTGGGAGCAGTGCAAAGATGCACCTCCGTCAACACATATAGCAACTACCGCCTTTTGGAATTCTTGGCCGTCTAGTCCATCTTCATCTTCATCATCATCACCGTCTTTGTCATCAGACTTCTTATCTTGGCCCCTACCAGGAGTAACACCCTCAAATTTCTAATTTAGGATTTTCTGATTTCATTTATTTTTAGAGAGAATTACCGAAAAGTTGGTTTAAGTTTTCCTTGGTAGCATTTCTGGTTTGGCAAGAGCTTTGCATATTTCTTTCTTGATAAAACTTTTATTTTGTGGAATCCCTCTCTCCTTCTTTTTAAAACATATAAGTAGGTTATGCTAAAATTTTGCTAACTATGATCTCCACTAATCTTCCCCCTCCCTCTTTCAATTATTTCTTGCCTATGACCCCCCTCTATCCACGGCGCATCTTTTAAAATCGGATTCTTAAAGTTCTGGGGTGTTTTAATAATTTTTCCTATTTTAAAATGACCCAAGGTATTTTCTGTAATCAATTTTGGAACTCAAATTTTTTTAAAGGAACCTATTGTTTGCTTTAGCTTCTAAATCCAGGTTAGTTATCCATTATAGCCCTAGGTACCCTCAACCTATGACCTCAAAAACATTCCACCTTGCAGTTCAAAAATATCACAATATGTTTGACTTAAGTTTGACCCAGATTTGATGTTTTTGTTGAAAACCCATATTATCCATCTCCAAAAATTCTAAGAAGAAATAGGTAGTCCTTAGAGCCAGAGAGAGATCACTCCAAAAAAATTCAGCCTCAAACTCCCTGCCCTCATGCGTGTAGCATACCGTCGAATAGGTGGCATGCATCGTCCTAGTGAATGCCGAGCAGCAGTGACAATCACGTCAGTACTCGCCCTGGCTACATGCACACAGTGGCTCCTCCTTATCCAGTGCATCGCATGGTCGTTTTGTTGGTTGTGGTCATCGGTGGTGAGCTTCCTTGACGACACCGGCTCTGGCAGCGGCACCAACGACGCCCGTTTCGGCCACCAGCATGCCCCTCTGCAATGTCGCACCGTCGGGCATCGCCAAAGCCTCAAGTAGCCTCTAGGTGTCCCTGCCCCGCCACTGTGAATGCTACAGCTCGTCGCCATGGCCTCCGCGGCAGAGTGTGCGATCTTTGTAGTCGCTGCGCCCCAGTAGTGCCATTCCATTGAGTGGCGCCATCATCGTGCATTGGAGATAACTTAGAGTTAAAACGAAACCCCCTTGAGCCGATATTGCCATTCCAGTCATCATAACTCTCTGCTGATCGCCCTGGCTTGCTGTGTGTCAACGTCAAAACCACCAGATCTCGGGTAGGGGGTCCCGAACTAGGGAGCTTAGATCGATGGGTTTAAGAAGAGAGGGCGAGAAGATGTTTACCGAGGTTCAGGCCCTCTTTAGGAGGTAAAACCTTACATCCTGCTTGATTATATTGATTGGTAACGATGGTTACAGAGTTGATCTTCCTCGAGATCGTATGAGCTAACCCTATATGATATAATGCCCCTCTACGTATTAGGGCCTCTGGTTTATATAGACACCAGGACCCCTAGGGTTACATATTACAGACCTAGATCGATAGTAGACGAGCCAAACTGGTCATTCTGCCTTGGAGTGCAGGCCTGTCTTTGGAGGTTTCCATCCTAATCATGTCGTCATCAGATAATCCGGTTCTTCAATGATGCAACCCATATGATCGGCCCGTAAGGGATAACCCGACTGACCGAGGACCCCTTAATCCGGAACTCCCTCAGTAGCCCGTGAACTAGACTTCAACGAGGATGTGTGTGGTCTTCGATAGCCAAGCACATAAACAAATCGG
The DNA here is from genome assembly GCF_904849725.1 of Hordeum vulgare subsp. vulgare. Classification (NCBI taxonomy): domain Eukaryota; kingdom Viridiplantae; phylum Streptophyta; class Magnoliopsida; order Poales; family Poaceae; genus Hordeum; species Hordeum vulgare. The sequence goes on along the minus strand of NC_058521.1, from coordinate 289,845,789 downwards.
ATCGCATGACGAGTTCCCTTTATATTCGGCTAACACGAATTATCCATTTCACTGACATTTCACTGAGGCTATTAAAAGCTCGAAGGTGAATAGTAGCTCTTCTACCAAAAAGTCACAATAACTTATAATGAGTAAAACTCGAGTCTCGGCTCGAGGCCACTTTCCATGGGGCACGTTCCATCATCAGCAGAGATCGTGTCCAATATTTAAGTGAATTTGAATTGAAATGACCCGAGCCAATCTACGCATGCCCCAACAATGCGATTGTTTCGGGAAGTGGAGGAGCTGGTGGCGCAATAAGAGGAAACCCTTCGTTTCATGACCTACCTTTTTAAAAGGGGAAAATATCTAAAGCCCACCACAGTTGTTCCAAACCCTTGCTCCATCTCCTTCCTCACTCGAGTGCGTAGATCCATTACGCCTGTCATCCCTCCAGCCGCCCTCCATCTCAAGCTCCACAATGGCTAGCTTGGGCTCTCATGAATTTCGTAGGTCTCCATCATCTCCGAAGGAGACATCCAGGAGGTGAAGTGTTGCGGCTATACCGACACAGACATCGTCCACCGAGCACCGGAAAAGGGCTAGGTGGTTCCTACACCAAGGCCTGGGGAGTGGGTGGTGTTCGTCCCTCACTTCCTTCGGGGACTGGGCTTCCTACTTCACCCCTTCGCCAGGGGTTTGATGTTTTAATATGGGGTGGATTTTCACGATCTCCCCCCAAACTCCATCATGCACATATCGGTCTTCATCACCGTTTATGAAGCTTTTCTGCAAGTTCATCCACACTTTGGTCTCTGGCTCAAGGTCTTTGGTGTGAAGACGAAGTCGGTTAGTAGCCAGCATGCTAAATGCGGCATGACCGTGATAAGCAAGATCTATCGCGTGACATGGCCGGAGGGCACACTGATCGACACCATCAAGAACTGACAAAAGGAGAGGTTCTATATCATAGAACCATGATAATAATACTCAGCAATGCCCGTCGAGTTCTCATCTGGTCCCCCGGTGCGGATGACCTCATGAGTCAGGAAAAGCGTGGACTGGGGCTCGTCTTCGGATGTGCAGCAGCTGTAAAACCGCATCAGGCAAATGGTGGAGTCCAATATCCGGCTGGCTGATGTGGTTCAGGTCTCGCTCAATCGCCATATCCTTCCCTGTAAGCATCGGGACAACCTAATGTGGTCGCACATGGCCGATGATTCTTGGACGGTGCTCGAGTTCTACCACACCATCCATGAAGACCTGCAACAGGTGTTGCTTAAACCGCAGGAGCAGTTATTGGCTGAGGATGATGATACCAACCTAGACGACAATACTCCCAGGGTGAAGGTACATCCGAGCACTTATATCCACTTGGAGCTTTTTTTAAGATATTATTATCCCCTTTCTTTCGCATGAGTGGCTGGAAGTGGCCAAGAACATAAACGGCCAAGCTCCCCTACCCGAGGAACCCCGGGCTCCTCTGTTGGAGCACATGCTAGTAGAGTCGTCATATGTGGTACCGAACAACCAGAAGAAGGAGACCCGCGGGGGTATCTGTTCAAGGGGTCCTCCGGATACGAAATCCGAGGAGACCCATGCCTCCTCTACCCACGATGGGGAGGAAATGGACGAGAAAGAAGAGAAAGACTCTCTTCATGCAAGGTAGAGGGTGACACCGGAGGGGGCCGAAGAGGGGTTACCTCCCCGGGCTCCAAATAAACCCTCCAGGAAAAAGGTTGCTCACCTCGGTGCGTGCCCAGACTCCGGCAAAGAGGTCGCAGCAACCCCGCACCTAACACTTACTGTCAAGCCCCCGACCCGAAGGTACATAGTCTACTCCTTAGTTTTAACAGAGTTATTCCAATATTTATCAGTAATGATGATCGAGATTTTTTCTATCACAACCCGGTCCGTGATCTTCCGATAGATCACACATCGGAGGGGGATTCACTGCCCACCGAACTGACCGAGAGTGGGAACGCTTCCCACAACAACCCTCCGTGGACCTCAGACCAGCTTGCCGAGGTGATGTCCCATCAAGCCCCACTAACCACTACCAAGGAGGTGATGGTCGACGCGGATACATCAGTCGCGAAGGATCGAGAGATCTTTGCCGAACAAAAGACACCTAACATTAAGGACCGAGAGTGTCAGATTTGGGATCTGCAAACCCTAAAGATTCGAAATCAGGGGCATGTACGAAGATATATCATAGGCTCGCCTCACCTAACTAGCTACTTGCCGGGGATGGCAGAGAACTCACTCGATGGTGTGGAAGACATTGAACACTGCAGTTTACCCAGGGTCGGGCCGCTGGCAAGCATAATACCCTAATCCTGCTTTGGTTGATTGCCTCCCGTGGAGGTTGGCGGATGAACTAGTTTAGTGTTCGAGGGCCTCCGGAGGCTGGGTGGCCTTTGTGTGGTGCAGGTGGGCGAATGAATGAATCGGATCCCTATGAAGTAACTACTCTCTCTATATATAGTGGCGGCCCCGGTCCTCTTCCCTTATCGTTTCGGCGGGAAGGGATCCCACAACACCCAATTTTCAAGGGGGACAGGGGAACATGCTTCCCGTGTCCAAAAGTATTCTTCGCCTACAAAGTGGTTGCCAGCGCTGTAGGGACGGATCCAGGGATGACGTTTGTCCTACTAGCGAGCAGCGATGGCCTTGTTGCAATAGGAAGGAAACCTTTTGAAGATGGCTTTGGAACTCCGGTTCGTCCTTGCCCCCTTTGCACTAAAGGGGAAGCTAATCCGTCATGCGGTCTACTGCTCGCATGTCCTTCCTCCGCGTCATCCTTGACTCCTCAGGCCGGGTCTCGGCTGGGAATATCCGCCGCTCTGGAGGGATCCTGATGAGGCCCCCTGTGGGTCTTGATGCTGCTGCCCCTCGCGAGGCTTGTTCCCTCGCGAGGACCTTCCCTTGAGTGGTGTTGTGCCCGATTGTCCTTGCTTGATGAAGTGAGATAGCACTGGGCACAGGCAGGCAGGTCTGGTTACCACCAATCCCAGAATGCCGACAGTAGCCCCCGGACCCACGACGTTGTCGGGTTGGCTTCTGGGCGAAGCCTCGGGGATAGCTCGAGGCGTCTCGGGCCTTAATTGCCTGCGGGCCAGGCGGTACACATGTCCAGCCACCATGCGTCGATGCTCTCACTCCCCAAGACATCCGGGGTGCACCATACCAGGGTGGCACGATCTCCAAGAACCGCGCCGGCCATCGTTGCTACTCCTTGACTGGCATCGGCGCAACCAGCCCACGCCTAACGACCCTCACAGACGTGACTCCTCGGTTGTTAGGTCAGGTGGCATGGGCAGCAATGCGTCTGCCGGCCCACCTCGCGACACCCGAGGGGCACACAATGCTAGTGCTCCCATGACGCTTGGTGGTCGGATTCGCCTATAAATCTGCCCCGCCCCTGGCAAGGGGGAAGCACTTCGATCGTGTGCTTCCTCTTTGCTTCCTTTGCTCCGCCGAGAAAAACCTCTTCTCCCCTACATTTCTTCGTCTTCCATGGCGTCTCCAGGAGGGGATCCTGGCAGGGGGAAACGCGCGGCTCCGTCCGCGCCCTCGTCCGCTCCCGGGAGCAGCGGCGGAGGGCCGTCAGGGTCGCCGCGCGTCCGCTGCCGCTGGGCTCTAATTGATGAGTAAGTCCCTCGTCTGCACATCCTTTCCTTTCTGTCCCGCCCGCTGCTTGGTGGTAGATCTTCCCTTTTCTCCAAAGTGCCCGTAGCGAAGAAACTCAAGCTCGGTGAGATTCAGGAGGAGGCGGAGGGGCTGTTGGCTCAGCTAGAGAGTGCCGAGGCCGCCCGCCAGGGCAAAGCGGAAGCCAAGGCTTGGCGTCGCTGCAAAGACAGGTCCAGGAGGCGGCCGACACCGTTCAGACCGCCCAGGACGAGGCGTCGTACGCCCGGATGATGATGTCTCAGCGTGCCAAGTAGTTCAAGAGCATCGCCGGCCGGGCGGCAGGCGTGACGCGCCGACTTATGGTGGATGCCCCGGGGCTGCCAAGTGTGAGCAGCGACGGGGGCTACCTCGCCTTCTTCCAGAAGATGGTGGGGACGCTGGAGGTCGGCGTCTCCCGCGTGGAGAAGGACATCGTGTCCGACACGCAGTAGCTTCTGGGCCTTGCTTTGATGCTCGTTTTCTCCAACCTACGTCGCCTCATCCCGCAACTTGATCTCCAGTGCGTCGTTGAGCCGGTGGCCGCTGAGTTCCGGCATCTTCTCCGGGATAAAGTGCTCCCGCGCGTGGACACCCTGGTGGAGCAGTATGTCCGGGTGCCCGTGTCCAGTGAGGAGGAGGGCTCCGACGCCGAGCCTGCCGGCACCAAGGGTGGTGTCGGCGGACTCTCCCCCTAGGAGTCCCCCGGGTTCTGTTTTCATGCGCCTGTAATGTTGGACCATGACCTCTGCCCTGTCGGGCGTTAGACTTCTGTACGTTACCTTCGCCGTTCTCCCTTTTTCCTTTCTCTCTTGAATCGATGGCTTGCTCGCTGGTAGTCGTTGCGGCTTGGCTTCCTTACATAGGGCCCGTCGCTGACCTAGTCGTTGTGGCTTGGCTTCCTTGCATAGGGCCCGTCGCTGACCCAGTCGTTGCTCGGGCGAAACGGTGGCCAGGGCCCTTAGGAGGTCCCATACTCCCAAGGTATCGCTTGTGCCACTGCATGCTGGGTCGATGGCCTCGTTCCCTGCCTCAGCTTAGTCCTTACGCCGTGTATCCCTTCGTTAGTACGTGAATTTGTAATTCGTTCTTGGTTGGACGCGAAACCAGATGGCCCCCGTCTCGGCCTGCGGGGTCCTTAGCTCGTGGGTTTGCGCCGATCCCTTCCGCAGCTCCTCCTAAGTAGCTCCTGCTTTGTGGGTGGGACGGGGTGGAGACCCTCTCGGGACTCTATGTCTGTGGCTCCCGGTCCCGCACATTTCCTTGCCGCTATGAGGTGCAACCTATTACCAAGGTAGTTCCTCATGGGGCAGACCCCCGACGCCCTGGGTGCCGACATGGGCGACACCTGGGTGGCCGAGTGGATTTGCGACCAGTAAGGCCCCTGAGGCATGTTGCTCAGGAGCCCCCCTTGACACTCAAGCCACTCTACGTCGATAGGCCCCAGTCCCGCACATTTCACCACCACCGTTAGGTCCCACGCACATCACGGGACGGGGCCTCGCCGCCCCCGACACCCACGGGAACTTCAGGACGGCACCAGGGGTGGCGAGTGGCCTTATGACAGGTAAGGCTCCTGAAGCGGTTCCCAGGAGCCCCATTTGGCGCTCGAGCAATTACCCATGTCGTCCCTTTGGTCATCGCCCTAGGGCGCCCTGAGGCCTCCCGAGACTTTGTAGTGGCATCATGCTTCGATCCGGGCTCCTGAGCAGGGGTCGACCGCTGAAAATGTTTGCCTGTGGGATGGCAAGTCCTTGCTTTCACACTCCTTGGCGCCAAGGGGCGGTGCGGAGTGTTCAGCTCCTCAGAAAATGTCATCTAGAAAAGGAGGCTTCAAAGCCGGCTAAACGAGAAAGCGCAATAGAAAATCCCCCCCCCCTTTAGTTTTTCAAACATCAACTTTTGAAATCGACAAATTTAAGTCCAGTAGAGGATAATTCCAGCTCCCAGAAGAAGCAAGAAAACGCCGGTACGGCACCTAGGCTAATCTCCACCGCCATCTCCCCCCAGAGTGGAGCATAGGGCTTTCACTATGCGTGGGAGGGACCCCTCCGCATCGTCTCAGGGGCCCGGGCATATACAGTCGCATCTCATTATTACATGAGAGTGTCACAGGGGGGTGTATCTAGGAGGTCATAAGGGAACTTTGGCCTCGCCAGTGTCCCTACCCCCGAGGCATAGATGTCTGGTTCCTTTTGGGTCTTGACCGAGCGTGGAGCATATGTCATCCACTCGGCATGGGAGGGACCCCTCCGCGTCCTCGGGGTGCCCCCCCCCCCGTATACAGCCGCAACTCGTTATTACGTGAGAGTGTCACATGATGAAGTAGGTTCCCGAAGGATTGAAGGATGATGCACAGACGTCACGGGTTGATGTAGGTCCTTGGGACGCTTCGGGAGCCCCATGCCTCACAGGCGCGTTCCTCGCTCGTGCTCCCCCGGCTCGTAGCGGCGTGGCATGGTCCGCCTTGAGCGAGCCCTTGAGCGTGGAAGGAGCCCACAGCGCTTGCTGGATGGAGAGCTCGCCCAGATGGTAGGTCCTGGGGGTTGCCCCAATGCGACTCGCTGGGGCCCCCAAGTTCCCAAGTTGGTACCCTAGGCCATGCCTGCAGGCCAAGCTAGCCCAACCTAAGGGCAACGATGGGTACCCGAACACCCGCTTGCGATCGAATAAAGCCCGCACTGGGGACACGGACGTGTATTCCACCCTCCGTCCCCAGACAAGCGTCGCGCGCCCCGGAGGCAGGGGCGGATATACCACCCCGGCCTCCAGGTTAGGATCGTCTGGCCCGGGAACATGGGCGTGTGCTCCACACCCCGTTCCCATAATGGGGCCTCTTGGCCTGGATAGAAGGGTGCGTCCACCCTGTCCCAACCGAGAGGTCCCCGGTCCCCAGACCCAGACGTCTACCCGAAGCAACTCCCGGCCAGCAGGTGTGCCCCACGAGAAGACCTGGGGTCGCGCGCGTGCCTCATGCCGCAGTGATGGTCTGTGCTGCTTCCTCCCATAGCCCGGACATGTGCCAACCTGATCGTCGTCGAACTGCGGGCGCCTCTAGGAGTTGATGTAGTTGGGTCTCCGGTACTCCCTCCTCGTTGCGTGAAGCACGTCGAGTGACACTGAACGATGCCTCCCCAGCGCGGCCAAATCCCGTGCCTCCAGTAGGTCCTGCCGAAGAGTGTGCATGTGCCCGTGGCATTTCGGCGCGTGAGCTCATGCGCCACCAGGAGTGCGACTTGTCTGTGCGTCGGGTGCTGACATACTCGGAGGAGGAGGAACAGCTTGGACACGAGGAAGGGTCGGGGCGGGCATGCCATGTGATTGGAAGCCCGTCCGGTGTGAACATCGACCCACGGGGTGGCAGAGCGTTGCAGGGTGTCCCGGCCCGCCTGCGATGGCCGCGCCACATAAGCGGCCCGCCTCTCTGCGCGGATTCGTCGTCTCCCTACCATGAGTGTGACCAGCTTCAGAGGGCCGAGCCCGTTGAGAGACGTTGACACACCCCCTACCTGGCGCGCTAAATGTTTGATTTTAGGCTCCGCAAAAACCTAAAGATTCGAACACAGGGGCGTCTACGAAGATCTCTCACAGGCTCGTTGGGGATGGAAGAGAACTCCCTCGATGGTGAGGAAGACAGAGAACACGACAGTTTACCTAGGTTCGGGCTGCTGAGAAGCATAATACCCTACTTCTGCTTTGGTGGATTGCCTCTCATGGAGGTTGGTGGATGAACTAGTACAGTGTTCGAGGGCCTCCGGAGGCTGGGTGGCCATTGTGTGGTGCAGGTAGGCGAATGAATGAATCGGATCCCGTATGAAGTAACCTACTCTCTTTATATATAGTGGCGGCCCTCGTCCTCTTCCCTTATCGTTTCGGCAGGAAGGGATCCCTCAATGGACAATTTTCAAGGGGGACAGGGGAAAATGCTTCCCCTGTTCAAAAGTAGTCTTCGCCTGCAAAATGGCTGGCACCCTGCAGAAAAGGGTCCAGGGATGACGTATGTCCTACTGGCGAGCGGTGATGGCCTTGTTGCACCAGAAAGGAAACCTTTGGAAGATGCCTTGGGAACCCCGGTTCGTCCTTGCCCCATTTGCACTAAAGGGGAAAGTGCTACATCCTGCTGTCTGTTCTCGCCTGTCCTTCCTTCGTGTCATTCTTGACTCCTGAGACCAGCTCTCGCCTCAGAATATCTGCCACTCCGGAGGGATCCTGATGAGGCCCCCTGCGGGTCTTGATGCTGCTCCCCCCTCGCGAGGCCTGGCCCCTCGCGAGGACCTTTCTTGAGTGGTGCTGTGCCAGATTTGTGCTTTCTTGATGAAGTGGGCCAGCCCTAGGCCACAGGGAGGCAGGTGTGGGTACACGCATTCCCAGAACGCCGACACGGAGGTTCCGCTGGCGTTAATACACCACTCGCCGAGGACCAGGAGTTTTGACCGAGGTACATACCTCGGTCATTGAAACTTTGGGGTAGGTTCCTTCTCAGTAGGTCGGGAAAACAACCCATTTCCCTCCGAGAGTAACCCGGAGACAACCTCCGGGGGACCGGATCATCCGACATCTTCTGTGCCGCCCCGAGCGGTGCCCACAATAGAACACGCAATTCCTGGGGGCGACCATAGCGTAGGACGCCTTGATCGGTTCCTCTATAGCCGAAGAGCATTGCGCCCCTATGGGTGTGGTTTTAGAAAGTATTCAGTTTGTTAATAGCGGACCAAGTGAAGCCTTCAACGGCTTGTAGGCGGGCTTTAAGGTAGGCCTGTAACATTATGGGTTTTATTTTGCAAAATTATATATATACTTTTGTGGGTACAACAGTCCCGAAGCTAATGGTGAGTTGGAAATAAGAAATCACCTCTGGCTAAAAAATTCGTGGGAAAATCGAATAATATCCCGAAGGCTTGTTTGAATTGTTTTGTTTGAGAATTTGGACCAAGCAATGTTTTCCCAAATAATGCAGAATCAGACTAACATGTTGTTTTTACCTTGCAGGCCTCATCCTCGGCTGCCAACACTAATGCATTGGAAATAGACGAGCTTAACCAGAAACTCAAAGTTTCCGATGAAGAGCTTGACCGTATAAATGGTCGGCTTAACGAGAAGCAGGGTAAGCTGGGTTTAGAAACTTGATATCGTCCTTTAAATTCTTTTAAAGGAAGCTTCTTGGCCCCGCCAGCTGGCTCTTTCTATTCTAACTTTGTTAGCAGCCCAAGACCAAGAGCTTGAGAAGCTTAGGGCCGAGGTGGAGAAAGCCAAACGAGAGGCCGCTGCTAGGAAGATGGCGGCCAAACAAGCGGCTGCTGAGCTGGACGCCCTCAAGGTTATACGTAGCAAACATGTGGCCAGGGTGACGGGGATCCAGCAGGAGCTGGAAGAAGTGAGCTCAATGTGTGAGCCCTTGGAGCAAAAGGCTAAAGAGCACGTGGCCGATCACACCAAACTATCCACCCAGCTTCAATTAGAGCGGGTGGAACAAAGTCTCTATGAAGAAGAAGTGCGCCAAGCCAAGCTTATGGCAACTGCCAAATAATACTTACTGCAATGTGCCTTGGGTGGAAACATGTATGCCTTTCTTACACGGATATGGCGTTCCGGAGGCGCCTTCAGGAACCTACCACAGAGTGCAGTGGATGCAGCCAAGCATTTTGCAACCCATGATGGTGATGCGGAGCAGCGACCATGTTGGGCCCAGTTTGAAACTCCCAAGCTCAACCCCAGTCTAAGTTATTATATGAAGCAGCTGATGAAAATGCATAGAATGGCGGAGCCGGCCATGAAGGACCTCTATGTTCAGCTATGTCATGTCTAGCCCTTGCCGAGTAGTTACTTCACCTTAGTGGAGAAGCTGGTCGACACCGCACGCTGGATTGAAGTCCTGCAGTGCTCTGCTTGCATGGAAGGAGCTTGGATGGCCTTTGCACGGACGATGGTGCACTTGCCGATGGTAAAGCCCCTTAAGATGGCCACTAATCCACCGCCTGCCAGAAAGGAGCATAGGTGCCCCGAGCTATATTTCTGTGCTGCTCTGAAAGGTGCTCGGATGATCGAGTCGTAGTGCTCGAAAGATGTAATATTAGAATAAATATTTGTTAGTGTGCTTGAGAACAATTTATCTATTAAGGTGTATGCCCGAGATGGAGTACATTTTGTGTTATTTTGATTCCTATATTGGCCCCAGAAAGTTAGCAGTCGTCAGCTTCAGCCGCCATGTAGAGACTACTTAGGTTGTTTCATCGTCTACACTGTAACCCTTATCGTATGTATCGGTGCCCGACGGTGGTAGTGCATGAGGGAAACAAGGAAATTGGACTATGTGGTTTTATAGCTTTTCCCTAGCCTTAGGAATTTTCTATGCGGGGGCTAGTGACAAGTCCCCATCCCTTTTGCAATAATCGGGGAAAACCAAAAATTCAAATAATTACCATGAGGTTTGAGAAAGTACAAACCCATCCACGTAATGCGGAGGAGCCTCTATCGACTTTGTAAGTGAGCTCGGATTGTAGACCTACTCAAGCTTATTATGACGGTCAGTTTTCGGCTTTCTCTACTAGGGTATTTCAAACCAGGCTAGCTTGGAATACAATCGCAGTGGTTCTCCCATTACCCATTTAGCCGAATTAGCGGAATGTAAGGGGGTAAGCACAGGAGCCGGGCAATCCAACTGTAGACCCAAGATATAATTCGGAACTGGTGCATATACAGCAAAATCCTGAGGAACCAAACACTAAAGATAAGAAATAGTGATGGTATAGTGACCGGGAACATTTTTTAATCCAAGCCGTCGGTCAGTTATCGGTATCACTTTTAGCGCATACGAATAATAATTTTGACCTGACAGTGTTGATAAGCATAAAGTGTATATATACAAAGGCACTTGGCATAATGTGTGTTGTGATTTTTTAGAACTCATAGCAGAAAGGCACCTGTTACTGGTAACTATTGATACAAGTATGTTGAAACAACTTTGTAAGCAACCTTGCATGGGTGACTTGAGAGTCGCCCTGTGTTCGGCTGCACTATATATATTGCCCCTGCTAGGGGTGGGGGTATGATCCTTTCCAGGACGTTGCGATCAGCAAGCAGACCTTGAGTAGAGGGTCTTGAGAAGCTGCTGATAACGCAAAGAAGCTTGATGCTTGGTCTTTTCATGATGGCCTATCTTTGATTCGTTGGACCGTAGCTCAGTTGACCCGCCTTCATGATCCTTGGTTGGTCGCTCCCATGGCTGCCGACGGTATTTTAAGGATAAAGTTGTGTTGTCGAAGGACATACCCTGGTGCTGTTCTGGCCATGCCGTGGGAGCCATATCCCTATGCGCTTTGGGCCGAAGAATTATCCGGCTGGTCTATTTGAGCTCGACCTCGTTTGCCTCCCCTTCGTGCCTTTGTTGCAGGCTTGTGGCTTCAAGTGTCGTTGTTGTGTTGACATTTGGCTGCGAGCGCCGCCATGTGCTCCTCAGTACGGAGAGAATGCTCTGTGTTGCCATTGGGTATGATGACTCCCTTGGGTCCAACATTTTGAGCTTCATGTAGCCGTAGTGGGGTACCACATTACAGCGGGCGAAGGCTATGCGGCCGAGCAGTGCGTGGTATCCTCTACGAAAGGGGATGATGTCGAAGTTCAAGTCCTCGCTATGGAAGTTGATGAGAGATCCTAAGATTAGTTCCAGTATTGTCATGCTCGAGCAAAGGGCTTCCACGCGTGGTATCACTCCTTTAAAGGTATTGCGGGTTGGCCTTATGCGTGATGAGTCTATGCCATTCTTTTTCACCGTATCCGAATAGATCAGATTGAGGCTATTTCCTCCATCCATGAGGACTCAAGTGAGGTGGAAACCATTGATGATAGGGTAGAGGACTAGGGCAGCCGACCCTCCATGATGGATGCTGGTTGGATAATTCTTGTGGTCGAAAGTAATCGGGCAAGCCGACCACGGGTTGTATTTGGGTGCTACAAGCTCTACGGTGTATACCTTTCGTAGTGCCAATTCCCTCTCCTTCTTGGGTATATGGGTTACATAGATCAGGTTTGCGCCCTTGACCTCTCGAGGGAACTCCATTTGGTCTCCATTATTTGGGCCACGAGGCTCCTCGTCGTCTTCACTTCGTGGGCCCCTGTTTTGGTCATCGGTGGCCCGCCTGCGTGCCTTTTTGAACAACCAAAAATTACGGTTGTTGTGGGTGGCTGGCTTATCTTGGGTGCCATGAATATAGTAGGGGAATTCCATGATTTTCCTATTGGGTTGGTCCATCCTTGTTACCTTTAAAGGGTTTCTTTCGTTATCCAGGTTTGGTACTGTGGAATCGAGCATTGACTGTTGTATCGTCGGCATCACCATTATGGTGGCGGTGTTTGTTTTTTTACTTGGCTTGCCGTTCCCGTCCCGAACCTTAGAAGTTCCGGGGTCGTCCGCATTGTGGCTGTACCGAACAAGCCAATTATCCTCACCCGCGCAAAAGCGGGACATGAACAAGGTCAGGGCAGAGATTGTTCTCGGCATGTCCTGGCCGAGCTGTTTGGCGAGCCATTCGTTCGAGATGTTGTGCTGAAAAGATGCTATTGATTCGGCATCCGGACAGTCTATGATTTGGTTCTTCTTGGTGAGGAACCGGTTGAAGAATTCCTTGGCTGATTCCCCCATCTTTTGGACGACATTGATCAGATCGGATGAATCCAGTGGCCAAACATATGTTCCTGGAAAGTTGGATAGGAAAGCCTCCTCAAGTTCTTCCCAGCATCCGATGAAATCTTCTAGTAGGCTGTTTGGCCAATGTCGTCCCGGTCCTTTAAGTTTTAATCATAAATAATTTATGGCGTGAAGATCATATCCTCTGGCCATATGAATGTGGAGAAGGAAATACTCTATCCACACTACGGGATCTGTTGTCCCGTCGTACTGTTTGATGTTTACGGGTTTAAACCCTTCCGGAAACTGGTGTTGCATGACCTCATCCATGAAACATAGTGGGTGAGGAGCGCCTCTCATCCGGGCTATGTTGTGTCGAACGGCTGCGGGTTGAGCCCGGTATGCTTCCCAGCCTCTGCTCTTGTAAGCGACCCGCAGTGGTTTGTCATCCTATCGAGCGGGAGAGTACTTTTTGATCCGTAGATGGACCTGCTGTGACCCGATTTATCGAATTGTAGGTCGAGTCCGTCCTGATGATACATATGACCTTTACCTTTTCGGCTTGGAGGTTTGTGTTTATACCCGTTCTCTCGGGTCGTTCTATCAAGCCTTCTGGGTCGGCGATTAGGCTGGTCGTAGTCCGTGCACTGGGGGGACACTTGTTTTGGGGCCTTGTCGTCTAACTGTGCGAGCAGTCGCCGGCGCGGGTATTTTTTCTTCTAGTCCATCCATTCTGTGTCGTATCCTTTTTTGACTGCTAGGATTTTGGTCCACCTATTATTGACGGTATCTTGTTTGTCCTAGAGCTGTTGTTTTGCTTTTAACCTTTGGGCGGTGGCTATAAGATGTTGCCAAAATTCTCCTGGCCTTCAGTGTCTCCGGGAATTACAAACTCTTTGGATTAAAGGACGTTGAGTGCATCGACGGGAGGGAGGTAATCATCATCGTCATCTGAATTGTTGCGGCCGTTGGGATCGTCATTGACCAGTTGCTCTTCTTCGTGTTCGAGAGCCTCGGGGTTTCCATGTCCCTCACGGGTCACGTTTTCCCATGTGCCTTGTTCATAGCCCCTTCCCTTTTTTCTCTTCGAGCGCTTAGGCGACTTTCGACGTTTTAAGGGATCTTGTGTGGGCTTATTGTCGTTCTTCTTGGGTGTGTCATTATGTGGATCGCGAGGCGAGTCTACCATGTAGACAACATAAGTAGAAGTCGTTGTCCACTTCTCTGTGTTTATGCGGGTGGCGTAGTAGTATTCTTCGTCCATATCCTCAAACTCTTCGGAGGTGTAGTCCAGTGTGTCGGTTATATCTTCGACGGTGGCAATCCAGTGGGTGGTGGGTGGGTCGTAAATGTCCCCATAGTCCACCTCGTAGCCGATCTTTGAACAAGTCGGACTTCGGGTCAGCGAGATTTCAAGTGATTCAATTGGGTCAAGCGCCTCGTTTAACATCGAGAGGCTGAACTGACCAATCCTTTGTATATTTTTGGAGTTAACCTCCGCGACTTGTGGGAAGGAAACCAATTCGGTAGTAGCCGTTTCCCTCTGTTCGGACAAAGTGGTCGATTCCAAGCTCGAAGCCTTCCCTCCTAGGAGGAGGGGACCAAGACCATGACCGGAGAGGTGACCTGGAGACAACGCTTCGGGGTTTTGTACTTCATTGGCCGAGGTCGTGAGGTTAGCAAGGAACAGATTCCCCTGCGGGTGGGTGGAGACTTTGACATCTCCGAACCTTATCCGGTGACCGGAGACTAAACCACCAATCCAGCCAGGATGGCCGGTTAGGTCCGCACTCGGCATGAGCCCAGAGACGTGTTCGGGGGCGAACATGCCCTCGTCCATGACTTGATTGTTGATGATCAAGAGAGCCATCGATATATGCGGTGATCCAACAACGGAACTGTCAATGAAAGCACCAATGTTGGCGTCAAAACCAGCAAATCTTGGGTAGGGTGTCCCAAACTACGGAGCTTAGATCAATGGGTTGCAGTTGAGAGGGGGAGCTGATGTTTAACCTGGTTTGTGCCCTCTTGAGGAGGTAAAACCATATGTCCTGCTTGATTATATTGATGGGGAACGATGGTTACAGAGTTGAGCTACCTCGAGATCGTATGAGCTAACCCTAGATGAGATAATGCCCCTCTACGTATAAGGCCCTCTTGTTTATATAGACACCTCGACCCCTAGGGTTACATGTTACCCACATAGATTGGTAGTAGACGAGCCAAACTAGTCATCCTGCCTTGGAGTGCACACCTGTCTTGGGTCATTCTGTCCTGATCACGTAGTCGTCAGATAATCCGGTTCTTCCATGAAGCTGCCCATATGATCGCCCCATGAGGGATAACTCGAATGCTCGAGTACCCCTTAATCCTGAACTCCTTCACTTTGATCAGCCTCGGAACTAAGACAACTTCAGTCCTTGCCCCGCAAGCCTATAAACAGAGGCCCCGAGCATGCCCTCAGACCCAGCTCCACTCCACACTTCACCATAGCCGTGCCCAACACCTTAGAGGAGCTCGGGAGAGTCCTCGTCTCCACCTCCGGCCGCCCCGATTAGCTTAGGGCTATGCCAAAACTTTCTCAGGCGAGCTAGCCCCTCGAGCCCAGTCTTTGCTAGTACGCTCTGTGAGCATCCGCCCATCCGAGCCTTGCCTCGATTCGGAGCTTGCAGCCACCTCCGTCTAGATCTTCCAACAACCGAAATCGTCGTCCTTCGGAGTGTGGTTAGCCTCCGTCATAGAGCTCACCGTCGACCCCTTCCATCTCTCTTGGTTGCGGAAGGCCTCGGTGACTGCGCCCGCTCCCTCCCACCCTCTGTTTTGTAGCCACACGTCATTGGCAATGCCGCGATGCCTCTGCTGCCGACGAGGAGATTCCAACCAGACAGTTTTGCCCACTCTCAGCGTCCTTTCTTTTTTGAATCATTTTTTCCTGTGGTGTCTTTCACGAGAAGATGTTTCCTCTTTTGTTTATGCATTTCTGCCGAACCGTTTTCTTCTTTCGTGGTCTCCATGCGGGAAACTTTCTATTTATTACAAATTGGTCTGTAATATCTTATTTCCTTTATAACTTTTAAAATAAAAGGGCTTTTGAGTAAATTATTTTCCCAAAACTTTTCTTCTATTATCTAGTTTTTAGCATATTTATTCCAAAATATTTTTGAGACAACTTTATGTGTGCTTGGTATTTACGTTATAATCAGTATTTGTGTGGCATATATACCAACGGAGGGGACACTATCATCAACTTCACCGAGCTAGACTCCGACTTTGTCGACCCACGCAAGCATGTTTGAATGTTTGATGTGATGGTTGCCGATATGATTGTTTGGTAACTTTGATACATCATAGCTTACACCATGGCATGTGGTATGATTTCACGCTTGGATATACTAACACCTCATGGAATGATGAGAGGTCGTGGAAACCCTAGTCACATCGGACATGATAGGTTGTGACCTGGTCGTGCCGGATGGACGACATCATGTGATTAAACATTTAACCTCGAGCATCGACATAGATCGAGTCTTGTTAGTGGGTCACCTTACTTGTTCATACTACCACTAGTCTTCCCGTACGTGAATGCAGTAAAGTAGGTTGTAATCATAACTCTATGTGCACACCAAGTACAGGGGTCGGGTGAAGGTTACATGGTACTGGAATAATGCTAGTCATCCGGTCAGGGGGCATGGGTGTTTCTGGTCTGGGACCGAGAAGGGGGCACCCCCTTGTAGCACGCGGTATAAATTTGATCCCATGCTAGTCGAGAATGTTGGCCTCCCCGTCTTATGCTTATTCCCTTGAAAGTGTAGTCCGGGTGATTTCGGACCCCACAAGGTAAAAATGGGTGTTTGATCATTTTGTGTGTTTACTTCTAATATACCGTACACGATATTAGTCCTTGTGGCTATGGGAACCTGTTGGTTGTGGGTAAAGAGTACACCATATGCAGAGTTAAAACTATTTCAGTAGTCACGACCATGGTCAAGTGTCGGTCTTTGTGTCGGTCTCTAGAGAACAAGTTGTCACTTATGAAAGCCATTATTATTTGTATATGACAGTGATTTGTGAAACTAAACTGATGAGACCTTGGTTATGCTGAATATCCCGAAGGTTGGTTGTACCACTCGGATATTCGTTTGCTTTATCATGCCCTTTCCATGGTGTCGCTGAGACGCCCGAGTGTGGCCAGTATTTACTTTATCATGTCCTTTTCCATGTTGTCCTTGAGAAGCCCAACCTTGGCCAATATTTACTTTATCTTGCCCTTTCCATGGTTTCGATGAGACACCAAACTGTGGCATGTTATGAACTTTATTATGTCCTTTACATGGTGCCCCATAGACGCCCGACTGTGGCTTGCTAATATATCATTAAGCCCTGTATGCGATGTCACTCAAACGTTCGATGGTGGAAGTTTATCTTTATCTACTAACCTTCCGAGGCATCGCTTCATACTCCCGATCGGTGCTTTTTTACTTTCTCGGGTATTTCTGGAGGACTATGCTACGGCAACAGACAACAGCGCCAGAAATAGACACATTGACGGATACTGGGCTTGCGTTGGTTTTTCCCTCAAAGAGGAAAGGGTGATGCAGCACAGGAGCAGTAAGTATTTCCCTCAGTTTGAGAACCAAGGTATCAATCCAGTAGTAGAATCTCGTCAAGTCCAGAGTACCTGCGCAAACACAAAAGAGCTTGCACCCAACGCTTTAAAGGGGTTGTCAATCCCTTCAAGATTGATTGCAAAGTGAGATCTGAAGGCGGAAAGTGCAACGAAGTAAAAAGTGTAAGGCTGAAAATATGGTGTGGAGTAGACCCGGGGGCCATAGTGTTCACTAGAGGCTTCTCTCAAAATAGCAAGTATTACGGTGGGTGAACAAATTACTGTCGAGCAATTGATAGAACCGTGCAAAGTCATGACGATATCTAAGGCACTGACCATACATATAGGCATCACGTCTGAGACAAGTAGACCGATACTTTCTACATCTACTACTATTACTCCACACATCGACCGCTATCCAGCATGCATCTAGTGTATTGAGTTCATGACGAACAGAATAATTCCTTAAGCAGGATGACAGGATGTAGAGGGATACTTTCAAACCAATGATGAAAACTCCATATTTTTACCCTTGATGGCAACAACACGATGCGTGCCTCGCTACCCCTTCTGTAACTGGGTGAGGTCACCGCACGGTATGAACCCAAAACCAAGCACTTCTCCCATTGCAAGAATCATAGATCTAGTTGGCCAAATAAAACCCACAACTCGAAGAGAATTACAAGGATATGAAATCATACATAAGAGAGATCAAAAGAAACTCAAATATGATTCATAGATAATCTAATCATAAATCCACAATTCATCGGATCTCGACAAACACACCGCAAAAGAAGATTACATCAGATAGATCTCCATGAAGATCATGGAGAACTTTGTATTGAAGATCCAAGAGAGAGAAGAAGCCATCTAGATATTAGCTATGGACCCGTAGGTCTATGGTGAACTACTCACGCATCATCGGAGAGCTCATGGTGTTGATGAAGAAGCCCTCCGTATCTGAATCACCCCTCCGGGAGGGCACCAGAACATGCCCCAGATGGGATCTTGCGGAGACAAAAGCTTGCGGCGGCGGATAAGTACTTTCGCTGATATCCTGATTTTTTCTGGGATTTCAGGGAATATATAGGCGCAAAACCTAGGGCGGAGGTGGCCCAGGGAGCCCACAAGCCAGGGTGGCGCGGGCCCCCTGGCCGCGCCATGAGGGCTTGTGGGGTCCGTGCAGGCCCCCTGCCCTGATTCTTCGACTTCTCGATCTTTTTCTGTTTCAGAAAAAATGTTTGTGGCAGTTTCATTCCGTTTGGACTCGGTTCAAAATCCTCCTCTGAAAGGGGTCAAAAACATGGAAAAAACAGGAACTGGCACTTGGCACTGAGTTAATAAGTTAGTCCTAAAAAATATATAAAAGGCATAGAATCATCCAAAGTTTGACAAGATAATAGCATGAAACCATCAAAAATTATACATAAGTTGGAAACGTATCAAGCATCCCCAAGCTTAAATCCTGCTCGTCCTCGAGTAGGGAAGTGATAAAGACTGAATTTTTGATGTGGAATGCTACCTAGCATAGTTGTCCTTTGCAACTTCTTTCATGTGACATGAATGTTCAGATCTGTGCGATTCAAAACAATAGTTTGCTATTGACACGAAAACAATAATACTTCATGGAAACTAGTAAGGTAATCATGAACTTTCAAAATAAAAAGGCCAATGAAAGTTATCGCAACAAAATCATATAGTCTGATTATGCTCCATCATCCTCACACAACTAATCTAAATCATGCACAACCCCTGTATTGGGCAACTAATTGTTTTCGCACTCTTACTTTCTCAAACTTTTTCTAACTATCACGCAATACATGAGCGTGAGCCATGGATATAGCACTATAGGTGGAATAGAGTGTGGTGGTGGTTGTGAGACAAAAAAGGAGGAGATGGTCACATTGACTCGGCGTATCAAAGGGCTATGGAGATGCCGATTAATATATATAAATGTGAATGAGTAGGGATTGCCATACAAGGGATGCAGTAGAGCTATAAGTATGTGAAAGCTCAAAAGGAGAACTAGTGGGTGTGCATCCAACTTGCTTGCTCACGAAGACCTAGGGCAATTTTTGAGGAAGCCCATCATTAGAATATACAAGCCAAGTTATATAATGAAGATTCCCACTAGCATATGGTAGTGACAAAACAAGAAGCTCTCAATCATGAAGAACATGGTGCTATTATGAAGCACAAGTGTGGAAAAAGATAGTAGCACTGTCCCTTCTCTCTTTTTTTATTACTTTTATTTTTTTGTTTGGGCACTTGGCCTATTTTTTTATTTGGGTTCTTTGGCCTATTTATTTTATTTCCTCACATGGGGCAATGCTCTAATGATGATCATCACACTTTTATTTACTCACAGCTCAAAGCTTAGAACGATGATGACTCTATAGGAAATGCCTCCGGCAGTGTACCGGGATATGCAACGATCTAGCTTGGCGTATGATGTTGAAACATCTCGCTAGATATCTTACGATCATGCAATCGCAATATTTGAGTGACGACACAAGTCATGAGACGGAACGGTGGGAGTTGCATGCCAATATATCTCGGAATGGCTATGAAAATGCCATAGTAGTTAGGTATGGTGGCTGTTTTGAGGAAGGCATATGGTGGGTTTGTGTACCGGCGAAAGTTGCGCGACACTAGAGAGGCTAGAAAAGGTGGAAGATGAAAGTGCATCTATACCATGGAATCACATTAGTCATGAAGAACTCACATACTCGTTGCGAAAGTTTTTATTAGTAATCGAAACAAAGTGCGAAACGCATACTCCAAGGGGAAGGGTTGGTAGGTGTTAACCATCGCGCGATCCCGACCTCAACACAAAGGATGACAATAAATAGATCAATTATGCCCCGACTTCCTAACATACCGGTTCACCATCCGTGCATGATACGGGAATCACTAACTTCAACACAAGTATTTCTAGATTCACAACACCCTCCTAACATAACTCATAATATTACCGAATCCACGTCTCAAAACTAATTGAGAGGAATGAAGACTTCTCTTTCTACTCAATGAACATGAAGATGGAGGTTTTTATATCCTCTTGGGTACCTATCACCTTTGGGACTACTTTCATAGCATAAGACAACTACCAAGTCATGCACCGCCGTGCTCTAAAAGATATAAGTGAAGCACATAGAGCAAAATTATCTACATCAAAAGATATAAGTGAAGCACTATGAGCATTCTAGCAAAATCACGATGAGTGCATGTATCTCTCTTTCTCAAAAAGGTGTGCAGCAAGGATGATTTTGACACAACAAAAAGAAAAGACTCCTACGATACAAGACGCTCCAAGCAAAACACATATCATGTGGTGAATAAAAATATAGCTCCATGTAATGTTACTGATGGATGGAAGACGAAAGAGGGGATGCCTTCCCGGGGCATCCCCAAGCTTTGGCTTTTTGGTGTCCTTGAATTTTCCTTGGGATGCCTTGGGCATCCCCAAGCTTGAGCTCTTTCCACTCCTTATCTCTTTGTCTGTGAGAACATCACCCAAAACTTGAAAACTTCACAACACAAAACTTAAACAGAAACTCGTGATAACGTTAGCACAAGAAAACAAACTACCACCTCTTTTGGTACTGTAGCAAACTGGAATTCTATCTATATTGGTGTTGGGCTACTGTATTCTCACTTTTCCATGGCTAGCACCCCCCGATACTAACCATAGTTTCATCAAAACAAGCAACCAACTCAACAAAAACAGAATCTGTCAAAAACAGACCAGCCTGTAGCAATCTGTATACTTCGTATACTTCTGTGACCTCAAAAATTCTGAAACATTATGAATGCTTGGGAAAAAGGCATATAAACCAGAAGCAAAAAGAATCAACTCAAAATCTCTTTCTGAATAAAAATGAAAAATCATCTGGTGAGCGAAACATTTCTGTCTTTTTCCAGGAAGATCAAACAACCATTTACAAGATTAGTCATAAAGGTTTTGCGTGGCTCAAACACAGAAAACACAATCACAATAGAATTATGATGGTGTGGACGCAACAAAACTGAAAGAAAAAAGATAAATTCATTGGGTTGCCTCCTAACAAGCGCTATTGTTTAACGCCCTTAGCTAGGCATAAAAGCGATAGAATCACGTATCGTCGTCTTTGGTGCTCAAACCATAAGTGACGTGATCACTTATCATCTTAAGGTTTCCATCTTTCTTGCTAGAGGAATCACCACTATTTTTGGGAATAAAAACATACTTGGTGACCTTATTGTGGGCAAAGTTCAGAGTATTCTGCACAACGGCAAAAGCGGAACCCAAGTTGGTTATAACGTCCTCTAGTTTGCCAATCCTAGCGGAATCATGACCTAATTTTTCGTTAACTGTGGGTTCCTTCTCCTTTAAATTTTTCAAAACCATTCGAACTTGGATCCGTACTAAGTGATTTGATTGTGGATCATTTTATCCAAATTCTCAATTAGTTCTATCGTAGCAACTTTATTTTCAATGACGTCCAGCCTACGCATCACATGTTCCAGAGTTAAGGTAGTTCCATTAACCATGGGTGTGGGTGAGCCTACCAAGTTTATTACAGCTCCATAAGAATCAACTGTATGGCTACCCAAGAAATTTCCACCTACGATGGTCTCAAGAATATACCTATTCCAAAAAGAAACATGCAAATAAAAACTGCGAAGCGGGACGGTAGTGGATTGCTTATGAGTAGATCTAGTCTGAGCATTGCAAATCCTATACCAAGTGTCCTTTAAGTTTTCTTCCTCAATTTGTTTGAAATTGAGAACTTCGCTCTCGGGAGTATCGTTCGAAGTGGTGGATCTAGCTATGAGGACAGGTAGACTATCCCACACAGACGAACAGAAAACAAGCGAGAGAAAAGGGCGAACAAAAAGGCAAACGTAAAAGCCAAACGAAAAAGGAAAATTGTGAAGTGGGGGAGAGGAAAATGAGAGGAAACTGGCAAACAAAGTAAATGCAAGAGATGAGTGTGCGACAGCTACTTGTATGAGTTCTTGACTTGATCCTCCCCGACAACGGCGCCAGGAATTCTTCTGCTACGGCAACAGAAAACAATACCAGAAATTGACACGTTGACGGAGACTAGGCTTGCGTTGGTTTTTCCCTTGAAGAGGAAAGGGTGATGTAGCACACAAAAAGTAAGAATTTCCCTCAGTTTGAGAACCAAGGTATCAATCGAGTAGGAGAATCTCGTCAAGTCCAGAGTACCTGCAGAAACACAAAAGAGCTTGCACCCAACGCTTTAAAGGGGTTGTCAATCCCTTCAATATTCATTGCAAATTGAGATCTCAAGGCAGAAAGTGCAAGGCTGAAAATATGGTTTCGAGGAGACCCGGGGGCCATATTGTTCAATAGAGGCTTCTCTCAAAATAGCAAGTATTACGGTGGGTGAACAAATTACTATCGAGCAATTGATAGAACCGTGCAAAGTCATGACGATATCTAAGGCAGTGATCATACATATAGGCATCACGTCCGAGACAAGTAGACCGATACTTTCTGCATCTACTACTATTACTCCACACATCGACCGCTATCCAGCATGCATCTAGTGTATTGAGTTCATGACGTACAGAGTAACGCCTTAAGCAAGATGACATGATGTAGAGGGATAATCTCAAGCCAATGACGAAAACCCCATCTTTTTACGCTTGATGGCAACAACAGGATGTGTGCCTCGCTACCCCTTCTATCACTGGGTGAGGTCATCGCACGGTATGAACCCAAAACCAAGCACTTCTCCCATTGCAAGAATCATAGATCTAGTTGGTCAAACAAAACCCACAACTCGAAGAGAACTACAAGGATATGAAATCGTGCATAAGAGAGATCAGAAGAAACTCAAATAATATTCATAGCTAATCTGATCATAAATCCACAATTCATCGGATCTCGACAAACACACCGAAAAGAAGATTACATCGGATAGATCTCCATGAAGATCATGGAGAACTTTGTATTAAAGATCCAAGAGAGAGAAGAAGCCATCTAGCTACTAGCTATGGACCCGTAGGTCTATGGTGAACTACTGACGGATCATCGGAGAGGTCATGGTATTGATGAAGAAGCCCTCCGTATCCGATTACCCCCTCCGGCAGGGCACCAGAACGTGTCCCAGATGGGATCTTGCGGAGACAGAAGCTTGCGGCGGCCGAAAAGTATTTTCGATGATCTCCTAATTTTTTCTAGGATTTTAGGGAATATATAGGTGCAAAACCAAGGGCAGAGGTGGCCCAGGGAGCCCACAAGCCAGGGTGGCGCGGGCCCTTCCCCTGGTCGCGCCATGAGGGCTTGTGGGGTCCCTACAGGCCCCCCTGCCCTGATTCTCCGGCTTCTCGATCTTTTTCTATTTCGGAAAAAATCTTTTTGGCAGTTTCATTCCGTTTGGACTCCGTTCAAAATCCTCCTCCGAAAGGGGTAAAAAACAAGAAAAAAAGGAACTGGCACTTGGCACTGAGTTAATAAGTTAGCCCCAAAAAATATATAAAAGGCATACAAAACATCCAAAGTTTGACAAGATAATAGCATGAAACCATCAAAAATTATAGATACGTTGGAGACGTATCAGACTACCACCCGACTTATCTACCCTGACTTAACTTACTATTAAATTATTTACCATGATAATCATGATAATTAACCTTGCGTATAAAATAGACTGCATTCATCTTTTCTTATGTGTTAACTATCTTGCAAGTAATTTCAAAATACTCACTGGCTTGGTGATGTGGCTAGATTTGGATGAAGGTGATCTTTTGGACGCAGAGTATGATAGTGAGTTCGACGCCTAGAGGAGTCTCAGTCAGCCTTGCGATCTTGGAGTATTATTCCACCGCTTCCGCCACCATGAATATTTGTCTAGCCTCACTCTAAGGCTTGGCGTTTAGTAGTGATTTGTTGTGTCACTTCAATCTGAGATGAAATGTCCACCTATCTATGCGAGTAGTAGTGTTACCCATGACCATTGTGAGATAACTTCCTTGAAGAAAAATATTGGCATGTGTGTAATATACTATTCATCGTCCTTCGCTCTACCCTGTTTGATATTAACTACTACTGGTTTCTATAACAAGTTGGTCTACCTGTGTGAACTATTTTCTTCATTGGATGACATTCATGGCTGATTTCCTATAATTATATTATCTGGAAACTTGTCCTGACACTAGGCTTATCGTTTTTGCTATTTGGCCATGCCACAGCGACCAACATAGCCACCATAGTTCTTCTTGCTGGAACCACCAGAGACATCTTGGCCTTTCTCCTTGGCGTGCCTTTCACACTCTTGCTTATGCTTCTTGGCAAGCTTATCTAATTGGCGGCATTCAATGATGTTGTGGCCATTGGCGAGGTGGATCTTGCACTATTGCCCGTCGGCCTTTTCTCCTGTCATGGTGTCATTGTCTACGGAGCAATCGGGAACCACCTTGCCGGATCCTTTGGACATAGCCTTCTTGGTAGCACTGGACTTGCCGAAACCTTCGACAGCCATGATTGCCTTGCCTTTGCGCTTTCGATTGTGCTTTCGGCCCTTTCCCTTAGAGGCAGGAGCGTCTTCATCGTCAGAATCGACCTTCATGCCAGCGTCTTCTCTAGGGAGTCTTCTTCCTTCTTCAGCATGTGCACATTTTTCAGCCAAGGCACAAGGCTCGATGTCAACCCACCCATTGTTGATTCTCATCTCGTCGCGCACCCACTTGTTGCGCATGTTCCTATGGAACGTGACAATCGTCTTGGTAAGATGGATGTCAAGGATGTTGTGTTGCACATGGCTGAATCTCTAGATGTACTTGCGGAGGGATTCATCGTCTCTCTCGGGAAGTACATGCAGGATGTTGGATTTCCCCGGGAGTTTCTGAACCCGTGGTACGCGCCAACGAATTGGTACACAGATTTGCCCAAGAAGAATGGATATATCTGGCAAGTTCATCGGCCCAAACCTAACATTGGGATTGAGTGCCAATGGAAAGTAGTTGGAGAATACTTTCTCAACGTGTTCCCTAGCAGCCAACAGCATAATCGTGTAGATGCCAAGGAACTCCGATATACTGATCTTGGCATCGTACTTGTCTGGTAGGTCAGGCTTAAAGGCCTGACTAGAGGGTCAGCAGACTTGCCGCAGCTCGTGCGTGAACGTCGGGCAACCTATCTCATAAGGTAGGCTGCTGGGTACCCTAGGCATAGGCTCATCGACTGTCGGGTCCCCACGGCCATTTCATTGGCGAGGTCTCACTTGCCTCCTATCGATGGTGGTGTGGGCGTCCTCCTTGCTCGTGGCCTTCAAGACTTGGCGTTGATGTTTTTTTTGTCGCGGGTCCAGCAGGATGGCTGTTGTTCTTATGCAGGCGACTGCAGTATGGGTGCTCCATGAGCGTCACGCCTAGAAGAAAGCCCTGCTAGAGCCGCATGGTGGACTCGCAAAGGCTGGCGTGTTGCGGTTCACGAAGCTCAGCGGGCCCTGTATGGTGGCCCTCCAATCTTGTATATTCTCCGGCGCATGAAGGAAGTTCAGGAATAGTTGGGTCTGCGCTTGGGCCTCCTTCGAGGCATGGGTGGCACTCTTACTCCCGACAGTCTTAGGAGGAGCGCTCTCCCATCCCGCCGCATGCTGCATGTACCCACGAGGAGGTTAATGGTGAGTTTGGCCGTGTGCGCCCTGTTAGTGGCACGCTGGGGTCTTGTCTGCATGCCGCACGTGAGGTCGTCGCCCCATGGGTGCTGGTCGCGGTTGTCTCGTGAGGGGCATGGCGAAGGGCCCGTCATCACCATTGTAGTAGTTGCAGCCACTATTGCCACAACGTTGTCCACGGTCGCCGCTGGTGTGTCTTGTGTCACCATGATGACGGGGTCCAGGTCATGGCTTGTGGAACTCCATGCAGTATTGTAGTTGCGCTCACCACTGCTGTGATCACGATGGTTTCCCTCGTGCGTGTCACCTGTAGGTGTCTGCGATGGCAGCTTGGACAAAGATGTGACGACCGTCGACATGCCCTTGGCCTTTTTGGGAGCCATGGACATCGAGGAAGATGTTGATGAAGACATGCAAATTTCGTTGAAGATCCGCGCACGCCCCCCCTACCTGGACCGCCAATGATGTCGGGGTACGACAATCTATGGGACCTACGAGGCCCTTTGTTTGTTCAACACTGGGGACGTGCGGGCACAAAGAGTATCACCAACTTCGTACACACCCGGGGTTTAGACAGGTTTGGGCCGCTCGGGATTGTAAGACCATACATCTTGTGTGTTGTCTATTATATTAGTCCAAGTATAGGAGCTGTCATGGTATTTCTGCGGTAGATGCCAGGGGGTGGCTTAGATCATGGTTTCGGGGCGATGGGCAACGACGACATTTGGGAACGGGTGTACGCGCGATACACATTACGCCGACCTACATTGGTTGAGGGCCCTCTGGTAAGGTAAACCCCCTAGTCCTGCCTGTGTGACCATAGGGGATCCCAATACAAATGGTGTTCCTCGAGCTGTTCGTGAGGAGGGGGACAGAACTCTTGCTGTCGGCCTTGCTACCTCAGTGGTGTGTGTGTGTCTCTTTTGTGCGTATGGGTTAACGTGTTGGGCGTGCCCCCTCTCTGGGGCTGAGATGAGGCTTTAAAGGTGCAGCCTAGGATGTACAATCATGGGAAAAGTAGGAGAAGGGACCCTGCTGCCAGCCTCTCAGGATTTTCGTGGGGCCCGTCGGCTGTCGGGTCTTGTCCGATGCAGGCCCGCCGGCTGCGCTTCTCTGTGGCTAACGCGTCAGTCGTCACGGAGTTGGTAGGGGTGAGCATGGCTACAGGACTGTCTCGCCCGGTCATCCTCGGTTGTGACGGGGGCCGTGTATCCTCCTTGACCCTCACAGCATAGCGCCCGTGGCCATGCCGAGCTTGTCAGCATGCACTACTTCCACCATTGCCTCAGCATCGTGTGTCCGGTCTTGTCGCCGTACGTGGGTACAGTCGGATCAGACAGGAGCCGACCGGCCGGCTGGCGTCAGCCGAGCTGGCCAGGCGGAATGCTGTCACTCGGCCTGCTGCGTGTCGGCAAGACGGACCGGCTACTTCGAGCCAACCCGGGTGGCCAGTCGACCACAAATGTCTTGGCGATGGGTTCTCTCCACTTGGGTATACCTTGGGGTTGTATCCCTGGCAGAAGCCCTTGAAACCTTTGGGGTCCGAAAGCCTTCGGACGAGCGGAGCCTGCGGGTTTTCCCCCACGCCCAAAGTTGTTGTTGAGGTTGATTTGCATGTCGAATCCAGCGAGTGGAAGCACGTGTCCGTTAGCAGGTTGGGGCGGAAGTCGGCCACGGCCCAGTCGGCCCCCACGGTGGCTTGGTCCCGTGGTGATGCTTTGAGCTCAGCGTCGGCTGGCGCATGCCCCATTTGAACCAGTGGCAGATGCGGGGAGGCTAGTTCGCCATTGCCTTCCCACACTCACTCTCTCACCTTGCCCACGCTCCGGTACTCGCCGCTAGCACCCTTCCTCCTCACGCCCGCAGCACCCGCCGCCACCATCACTCACTCCTCGTGCCCATAGTACTCACCACTGTCGTTCCTCCTTGCTTCGCTTGCAACGCCTTCCTGCGGTCGGCCCACTAGGGGGTCACGTTTCGTGTCTCTGTTTCTCTGCTCTATCGTTGGCAAACGAACAGATGGCCGGAGCACCTGCCGGTTTGTGGGAGGGCTCCATCATCACTTACAAGCACATTGCCTATCTCTGGCGGATGCGGAAGATCCCTCCTGCAGAGCGAGTCGACACACATCCGCCCGGCGGCAAGCGCATGCCGGAGCCCTCCTCTAGTGATCGCGTCGTGTTTGGCACACACTTCCTCATCGGCTTCAAGCTTCCAGCGAGCCTCTTTTTGTGGCAGTTCCTCGAGTTCTACGGTCTGGAGATGCAGCATCTAGGGCCAAACTCGGCGTTGTACCTCGCATGCTTCTCCACCTTGTGTGAGGCGCACCTGGGTCTCTGGCCATGTGACCTTGTGTGAGATGCACGACGATGTGTCGTACTCCTGCGGCGGCGCGATCGTGTATAGCTAGCGAGGCGGGATTTTTTTCAAAGATGAAGTGGATCGACTTCTTCAAGAAGTGGAAACGCTCCTTCTTCTACATCCGCAATGTCGGCTAGGGGCGAGACTGGGTCAACGTCCCACCATTTGCTGACACGCTGTTGCGGCAACAAAAGTCCTTCATTGGCGCTACGAATTCTTCTTGTTACTTCTCTGGTTTGCGTCGGTTTTTCCCTTGAACAGGAAAGGGTGATGCAGCACAGGAGCAGTAAGTATTTCCCTTAGTTTGAGAACCAAGGTATCGATCCATAAGGAGGGCCTCGTCAAGTCCAGAGTACCTGCGCAAACACAAACAAGCTTGCACCCAACGCTTCAAAGGGGTTGTCAATCCCTTCAAGATTGTTTGCAAAGTGAGATCTGAAGGCGGAAAGTGCAACGAAGTAAAAAGAGTAAGGCTCAAAATATGGTCTGGAGTAGACCCTGGGGGCCTTAGTGTTCACTAGAGGCTTCTCTCATAATAGCAAATATCACGGTGGGTGAACAAATTACTGTCGTGCAATTGATAGAACAGGGCAAAGTCATGACGATATCTAAGGCAATGATCATACATATGGGCATCACGTCCAAGAAAAGTAGACCGATACTTTCTGCATCTACTACTATTACTCCACACATCGACCGCTATCCAGCATGTATCTACTGTATTGAGTTCATGACAAACAGAGTAACGCCTTAAGCAAGATGACATGATGTATAGGGATAATCTCAAACCAATGATGAAAACCCCATCTTTTTACCCTTGATGGCAACAACATGATGTGTGCCTCGCTACCCCTTCTATCACTGGGTGAGGTCACCGCACGGTATGAACCCAAAACCAAGCACTTCTCCCATTGCAAGAATCATAGATCTAGTTGGCCAGACAAAGCTCACAACTCGAAGAGAATTACAAGGATATGAAATCATGCATAAGAGAGATCAGAAGAAACTCAAATAAGATTCGTAGATAATCTGATCATAGATCCACAATTCATCGGAGCTCGACAAACACACCGCAAAAGAAGATTCCATCACATAGATCTCCATGAAGATCATGGAGAACTTTGTATTGAAGATCCAAGAGAGAGAAGAAGCCATCGAGCTACTAGCTATGGACAAGGTCTATGGTGAACTACTCACGCATCATCGGAGAGGTCATGGTGTTGATGAAGAAGCCCTCCGTGTCCGAATCACCCCTCCGGCAGGGCACCAGAACGTGCCCCAGATGGGATCTTGCGGAGACAGAACCTTGCGGCCGTGGAAAAGTAATTTCGATGATCTCTTGATTTTTTTGGGATTTTTAGGGAATTTATAGGCGCAACCCCTAGGTCAGGGGATGCTCAGGGGGCCCACAAGCCTGGGGGCCGCGGCCTACCCCCATGGCCGCGGAGTGGGGGCATGTGGGGTCCTCTGAGGCTCCCCTGCCTTGGCTCTCAAGCTTCTCGATCTTCTTCCATTCCGGAAAAAATCTTTTCGGGGATTTTCTGCCGTTTGGACCCCGTTTCAAAATCTCTCTGAAAGGGGTCAAAAACATGGAAAAAACAGGAACTGGTACTTGGCACTGAGTTAATAAGTTAGTCCCAGAAAATATATAAGAGGCATGCAAAATATCCAAAGTTTGACAAGATAATAGCATGAAAACATCAAAAATTATAGATACGTTGGAGACGTATCACACGCTGCCTACTATGGAGAACTTGAGCCTCGAGGTGTGCAACGACGAGCTGCTGGCGATTGCGTGCCGGTGAAGGAGCTCAAGTTTTCCCAGGAGTTTATGACCTCGGAGTTGGTGGTGGCCTTCATTTCCTGCAAAGTGCTACCTATGCAGGTGCGGGCACACCAGATTTGCGACACGAGCCTCCGCAAGGACCCATGCCAGTTGTTGACTGTGGAGTTTCCACCGAGCAAGATCGCCACCAAGGTGAACGCCATCACCAGTTTCTGGTTGGATGAGCTGGTGTGGAAGTTTGCATGGAGCCGTTCAACCGTGGAAACTATGCGCCGCCGGTGAGTTCTCGTCCGACTGGTGTCGTTCTTTCTTTTTTCTTGCGCTATCTGATGGACGGTCGTGCCTTTCATTAGCGTTTTGCTCGGCATAATATGGTGGACGGTCCTAAACCTGAGAACTTCGATCCGTACCGCACGGATTCTGACTCCGAAGACTATGAGTCGGACGGGGGTGGCCCCGTTGGCTCCGAGGTTCGAAACGCACCGAAGGCAGAGGCCGAGGCAGAGGAGGATGTTGAGGAGGAGCCGGTCGGTGTTGCCGCCAGCGGGATGGGGACGTCGAGAAATCCCTACCCCGATGGAACTATGAAGGACTGGACCGACGAAGACGCTGACGATGACCTGCGCGTAGTAGAGGCGGCACCGACTGTGATGAGGTCACCTAGAGGCTGCCTAGAGGGAGGAGCGTGGAGCTTCCGACTTGGGGTCGACCAACTATCAGCTAGCCCGCCCGTTACTAGGCGGCGGAGGAATTCCGAAGGGAGAAACGACATGTCGAGGGTCCGGTCATTGGCCCAGCCACCTAGAAAGTTCGATCGGCCGCGCTTCTCTTGGGCACCTCTCCGCCGACGCGGAGGAGGCTTAGGCGGGATGGCCACGAGATTCCCCTCGCTTCGCGGTAAGATTTTTTTGTAGCTCATGCCTCTTTCTTTTCTTTTCCTTTCTCTGGCGTGTGGCGTTGAACTCTTGTTCTCTTTCCTTTGACAACAAGGTCATCGAACTTTCATCGCGAGAGTCATCGGTCCTTCGGGCGGAGAGTGTTGCACCGCTTGCCGTGGAGTATGCGGCAACAACGCGGCTCAAGCGGGAGCGCATCATACATCTTCGTGCGGGAAAGGTGAAGGCTGAGTCGGCTGTCTCGGGTGGCCCCTTGGCCGGGGCGAGGAGCGACACCATGATGCCAATGGCCCCTGATGCTCCCGCCATGGCGGACTCGCCAACGCATGTGGAGGCGCATTAGGATCCGGCTCCGGAGGTGGAGGCGCCGCCGGCTATGGATCCTACGACCGAGGAGGTGTCAAGTCCGGTGTCCAACGAGCTTGCCAACTATGAGTCACTCGACACGTACTGCCCCGAACTGGGTGAGGACGGCGTGCCCATCCCTAAGGACTAGTTCGGTGTCATGGTTCCTGCCAATGACTAGGAGGTTGGATCTAGGTCAAAGGAGCCTGCTGCCAATGATGGGACCACCAAGGCGGCCACTCAGGGGCATCCGCGTCTTCTCTGCAAGGGACCAAGCCGCATGCTAATGACGCCGGGGAGGACCGGATGATGCCACCGAGTAGAGACTTCAAGATGCCGCCGTCTAGCAGCGTGGAGGCCAACTGGCAGATGCCGCCGGCCCCCGACGCTTAGATGAGCCCAAAGACCCCGCCGGCTAGGGATGGGGATGCGGAACGGCCGGCACCCATAGTGTCGCTTTTATCTTCCTGCTTTTCTTACAAATGCACTTTTGTTATGGACAAGTCCAACCACTAGGCGTGTAAGTTTATTGTAATGCACTCTCGGACCTGCACCACTATCTTTATTTATGTTGTGTAGTTTTATTTCAACTTGGCTGCCATCTGTCGGTTCGTTCAGCACTTCTCTCTTGGATTAGTCTTTTTCCCATTTGCCCTGCTCCTTTGCCTTTTTTCTTGCCGGCCAGCTGGCTTGTGGACTTTGGCCGGGCAAGGAGTGGGCTGTGAGAGGCGGGTGTTGGTACTTGCGGCTTTTGAAAGTTTGGTTTTTGGAAAAACCAAGTACGTAGTCGGACCCGGCCCGTCCCATGTCGACATTTCCCATGCTCTCTGTCCCATTGCCTGTCCGGCTTTCTAGCCTGATCCGGGGGCGGATGGAGAAAGTAAGTAATTGAACCATAGGTAGGATGGAAAAGGAAGTCCTCGAGTCCTACTCTTGGGCGCCGGCTGTTCATTGATTTGCTTGAAAGAGGGAAGATACATACATACATTTTTTTAACTGTAAAACATACGGAGGAGTTCCTCGTTCCAAGGTCGCTCCGTTTCTGAGCCGGAGGCGTCCTTCTTGTTCTTTCTTGCCTTCTGAGCATCAATTAGGTAGTAGGCATTATTGCTCAAAGCTTTGATGATGACGAATGGGTCCTCCTATGGGGCGGACAACTTGTGCTGGTCGGCTGTCGATTGGATCACCCGGAGCACTAGGTCGTCTTCTCGGAACTAGAGATGCTTGACCCGCCTGCTGTGGTAGCAGCATAGGCCCTCCGGGTAGATGGTTATTCTGGACAGCACCAGCTTGCGTGCCTCCTCGAGGAGGTCGATGTCCCCTTCTCTGGCTTCTTTGGCATCAACCTCCGTGTAAGCCTCGAATTCGACATCATTGGGGATGATTGCCTCGGCCCCATGAACCACAAAGAATGGGGTAAAACGTTCGACCGGTTGGGTGTGGTTCACAGGCTCCACAGCACAGCCGATAGTTCCTCGACAAAAGCGTCGACCGAATGCTCGAGCGTCTCGACTCTCCTGGGTTTTAGGCCACTCGGCATGAGGCGTTTGCCCGGACCGCCTGGCTGTTTAACTATGGGTGGGCAACTGATTCAAAGTCTAGCCGGATTGCCTACTTGTTACACTAGCAAGCAAGCGCACCCTTGGCGAAGTTGGCGCCATTTTCGGTGATGATGATGTTGGGGAGGCCGTAGTGGACAGCGATGTCTTTGATGAACGTGACGGCCGTTGGGCGTCAGGTTTCTTGATTGGCCTGGACTCGATCCATTTCGTGAAATTGTCAATAGCCACCAAGAGATGCGTCACACTGCCTCAGGAGGTTTTGGATGGGCCCACCATGTCCAATCCCCACACAAGAAAAGGCCACGTGAGTGGGATGGTTTGTAGGGTCGCAGAGGCTGGTGGCTATGCACTTCGACGCGCTGGTAGTCGTTGCATTTGTCGACCACTGCCTTGGCTGTCAGATTTCGGGCTCCGCAAAACCCAAAAAGATTTGAACTCAGGGGCGTATACGAAGATCTCTTGCGGGCTTGCCTCACCTATATTGCTACTCGAAGGGGATGGCAAAGAACTCACTCGATGGTGAGGACGACACAGAACACGGTAGTTTACCCACGTGCGGGCCGCTGAGAAGCGTAATAACCTACTACTGCTTTGGTGGATTGCCTCTCCTGGAGGTTGTGGATGAACTAGTACAATGTTCGAGGGCCTCCGGAGGCTGGGTGGCCTTCGTGCGGTGTGGGTGTGTGAATGAATTGATTGGATCGGGAATCTGGGATCGGATACCCCTCGGCGGAGTAACCAACCCTCTATATATAGGGGCGGCCCTGGTCCTCTTCCCTTATCATCCGGGCGGGAAGGGATCCCACAATAGACAATTTCAATGGGGGACACGGGAACATGCTCCCCCTGTCTAAAGGTCGTCTTCGTCTTCAAAAGTGGTTGTCGACACAGCATGGACGGGTCCAGGGGTGACGTTCGTCCTGCTAGCGCGCGGTGCTGGCCTAGTTGCACCAGAGTGGAAACCTTTGGGAGATCACTTATGAACC
Source organism: Hordeum vulgare subsp. vulgare (assembly GCF_904849725.1). NCBI lineage: Eukaryota > Viridiplantae > Streptophyta > Magnoliopsida > Poales > Poaceae > Hordeum > Hordeum vulgare. The sequence goes on along the minus strand of NC_058521.1, from coordinate 289,812,343 downwards.
CGCGTACGTCCTTCCCTCCTTTGCACAAAAGGGGAAACTGCTTTGTCCTGCAATCCGATGCCCGCCTATACTCCTGAGGCTGGGTCTTGCCTCGGAATCTCCGCCGCTGCGGAAGGGGTCCTGAGGAGGCCCCCTACGGGTCTTGAAGTTGTTCCTCCTCGCGAGGCTTGGCCCCTCGGGAGGGCCTTGCCTTGAGTGGTGCAGGGCCTATTGGTTTTTGGACGATGAGCTGGGCCAACCCTGGGCTGCAGGCAGGAAGGTATGGGTACCCCCATTCCCAGAACACCGACAGTAGCCCCGGGGCCCAAGGCGCGCCTAGGATAGCTTCTGGGCAAAGACTTGAGGGCGGCCTAAAGCGTCGCGGGCCCTAATAGCCTGCGGGACAGGCGGCACACGCGTCCAGCCGCCATGCGGCGATGCTCCTGCTCCTCGAGGCATCCGGGGCGCTCGACGCTCGCGCTCCCACGACGATTATTGTCATGGTTTGGCTATAAATCTGCCCCGTCCTTGGTAAGGGGGTGGCACCGTGATCTTGAGCTTCCTCTTTGCCTCCCTTGATCCGTCGAGAAAAACATTTTCTCCCCTTCATTTCTTTGTCTTCCATGGCGTCTCTAGGAGGCGATTCCGGCCGGGGAAAACGCGCGGCTCTGCCCGCGCCCTCTTCAGCCCCCGGGAGAAGTGGCGGAGGAACCTCAGGGTCGCCGTGCGTCCGCCATCGCTGGACTCTGGCCGACGAGTAAGTTCCTCGCTTGCACTCCCTTTCCTTGTTGTTCCATCTTCTTCTTGGTGGTTGATCTACCCTTTTCTTCATATTGCCCACAGCCAATAAGCTCAACCTCGGCTAGCTTCAAGAGGAGGCGGAGGGGCTGCGGGCTCAGCTCGAGAGCACCACGGCCGCCCTCCATGCCACCGGATAGGGCGAAGAGGAGGCCAAGGCAGAGGTGGCGTCACTGTAGAGGTAGGTCCATGAGGCAGCCGACGCGTTTAAGGCCGCCTAGGAGAAGGCGGCGTCCGCCCAGATGTTGGTGTCCCAGCGAGTCAAGCAGTTCGAGGGCATCGCCACCCAGGCTGTGCGCGCGACGCGCCGATTCGTGGGGGATGCCCCATCGCTGCCAAGGGTGAGCTGCGACGGGGGCTACGTCCCCTTCTTCCAGAAGGTGGTGGAGACGTTGTAGACTGGCGTCTCCCGCATGGAGGATTACAACGCGTCCGACGCACGCGAGCTTCTCGGCCTTGCCTTCATGCTCTCCTTCTCCAACTGTGCCGCCTCGTCCTGGAGCTTGATCTCCACCGCGTCGTCGAGCCGGTGCCTGTTGAGTCCCGGTGTCTTCTCCGGGACGAAGTTTCCCCATGCGTGGATGCCCTGGTGGAGCGGTACGTCCAGGTGCCCATCTCCAGTGAGGAGGAGGGCTTCGACACAAAGCCTGCCGACGCGAAAGGCGACGTGGGCAACCTCTCCCCGTAGGTGTCCCATAGCTTTTGTTTTCCCGTCCTTGTAATAGTGGACCATGAACTTTGTCCTGTCGGGCGTTAAACTTTTGCATGTTACTGCTACCTCTTGAGCTTGCGTTGGTTTTTTCCCATGAAGAGGAAAGGGTGATGAAGCACAGTAGCAGTAAGTATTTCCTCAGTTTGAGAACCAAGGTATCAATCCACTAGGAGTATCAAGATGAGGCACCAATGTACCTGTCCAAAAACAACAAACTTGCACCCAACTCTACAAAGGGGATGTCAATCCCTTCATGATTGATTGCAAGGTGAGAACTAAAGGTGGAAAGTGCAACAATGTAAAAGTGTAGGGCTGAAAATATGATGTGAAGTAGACCCAGGGGCCATAGTGTTCACTAGAGGCTTCTCTCAAGATAGCAAATATTACGGTGGGAGAACGAATTACTGTTGAGCAATTGATAGAACCAAGCAAAGTCATGACGATATCTACGGGAATGATCATATATATAGGCATCACGTCCGAGACAAGTAGACCGATACTTTCTGCATCTACTACTATTACTCCACACATCGACCGCTATCCGACATGCATCTAGTGTATTGAGTTCATGACAAACAGAGTAACACCTTAAGCAAGATGACATGATCTAGAGGGATAAATTCATGCAATAGATATAAACCCCATCGTTTTACCCTTGATGGCAACAACAAGATGTGTGCCTCGCTACCCCTTCTGTCACTGGTTGAGGTCACCTCACGGTATGAACCCAAAACCAAGCAATTCTTCCATTGCAAGAATCATAGATCAAGTTGGACAAACAAAACCCACAAATCGAAGAGAATTACGAGGATATGAAATCATGCATATAAGAGATCATAAGAAACTCAAATAAGATTCATAGATAATCTGATCATAAATCCACAATTCATCGAATCTAGACAAACACACCGCAAAAGAAGATTACATCGGATAGATCTCCATGAAGATCATGGAGAACTTTGTATTGAAGATCCAAGAGAGAGAAGAAGCCATCTAGCTACTAGCTATGGACCCGGAGGTCTATGATGAACTACTCACGCATCATCGGACAGGCAATAGCGTTGATGAAGATGCCCTCCGTATCCAAATCCCCCCTCCGACAGGGCACCTGAACGTGCCCCAAATGGGATCTTGCGGAGACAGAAGCTTGCGGCGGGGGAAAAGTATTTTCGTGGATATCTCTCGTGGTTTTGGATTTTTAGGGGATTTATAGGCGGAAGAAGTAGGGCAGAGGAGCCACAAGGGGCCCACAAGCCTACTAGGCGCGCCCCCCAGGCCGTGGCTAGGGGGCTTGTAGCCTCCCCTGGCACCCTCTGCCTTGGTTCTCTAGCTCCCTGTGTATCTTTTGTTCAGAAAAAAATCTTCTCGGTGGTTTTATTCCGTTTGGTCTCCGTTTAATATTCTCCTCTGAAAAGGGTCAAAAACAAGGAAAAAACTGGAACTGGCACTTGGCACTGAGTTAATAAGTTAGTCCCAAAAAAGATAGAAAAGGCATACAAAACATCCAAAGTTTGACAAGATAATAGCATGGAACTATCAAAAATTATAGATACGTTGGAGACGTATGAGTTACCTTCGTTGTTCTCCCTTTTTCCTTTCTCTCTTCAATCGACAGCTTGCTTGCTGGTAGTCATTGCGGCTTGGCTTCCCTGCAAAGGGCCCGTCGATGACTCAGCCGTAGCTCCGGGGAAACGGCAGCCATTGCCCTCAGGAGGTCCCATCCGCCCGAGACATCGTTCGTACTTCTGCACGCTTGGCCGATGGCCTCGTTATTTGTCGCCGCTTAGTCCTTAGGCCCTACATGCTCTCGTTAGTACGTGTGCTTTTAATTCGTTCTTGGTTCGACGCGAGACCAGATGGTCTCCGTCCGAGATAGTGGGGTACTTAGCTCGTGGGTTTGCGCCGGTCCTTTCCGCAACACCTCGTGAGTAGCTCCTGCTTTGTCGGTGGGATGGGGCGGAGACCCTTTGGTCATTGCCCCAGGGTGCCGTGAGGACCCCCGAGACACTTTGTGGTGGTATCGTGCTCCATCCAAGCCACCGAGCGGGGGTCAACCGCCGAAAGTGTTAGCCCCTGGGGTGGCAAGTCCTTGCTTTCACGCTCCATGCCGCCTAGGGGCGGTGTGGAGTGTTCAACACCCCATAAAATGTCATCCAGAAAAGGAGGATTCAAAGTCGGCAAAACGAGATACTACAAGAGAAAATTCCCCCCATTTTGTTTTTCAAATATCAACTTTGAAATCGGCAAATTCAAGTCCATCAGAGGACAATCCAAGCTCTAGGAAGAAGCAAGAAAACACCTCGTCCGACACCTAGGCTAATCTCCGCCGCCATCTCCCCCGGCTGTTGGCATAGTCATTGGCAGACTAAGTTGATTGCCTCCCTGTTCTCCCCAACGCGGAGCATAGGGCTTCCACTAGGCGTGGGGTGGACCCCTTCTGCGTCCTCGGGGGCCTTGGGCGTATACAGCATTAGCTCGTTATTACGCGAGAGTGTCACAGTGGGGGTGTATCTGGGAGGTCGTGAGGACGCTTTGGCCTCGCGAGTATACCTGCCCCTGAGGCATAGGCGCCTGATTCCTTTGGGTCATTGGTGGAACGCGTTAATTGCCTAGGTCTCCACACAGCACAGAGCATAGGTCATCCACTCGGTGTGGGATGGGCCTCTTCCGCGTCCTCGTTGGACCCTAGGCGTATACAGCCTTGGCTCGTTATTACGTGAGAGTGTCATGGGATGAAGTAGGTTCCAGAAGGATTGAATGATGTTGCAGAGGTGTCACGAGTTGGTGCAGGTTCCCTAGGGATTGCTGGGCGAACGCGAGGACGCTCCGGCTCCGCAATGTTTCCTCCTTCTCCAGAGACTCGTTGAGGGCTTTTATACTGCTGTACGTCGGCAGGTCCCAGTCCCGCACATTTCCCTGCCGCCGTGAGGCGCCCCACGGGGCAAGGCCCTGACACACCCCAATACTGAACGAATGTACCTGGACGGCACCAGGGTGGTCAAGTGGCTTTGTGACCTGTAAGGCTCCTGAGGTGTGATGCTCAGGAGCCCCTTTTGACGCTCGAGCATCTCTGCGTCACCAAGACCCAGTCCCGCATATTTCCCAACCACCGTTGCTTGCGACCGAATGGACAATCGCAATTACGGGGTCAAGCCCTCCCATCCTGATAATAACCGAATGTCCGTGGACGATATCAAGGATGGTAGGTGGCCTTATGACCAGTAAGGCTCCTGAGTCTCGATGCTCAGGAGCACCCTTTTGACGCTCAAGCGACCCCCACTTCATCATGTTGATTGTGGCCCAGGGAGCCGCGGGGCCTCACCAGGTCCCGTGAAAGGGCGACGCGCACCGGCCGGAGCCCCCGATCGAGGGGGTAGATTGCCTAAAGATGCAAGCAAGGGAAGATGTTAGATCATTGAATGGATAGTGCAGAAGTTATGGAAGCATGCGTAAATGATACGATGGGTAAAGACGTGCCCTGAACACTTGAAGTTCATGCGGCCAGCACACGCCCCCTAGAGCAGTGAACCAAAATGTTACCTCGCATAGCTTCTTCGCGCCTGAGGGGCGCCTCTGAGGCCCGACCCTTGGCGCCCACACCAGCATCGTAGTCTCGTGGGGAGAACAGCGCCACTTGTGCCTCGTTGCTTTTTCAGACTCGTCCTCCTGAGGCCGGGGATCCGGTCATTCGCAGTTCCTCCGTGGGGGCGGCGGCTAGCGTCATGCCCCGCGGCTTGGGGGCGCCTCCCTGTTTGCGCCTGTTGGGCCCAGTGCTCCACCATTAGGAGCCTAGGGCACGGCTCAAGCGGGACCCCCAGAGGATTCCTTACTCCTAAGGGGGACTCGCGCCTGGTGTGGACGCGTGAGGCTCTTCCTCGTCGGGAGGGTCAGGTGGTGTTACATAGCACGGTACGGAAGGCTCCGCGTAGGTGTTCGATCAACCTCCAAAGTCGTTCTTCTTTAGATGGGCCTGTTGGATTTCGGGCTCCGCAAAGCCCTAGGGATTCAAACCCAAGGACGCGCACAGAGACCACACAACAGATTCGGTTTCCCGGACTCACTACTCGTTGGCCAAGGCTAGAACTCTCACGACGGTGAGGTGAAATCGGGACACAATAGTTTACCCAGGTTTTGCGCCGCCGCGAAGCGTAAAACCCTACTCCTGCTTTTGGTGGATTGCCTCTCACAGAGGTTGATGAACAAGATAGTACAGTGTTCTTGAGCCTCCGGAGGCCAAGTTGCTTTGTGTGTTGTTCTAGGGTGATGATGATCCGATCTCTCTCTCAGGTATCCTAACCTCTCTATTTATAGTGGAGGCCAGGGTCCACTTCCCTTATCGTAGGCTGGAAGGAAACCCACAACGACCAGTTTCGGTGGGAGACAAGGGAACATGCTTCCCCTATCAAAAGTGGTCTACGCCTGCAAAGTAACTGTCCGCATTGCAGGGAAAGGCTCGTGGTGACGTCTGCCCTACTGACGGGCGGCATAGGCTTTGTTTCACGAGAAGGGAAACCTTTGGGAGATGCCTAAGGCCGGGCCTTGCCTCGAAATGTCCGCCGCTCCGAAGGGGTCCTAAGGAGGCCCTTGTGGGTCTTCATTCCATTCCTCCTTGTGAGACTTGGCCCCTCACGAGGGCCTTACTAGGCCTGTTGGTGCTTGATCGATCGAGTGGGCCAGTCCTGGGCCGCAGATAGGCAAGTCTGGGTACCCCCGTTCCCAGGATGCAGACAGTAGCCCCCGGGCCCAAGACGAGCCCGATCTGGCTTCCTGGCGAAGCCTTGAGGGCAGCTGGAAGCGTCCCGGGCCCTACATGTCTGCGGACTAGGCTTCACATGTGTTGCACAGCCCAGCAGCAACACTCCAGTTCCCGAAGCGCTCGGAGGCGCGCTTGATCAAATTGATGTGACGCCTGGATGCTGCGCCATCCATCATTGCTCCCTGGGGCGGTGCCTGGAGAAACGCCATGTGGTCGCGTCCCCTCACGAATTGCATGGACCCAGGGACACGAGGGGACGCCTGTCTACTCTGGGCTGCCTATTTAACCCGGCAAGGGCAATAAGGCTTGTGTCGCCTCAGTCTTCTTCGTCTTCCACCTTCATCCCTCCACTCTCCCAGCATGGCACCGGTGAGGAGATTCTCTACCGCCGATAGGGGGAAGGCCCCTGACGAAGGTCTTGCTGCTTCGACTACCAAGACGGGACGAGGCCGCCCTTGGAAGTACATGGCGCCGCCGACAGCGGCCTCTGGCGGGCGCTGCCGTGGTTCCGCCGGACCGGGGATCACCATCGGCAGTCATGGAGGGGCGTTGGCCCGCGCGGGAGCCTGTGGTGGCCGGAATGGGAGGTTGGTGATGCCACCCGGTCGCCCGCTCGCGGCTTCACTCGGCTGATACAGCGATGGAGTTCATGACATGGGTGGACATGCCGGAGATCGCCTGGATCCAGCTCCCAAGCTTCTTCGCGAAGGCGCTGCTGGCCGGCAGGCTCTCGGGCCTTTTGCTATAGGCCGAAGGCTGCTGCGGCAGGGCATCCTGGGTCCAGGCCGAGGTCCCCCCCCCCCCCCCCGCGGCTACGTTTATTTGAACCGTGGGTGCCAGGCGTTCGCCCGCACCCAAGGCTTGAAGGGGAGGTGCTACCTCCACTTCAAGTTCGACAGGGAGGTGACGGTCTTTGTCAAGATCTTCGGTGTCGAGGGTGATCGTCTCGGTTGCTGCCCGCAGGACGCCGGCCGTGGCGTTTCGTGCATGAGCCCGTAACTGGCGATGGGCACCACAGCAGCGACAACTGCTACGACGAGCCGCCTCGCGGCCGTGCCCGAGCCTCGGGGGGAGCCCCCAAGCACGAAGCCGCCCGTCTTCCCCTAAGGCGCCTGTGAAGGAGGAGGAGGACATGGACTGAGTGTCTACCTCCACTTCAAGTTCGATAGGGAGGCGACGCTCTTTGTCAAGATCTTCGATGTCGAGAGGGGTCATCAGGGTTGCTTCTCGGAGGATGCCAACGGTGGCGGTCCCGTGGATGATCCCATCTCTGGCGATGGGCGCTATGCCTCTAGCAGCAGTGACACCCCTCCGGGAGGAGCTCGAGAGACAACCGCGACAATAGCTAAGACGAGCCGCCTCGCCATCGTGCCCGAGCGTCGCGGGAGCCCCCAAGCGCGACACCGCCCATCTGCTCCTGCGACGCCTTTGAAGGAGGAGGGGGACACGGTCTGGGTATCGATGTGAAGTTGCCGGGCATCAGCGGTGGCAGTCCTCCTCTGGGGTCTCCATCGCTAGTTGTCTTCTCCTAGCTCTCGACCCTGCATCCACAGGAACAGGGATAGACTCTTCGTGCATGTAATGGATTTTGGCGGCCGCCCCCTTTTGTTAGTGATGTTGTTTCTCTGCTGGTTTAGGTACTTAGCTTGGTATGCTTGCGGGGAACTTCTTTGTTGCGTTGCACGACTGTGGTGTTCGGGGGGGGGGGCTCGTTGGTTGGTTGGTCTTTCCCTTGCTGCAAGTGAAGTGGGTCGATGCAGTATGTCAGCTGCCCCTGTCCCGCACATTTCCCTGCCGCCGTGGAGTGCGACCCGTTACCAAGGTCGTTCCTCACGAGGCACAGCCCAGGGACTGGGGTGACAAGTGGCTTTGTGACCGGTAAGGCTCCTGAGGCACTATACTAAGGAGATCCTTAGACATTCAAGCGGCTCTACTTCGATAGGTCCCAGTCCCGCACATTGCCCTGCCGCGAGGCGCGACTTGAAGGTCACCCCTCGTGGAACAAGGACCTGGCACCCGGGTACCAGGTGGCTTTGCGACTGGTAAGGTTCCCGAGGAGCGATGCTCAGGACCCCCCTTAGACGTTCAAGAGGCCCTCGCGATTTCTGTTTTTGGAGGTTCCTAATTTGCATTCAGGAAGCTCTGCATCGGTAGGTCCCAGTCCCGCACATTTCCCCGCCGTCGTGAGGCGCAACCTGTTACCAAGGTGGTTCCTCGCGGGGCCAGGCCTCGGCATTGGGGTGCCAAGTGGCTCTGTGACCGGTAAGGCTCCTCAGGCGTTATGTTCAGGAGACCCTTAGGCGCTCAAACAATCCCAAGATAAACAGTTGTTGTGAGGAAAAACCAAATGTTCTTTCCTCTCCAGGGTGGTGCGTCGAGCCATGATTAGGCCTCGTGAGCGAGTGCTAGTTGGCATGATTCTGTCGACTCTTCAGTGAGTGCCACACATGTATTCGGGCGCCAAGGCCTTGGCGAGGTGCCGGCACCATGCCCCCCGCCCCTACTCACGTGATACGAGCAGGGTAGGGCGGATGGATGCACGACTTAGAGGAAAAGCGCACGCTGCAAAAAGGTGCAGGGAAAATAAGGTTTTCCAGAAAGCTTCATTTGGAAAGGCCCCGAGTTTTGACTTCATAAATACCATTTTATCGAAGCAAGAAAAAAAGAAAATGCAAGGCACGTCCGACACCTAATCTATTCTCCGCCTCCATCGCCACCCAGCGTGGAGCTAAGGTCTTGCACTAGGGGTGGGGTGGTCCCCTTCCACCTCCTCGGGGGGCCCTGGGCATATACAGCCTCTGTTCATTATAACGTGAGAGTGTCATGGTGGGGGTGTATCTGGGAGGTCGCGAGGACACTTTGGCCTCGCGAGTGTCCCTACCCCCGAGGCATTAGGCGCCTGATTTCGGAAGTCATTGGTGGACTTTGTTAATTTCCTCCGTCTTCCCCACTAGGCGTGGGATGGACCCCTTCTGTGTCCTGGGGGGCCCTCGGCATACAGAGCCTCGGCTCATTATTACATGAGAGTGTCACGGGATGAAGTAGGTTCCAAAAGAATGGAAGGACGATGCAGGGTCGATGCAGAGGCGGTGCGGATGCAGTGCAGGGGCAGTGCAGAGTCGTCATGGGTAGAACTTGCACATGTGCTGGATGTTCCAGGCACTCTGGATGGGAACTCCATCTTAAGTCTCCATACACACGGATCTAGGCCTAGAGGTGTGGATGAGCTTGAAAGGGCCTTTCCACATGGGCGAAAGCTTATGCAAGCCTTCCCTAGATTGGAACCACCTCTAAACGAGGTCGCTGACTTCGAGGTTCCTGGAGCGGATGTTGCGGCAGCGGTAGCGTCGCAAGGCCTACTGGTACCTCGTGGCCGAGAGAGACGCCGGGCGGTGCACCTCCTCTCTGAGTACGAGGTCCGTCCCCCATGCGGCCTCCTGACGCTCCTAATCGAACGCCAGGACCCGCCGGGATCGGTGCTTGATTTCGTGGGGAAGAATCGCCTCTGCTCCGTAGACGAGTAAGAATGGGGTCTCGCAGGTAGGCTTGGTTGTAGTGGTGCGGATGGAACATAGTACCGCTCATCGACCCAACCTCGGCCGCAAGCCTTGAGCTTCTTCTTGAAACTCCTCACTTTGACACCCCGCATGACCTCCGCGTTGGCGCGCTCTGCCTGGCCAACGCTCCGCGGATGGGCCAAAGATGTGTAGCATATCTGAGTACCGAGGTTAGCGCAGTAAATATTGAAGAACCAACTGGTGAACTGCGAACCGTTATCCGTGATGATGCGGTTGGCGATGCCGAAGCGGCTCACGAGGCCCTTGATGAACTTGACGGTGGACCCGGCCGGGATGGTGCGCATGGGCTCCACCTCCACCCACTTGGTAAATTTGTCGATGACGATGCAGAGGTAACGGAAGCCCCCCGCTGCCCATGGAAAAGGCCCCAATATATCCAACCTCTAGACCGCAAAGAGCCAGGTGAGTGGGATGGTCTACAGGCACTTCGCGGGCTGGTGGATCTGCTTGTCAAGGAACTGGCAGGCCTCGAAAGACCTGACCAGCTCGGTAGCATCGTCCAGAGATGTGGATCAATAAAAACCGGACCTAAATGCCTTACTTGCTAGCGTGCGCGAGGAAGAGTTATGCCCGCAGTCCCCTCCATGAATGTTGACCAGTAGCTCGCGCCGCTACTCCCTGGAAATGCTCTGTAGTGCGACGTCGTTCGGTTGTGTGCGGTACAAGGCACCGTATCGTATGCAGTAAGCCGAGGCTTGTCATACTAGACGTTCTGCATCCTCCTCCTTCTTGGGCAATGCGCCATGGAGCAGATATGCTCTGAGTTCCTGCATCCAGTCGTAGTCTTGAGCCTCCAGGGCCAGGAGCAGTAGAGCACCCAAGGCTTGACCATAGTCCGGAGCTCTCGAGGGTGGTGCTGGGGGCAGCTCCGTTCCGCAGGGTGCCGGGTCCTCGGGTGACAGCATCGTAGAAGGCTTGAAGAGTCGCTCCTCAAAGACGCCAGGCTCCTGTGCCTCGCGACGTGAAGCTCTTTTGGCGATGTCGTCCGCCTCCTTATTTTCGCCTCGTGGGACGTGCTGCAACTCCAGGCCCTAAAAATGTTTCTCGATCTTATGCACCTCTTGCAGGTATGTCTCCATATGCTTGTCTTTGGGCGTGTACTCCTTGTTGGAGAAGTTGACGAGGAGCTGAGAGTCGCCCATCACGGTGAGGCGCTAGATCCCCAAGGCCGCCGCTGCCTTGAGGCCGGCGATGAGGCTCTCATACTCCGCTATGTTGTTGGAGACCTTCTCCCCCATTTGGAAGCAGAGCTGCATGGCGTAGCGAAGCTTGTCTCCCATCGGGGAAGTGAGGAGGAAGCCAGCCCCTGCTCCCATTCGTGCGAAGACTAAATCAAAGTGCATTGTCCATCCCTCGGGCGCCTCCGCTCCGGGGGCAAGGGATTGGTTCCCTTCCGGCCCATGGTCAAGAGCGTCCGTCCATTCCGCCATGAAGTCGGCCAATGCGGCTCCTTTGGTGACCCTGGTAGTTGTGAAATCAATGTTGAAGGCGCGAAGCTCGATGTTCCACTCAGCAACTCTTCCTACCGCGTTTGGATTGGGGAAGATCTTCTCCAAGGGGTAAGCAAATATGACCTTCATCAGGTGTCCTTGGAAGTAGTGACGCAGCATGCGCGAGGCATGGAGGAGCGCTTGAAGGAGTTTATGCTGCATGGGGTAGCACAAGCGGGCGTCCCGCAGTACCGTGCTGGCGAAGTACACGGGGTGCTCGATGAGGACGCGACCGCCCTGGGCGTCGTGATCCTTGGTGGCTTCAGGAAGTTAGGATGCTTCGTCGTCCGGAGGAAAGGCCGGACCTCGGGAGGACAAGGCTCTTCAAGGCCTGCTTCGTCACTCTAGACCTTGGGACCCTCCACTCGTGGGGGTGTTGGAGCTCGCGGGTCGCGCGAGCCCTCTGGAGCATCGGGCGAGGACCCACTGCGGCTTCCCAAAGTAGCGCCCTTGTCGGCTAGCTCCTCCCTTACTCCCACAAAAGCGACGCTGGTGGAGTGTAGGGTGGCAGCGAGGTACAGAAGCAGGGGATCCTGAGGGCGAGGCGCCACGATGACCGGCAAGATCGCGAGGTAACGCTTGAACTCTTCGAAGGCAAAGTCGGCCTCTGGGGTCCACTCGAAGGGCCCCTTCCTTTTCATGATCTTGAAGAAGGGCAGTGCCCGCTCACCAATTTTGGAGATGAAACGACCCAAGGAGGTGACACACCCTGCCAGCTTATGCATTTCCTTGAGGGATGTGGGCGCACTCATCTTGCTTATGGCATTTACCTTTACTGGGTTAGCCTCGATCCCCCGGTGCGACACTAGGAAACCAAGTAGCTTGCCTGATGGGACTTTGAAGACACACTTCTCGGGATTGAGCTTCAGGTTCACCTCCCGCCAGCTGGCGAAGACTCCAAAGGCAATGTGCATCAACCGCTCGAAGGTCGCCTCAGCGTTCCGCAGCCCGAAAAGCATACACTCATAGTAGTACACCCCGCATGAAGAGAGAAAGGCCGTCTTATCAACGTCCTCCACCGCCATCTTGACCGGGTGGTAGCCCGAACAGGCGTCCAAGAAGCATAGAAGGTCGCACTCTATGGTGGAGTCCACGATTTGGTCGATGCTCGGTAGCGGGAACGGGTCCTCAGGGCAGGCCTTGTTGAGGTTCGGGAAGTCGACGCACATGCGCTCCTTCCCACACTTATTCGGGACAAGCACCAGGTTTGCCACCCACTCCGGGTAGCGCACCTCCCTTATGACCCTTGCTTCCTTCAGCTTACGCACCTCCTAAGCTATGAAGGCCTGCCTCCTTGCCTTCTGCTTCACCGGACGCGCGTTTGGACATACCATGAGGTGGTTTTCGATGACATCCCTGAGGACCCCCACAAGTTTGGAGGCACTACAGGAAAACGCGTTCTTGTTCGCCCTAAGGAAATACACCAATGCCTTCTCTTGGTCTAGGGGGAGATTCGCGCCGATGGTGAAGGCGGGGGTCAGGCTCCCTTGTCTACCAGCACCTGCTTTGTCTCCGCCTGGTCTTGCGAAAACAATTGCTTCTTCTTCATGGGTGCGATGGCGAGGGCGTCTCCGGGGTCCCTCGCGACACTTGCCTCGCCCCAGGAATCGGCAGGCGCCGCGGCCGCGGTCTTACGGGATAACCCGAGCTCCCGCGAGTTCTTGATGTCCCCCACGACGGTAAGCACGCTGCCGCTCCCTGCCATCTTTACTACATTGTAAGTCGGGTGCGTCGCTGCAATGAACTATGCATGGTCAGGGTAGGCGACTATAGAATTGTATGGAAGGTGGATGTGAGCAACGTCGAAGTCGATCCGCTCGGTGCGGATATTGGAGCTGGTGCCAATCGTAGCTGGGAGACGGATCCGTCAGACGGGGACGACAGATCCCGCAATGACCCCAAAAAAGGGTTTCCAGGGCGCAACCTGCTCTCGGGGCAACCACAGCGCATCGAAGGATTCCACTGAGATCCCGCAACCACAGCGCCGCCATAGATGAGGGTCTTGGAGACGGCGACGCCGGAGATGGTTGGTGTGCACAACATGGGAAGCGCCCCAGCAGCCGTCGTGGCTTTAGGGTGGTCATTGGGGCCGAAGGTGATGTCAACCTCTATCCACACACGGCGTTCCGGGGGCTCGGGCCTTAGGCAGGCCATCCCCTACGATGTAGGAAACACTTAACATGGCGGATGTAGTGTGGGGCCTGCCATCTGCCGAGAATGCTCGCGACCGCAATGATGGCCCTTCCTGCTAGGACACCATCCACCGCTGCACACCGGCAGTTATCGATGGTTGCACTTGCCATGGTGCTGCCGAGCTAAGATCTGGTTCCTACTGTTGTCGTGGAGGCTCCGACACGCGGCCCCAACCTGGTGTGCCAAATGTCGGATTTCGCTCTCCGCAAAACCCTAGGGATTCGAACCCAGGGGCGCATACAGAGACCACGTAACAGATTCGGTTTTCTGGGCTTACTACACGTTGAGCCACGCTAGAACTCACACGACTGTGAGCAGAAATCGGGACACAGTATTTTTGGTCGAAGACATGGGAACATGCTTCCCCTGTCAAAATTGGTCTTCGCCTGCAAAGTAACTGTTTGCGCTGCACGGAAAGGCCATGGTGACGTCTGCCCTACTGACTGGCGGCAGCGGCTTTGTTTCACGAGAAGGGAAACCTTTGTGAGATGCCTTTGGGGCCCATGTACACTCCTGCCCTCTTTGCACCAAAGGGGATATGCACTACTGTGCCATCTGCGGGACGCCTGTCCACCTTCTGCGTCATCCTTGCCTCTTGAGGCCGGACCTTGCCTCAGAATGTCCGCCGCTTTAGAGGGGTCCTCAGGAGGCCCCTACGGGTATTCATTCCATTCCTCCTCATGAGGCTTGGCCCCTCACGAGGGCCTTGCCGAGCCTACTGGTGCTTGATCGATGGAGTTGGCCAGTCCTGGGCCGCAGACAGGCATGTCTGGGTACCCCCGTTCCCAGGACGCCGACAGGGCATCTGCACGAAGTCGCTTGTTCCTGTTGCCGCCGTTGTGTGGTCCTGGCATTGCTCAGTGCAGACTCCACCCTTGGCACCCGGGAGTGTCTCCATTGCCGTGATTCGCCCGTGCCGGCGCCTCCACCGCTCACTACTAACTACGCTTGAGGGAGCGCTCCTGCCTGGTTGCTCCGATTTAGCAGGGGCCGACCTCGTCTTGGTGATGCGTGCGACTGTGAGCATCAAACGCCCTACCGCTCTCATCGCGCCTCTGGTGGTTGCCGGCATGCTACGCCTCGAGACCAGCCACCGTAATCTGGAGGAGGAGGAGGGCAGCATGTGACGCGTCTCTCTCGGACCCGTCTAGTGCCGGAAGGGTCCCGCCGGTGGCAGGCCCGAGGGCATGCAGGGGGCACGAGCCCCCGGTGCCTGGCGCCTGTGGCCCTGGAGAAGAATGGGGTTGGATGGCCTTTTGGGTCACTACGATCAGCTCCATGATGTGGTCCGCCAAGGCATTGAAGCCCCTTGCGTTGGTCGCTGGCGGAGCATCTCGCTCGCCATCTACAGCGTGTCGTGCGCTATGGTCCCCTAGGTTGATGCGGCGCATTGTGGATGCCGGGGAGGCCTCCCATCCGCCTTCTGCCTGGGCGGCGCTGGTGGTTGCCGTGGTGGACACGATGTTGACAATCTGGTACGAGCCACCTGATACCACAACGCCAGCACACGTGCTTCCGGGAACTGTTGCCGTGGAAGCCAGCTTAACGCGGCTCGAAGAAGCTTGTTGGGTGCCGGCCATCGGCGCAGCGGGGCTTAGGGAAGATGAAGCCCAGAGAAGACCTTGACACGCCCCCTACTTGGCGCGCCAAATGTCGGATTTCGGGCACCGACAAAATCCTAAAAGATTCGAACTCAGGGGCGTATACGTAGATCTATCACGGGCTCTCCTCATCTAGCTTGCTACTCGCAGGGGATGGCAAAGAACTCACTCGATGGTGAGGTCGACATAGAACACCGCAATGTACCTAGGTTCAGGCCGCTGAGAAGCGTAATAGCCTACTCCTGCTTTGGTGGATTGAATCTCGTGGAGTTTGGTGGATGAACTAGTACAGTGTTCGAGAGCCTCCGGAGGCTGGGTGGCCTTCGTGCGGTGCGGGTGTGTGAATGAATGGATTGGATCGGGGATCTTCTATCGGACCCCCCTCGGTGGAGTAACCTACCATCCATATAAAGCAGCGGCCTGGGTCCTCTTCCCTTATCGTCCGAGCGGGAAGGTATCCCACAATGGCCAATTTCAAAGGGGGCATAGGAACATGCTCCTCCTGTCTAAAGGTGGTCTTCATCTCCAAAAGTGGTTGTCGACGCTGCAGGAATGGGTGCGCAGGTGACGTCTGTCCTGCTGGTGGGTGGTTTTGGCTTTGTTGCACCAGAGTGGAAACCTTTGGAGATGCCATCGGAACCCGCGTGCGTCCTTCTCTCCTTTCCACGAAAGGGAAAACTGCTCTGTCCTACAATCCGCTGCCCGCCTATCCTTTCTCCGCGTCATACTTGACTCCTGAGGCTGGGTCTTGCCTTGGAATCTCCTCCGGTCCGGAGGAATCCTGAGGAGGCCCCCGGCGGGTCTTGAAGTTATTCCTCCTCGCGATACTTGGCCTCTCGCGAGGGCCTTGCCTTGAGTGGTGTCGGGTCTATTGGTTTCTGGTCGATGAGGTGGGCCAACCCTGGGCCGCAGGCAGGCGGGTCTGGGTACCCCCATTCCTAGAACGCCGACATTGGCGTCTTTCAGGCCGGGCATCCAATAGAAACTATGGCAGAACGCCTTGGCCACCAGGGAGCATGAGGTGGCATGGTGGACACACTCGCCCTGGTGGATGTCAAGGAGGATCTTGCGGCCTTTGTCTGCCTCGACGCAGCGCTAGAACAACCCAGACACGCTGCTTGACGAGCTCGTTATTGATGACGGTGTAGGCGGCGGAGCGCCTTTGGATTTTTTGGGCCTCAAGTTCGTTACCAGCAGGGTGCCATTCTCGAAGTATTATAGGAAAGGTTGCGGCCAGGACGGGTCCGTGACTACTGTTAGCACGGCCATCACGATAGGGTTTGTTGGGGCGTGGGCGGCAGGTAGCTGGCTGGCTACCACAGTCCCCGAGTCGGGCGGGAGGGACCCTGAGGGAGGTCCGGCAGCACCCGGCCAGTTGGATCAGTCGGCGGGCCGGCTGGAGCCGCAGCCGGCAGGGCTTCGATAGTCCTCGATTTGGTCAGGGCAGTCCCCGAGTCGATGTTGGCTGCCCCGGGACTGCTGGAGCAGCCCCTGGATCTGCCGGGATGAAGATGGCCTCGTACTCTAGAGATGGCGTGATGGAGGTATTGCACCGATGCTCCAAGGATACGCCGACTCAGATGGGTTGCCGAGTGGAGCCAATTTTCCAAGTGTATCGATGGCCTCATTGCCGACTCGAAGGATGAGGTGGAATTCACAACCTTTGAAACCGTCGGTCAGCTGCTGGACCAAAAGTGGTAGCTCGCCATGTTTGCATCTCTGGCGTCCTATTCGTAGTGACTTGCTACACCAACCAGGTCGGAGTCGCCTAACCAAAGAAGGCGTTGGACGCCAATTTCCCTGGCCAGCCGGAGGCCGTGGGTGAGCGCTTCATACTCTTGACACGTTGTTTGACACGGAGAAGTGGCTCTACATGACTACTGCAACCGGTCCCCTTGGGGGAGGAGAGGATGATATCGGCTCCAAGGCTGGTGCGCATCTTTGAGCCGCCGAAGTGCATACGACAATGGGTGGAGTCGGGAAGCGACGGAAGGTACTTCGTTTCAATCCAGTGGACGAGGAAGTCCGCGAAGGCGTGGGACTTGACGGTGGTGCGAGCCTCGTAGGCGATGTGGTGGTCGGCTAGCTGGAGGGCCCACTTGGCGATTCAGCCATCCGTGTCTCGGTTTCCCATGATCTCCCCGAGGGGAGAGGTGCTCACCACAGTGATCAGGTGTCCCTGGAAGTACGGCTTGAGATTCCGAGCCACCAACAACACGTCGTAGCACATCTTCTGGTAGTACGGGTAGGTTTGCTTGGAGGCAGACATCACCTCGCTCACATAGTAGACCAGTCATTGGACCGGCTGAGCTCGGCCTGGCTCCGAGCGCCTTTTGGAGCACACGGTAGAGGGGGGGGGGGCTTTTCTCCCAGCTGGCTGATCAAGCAGCTCAGCAAGGCAAGGCTGCTGTTGATCTTCTTGATGCCGACCAACTTGCTCGGTTGAGCCATCAGCTCGTTGTCCCGGATGTTCTCCGGGTTGGCCTCTATCCCTCGCTTGTAAACGAGAAACCGAGGAGCTGGCCACGTGGGACCTCGAACACGCACTTCTCCGGGTTTCTTTTAGATCATCCAGGAGGCTTCAGCTTTCTTTGGTTTTGACCATAATGTCATCCACGTAGAAGTGTACGTTGCTGCCAAGCTGTGTGTAGAGGCATCACCGCATGCAGCGCTAGAATGTGGCGCCAACAATTTTCAACCCAAGTGCCATCATGATATAGCAAAACGCTCCAAAGGGTGTTACGAAAGTTGTTTTGATCTGGTCGGCCGGATTGAGATTCATCTGGTGATAGCCTGAATAGGCGTCCAAGAAGGACAATAGCTCGCAGTCGGCCATCGATTCTATCAGTTGATCGATACAGGGCAGAGCGAATGAATCCTTGGGGTATTGCTTGTTTAGGTTGGTGTAGTCAATACACATGCGCCAAGTCTTATTCTTCTTCAACACGAGGATCGGGTTTGCCAACCAGTACGGGTCGAAGACTTCCATGATGAACCCAGCTGCTAGTAGCCATGCGGTTTCCTCACCGATGGTCTTTCGTTTCTCCTTTGAGAAGTGGCGCAACGGTTGCTTGACCGGCTTTGCGTCCGGTCGGACGTGTAAGAAGTGCTCGGCGACCTTCCTCGAGACTCCCGGCATGTCATTTGGGGGTCCATGCAAAGATATCCCGATGTTGACGGAGGAAGGCGATGAGCTCACTTTCCTATTTCTTGTTGAGGGCGACTCCCACCACGACGTACTTGTCGGTGGGGTCGGCCAGGTCCAGGTGGATTCTCTTGGTGTCCTTGCTGGTGGCCGGCTGGAACTGGGCTTCCGCAACCGGCTACTTCAGCATAGGCTCGGCAATGGCCACCGTCTCGCGGGCGAGATCCACGAGTCGGTCGATCTGTCGCTGTTCCTCGACGATGCCGAGGGACTCGGCCAGCTTGGAACCGGGCAGAGTGCATTCAGACGATTACTGGTAGTTGTCGATGATGGTAATTATCCCGTGCGGGCCTGACAACTTCGTCTTCAAGTAGGCATAGTGCGGGACTGCCATGAACTTTGTCAGGATAGGTCGGCCCAAGATGGCCTGGTAGGATCTTGTCGGATTTTGGGCTCCGCAAAACCCTAAAGATTCGAACTAAGGGCGTGTACGAAGATCTCTCTCTGGCCTGCCTCACCTTTCTCGCTACTCGCTGAGAACGTCAAGAAACAGACTCAATGGTGAGGAAGACACAGAACACGGCAGTTTAACCAGGTCCGGGTAGCTGAGAAGTGTAATACCCTACTCCTGCTTTGGTGGATTGCCTCTCTGGGAGGTGGGTGGATGAACTAGTATAGTGTTCTTGAGGGCCTCCAGAGGCTTCGTGGCTTTGCGCGGAGCTGGTGGGTGAACGAATGAATCGGGGCCCTCTACGAAATAACCTACCCTATATATATAGTGGCGGCGCTAGTCCTCTCCCCTTATTGTTTCGGCGGGAAGGGATCCCACAATGGCCAATTTTGAAGGGGGATAGGGGAACATTCTTCCCCTATCCAAAAGCGGCCTTCGCGTGCAAAGTGGCTACCAGCCCTGTAGGGGCGGGTTCAGGGATGACGTCCGTCCTGCCAGCGGGCGGCCATGGTCTTGTTGCACCTGAATGGAAACCTTTTGGAGATGTCGTCGGAACCTCTGGTACGTCCTTGCCTCCTTTGCACTAAAGGGGAAATTGCGTCACCCCGATGTCTGCTGCTCGCATGTCCTTCCCTTGCGTCATCCTTGACTCCTGTGGCCGGGCCTCGCCTCGGAATATCCGCCGCTCCGGAGGGGTCATGAGGAGGCCCCTGCGGGTCTTGATGCCGTTCCTCCTCGTGAGGCTTGGCCCCTCATGAGGGTCTTGCCTTGAGTGATGCCGCGCCCGTTAGCTTCCTTGATGAAATGGGCCAACCCTAGGCCGCACGGAGGCAGGTTTGGGTACCCCCATTCCCAGAATGCCGATAGTAGCCCCCGGGCCCAATGAGCACTTTGGTTGGCTTCTCGGCGAAGCCTTGAGGGCGACCCAAAGCGTCGTGGCCCTAGTTGCCTACGGGCCATGCAGCACACGTGTCCGCCGGTTGTGTGGTGACGTTCTCGCTCCTCGAGGCGTCCGGGGAGCCCTAGGCCATGACAACACGATATCCAAGAACCGGGCATACCATCATCGTTATCATTTAATGGTGTCGGTGCGACCTGACAACACCCAACTACACTCGACTGACAGGTGCAGAGATTTGGGCGGCGGCGCTCTCATCTTCCCACCTCGCGACCAACGTGGGGCGCGCAAGCTCATGCTCCCACGACGGTTGGTGGCCGCTGGTAGGCTTATAAATTTGCCCCACCCCCGTCAAGGGGGAGGCACTTCAATCTTGAGATTCCTCTCTGCTTCCTTTTGCTCCATCAAGAAATCCTCCTCTCCTCTCCGTTTCCCCATCTTCCATGGCGTCTCCGGGAGGCGAACCTGGCAGGGGGAAGCGCGCGGCTCCATCCGCAACCCCGTCCGCCCCCGGTAGCAGCGGCGGAGGGCCCTCGGGACCTCCGCGTGTCCGTCACTCATACATCTCCAACGTATCTATAATTTTTGATGGTTCCATGCTATAATCTTGTCAAACTTTGGATGTTTTGTTTGCCTTTTATATATTTTTTGGGACTAACTTATTGACTCAGTGACAAGTGCCAGTTCCTATTTTTTCCGTTATTTTGACCCTTTTTAGCGAAGGATTTTAAATGGTGTCCAAATGGAATAAAACATTCGAAAAGATTTTTCCGAAAAAGAACATACGCACGAGACTTGAGAACCAAGGCTGGGGCCACCAGGGGACCCTACAAGCCCCCTAGGCGCGGTCAGGGGGGCCCGCGCCTAACAGGCTTATGGGCCCCCTGTGGCTCATCTGCACTACCTCTTCCGCCTATAAATTCAGAAAAATTCCAAAACTGTGCGAGCGATTCACGAAAATACTTTTCCGCCGCCGCAAACTTCTGTCTCCGCAACATCCCATGAGGGGCACGTTCTGGTGCCCTGCTAGAGGGGGGATTCGGATACGGAGGGCTTCTTCATCAACACCATGACCTCTCCGATGATGCGTGAGTAGTTCACCATAGACCTTCGGGTCCATAGCTAGTAGCTAGATGGCTTCTTTTCTCTCTTGGATCTTCAATACAAAGTTCTCCATGATCTTCATGGAGATCTATCCGACGTAATCTTCTTTTGCGGTGTGTTTGTCGAGATCCGATGAATTGTGGATTTATGATCAGATTATCTATGAATCTTATTTGAGTTTCTTCCGATCTCTTATATGCATGATTTCATATCCTTGTAATTCTCTTCGAGTTGTGGGTTTCGTTTGGCCAATTTGATCTATGATTCTTGCAATGGGAGAAGTGCCTGGTTTTGGTTTCATACCGTGCAGTGACCTTTGTCAGTTACAGAAGGGGCGGCGAGGCACGCATCGTGTTGTTGCCATCAAGGGTAAAAAGATGGGGTTTTCATCATTCGTTTGAGTTTATCCCTCTACATCATGTCATCTAGCTTAAGGCGTTACTCTGTTCGTCATGAACTCAATACACTAGATGCATGCTGGATAGCGGTCGATGTGTGGAGTAATAGTAGTAGATGCAGAAAGTATCGGTCTACTTGTCTCGGATATGATGCCTATATGTATGATCATTGCCTTAGATATCATCATGACTTTGTGCGGTTCTATCAATTGCTCGACAATAATTTCTTCACCCACCGTATTATTTGCTATTTTGAGAGAAGCCCTTAGTGGACACTATGGCCCCCGGGTCTACTTCACACCATATTTTCAGCCTTACACTTTTACTTCGTTGCACTTTCCACCTTCAGATCTCACTTTGCAATCAATCTTGAAGGGATTGACAACCCCTTTATAGCGTTGGGTGCAAGCTCTTTTGTGTTTGCGCAGGTACTCTGGACTTGGCGCGATTCTCCTACTGGATTGATACCTTGGTTCTCAAACTGAGGGAAATACTTACTACTCCTGTGCTGCATCACCCTTTCCTCTTCAAGGGAAAAACCAACGCAAGCTCAAGAGGCAGCAGAAGGATTTCTGGCACAATTGCCGGGGAGGATCAAGTCAAGAACTCATCCAAGTAAGTTTCGCAAACTCATCTCTTGCATTTACTTTTTTGCCTCTCGTTTTCCTCTCCCCCACTTGTGAAAAACAAAAATTTACAAAAATATTTGCCTTTTTCATTTGCCTTTTTCTCGCTTGCTTTCTGTTCGCTTGTGTGCTTGTTTGCTTGCTGAAGTCACCATGACTGAAAACACCAAATTTTGTTACTTCTCGAATACTAATAATCATGATTTAATTACTACTTCAATTGCTCCCGCCACTAGTGCGGAAACATATGAAATCAATGCTGCTTTGCTGAATCTTGTTAGGAAAGAGAAATTCTCCGGCCTTCCTAGTGAAGATGTCGCATCCCATCTTAATACCTTCATTGAACTTTGATATATGCAAAAGAAAAAAGATGTGGATAACGATGTGATTAAATTGAAGCTTTTTCCGTTCTTGTTGCGAGATTGAGCAAAAACTTGGTTTTTGTCTTTGTCCAAAAATAGTATTAATTCTTGGAACAAGTGCAACATGCTTATATATCCAAGTATTTTCCGCAGGCTAAGATTATCTCTCTCTATAATGATATTATGAATTTTAAGCAACTTGATCATGAACATGTTGCATAGTCTTGAGAGAGAATGAAATTGATGATTAGAAATTGTCCCGCTCATGGCTTGAGTCTTTGGATGATTATACAAATCTTCTACGATGGCTTGAATTTCGCTTCTAGAAATATCTTGGACTCCGCCTCAGGTGGAACGTTCATGGAAATCACGTTAGGAGAAGCCACAAAACTCCTAGAAAATATCATGACGAACTACTCTCACTGGCACACTGAAGGGTCACCTACTAGTAAGAAGGTACATGCTATAGAAGAAATTAACTCGTTGAGTGCTAAGATGAATGAGTTAATGAATTTGGTTGCTAGTAGAAGTGCTCCTTTAGATCCTAATGACATGCCTTGTCTTCCTTGATTGAGAGTAGCAACACTAGCTCGGAAGTTAATTTTGTTGGTAGGAATAATTTTGGCAACAACAATGCTTTTAGAGGAAACTATGTTCCTAGGCCTTTTCCTAGTAACCCGTCTAATAACTTTGGCAACTCCTACAACAATACTCATGGAAATTTCAATAAATTACCCTCTGATCTAGAGAGTAATATCAAAGAGTTTATCAACTCGCAAAATATTTTCAATGCGTCCATAGAGGAAAAACTACTCAAAATTAACGATTTGGCTAGGAGCGTTGATAGAATGTCTAGTGATATTGATGCTTTGAAAGCTAGATGTGCTCCTCCCAAGATCAATATGGATAAAACTTTGAAAGCTATGCGTGTTTCCATGAGTGAGAGCAAAGAAAGAACCGCCCAAATTCGTGCTAGACATGAATGGCTTAAAAAGGCGGGTTCTCGTGATAAGAATCACGAAGATCTTAAAGTGCTTGGTGTGACTCCCATTGAATCTTTGTGTTCTTGTGTCAAACCTAATTATGATGGGGCTGGATATGAATCCACTTTGGTTGAAAAATTCCCCAATGATTCGGAGTCCATCTATCTTGATGCTAAAAGCATTGAAAGTGGAGTAGAAGATATTAAAACCTTGAGTAGTAATGAAACTACTGCTTTGTATTTCAAGGAATTCAATTATGATAGTTGCTCCTTGATTGAATGCATTTCCTTGATGCAATCCGTGCTAAACTCTCCACACGCTTATATCCAAAACAAGGCATTTAGCGATCATATCGTCGATGCTATGATAAAATCTCTTGAAGAGAAACTTGAATTGGCAGTTTCTATCCCTAGAAAGCTTCATGGTGAGTGGGAACCTACTATCAAAATCAAAATAAAAAAATATGAATGCAATGCTTTGTGTGATTTGGGTGCTAGTGTTTCCGCGATTCCAAAGTCTTTATGTGATGTTCTGGGTTTTAATGATATTGAGAAGTGTTCTCTTAATTTGCATCTTGCGGATTCTATTGTCAAGAAACCCATGTGAAGGATCAATGATGTCTTATTATTGCAAATAGGAACTATGTACCCGTGGATTTCATTGTGCTTGACATTGATTGCAATTCTACATGCCCTAACATTCTTGGTAGATCTTTCCTAAGGACTATCGGTGCTATCATCGATATGAAGGAAGGGAATAGTAGATTTCAATTTCCTTTAATGAAGGGCATGGACCATTTTCCTAGAAAGAAAATAAGATTGCCTTATGAATCCATGATGAGGGCTACTTATGGTTTGAGCACCAAAGACGATGATACATGATTCTATCGCCTTATGCGTAGCTAAGGGCGTTAAACAATAGCGCTTGTTGGGAGGCACCCAATGAATTTATATTTTTCTTTCTATTTTGTTGCGTCCACACCATTATAATTCAGTTATGAGTGTGTCTTTTGTGTTTCTTTTTGTGTTTGAGCCAAGCAAAACCTTTATGACTAGTCTTGGTGATGGTTCTTTGATCCTGCTGGAAAAAGACAGAAACTTTTCGCTCACGAAGTTATTTCTCATTTTTATTCAGAAAGAGATTTTGAGTTGATTCTTTTTTCTTCTGGTTTATATGCCTTTTGACCAGGCAGTCGTAATTGTTCAGAATTTTTGAGGTACCAGAAGTATACGAAGTATACAGATTGCTACAGACTGGTCTGTTTTTGACAGATTCTGTTTTTGTTGAGTTGCTTGCTTGTTTTGATGAAACTATGGATAGTATCGGCGGCTACTATCCATGGAAAAATTAGAATATAGTAATCTAACACCAATATAAATAGAAATCAAGTTTGCTACAGTACATAAAGAGGTGGTAGTTTCCTTTCTTGTGCTAATGATATCACGAGTTTCTGTTTAAGTTTTGTGTTGTGAAGTTTTCAAGTTTTGGGTGATGTTCTCATGGACAAAGGGATAAAGAGTGGAAAGAGTTCAATCTTGGGGATAACAAAGGCATCCCAAGCCAAATTCAAGGACACCAAAAATCCTAAGCTTGGGGATGCCCCGGGAAGGCATTCCCTCTTTCGTCTTCAATACATCGGTAACATTACTTCGAGCTATATTTTTATTCACCACATGATATGTGTCTTTCTTGGAGCGTCTTGTATAATTGAAATCTTTTATTTTTGTTGTGTCACAATCATCCTTGCTGCACACCTTTTGAGAGAGACATGCACTCATTGTGAATTTGCTAGAATGCTCATTGTGCTTCACTTATATCTTTTGAGCTAGATAATTTTGCTCTTTGTGCTTCACTTGGATCTTTCAGAGCACGGCGGTGCGTGACTTGGTAGTTGGTTTGTGCTATGAAAGTAGTCCCAAAGGTGATAGGTATCCAAAGAGGATACAAAAACTTCCATCTTCATGTGCATTGAGTAGAAAGAAAAGTTTTATTCCTCTCAATTAGTTTTGAAACGTGGATTTGGTAATATTAAGAGTTATGTTAGTAGGGTGTTGTGAATCTAGAAATACTTCTGTTGAAGTTAGTGATTCCCGTAACATGCACGTATGGTGAACCGCTATGTTAGGAAGTTGGAGCATAACTGATCTATTGATTGTCATCCTTTGTGTTGCGGTCGGGATCGCGCGATGGTTAACACCTACCAACCCCTCCCCTAGGAGTATGCGTTTAGCACTTTGTTTCGATTACTACTAAAAACTTTCACAACAAGTATGTGAGTTCTTCATGACTAATGTTAGTCTATGGTATAGATTCACTTTCACTTTCCACCATTTCTAGCCTCTCTAGTACCGCGCAATTTTTGCCGGTGCACAAACCCACCATATGCCTTCCTCAAAACAGCCAGCATACCTACCTACTATGGCATTTTCATAGCCATTCCGAGATATAGTGCCATGCAACTCCCACCATTACGTCTCATGACTTGTGCTGTAACTCTCATATTTCCATTGCATGATCGTAAGATATCTAGCGAGATGTTTCAACGTCATACGCCAAAGTAGAGCGTTGCACATCACGGTACACTGCCGGAGGCATTTCCTATAGAGTAATCATTGTTCTCAGCTTTGAGTTGTGAGTAAATAAAAGTGTGATGATCGTCATTATTAGAGCATTGTCCCATGTGAGGAAATAAAAATAGAGGCCAAAGTTGCCCACAATAAAAAAAGAGAGAGAAAAAGGGGCCCAAGAGCCCAAACCAAAAAAGAGAGAAAAAGAGAGAAGGGACAATCCTACTATCTCTTTCCACACTTGTGCTTGATAATAGCACCATGTTCTTCATGATTGAGAGCCTCTCGTTTTGTTACCACCATATACTAGTGGGAATCTTTACTTTATAACTTGGCTTGTATATTCCAATGATGGGCTTCCTCAAAATTGCCATAGGTCTTCGTGAGCAAGCAAGTTGGATGCACACCCACTAGTTCTCCTTTTGAGATTTCACATACTTATAGCTCTAGTGCATCCTTTGGATGGCAATCCCTACTCATTCACATTGATATCTATTAATGGGAATCTCCATAGCCCTTTAATACGCCGAGTCAATGTGACCATCTCCTCCTTTTTGTCTCACAACCACCACCACACTCTATTCCACCTATAGTGCTATATCCATGGCTCACACTCATGTATTTCGTGAGAATTGAAAAAGGTTTGAGAAAGTAAGAGTGCGAAAAAAATTACTTGGCCAATACCGGGGTTGTGCATGATTTAAATTAGTTCTGTGAGGATGATGGAGCATAGCCAGACTATATGATTTTGTAGGGATAACTTTCTTTGGCCTTGTAATTTCGAAAGTTCATGATTACCTTGCTAGTTTGCTTGAAGTATTAATGTTTTCATGTCAATAGCAAACTATTTTTTTTGAATCTGACAGATCTGAACATTCATGTCACATGAAAGAAGTTACAAAGGACAACTACGCTAGGTAGCATTCCACATCAAAAATTCAGTCTTTATCACTTCCCTACTCGAGGACGAGCAGTAGTTAAGCTTGGGGATGCTTGATACGTCTCCAACGTATCTATAATTTTTTATGGTTCCATGCTATTATCTTGTCAAATTTTGGATGTTTTGTATGCCTTTTATATCTTTTTTGGCACTAACTTATTGACTCAGTGCCAAGTGTCAGTTCCTGTTTTTTCCGTGTTTTTGACCCTTTTCAGAGGAGGATTTTAAACGGTGTCCAAACGGAATAAAACTTCCGAAAATATTTTTTCCGAAACAGAAGATACGCAGGAGACTTGAGAACCAAGGCAGGGGCCACCAGGGGACCCCACAAGCCCCCTAGGCGCGGCAAGGGGGGCCCGCGCCTAGCAGGCTTGTGGGCCCCCTGTGGCTTGTCTACACTACCTCTTCCGCCTATAAATTCAGAAAAATTCCAAAACTGCACGAGAGATCCACGAAAATACTTTTCCACCGCCGCTAGCTTTTCTCTCCGCAAGATCCCATCCAGGGAACGTTCTGGTGCCCTGCCACACGGGGCATTTGGATACGGAGGGCTTCTTCATCAACACCATGACCTCTCCGATCATGCGTGTGTAGTTCACCATAGACCGTCGGGTCCATTGCTAGTAGCTAGATGGCTTCTTCTCTCTCTTGGATCTTCAATACAAAGTTCACCATGATCTTCATGGAGATCTATCCAATGTAATCTTCTTTTGCGGTGTGTTTGTCGAGATCCAATGAATTGTGGATTTATGTTCAGATTATCTATGAATCTTATTTGAGTTTCTTCTGATCTCTTATATGCATGATTTCATATCCTTGTAATTCTCTTCGAGTTGTGAGTTTTGTTTGTCCAACTTGATCTATGATTCTTGCAATGGGAGAAGTGCTTGGTATTGGGTTCATACCGTGCGGCGACCTCTCCCAGTGACAGAAGGGTCAGCGAGGCACGCATCGTGTTGTTGCCATCAAGGGTAAAAAGATGGGGTTTTCATCATTGGTTTGAGTTTATCCGTCTACATCATGTCATCTTGCTTAAGGTGTTACTCTGTTCGTCATGAACTCAATACAGTAGATGCATGCTGGATAGCAGTCGATGTGTGGAGTAATAGTAGTAGATGCAGAAAGTATCGTTCTACTTGTCTCGGACGTGATGCCTATATGTATTATCATTGCCTTAGATATCGTCATGACTTTGCGTGGTTCTATCAATTGCTCGACAGTAATTTGTTCACCCACCGTCTTATTTGCTATTTTGAGAGAAGCCTCTAGTGAACACTATGGCCCCCGGGTCTACTTCACACCGTATTTTCAGCCTTACACTTTTACTTCATTGCACTTCCCACCTTCACATCTCACTTTGCAATCAATCTTGAAGGGATTGACAACCCCTTTATAGCGTTGGGTGCAAGCTCTTTTGTGTTTGCGCAGGTACTCTGGACTTGGCGCGATTCTCCTACTGGATTGATACCTTGGTTCTCAAACTGAGGGAAATACTTACTGCTCCTGTGCTGCACCACCCTTTCCTCTTCAAGGGGAAAACTAATGCAAGCTCAAGAGGCAGCAGTCACCATTGGGCTCTGGCGAACGAGTAAGTCCCTCGCCCGCGCCTCTTTTCCTGATTATCCCATGAGTTGTTTGGCGGTTTATCGCTCCTCTTCTCCAGTGTGCCCTCCGCCAAGAAACCCAAGCTTGGTGACCTTCAGGAGGAGGTGGAGGGGCTACGGGCCCGGCTTGAGAGAGCCGGGACAGCCCTCCAAGCCGCCCGCTGGGCCGAGGCGGAGGCCAAGGGAGAGCTGTCGTCGCTGCAACAGCAGGTCCAGGAGGGGACCGACGCCGTCCTGGTGTCACATCCCTGGAACCCTAACCAAGGTTTAGTATTGTGCTCATATCTTCATTGCATTGCATCCAAGAAATTGCAACAAGATCAAAGCAAGTGGTGAAGCAAAACTCAAAAAAACCGTAGCCACTTCTCAATTCAAAGAAATTCCAAACTTGTTAAAATCAGTGAACCCAAAATGGCCTCAAGAAAAGTTCAAGTTTACTGATAATTCTTGAAAGCAAATCATCAGGGAAGAAAACTATTTTTAAAACAGATTTGGCATTTTATTTAAATTCAAAAGGCCACTGAGTTCAAGTTTAAATTTGAATTCAAAAACTTTTAAGTTTTCAAAAATGTTGAAAACCTCAGGAATGGTTGGAAATATTCCAACTAATATTTCAGTGTGTTCAAAATGATTTTTGAACCAATATTTGAGCCAAAACAAATAGGAATTCAAATCAGTGGATAAAACAAAAAAACAAGAAAAAAATATCAAAACACTTACCTGTCGCTCACCTCGCCCAGGCCCAGCTCCCCCGTGTCGTCTTCCTCCTCGCCAGTGGGAAGCAGGAAGTGGCCGCCGCGACGCCCGGCGCATCCATGCAGCTCCCTGCGTGCCTGGACGTCTTGGTGCGCTGGCAAGGCGGGGATAACCTCCCCGAGCATGACCCTATCCATCCCCGCTACCCATTCCTCCTCTCTCCTCTCGGTACCTTCCTCTCCTCCTGCCGCCATTGACAGGAGCTCGAGCTCGAGCTGCCCGAGCCTCTGGCCACAGGTTCTTCCCCCCCGAGTGCTCCATTCGCTCCGCCTTGACAAGCTGGTCGTCGCTGCCAAAGAGGAAGATCCCCCGAGCCCTGCAACGCCCACGGCACTGTCGTCTTCAAGCTTCGGCCGCTGGCGAGCTTAGTTGGATTCGTGGCCCACAGCGCCTCCCCGAGCCGTCCGAGCCTTCCACTGCCTTCACCGTGAGCTCGCGCTCGTTTCCCCTCTTCTTCCACTTCGTTTCGTGCACCCTAGCCACTAGACCAACGAGCCCGAGCTCCGGCCGTTGCCTCAGCTCGTCGCCGGTGACCTCCGGTCCCCCCTAGTCCTCCCTGAGGCCCGTACTAGATGAGGCCGAGCCTGGGGATCCTCCCAGTGCTCTCGGCCCTCGTTCCCGAGCACCACAGCCAGCTCCGGTGAATCTCTGCCAAAGATCCGCCGTGGATCTGGTCGCCGCCGGTCTGTTTCCGGCAGGATCTGACCTGGCCTCGCTAATCCACGTTTAAAACACTAAGCAGTCGCTGCTAGTGGGCCCCAGTCACAAGAGAAACACAATCAGGGGCAGGTTAGCGCGGGATTATCCCTGTGAGGCTGACCAGTGGGTCCCCCCTGTTGGGTTTGACCTGACCAGGTCGGCCGACGGCTGACGCCATGCTGACGTGGGCCTGACGCAATAAGTAGCTTTTCGGATTTGAAATAATTCCAGAAAATACCCAAAACTTCTAAAAATCATAGAAATTAATGTGTAACTCCAAGGAAAATAATTTATATATGAAAAAGTATCAGAAAAATCCAAGGAATCTGAATATTTCATTTTCAAACATGTTTGAAATTGTTAGTGGACCAAACATGTAAAATGACGAATAGGTTAAATTTAATAAATGCTTTGGAGTTGGAATTTGAAAATCATTTGAATTCCACTTAAAATTCTATGATCAAACATTGTTCAATCACAACCAGCAACTTAACATATCATTCCCATGCATGTTAAAAACAAGTTGATCTGAGCATCAGGTCGAATCAATTAAAATGGTATTCAAGAATACCTCGTTTGAAGTGATATTTGAATCTGATTTAAATCCACTTCAACCTAATAATGGTAGCTACATTAGCATACCACCATGCATCTTCATGCCATGCTCATGCATCATTTTGTTGCATATGGTTGTTATTGATTGATGTCATTTCTATCTATAGGCTCCGCTCCTCCGGATTCCACCGAATATCCGACTAACGGATATTGTCCCTCTACTGAGCAACAAGGCAAGCAACCATTTTGATCATCGCGATAAATCACATGTTCTCGCTCCTGGACTTACTTATTGTCTTAGGATCAAATGCTTCAAATGCTTTTGCCACGTTAGTTGAACCCACTTCCTTTGCATGACCTGTCTTTGTCACCGTAAATAGCTGATCCTTACAACCTAGCATACCTGGTAGATGCTTGAGCCATGATGTGCCTTATCTTGCTATGCATGCTATGCTTAGAGTTGTGTATGGTCTTTCATCTGGGTGATGAACAGAATTGTGAGAATGTGTTCAGTAAGTAAAGGTTGTGTGTTGAACTAGATTTGCTAAAGGTACCGGTGAAAGGCTATGTAGGAGTACATGGCGGGTTGTTTCATTGGAACCGTTCTTAGGAACTGAGTTTCGTGTATGTAATCCAAGACTAGATACTACCACACGTTGCGATACTTAATTGACCCTCTCGACTTATTAATCGCTTAGTACTCGATCCAGGAGTTGCAAGTAGTTTCTGGTGTTTATAGTCATGGTGGAGGCGGTGCATAGCGCTGACCTGAGAGGTCGGTTGTGATGCGGTAGGCAGTGGCACGGTGTACCAAGTGGCACCCGGATGGTGGGCATGGGAACCCTGCGAACATCGTTTGGCACCGTGGCGGAAACCTCGGAAGGACTTCCGTGCGGGTTACCCTCAGATAGGCGATAGACCTGGACTAAGTATTAGCGTGGTTAACGGTCGTGGCCGACTCCCTCGCTGGGCTTCCGCTTGTAGGTTGCCGAGGTGCATGACGCGCACATGGCGATCAGTGGCGAGAGCGTGTGTGAAGAAGTACACCCCTGCAGGGTTATGATCTATTCGAATAGCCGCGCCCGCGGATATGGACTACTTGGAGACATATGTTCTTCATAGATAACTTTAATGGCTACTCATAAAATTGTCAAGATAAGCCTGAGTGTCCTGGACAGCATTTCCATATGGATACAGAATGATTCCACGATGGAGTATTGTTGTGGTGTTAGTGGACTCGTGTGCGAGAAATCAAGTTGTCAAAATTATTTAAAATGCAAATTGTCTAGCCATGAGTCAAATGCTGGCTTTCCGCATGAAACCCCACAATTCCTTATTGATACATTGCATGAGTAGATAGTTATCCTAAAGTCTTGCTGAGTACCCGTGTACTCACGTTTGCTTAATAATTGGTTGCAGAGGTTGTTAATAACCCTAATGGAGGGTTCTACCTAGACATCGACGACGACGAGTAGCTAGTATCCCAGCTACGATCTGGCCCTAGGGTGGGTCTATAGTATACTCAAGCCAGGTGCCTTCTAGTTTCATCTGTCTGTACTCAAACAGTTTATCTACTTCTGGTGGCTTGTAACTTCAATGACTGTTATGATGGGTCGTGAGAACCCTATTGTGTAATATTATGTGTGAGGATCTTCCGAGCCT
Source organism: Hordeum vulgare subsp. vulgare (assembly GCF_904849725.1). NCBI lineage: Eukaryota > Viridiplantae > Streptophyta > Magnoliopsida > Poales > Poaceae > Hordeum > Hordeum vulgare. The sequence goes on along the minus strand of NC_058521.1, from coordinate 289,780,486 downwards.
TTTAAATAAAGCTTGTATGTTTATGGTTATGTTGTTATGCCATCGATGTATCTATACATATCGGCATGCCATGCGTACGTGTGTCGTACTTGATATGTATGGGGTTCGATTACCTAGCCGTAGACTTTAGTAGCATTCCTTACAGGGAAATACCCCTTTGTGATCCAACGAGCCATGGTACTTCGCTACTGCTCCGGACACATTGGTTGACCGGCATGTGTCCTTCTTAGCTGTTGTGTCTGTCCCCATTGGGGAAATGTCATGCGATGTAATGGAGTCCTTGTAGCTTGCTATGACTCGTCTACATTCACTGGTGACCGACACCTGCTTTGCTGGGTCAAGTATGCATGTTCCTGTGCGGAACTACCACTTTGGTTTATGACTAGACATGTCGATCCGGGTTCTTGTCATTGGATTGCTCGCGACACAATTGCATACGCGAGTCAAAAGGCGCAAATGGTCCCGGCTAAGGTAAGGCTGAAGCCATGGGGATAACTGTGCGTGAGACCGCAAAGAGATGCGATGTGTTACAGGCTGGATTCCTATTCCTTAGGATCAGGGTCCCGACATCGTTGGTATCAGAGCCTGACTGACTGTACGACTACTAAGCCAAACTGGTCGAAGTTGAGTCTCGAACTTCTTTAGTTATATATAAGGGAATTATTTGTGGAAGGGAACTTAAGACTCTTGTTCTCTTCTCAAGTTATTCTATTCCGGTCATCCTCGTCTTATCTACGGGAATTAAGGACTAGGTTACTCATCTTCTTTTAGGCTCGTGTTTCTGATCAGTAGATTATAGGACAACGGGTCGAGAGTTATTTTGGGTTTCTTTTATCCCTAGGAACAGGAAGTAAGTTTGATGATCAGAGAATTGAACTTGATAGTAAAGTGGCTACGCTATTCTATTTTATGGGTTGTCTCAAAATTGGTTTTGAGCATTTACAGCCGTTATGCTGCCCAATTTTGCATTCAGAGCTCTAATGCTTTTGCATTACTCTCTATTTTCAGATGCCAGGCCGTCCTTCTCGTCAGGTGGTTCGTCTGATTAGGTGCATTGATGTGACCGGTCATACGGCCATGCTAGTCAGGGTGATGTCGGTGTGCGGTTACCGCTGGTACCCAGAGTACACAGTGGAGGAACAGTACCGAGACTTCAACCAGAGCCAGTATATGTGCACTGTAAGGGTATTTCCAGATTACCCTGGAGCTGAGGAGCCAATCCATTGGTCTTATGGATTGGGAGTCTCTGTTGACATGGCAGTACAAGATGCTGCCTATTCAATGCTGACCATCATGAGGGCTAGGCATGCACTGCTGCAGAATTCAGAGTACTGCTATGTTCCTACCTCTCAACCAAATGAAGAAGGATACCTCAGCAGGGTCTACTTTGATTCCTCAATGGAGGATCCGCTACTACAGTCCATTGTTGAGATGCTAGAGAATAGAGACAGGGATGCTCGTGCCCTCCGCATGGAGCTTTATGCTACACGTGCCCGTTTGTGGACGACTTTGACGCAGCTGGCACCTGTAGTCCAGACAAGGTATGGAGATATGGAGATGCTGAACCCTGTTAGGACCCATCTTCCGGCTCATGTTGACTGACCTGCTATAGGAGGAGTCACCCCTCTTCGGCGACCTCTACTACCACCAGTCAGGGGACCAAGGCCACATCCGTGTCCTTACGGATCCCAAGGATCTCAGGCTAGAGTATTTCCTAATCCGGAGGTTGAGCTTCTAGGCCATGGAGGCAATCTTTATGAGATGCTCTATGCGGATGCCTGAACCGTGAGTGGAAGGATAGTATGGTAGTAGCTGTACTTTCACAGTCCTATGTGACTTGTGAAGTATGCTTGTGTCGTGAAATGAATTCTGGGGGCATAGATAAATACTATATAGGAAGCTTTTAAGCCTCTGATGAGTAGTTTCATAACTTCAGTAGCTTGCTCTTCGGTTAAGGTTCTACTCAACTTTGTAATGGTGTGTATGAACCATGGTGTATATATAGCAGTTGCTTGTTACCATGCTGTTCGGATATTCATTTCCGCATTCAATGTGTTCAGTGCATTCTTAATCCATAGCTAGTATTGATGATGATATTGGTCTAAGCTGTGAGTTTGTTTGTCAGGATGGTGTTCACCAGGTTGAACCGTGCCCCTGCTGATGAGCAAGGCGAGGGTAGTCAAGCGTCGCAGGAAGAACTGCCACACCCGCCCTCTCTAGCGGAAGTTATGCTTGAGGCAGAGAGAAACAAAAGGGAGACCAACCGACTGTTAGGGCGTATTGAGGAAAATACGGCTCGTCAGCCTAGGAATGCTGCAGTGTCCCTCAATGACTTTGTGAAGCTGAATCCTCCAAAGTTCCATCACTCCGTCGATCCCCTCGACGCTGATGATTGGCTATGCAGTATTTCAGATAAGATTCATCTGCGAATGTTTCTGAGACCGACAAGGTGACCTTTGCGGCATATTTTCTGGAAGGACCCGCCAATCTGCGGTGGGAGAACTTTGAAGCTATGCGTCCTGCTGAACCAGCAGCCACATGGGCAGACTTTAGTGCAGCCTTCCGTCTTCACCATATTCCAGAGGGCCTGATGGACAGAAAGAGAGAGGAGTTCTGTGCATTCACCCAGGGAAAGTTGATCGTGGATGCCTATAGCCGTGAGTTCGGTAACCTCGCCCACTATGCAACAGAGGAGGTGTCTACTAATGCCAAGAAGCAAGCAAGATTCCGTAAGGGTCTGAGGCCTGAGCTTCGTCGTGATTTGCGCCTCCATTAGTGTACAAGCTTCCAAGCCCTGGTCAACAAGGCGATCAGTGCCGAGACTGGTCATACCGACTATGAAGCCACAAAGAAGCACTCCCGTGACTTTGGCTCGTCATCTGGTTCAGCGTTTCCAAAATGCAGGCTGTGGGTTCCAAACAGTTCTCTGCCGCTAAGATACACTCCGAGGCCATCCTATGTGGCGCCTCAGACGAATCATACCAACCCTCCAGCAAAAACCTATGGTGGTCCAGCTAGCAATGCTGCACCGCGTGCCAATCAAGTGATCTGTTACAAGTGCGGAGAACCAGGGCACTATTCCCGTGAGTGTCCTCAGAATGTGGGTGCCAAGCAACCCGGAAAGTCCGTTGGGCAAGGCAAGTCGGGCAAAGCTTACTATGTGAAGCCAACTCCTGCACGTGGCCGTGCGAACTATGTCTCAGCAGAAGAATCTGCAAAGGATCCCGACGTCATACTGGGTACGCTCCTTGTTAATCATCACCCAGCGTCTGTTCTTTTCGACACTGGGTCTTCTCATTCCTTCATTTCAGAAAGTTATGCACAGTTGCATAACATGTCTTTCTGTGATATGCCAATTCCATTGGTTGTCCAAACTCCTGGTAGTAAGTGGCAAACCTCTAGGATAACCTATGACAATGAAATTCTAGTAGACAGGCTAGTTTTTCTAGCCTCATTGATAGCCCTGAAATCTTCGGATATTAATATCATCTTGGGTATGGACTGGATGTCAGCTCACTATGCCAAGATTGGTACTCATTCCAGAAATGTTCAGCTTACCCATCCCTCGGGTGAGATAGTCAATGTCTCTACTCGAGTTGCCAAATGCCAACTCTGTTCCCTCAATGCCAACCCTCTTCCGAAACTTGAAGACCTTCCGGTAGTCTGTGACTTCCCGGATGTTTTTCCAGAGGAACTGCCAGGAATTCCACCTGACAGAGATGTAGAGTTCATAATATAAGATGGCACCCCTGGAGCTAGCCGAACTTAAGAAGCAACTAGATGAGGCCATGAATAAAGGTTTCATTCATCCTAGCTCTTCTCCCTGGGCTTGCCCCGTCCTCTTCGTCAAGAAGAAGGATGGAAAAGATCATATGGTTGTAGATTATCGACTAGTGAATCTGTTCACCATAAAGAACAAGTATCCGCTCCCCAGGATCAACGACCTGTATGATCAGCTCACTGGATCCTCAGTCTTCTCAAAAATGGATTTGCGGTTGGGATACCATCAAATCAAGATAAAGAACGGGGACATTCCAAAAACGGCTTTTGTCACTCGTTATGGCCAATACGAGTACACCGTCATGTCCTTCGGTTTAACCAATGCCCCAGCCACCTTCTCTCGCTTGATGAATTCAATCTTCATGGAGTATTTGGATAAATTCCTCATGGTATACCTCGATGATATTCTCATCTACTCGAAGAACGAACATGAACATGCCAAGCATCTAGGGCTGGTATTGATGAAACATCGAGAGCATCGCCTTTATGCCAAATTTTCGAAATGTGAATTTTGGTTACCAGAAGTGACCTATCTAGGTCACGAAATCTCTGGTAAGGGTATTGCTGTCAATCCTGAGAGAGTTCAAGATGTCCTTAATTGGACTCAACCTGAATCGGTTAAGCAAGTTAGGAGTTTTCTTGGTCTAGCGACCTATTGCCGCCGCTTTGAAGAGAATTTCTCCAAGGTTACAAAGCCTCTAACTGAACTCCTCAAGAAAGATAAAAAGTTTGAGTGGACACCATAGTGTGAGCATAGTTTCCAGGAACTAAAAAGACGCCTGACTTCCGCACCTGTGTTGCTACCACCAGATTTTTCTAAGGACTTTGTTATCTATTGCGACGCCTCGCGACAAGGATTAGGTTGAATTCTTATGCAAGATCGTCATGTGATTGCATACGCATCTCGATAGTTGCGTCCACATGAGGATAATTATCCCACGCATGATCTTGAGCTTGCAGCTGTAGTCCACACACTTAAAACCTGGCGACATTACCTTCTCGGTAATCGTTGCGAAATATTCAATGATCACGAAAGTCTGAAATATATCTTCACCCAACCGGATTTGGATCTCAGGCAAAGATGATGGGTTGAGTTGATCACGGATTATGACTTAGGGATAACTTACACCCCGGGGAAGGCCAATGTTATGGCTGATGCACTAAGTCGTAAATCTTATTGTAACAATTTGATGCTACAACGAGGTCAACCACATCTCTATGAGGAATTTCGGAAGTTAAATCTCCATATTGTTCCTCAAGGATTCCTTTCTACACTGGTGGCGAAGCCTACTCTTAGTGATCAAATCATAGCCGTGTAGGCTTATGATAAGGGTATATCCCGGATCAAGGAGAATATTGCTAGCGGAAACGCTAGGGATTTCTCCATCAATGAGAAAGGTGTTGTGTTCTTTCAGAACCGTTAAGTGGTTCCTAAGAGCAAACGTTTGCAGCAATTGATCCTTAAGGAGGCTCAGGATTATCCTCTCACCATTCATCATGGTAGTACTAAGATGTATCAGGACCTACGCCAGAGGTTTTGGTGGACGAGGATGAAGAGAGAAATTGTTGAGTTCGTTGCTAACTGCGACGATTGTCGTCGAGTTAAGGCAGAACATCAAAGGCCTGCTGGCACCCTTCAACCTTTAGCTATTCCTGAATGGAAATGGGATAAAGTCAGTATGGATTTCATTACCGGATTTCCGAAGACCAAGAAAGGAAATAATTGTATCTTTGTGGTCATTGACCGTCTCTCCAAAGTAGCTCATTTTCTTCCAGTTCGTGAGAGTATAACTGCTAGCCAACTAGCAAAGTTATATATCTCTCGAATAGTGTCTCTTCATGGTGTTCCCGTGGAGATTAACTCAGACCGTGGGAGTATCTTTACAACTCGCTTCTGGGAAAGTTTTCAGAATGATATGGGCACTCACTTATCTTTTTGCACTGCTTTCCATCCTCAATCAAGTGGTCAAGTAGAAAGGGTGAATTAAATCCTAGAATATATTCTCCAAGCTTGTGTAGTATTGTTCGGTATGAATTGGGAGAAGTGCCTTCCATTCGCCGAATTTGCTTATAACAATAGTTATCAGTCAAGCTTGGGCAAAGCCCCTTTTGAAGTTCTCTATGGACGAAGATGTCGAACACCTCTTAATTGGTCAGAAACCGGAGAGAGGCAACTCTTTGGCCCTGATATGATCCAGGATGTAGAAGAGCAGGTTCGCATTATTCGTGAAAAGTTGAAAACAGCCCAGTCTCGTCAAAAGCACCAATATGATTGTCATCATAAGGCTGTGACCTTTGAAGTTGACGAGAAGGCTTACCTTAGGGTTACACCTTTCAAGGGTACCCATCGATTTGGTATCAGGGGCAATTTTGCTCCTCGTTACATTGGTCCTTTTCGCATTCTTGCCAAACGAGGAGAAGTTGCCTACCAATTGGAACTTCCTTCGAATATTTCCAAGGTTCATGATGTCTTCCACGTTTCCCAACTCAGGCATTGTTTTTCGGATCCTATCCGTGAAGAGGACCACGAAATGCTTGATCTCCAAGATAACCTTTCATACCGAGAATACCCTGTGCGTATTCTTGATCAAGCTGAGCATACCACTCGACGTCGAAACCTCAAGTTTCTTGAAGTTCAGTGGTCAAATCATTCTGAAAAGAAATTCAGTATCCCGCGTTCTTCCCGACGACTTCTAAATCTCGGGACGAGATTTTTTTGAGTGGGGGTGAGTTGTCACATCCCTGGAACCCTAACCAAAGTTTAGCATTGTGCTCATATCTTCATTGCATTGCATCCAAGAAATTGCCACAAGATCAAAGCAAGTGGTGAAGCAAAACTAAAAAAAAACCTAGCCACTTCTCAATTCAAAGAAATTCCAAACTTGTTAGAATCAATGAACCCAAAATGGCCTCAAGAGAAGTTCAACTTTACTAATAATTCTTGAAAGCAAATCATCAGGGAAGAAAACTATTTTCAAAACAGATTTGGCATTTTATTTAAATTCAGAAGGCCACTGAGTTCATGTTCAAATTTGAATTCAAAAACTTTTAAGTTTTCAAAGATGTTGAAAACCTCAGGAATGGTTGGAAATATTCCAACTAATATTTCAGTGTGTTCAAAATGATTTTTGAACCAATATTTGAGCCAAAACAAATGGGAATTCAAATCAGTGGATAAAACAGATAACAAAACAAGAAAAAAATAGCAAAACACTTACCTGTTGCTCACCTGGCCCAGGCCTAGCTCCCCCGTGTCGTCTTCCTCCTCGCCAGTGGGCAGCAGGAGGTGGCCGTCGCGACGCCTGGCGCCTCCACGCAGCTCCCTGCCTGCCTAGACGTCTCGGTACGCAGGCAAGGCGGGGATAACCTCCCCGAGCACGACCCTATCCATCCCCGCTACCCATTCCTCCTCTCTCCTCTCGGTTCCTTCCTCTCCTCCTGCCGCCATTGACAGGAGCTCGAGCTCGAGCTGCCCGAGCCTCTGGACACAGGTTCTTCCCCCCGAGTTCTCCATTCGCTCCGTCTCGACAAGCTGGTCGTCCCTGCCAAAGAAGAAGATCCCCCGAGCCCTGCAACGCCCATGGCACCGTCGTCTTCAAGCTTCGGCCGCCGGCGAGCTCCCCGAACCGTCCGAGCCTTCCACTGCTTTCACCGTGAGCTCGCGCTCGTTTCCCCTCTTCTTCCCCTCGGTTTCGTGTACCCTAGCCACTAGACCGAGGTGCCCGAGCTCCAGCCGTCACCTCAGCTCGTCGCCGGTGACCTCCGGTCCTCCCCAGTCCTCCCTGAGGCCCATACTGGAAGAGGCCGAGCTTGGGGATCCTCCCAGTGCTCTCGGCCCTCGTTCCCGAGCACCACAGCCATCTCCGGCGACTCTCCGGAAAAGATCCGTCGCGGATCTGGTCGCCGCCGGTCAGTTTCCTGCAGGATCTGACCTGGCCTCGCTAATCCACGTCTAAAACACTAAGCAGTCGCTCACAGTGGGCCCTAGTCACAAGACAAACGCAATCAGGGGCTGGTCAGCGCGGGATTTTCCCTGTGAGGCTGACCAGTGGGTCCCCCCTGTCGGGTGTCCGCTGACGCCATGCTGACGTGGGCCTGACGTATTAAGTAGCTTTTCTGATTTAAAAGAATTCGAGGAAATGCCCAAAACTTCTAAAAATCATAGAAATTAATGTGTAACTCCAATGAAAATTATTTATATATGAAAAAGTATCAGAAACATCCAAGGAATCTGAATATGTCATTTTCAAACATGTTTGAAAATGCTACTGGACCAAACATGTAAAATGATGAATAGGTTAAATTTAATAAATGCTTTGGAGTTGGAATTTGAAAATCATTTGAATTCCACTTCAAATGCTATGATCAAACATTGTTCAATCACAACCAGCAACTTAACATATCATTCCCATGCATGTTAAAAACAAGTTGATCTGAGCATCGGGTCGAATCAATTAAAATGGTATTCGAGAATACCTCGTTTGAAGTGATATTTGAATCTGATTTAAATCCACTTCAACCTAATAATGGTAGCTACATTAGCATACCACCATGCGTCTTCATGCCATGCTCATGCATCGTTTTGTTGCATATGATTGTTATTGATTGATGTCATTTCTATCGGTAGGCTCCGCTCCTCCGGATTCCACCGAATATTCGACTGACGGATATTGTCCCTCTACTGAGCAACAAGGCAAGCAACCATTTTGATCATGCCGACAAATCACATGTTCTCGCTCCTGCACTTACTTATTGCATTACTATCAAGTGCTTCAAATGCTTTTGCACATTAGTTGAACCCACTTCCTTTGCATGACCTGTCTTTGTCACCGTAAATAGCTGAACCTTGCAACCTAGCATACATGGTAGATGCTTGAGCCATGATGTGCCTTATCCTGCTATGCATGCTATGCTTAGAGTTGTGTATGGTCTGTCATCTGGGTGATGAACAGAATTGTGAGAATGTGTTCAGTAAGTAAAGGTTGTGTGTTGAACCAGATTTGGTAAGATACTGGTGAAAGGCTATGTAGGACTACATGGCGGGTTGTTTCATTGGAACCGTTCATAGGAACTGAGTTCCGTGTATGTAATCCAAGACTAGATACTACCACACGTTGCGATACTTAATTGACCCTCTCGACTTATTAATCGCTTAGTACTCGATCCAGGAGTTGCAAGTAGTTTCTGGTGTTTATAGTCATGCTAGAGGCCGTGCATAGCGCTGACCTGAGAGGTGCGCTGTGATGTGGTAGGCAGTGGCACGGTGTACCGAGTGGCACCCGGATGGTGGGCTTGGGAACCATGCGCACATCGTTTGGGGCTGTGGCGGAAACCTCGGACGGACTTCCGTCCGGGTTACCCTCAGATAGGCGATAGACCTGGACTAAGTATTACCATGGTTAACGGTCGTGGCCGACTCCCTCGCTGGGCTTCCCCTTGAAGGTTGCCGAGGTGCATGACGTGCACATGGTGATAAGTGGCGAGAGCGTGTGTGAAGAAGTACACCCCTACAGGGTTATGATCTATTTGAATAGCCGCGTCCGCGGATATGGACTACTTGGAGACATATGTTGTTCATAGATAACTTTAATGGCTACTCATAAAATTGTCAAGATAAGCGTGAGTGTCGTGGACGGCATTTCCGTATGGAGACGGAATGATTCCACGAATGAGTATTGTTGTGGTGTTAGTGGACTCGTGTGCGAGAAATCAAGTTGTCAAAATTATTTAAAATGCAAGTTGTCTAGCCATGAGTCAAATGCTGGCTTTCCGCATGAAACCCCACAATTCCTTATTGATACATTGCATGAGTAGATAATTATCCTAAAGTCTTGCTAAGTACCCGTGTAGTCACGTTTGCTTAATAATTTGTTGCAGAGGTTCTTAATGACCCTAATGGAGGGTGCTACCTAGACATCGACGACGACGAGTAGCTGGTATCCCAGCTACGATCTGGCCCTAGGGTGGGTCTGTAGTATAGTCAGGCCATGTGCCTTCTAGTTTCCTGTGTTTGTAGTCAAACAGTTTATCTACTTCCGCTGGCTTGTAACTTCAATGACTGTTATGATGGGTCGTGAGACCCCTACTGTGTAATATTATATGTGAGGCTCTTCCCAGCCTTTTAAATAAAGCTTGTATGTTTATGGTTATGTTGTGATGCCATCGATGTATCTATACATATCGGTATGCCATGCGTACGTGTGTCGTCCTTGATATGTATGGGGTTCGATTACCTAGACGTAGACTTTAGTAGCATTCCGTACAGGGAAATGCCCCTTTGTGATCCAACGATCCATGGTAGTTCGCTACTGCTCCGGACACATTGGTTGACAGGCATGTGTCCTTCTTAGCTGCTGTGTCTGTCCCCATTGGGGAAATGTCACGCGATGTAATGGAGTCCTTGTAGCTTGCTACGACTCGTCTACATTCGCTGGTGACCGACACCTGCTTTGCTGGGTCATGTATGCCTGTCCATGTGCGAACTGCCACTTTGGTTTATGACTAGACATGTCGATCCGGGTTCTTGTCATTGGATTGTTGGTGACACAATTGCATACGCGAGTCAAAAGGCGCAAACGGTCCCGGCTAAGGTAAGGCTACATCCGTGGGGATAACCATGAGTGAGACCGCAAAGAGATGCGATGTGTTATAGGCTGGATTCCTATGGCTTAGAATCGGGGTCCCAACACCTGGCCTCCAAGGACTAGGCTCGTACGCTTGGACGATAGCGTTCCAGCGCGCCAAGAAGTTCGCGGGCATCGCCAGCCAGGCGGCCGACGCTATGTGTTGATTTGTGCGGGAGGCCCCGGCGTTGCCAAATGTGAGGAACGATGGGGGCTATCTCGCCTTCTTCCGGAAGGTGGTGGAGATGCTTGAGGCTGGCGTCTCCCGCATGCATGAGTCCAACGCGGCCGACGCGTACGAGCTTCTGGGCCTTGGCCTGACACTCGTCTTCTCCAACCTGTGCCGCCTTGCCCCGCAGCATGACCTCCGCCGCGTCATCGAGCCCGCGTTCGCTGAGTCCCCTCGTCTTCTCCGGGACGAAGTACGTCCGCACGTGGACATTCTGGTGGAGCGGTACGTCCGGGTGCCTGCCTCAGGGAGGAGGAGGGCTCCGACGCCGAGCCTACAGGCTCCAAAGGCGACGTCGGCAGCCTCTCCCCCTAGGCACCCCCCAGCTTCTGTTTACCAACTCCTGTGATCTTGGATCAAGAACTGAGCCCTATCGGTCCTTAAGCTTTTGCGTTATTACCTTTGTCGTCCGTCGTTTTCCCTATCGCTCTGGAATTGATCGTTTGCTCGCTGGTGGTTGTTGCGACTTGGCTTCGAAGCATAGGGGCCGTCACTGCCCCAGCCAGTGCTCGAGGGCAACGGCGGCCAGGGCCCTTAGGTGGTCCCTTCCTCCCGAGGCACCGCTCGTGCGACTGCACGCTTGGTCGATAGCCTCGTTCCTCGCTGCAACTGAATCCTTAGGCCATGCATCCCTTCATTAGTATGCGTGTTTGTAATTTATTGTTGGTTTGGCGTGAAACCAAATGACCCCCGTCTGGGCTTGTGGGGTACTTAGCTCGTGGGTTTGCGCCGGCCCCTTACATAGCTTGTCACATCCCTAGTTACCCTATGATGATTAGCAAGATTGTGCTCATGTTTTATTCTTGCATTGAAAATGGAAATGGAAATCAAAGATAAATCCTAGCACTTCGACATTAAACTCAATTCAAAACTTGTGACAAATCAATGAATTCAAGATGGCCTTCATAAAAGTCCATCATTTTTGATAAATATTGGAAACAATAATTCAGTGTTGTAACTTATTTTTAAAATCCATTTGGCATTTATTTAAACCACCAAAAGCCACTGATAATATTCAATTAAGTGTGTTTAGGTATTTCTGGTTATTATAAAATGTTGAATCCTTTATGTGGGCTTGGAAATATTACAACTAACACCCCAACATTATTTTCACTATTTTAGAAGTAGTTTGGAGCCAAAACTAAAATCAACAAGTGTTAGATATGAATTAACAGAAACAGAAAGGAAAGAAAATGAGAAAAGATTTACCTGACGCTCACCTGGCCCAGCCCATCTCCTCCCGTGTCGTCTTCCTCGCGCCAGTAGGCAGCAGGAGGTGGTCCCCGCCTCCTCCGGCGCGGCCACGCACCTGAGTGCCTGCGTGGCTTCCCTGTCGCGCTGGCCGCGAAGGGATAAGCCCCCGCGACCCATTGCAGCTCTCTCCCTCTACCCATTCACTCCCGTGTGCCCCCCTCTCGACCGCAATTAGAGCCGAGCTCGAGCTCGAGCTAGCCGTCGCCTCCATCCACCGCAAGCTCCCCCTAGCACGCTATCCTCTCCGCCTCGACGAACACGTCGTCCCCACCAAAGGAGACGATCCCTCGATCCCTTTATCACCCTCATCACCGTCGTCTTCTATCTTCAGCCGCCGGCAAGTCGTTGTCGATTCACCGGATCCAGCGCCTCCCCGAGCATGCTGAGCCTATCATCGACATTGCTGTGAGCTCTAGAGTGTTTCCCCCATCTACCCCTCTCTCTCCTGCTCTCTAGCCCCGTGGCCGTCGAACCAGATCTCCGGTCGTCGCCATGGATCTTCGTCGGTGCTCTCCGGCCACCCCTAGCTCCTCTCGCTGCCCCTGCTAGGTGAGGCTGAGCCTGGGCTTCCTCCCAATGCTCTAGGCACTCAAATCCGAGTACCACAATACGTTTTAGGGTCGCCACTGGCAAGGCTTCAATGGGGCTGACATGGATAGCTCATTAGAGCTTAATCCACCCCCTAGAGCCATTGTCAGTGGGCCCCAGAGTGGGTCAAACCCCACTTAGCCTCTAGTCATCGCGGGATTAGCCCCTGAGCCGCTGACCAGTGGGCCCTATTGGTCAGGTTTGACCTGACCAGCCCCTATTGACCCTGATGACGTCACCCTAGTGCAATAAATCAATTATGTGATTAAATTAATTCCAAAAAATGCTGAAACTTTGGAAAATAATAGAAAATTGAATATAACTCCAAATTTGACAAATAATATATGCAAATTGATCAGAAAAATTCAATGAACACAATGGTGCTACTTTCATGCATGCCAAACAAAGTTATGAAACAGCATAATGTCAAATCAATTAAATGAATTTGATAAATATCTTACTTCAATTAATATTTGAATTTTGAATTCGAATCAGCATCAAACCAATGGTTTGATAGCCACACTAGCTCATGCTACATTTCATTTCATGCCATGATCATGCATCATATTGTTGCATATGAATGTTATTGATTGTTGTTATTATGTCGGTAGGCTCTACCCTTCCCGATACGTCCGAATGTCTGACTGACGGATTTAATTCTTGTGCTGAGCAACAAGGCAATCACCCTTTTGATCATCCCGATATAATCCCATGTTCTTGCTCCTGCTCCCACATATTGCATTACGACAAAATATTTCGAATGCTTTACTTCGATAGCTGAACCTATTCCTTTGCATGACCTGTCATTGTCACAGTAAATAGCCAAACCTTGCAACCTAGCATACCTGGTAGTTGCTTGAGCCATGATGTGCCTTTTCCTGCTATGCTTGCTATACCTAGAGTTGTGTCAGGTCTGTTTAATCTGGGTGATGAGCAGGAATGGATGAATGTGTTCTTGTGACAAAGTATAAGTGTCGAACCTGATTTGGTAATGGTACCGATGAAAGGCTATGTAGGAGTACATGGCGGGTTGTTTCATTGGAACCGTCCTTAGGAACTGAGTTCCATGTATGTAATCCAAGACTAGATACTACCACACGTTCGGATACTTAATTGACTTCCTCGGCTTATTAATTGCCTAGTACTCGGTCCAGGAGTTGCAAGTAGTTTTTCGTGTTTATAGTGATGCTGGAGGCCATCCATAGTCCTGACCTTAGAGGTGGACTATGATGCCGTAGGCAGTGGCACAGTGTACCAAGTGGCACCCGGATGGTGGGCTTGGGAACCCTGCGCACATCGTTTGGGGCCGTGGCGGAAAGCTCGGCCGGACTTCCGTGCGGGTTCACTCTCAAATAGGCGATAAAACTGGACTAGGTATTAGCATGGTTAACGGTCGTGGCTAACTCCCTCGCTGGGCTTCCGCTTGAAGGTTGCCGAGGTGCATGGTGTGCACATGGCGATAAGTGGCGAGAGCGTGTGTGAAGAAGTACACCCCTGCAGGGTTATAATCTATTCGAATAGCCGCGTCCGCGGATACGGACTACTAGGAGACATATGTTGTTCATAGATAACTTTAATGGACACTCATAAAAGTGTCAAGATAAGCGTGAGTATCATGTATGGAATTTCCGTAGGGAGACGGAAAGGAATCCATGATATTGTATTGTTGTGGTGGTAGTGGACTCGTGTACAACTTATCAAAGTTGTTTAAAATCATTTAAAATTGTAGTTTAGTTTAGCCAAGAGTGAAAGTGGGCTTGCTGCATGTAGCCCCACAACCCCTTATTGGTCCATGTGCATGAGTAGATAGATCTGTTCTAAAGTCTTGTTGAGTACTTTTGTACTCATGTTTGCTTAATAAATGTGACCCCTACCTATATGAACATATTATGCAAGACTCTTCCGTGTCTTCTAAATAAATGTTGTGATGTCGTATGGTTATGTTGTGATGCCATTGTTGTATCTATGCATTTCGAGTATGTCATGCGTACGTGTGATGTACTGTGATATGTATGGGATTCGACACCTAGTCGTATGCCGTTAGTAGCTCTCTATACACAGAAATGCCCCTTTGTGATTCCAACGAGCCTTGGTACTTCGCTACTGCTCCGGAAACATTGGTTGACCGGCATGTATCCTTCTTAGCTATTGTGTATGTCCCTACGGGGTAATGTCACGCGTTGTAATGGAGTCCTTGTACCTTGTCATGACTCGTCTACAGTCGCTGATGACCGACACCGGCTTTGCTCGGTTATGGATGCCTGTCTCCGTACACTTGAGCCACTTGATTTTATGACTAGTTATGTCGACCCGGATTCTTTGACATTGGAATGCTAGCAACACAAATGCATACGTGAGTCAAAAGGTGCAAACGGTCCCGACTAAGGTAAGGTGGCAGCCGTGGGGTTAACCATGCGTGTGACCGCAAAGAGATGCGATGTGTTACAGGCTGGATTCTTATGGCTTAGGACCGGGGTCCCGACATAGCTCCTCCCGAGTACCGCCCGCTTTGTATGCAGGATGGCGTGGAGACCCTTTCGGCACTCCAAAATTGCGGGGCCTGGTACCGGATTAGGTCCGGTAGGTCTCCAGAGGCTCGATACTGAGGAGCCCCCTTTGGCGCTTGAGTGATTCCTCTTCCCATTCCTTTGGTCATCGCATCAGGATGCCGTAAGGCCTCCTGACACTCTTTGTGGTGATATTTTGCTTCGATCCGGACCCCCAAGCGTGGGTCGATCGCCGAAAACGTTCGCCCCTTGGACGGCAAGTCCTTGCTTTCTCTCCTTGGTGCCAAGGCACTGTGCGGAGCGTTTAGCTCCTGAGAGAATGTCAACCGGAAAAAGAGGATTCAAAACCAGGAATACGATATTTTGTAAGAGAAAGTTCCACCCCCTTTCATTTTTCAAACATCAACTTTTAAAATTGATAGATGTAAGTCTAGCGGAAGATAGTTAGAAATCTAGGAAAAAGCAAGAAAAACGCTGCGACCGGCACCTAGGCTGGCATAGTCATTGGTGGACTATGTGGGTTTTCTTGCCAGCTGCGGGCATAGTCATTGGTGGACTAAGTTGATTGCCTTCATCTGCACCCAGCGTGGAGCATAGGTGTTCCACTAGGCGTGGGGTGGGCCCCTTCCGCGTCCTCGAGGGGCCCTGGGTGTATACATCCTCGGCTCATTATTATGTGAGAGTGTCACGATGGGGTTTATATGGGAGGTCGCGAGGATGCTTTGGCCTCGCGAGTGTCCCTATCCCCGAGGCATAGGCGCCTGATTCCGGAAGTCATTCGTGGACTGTGTTGATTTCCTCCGTCTTTACCCAACATGGAGCGTAGGTCTTCCACTAGGCGTCGGATGGTCCCCTTCCGCGTCCTAGAGGGGCCCTAGGCGTATACAGCCTCGGCTCGTTATTATGTAAGAGTGTCACGGGATGAAGTAGGTTCCGGAAGGATTGAAGGACGATGCATATGTGCGATGGGTTGATGCACGTCCTGCGCGCTCCTTCTCCTGAGGCCAGTTGAGGGCTTTTCTATTGCTCTACATCGACACGTCCTAGTCCCGCGCATTTCCCTACTATCGTGAGACGCCTCACGGGGCAAGGCCCGGTCACCCCTGATACTGACCGAATGTGCCTGGACGACACCAGGGTGGCCAAATGGCTTTGTAACTGGTAAGGCTCCTGAGGCGCGATGCTTAGAAGCCTCCTTTATCGTTCGAGCGGCTCTACGTCGCTAAGATCCATTCCAGCACATTTCCCAACCACTATTGCGTGTGACCGAATAAACGGATGTAGCTATGGGGTCAAGACCTACCACCCCTGATAACGACCAAATGTCCGTGGACGATATCAAGGCCGACATGTGGCCATATGACTTGAAGGCCCCCTGAGGATCGATGCTCAGGAGCCCCCTTTTGACGCTAAAGCGACTCTGCATCGCCAGGACCCGATCCCGCACATTTCCCAACTGTCGTTGCTTGCGACCGAATGGACGGTCTCAGCTACAGGGTCAAGCCCTACCACCCCTGATAACGATCGAATGTCCGCGGACTATATCAAGGGCGGCAGGTAGGTGACCTTGTGACCGGTAAGGACCCTGAGCCGCGATGCTCGGGAGCCCCCCTTTGACGCTCAAGTAGCCCCCATTTCATCATGTTTATTGTGTCCCTAGGGAGACATGGGGCCTCCCCAGTTCCCGCATCGGGGCGACGCGTGTTGGGGAACGTTCCATGGGTAACAATTTTTTTCCTACGCACACGAAGACCTATCATGGTGATGTTCATCTACGAGAGGGAGATTGGATCCACATACCCTTGTAGATCGCTAAGCGGTAAGCGTCAAGAAAGGCGGTTGATGTAGTGGAACAGCTTCGTGATTCTAATCACCGTCCTCCCACGATCCGTCCCGATCTAGCACCGAACGGAGGATACCTCCGCGTTCAGCACACGTACAACTCGATGACAGTCTCCACCTTCTTGATCCATCAAGATGGACGGGGAAGTAGATGAGTTATCCGGCAGCGTGACGGCGTGCCGGTGATGGTGATGATCTATTCTTGCAGGGCTCCGCCCGAGCTCCCCAAAAAACTGATCTAGAGGAAGAACTACGAAGTAGAGGTTTAGGGTTGCACGTGGCAAAGTTGTGTCACAAAACCCCTAAAACCTAGTATATATAGGACGAGGGGAGGGGCTATCCTTGGGGATCGAGGGAGCCCCTAGGGCGTCGGCCGAAGTGGAGGAGGAGGGACTCTAACTCCAATTCGGTTTGGGAAGGAGGAGACCCTTCCTTCCTTCCCACCTCCCTCTTTTTTTTCTCCTTCATTTTCTTTCCTTGGCCGAAATAGTCCACTTGGGCTGGCCTCACCAGCCCAAAAAGGGCAGGTGCACCACCCATGGGCTTTTAGGTTCTCTCCCGGGTGGGTGGCCCACTTCCGGTAAAAACCCGGAACCCATTCGTCACTCCCCGTACATTGCCGGTAATGCCGGAAATCTTTCCGGAGGCCAAATGAAACAATCCTATATATCAATCTTCGTTTTTGGACCATTCCGAAAACCCTCGTGACGTCCGTGATCACATCCGGGACTCCGAACAAACCTTCGATCACCAACACCTATAACTCAACCATACCAAAATGTGACCGAACCTTAAGTGTGCAGACCCTACGGGTTCGAGAACTATGCATACATGACGTCAGACACTCCCCGGTCAATATCCAACAGCGGGACCTAGATGTCCATATTGGATCCTACATATTCTATGAAGATCTTATCGGTTGAACCTTTGTGCCAAGGATTCATATAATCCTATATACCATTCCCTTTGTCCTTCGGTATGTTACATGCCCGAGATTTGATCGTCGGTATCCCCATACCTATTTCAATCTCGTTACCGGCAAGTCGCGTTACTCGTTCGGTAATACAAGATCCCGTTACTAACACTTTAGTCACATTGCTTGCAAGGCTTATATGTGATGTTGTATTACCGAGTGGGCCCCGAGATACCTCTCCGTCACACGGAGTGACAAATCCCAGTCTTGATCCATGCTAACTCAACGGACACCTTCGGAGATACCTATCGAGCACGTTTATAGTCACCCACTAACGTTGCGACGTTTGATAAACACAAGGTATTCCTCCGGTGTCAATGAGTTACATGATCTCATGGTCATAGGAATGAATAATTGACATGCAGAAAACAATATCAACAAAATGACACGATTAAATGGTACGTTTATAATTTGGGTCTTGTCCATCACATCATTCTGCCAATGATGTGATCGAGTCATCAAGTGACAACACTTGCATATGGTCAGAAAATCTTAATCATCCTTGATCAACTGGCTAGTCAACTAGAGGCTTACTAGGGACATAGTTTTGTCTATATATCCACACATGCATTTATGTTTTCATTCAAAACAATTATACCATGGATAATAAACGATTATCTTGAAACAAGAAATATAATAATAACTATTTTATCATTGCTTCTAGGGCATATTTCCAACAACGCGCACCGGCCGGAGCCCCGAAGCGAGGGCATAGATTGCCCGAAGATGCTACCAAGGCAAGATATCAGGTCGCCGAATGGAGGCAGTAGGAGTTATAGAAACATGAGTAAATGATATTGATAGGCAGGGGCATGCCGTGAGCACCTAAAGTTCATGTGGTCAGCAGGCGCCCCCTAGAGCAGTGAACCCAAAAAATTACCTCGCATAGCTTCTTCACGTATGAGGGCCGCCTCGTTAGGCCTGCCCCTCGGCGCGTGCTCCAGATTCGTGGTTGTCGCGGGTGGCACGCGCCACTTGCGTCTCGTTGTTTCATATGATTTGTCCTCTTGAGGCATGGTTCGCTTCTTCGCATTTTCTCCGTGGGGGTGACGACTAGCGTCACACCCCGTGGCCTGGGGGCACTAGGAGCCTCTAGGGCTCTCCTTACTCCTGAGCAGAGTAGGCGCCCGGGGTGGGCGCTTGAGGCTCTTCTTTGTCGGGAAGGTAAGGCGGCATCGCATACTCCGGTACGTAGGGCTCCATGTAGGCGTTCGATCGACCTCCAAAGCCGTTCATCAACGCGACAGTGGTGGTCGTCCTCAGTGGCGGAGGGGGATGCCTCCGGCCGTGTTGCTGAAAGATCTTCCTACGATGGGCTTCCGTGCAAAGCCACATGTTCCTGTTGCCGCCGTTGGTTGGTCCCGGTGTTGCTCGGTGCAGACTACTCCCCTGGGTGCCCTGGCGTGTGTCCCTTGTCGTAGCTCGCCCGCGCCGGCGCCTCTGTCGCCCGCTGTTGGCTACGCCTGAGGGAGCACTCCTGCCTAGCCGCTCCGGGTTGTCGGGGGCCAACCGGGTCTTGGTGATGCACGGTGGTATGTGCATCGAACATCCCGCAGTTCTCGTCGCGCCACTGGTGGTTGCTGGCATGCTACGCCTCGCGGCCGGCCGCCGGGATCTGGAGGAGGAGAAGGGCAACATGCAACGCATCTCCCTCGGCCCCACCCCGTGCAGGAGGGGCTCCGTCGCTTGCAGGCTCGGGGACCAGCATGAGGTGCGAGCTCCCGGAGACTGGCGCCTGCGGCCTTGAAGAAGAGTGGGATCGATGTCTTTCTAGGCGATGTCGATCAACTCCATGATGTGGTTTGCCCAAGCGTCAAAGCCCCCTTGTGTCGGTCGTTGAATGAGCATCTCGCTCGCCATCTAAAATGCCTCGTGCTCGTTGATGTCCGCCAAGTTGGTGCGGCGCGGGTGGTCTCGACGGTGGAGGTGATGTTGATGATCTGGCATGAGCCGCCTGGTACAACAACGTCGGTACATGTTGCAGCCGTTGTGGTATGACGGTTGGAGGCCAGCTCGTGGAGGTTCGAAGAAGCATGCTGGGCGCCGGTCATCGTGGCAGGGGACTTAGGGAAGATGAAGCTCGGAGAAGACCTCAAAACGCCCCCTACATGGCGCGCCAAATGTCGGATTTTGTGCTCCGCAAAACCATAAAGATTCGAACTCACGGGCGTGTACGAAGATCTCTCTCTGGATCGCCTCACCTAGCTTGCTACTCGCTAAGTACAACAAGAAAGTCACTCGATGGTGAGGAAGACACAGAAGAGGATAGTTTACCCAGGTTCGGGCCGCTGAGGCGCGTAATACCATGCTCCTGCTTTGGTGGATTGCCTCTCTGTGAGGTGGGTGGAGGAACTTGTACACTGTTCTTGAGTGCCTCCACAGGCTTGGTGGCCTTGCGTGGAACTCATGCCTGAATGAAATAATTGGCGTCCTCTACGAAATAACCTACCCTCTATAAATAGTGGCGGCTCCGGTCCACTTCCCTTATCGTTTCGGCGAGAAGGGATCCCACATCTGCCAATTTCGAAGGGGGACATGGAACGTGCTTCCCCTATCCAAAATTTGTCTTCGCGTGCAAACTGGCTCTCCGCCCTGCAGGGGCGGGTTCAGGGATGATGTCCGTCCTGCCAGCGGGCGGCCATGGTCTTGTTGCACCTGAATGGAAACATTTAGGAGATGCCTTCGGAACCTCTGGTACGTCCTTGCCTCCCTTGCACTAAAGGGGAATCTGCCTCACCCCTTTGTGCGCTCCTCGCCTGTCCTTATCTTGCGTCATCCTTGACTCCTGAGGTCGGGACTCGCCTTGGAATATCTGCCGCTCCAGAGGAGTCCTGAGGAGGCCCCCTGCAGGTCTTGATGTCGTTGCTCCTCGTGAGGCTTGGCCCCTCATGAGGGCCTTGCCTTGAGTGATTCCGCGCCCGTTAGCTTGCTTGATGAAGTGGGCGAGCCATGGGCAGCAGGCAGGCAGGTCTGGGTATCCCCATTCCTAGAACACTGACATAGCTGGAGAGGTTGACGACCTCGAACCAGATCGGTTCGCGGCGAAATTCTTCTACGAGCCAAACAACGCGTCTAGCTGACCTTTCTGATTGGGGAGCAAGGGTGGCCGAGAATGATGGCGTGGAATATTGTCCAAGTCAGCTAGATCTCGGACTCCAGAATGTCGAGTAGTAGAGGATGTTGATGCTACTACCACCATCGACGAGCACCCACATAAAGTGGCAAGTGCTCCGTCTGGAGACAAAGGTGGGGTCGAGGACCAGTACGTAGCCGCCTGGCGTGAGCGTCACAGTCGGGTGATCCTCGCGGTCCCACGTGATCGGATTGTCCAACTAGTGCATGTACTTGGGGACCGGCGGGACGATGTCATTGACCTCTAGTGCACACTTGTGTTGCCTATGCTTGTCGTCGTCCTCAGTGGTGAAGATGATGTAGGTCATGTCATGCTGGGGTTAGTCATCGCCGGCACCGCCAACTCCCAGGACGGGAGGCGGCGGTAGGAACGGCTGTGGAGCGGGCGGCAGGGCGTCACCCCATGTGATCTTGGTGAACCAGCTGCATTGGCGGGCCATGTGTGTTGTCGGCTTGGCTTCGCTGTGGATTGCAGGGCCTGTTAAGCATGGCCTCGAAGGTGCACTTGGCATTAAGGATGGCAATGGGTAGGGTATGGGTCGGGTAGACCAATACCAAACCCATACCCTTATAGTTTATGGGTACAAAATTCTACCCATACCCTTACCCGCAGGTATGAAACTTTACCCACACCCATACCCTACGGGTACCCATACCCATCGGGTACCCATTGGGTAGATCAAATAATACATAAATTATTGACATGTTTAAACTTATAATTAGCATATTGACAAAAAAATCTCACATAGACAAAACAAAATTATCTAGCATCAACCTCTTGCTGGCGCGCACGTCACCTCGATACCACCGATGTGCCGCCAACTGGCTAGCCGTGAGCCCTGTCGTGCTCCTGTCATCGCCGGCGTGAAAACAGACAGAGAAGAAGGATGGGTGGATGATCTATAGGAAGGAGGCAACATGATTAGAGACGGGGACGATGGGAGATGCTAAATTGAAGCCTAAGCTGTCGCTTGAATAGATGGGAAGGTCCTGGAATTTTGATCCTTAGTTGAGGGATAAGAATACGAGGAGATAAGCTACCAAGAATACCAGCGGCCAGCTCTATTTTCTAGTTAAAGCGGCCATATTTTGACCGATCTTTGCCAATGCGTATGCTACTGGTCATTTATTTGGGCTGCATTGAACGACTGTTGGAGAAATTTCACATGTACGTATATGCGGGTAGGGCACATGTACGTATATATGGTAGGGTATGGGTATACCCACGGGTATAAAATAATACCCATGCCTTGCCCATGATTTAACAGGTAGGGTATGGGTACTACCCATGGGTATAAAATTGTACCCATACCTTGCCCATACGGGTAGGGTACCCGCGGGTACCCGTACCCATGGGTAAAATTGCCATCCTTACTTGGCATGCCATGGCATCTTGCCGTCGTTGGTGCACTAGCGCTGGCTGGAGCCTTGTCCATCGGCCATCCAGCCGTCCTCGACAATCGCGACTTGTCGGGTGCCCTGGCGGGCGTCCGTCTGGTCGGTCTTGTGCTTTCCCTGATCCGATTAGGATCGACCGGCTGCCGGGGCGGCAACCGGTTTGTCCACGGTTGGCCTGTCGGCTGCGTCAGCGAGCACCGGGAGCTTCATCGTAATTCGGACATGTCATACTCATCGACGATGGCCATCAGTTGTGCCAAGGTTTTCGGCTCCTGGGCCATAAGCTTGTGCTTCAGTTGGGTGACTGTTCGGCGACCCTTGATGAAGTATTGGATCGTCTGCACTCCATGGACGCCCTCGGAGGAGTTGCGGACCTCTGTCCATCGCGTGAGGTGGTCACAGAGTAGCTCGGCCAGGCCCTGTACACACAGGGCGAGTTGTCAGGGCCGGCAGGGGCGCTTGTACATGCCAATGAAGTTGCGCCCGAATGCCACATGGAGTCCAGCCAGCTGTTGACACTGCGAGCCGGCAAGCTGTTAATACAGGTCCGGGCCGAGTCGAGCAGCATTAGGGGGCATTGCATACTGCTACGCATTTCTTGCTGTGAGAAATGCTCGCGGTGGTGGTTTAGTCAGTCAACCAATCCTCGAGCTTGGTCGAGCCGTTGTACTTGGGGGTGTCGCACGCCAAGGGGAAGCCATTGGGGAATGGCTCCTTGAGGATGCGGGGCCCGAAGCATGATGAGTCAGTACTCGGTAGTGCTCTCTTCCTCAATGACCTGGGATTCCGCAAGGCGCTCCAACAGGAAACGAACGTCTTGGTCGTCCAGCTGATGCAGGCCGACAAGCTCGGACATTAATCAACGGGGTGGAGGCTACGCGGCCTTCCGATCTTGCTCCTCGCATTGGTTCCTTCGCACCGGCTCGCGGTTGCCCTGACCAGTCGGCTCGTTCACGTGGCTATTGATAACCGACATGTTGCGGTTTCGCCGGCCCCCGCTGCCCGCATACCGGCTGTCGCAGCGACGGTTGGTGTCGGCAGGGGAAGATGCGTGGTTATTTTCCCGACGACCAGTCGCGGGCTGGCAGGTGTCGACTGGTCGTTGTCGGTCCTCGAGCGAGAGCAGGCCGGGTCGCGGTATGATTGATCCAGCTGGTCCTGTTGTGCATTGGTAGCCTCCACGAGGGCGTGTATGTGCTCTTTTTGTGCATCGCGGAATGACCCCTTGAGCCATGCCAGCTCACTAAGGGAGGCCGATGCAGCTCGCACGTTCTTGACGGGGGTGTCATAGATGGGATGACCGCCAGCAAGCTCCTGGCCAAAGGTGCCGCCGCGGCGCCGCACGCCCACCAACTGGGTGGGCCCGCGGGGAGCTGGCATGAGGCCGTGGGCCGCGTTGAACTCGCCCCGAGTGGCCTCGAACTTGTGCTGGCTACACTCCAATGCCTCCACCTCATGGAGCAGCTCTTGGCGGTGGCTGTCAAACTCATCGGTAGCAACTTCGGAGTCACACAACACAGGGATGGGGTGTGCAATGTGTCCATCATGGCGGGAAGTGGGGTCCGGTATCCGGACGCACTGCCTAGCGAGATGGCCGTTAGCACCTCCACGCGGTCACACAGGTCATTGATGTTGCCAGAGAGGTCGGTGTTGTCGGTGTTCTGGGACGGGGGTACCCAGACTCGCCTGTTCGCCGCCCAGGGCTGGCCCACTTGATCGACCAAGCAACAGCAGGCACGACAAGGCCCTCATTATGGGCCAGCCCTCATGAGGAGGAACGACAATAAGCCCCATAGGGGGCCTCCTTAGGACCCCTCCGGAGCGGCGGACATTCCGAGGGAAAGCCCACCCTCAGGAGTCAAGCGTGACGCAGGAGGAGGACATGCGAACCGCAGATGGCAGAGTAGTGTAGTCCCCACCTCTTTTGGTACAAAGGGAGGCCAAGACGTACGCGGGGCCTGAAGGTTTCCACTTCTGTATAACCAAGCCACTGCCGCTCGCCAGTAGGGAGGACGTCATCCCTGCAGCGCTGACAACCACTTTGCAAGTGAGGACCACCTTTGGACAGGGGAGCACGTTCCCTTGTCCCCTTTAAAATTGGCCATTGTGGGATCCCTTCCCGCTGAAACGATAAGGGAACAGGACCGTCGCCGCCGCTATATATAGAGGATAGCTCGCTTCGTAGAGGGGGATCGGAACCCTAACCATGAGCTCGCCCACCATCACACCGCCGAGGCCACCTAACCTCAGGAGGCCGAAGAACACTGTACTGGTTTACTCACCAACCTCCACGAGAGGCAATCCACCAAAGCAGGAGTAGGGTTTTACACTTCCCAGCAGCCAAAACCTGGGTAAACTATCGCATCCCTTGTCTTACTCACCATCATGTGGGTTCTTAGCCTTGCTCACCGAGTATCATGTCTGGTGACTCGAATCTATTAAGTGGCCTCCGCGCGCGCCCCTGTGTTCGAATCCTTGGGGTTTTGCGGAGCCCGAAATCCGACAGCTGTCTCCGGATGGCGGGAGCTCGTCGCATCTGAGCACCTCGGTGGGGTACTTATCATTAATGACCGCAAGGTAGACGTGATGCGAGCCGAAGGACACAACGGAGCCGTCGATGGGGAAGTCTGCGTCCTCGAGATGGAGAGTGTTTCCATTGATGTGGTCGAGCGCGCCGTAGCGCACGACCAAGCCATGCACCACTCGCTCGCCAAAAGGGGTCAAGGGTCCCACTCGGAATGTTACTCCGGCCGGTGTCGCTGCCGACCCCAAAGTGGGCGCCAACTGTCGTGGTTTGGGGACGACGGGCAGCAATGGCGTCTGGGAACGGCCGATGACCCTGATCTACCTAGGTTCAGGGCCCTCCAGTGAGGCAAAATCGCTAGTTCTACCAGTGTGAATATAGGGGATCACAATCCAAATGGTGCTCCTCGAGTTGTTCGTGGAGAGGGGGATGGATCTCTTGTTGTCGGCCTCGCCACCTCAGTGGTGTGTTTGTTTCTCTCTCGTGCGTATGTGTTAACATGTAGGGAGAGCCCCCTCTCTTGGGGCTAAGATTAGGCTTTATAGTACAGCGTGGGATGTACAGTTATGGGAGAAAGTAGGAGGTGGAACCCGACTTCTAGCCTCTCTGGTTGTCCATGGGGCCCGCCAGCTATCGGGACTTGTCCGGTCGGGGGCCCGCTAGCCACTTGTCTCGGCAGCTAACGCGCCGGTCGTTGGGGAGTACGTAGGGTTGCCCATGGCTACATGGCCGTCTCGTTCGGTCTGGCTTGATAGTGACAGGGCCCATGTAGCCTCGCTGACCCTCACATCATTGCGTTCGTGGCCACACCTAGCTTGTCAGAGCGCACTACTGGCATGAGAACCTCCGCATCGTACTTCATGTCCTGTCAAGTATGTGGGTACGACCGGATGGGGCGGGAGCCGACCAGCCGGCTGGCGTTGGGCCACCCGTCCAGGCCGAATGCCGCTAGTCGAACTGCTGCACGTCGGCCAGATGGGACGGCTACCGCCAGCCGGCCCGAGTGGTGCAGTCGGCCCCAAATATCTTGGAGATGGGTTCTCTCAGCTTGGGTATACCTAGGTGTTATATCCCCGTCATGAGCACAACAGCCCGGCAAGTATGCTCGAGGAGTGCAGCTATGCGTGCAAATGAACAAAGTGTCGACCCTTGTATAGGTATCCATGGACCTCCTTTTATAGGTCAAGGGGTTACGAGAGTGGCTGAAATGGTCATTACATGGGTTAAATAGTAGGTCCTATAGCGGCCAAAACTACTCACCGAAGCTAAAGTGGAAAAAACCTAACCCCTAAAGAGTAGGACAAGCACATTAAATTGATCGTGAGGTGTCGCACTGGCAACGTCTCCTGGCAAGAGTCGCCTCTCCTTCTGTGTCGTTGCCCAACTACCTCCTATTATTAGGGATGGGTGTAATTAAAGATGATGTAAATCCCTTGGGCTGCCACATGCCTTTGACAAGGTTCACCTAACCGCATGCCCGCTCGACACCTCGTAGATGATAACGGTCATCCTGATGAGGCAGACCAGTGAAGTCATAGTGGTGTGCTTGTCGGGCAAGAGGTCTACCAGGTCTGCTTCACCGGCAAGGCGGCTTGCCGGTAGCTTGGCCTTCATCCTTGGTGTTGTGTTGGACGCTTCGTGTCCCGGCACGGCTTGTCGGGCAGTAGGCTAAGGGGCTAGTTCTTTAGTACACTAATAGTTGGCCTCCCTGTAGCAGACGATCTTCCGACACACGTGGTCTTCAACTATCAGGGCATTGAGGTTTGTTGGTGTAGGCTTCTCATTGAGATCTTCTGCTCGAGTAAATTGTCCACACACGTTCTCTAGATAACTCTGCTTGCTTCTTGGTCATTTATCCTCGTAATATCGGACGCATACTTTCATCATGTCCTCGATTGTTTGGTTAACTTGTCTCTTCATACTCATTGGTGGCAAAATATTGGGTTGAGCCTTCTCCCTAAGGCTTACGATAGAGATTCGGTAGCAAAAGGAGCTCTTCCATTTGAGAAGGTTTTTGAGGGGTCCTAAGTAAGCTGACTATCCAAAAGTCTAGAATATCCATCTATCCTCCAAGGATTGAGGTTTGGACAAGTGAGGAGGGGTACCTTTGGCAGGTGGTTCACTATGACCTAGTGAGAGTCACGTCCTTGATTGGACCGAAAGAGGCTAGTTATAAATTTCTGACAAGTGTTCCAATTCATTCCAGGCTCTGGAGAGAGCTGGGAAGTCATTCTCAGTTTAATACATCTAGGCGGTGGAGTGAGGGGTGCTATTATCTTCTCAGTACTTTCCTAGTAAGGAACTAAGAGATGACCTTTGAAACAAGGAACTCTTTTATTGCACTAGATATCCAACGGTTTCATCTTGCTTGAACATTGATGTTGCTTGACATAGTTTGGTTGAGGTAACTGGCAAGCGAGTGGTGTTTGACCTCTCATGTTTTTTTATCTTCGTTGTGGTTTCCCAACCGTAATGGTTCTTCATCTTGCCTGGGTAAGAATATCTTCTACTATAGGTAGGGAAATCTAAGGAATCCTATTTCTTCCAGGTAAAACTATACACTTGAGAAACTTGGCAGTCGGTGCTTTGGGGGCTTATCCAAAGTAGGACTGGGGTGCTCCTTACTCTCCTTGGATCAACAAGTATGTCATCCATGAGAAGAACATTGTATTTCTCCAAGTATCTCATAAATGTTCTGCTTATGGGATCTGTGAATTGAGCGGCATTAGTTCCGATAGGTTACTTCACCAGAGGTTTGTGGTCCTTTGTAATCTAGTTCTTTGTGTCCACCTTCTTTACAGACAAGATTGGCGATAATCAAGGTGGAGTATTGGCCATAGCATTTTAACTTCGAGGCAAATCCTACAATCATAATCCGACAATGTTATGGCTCGGTAAAGCTTAGGGGTTTCAACAATCTTAGGATTTGAGTGGAGGTCTATCATCTTATCCTTCAACACTATTCTTGGATGCCAATACTCCTACCTATTTCTCCAAACAAGAAACACCATATACGACCGAAAGCATTGTCTCATATAAGTCGTCTCCAAACAACAGTCATACTATTCAAATTTTCATGTCTCTCAATAGAAGGACTAAATAAAGATCAGGTATGTCACCTATATCCATATCGCATGTATCCATATGTAAAAATCCTCGGGTGGAGCATACAAGCAACTAAGCTTGAATAAAACATTACAAATCGGAGTGCTCCGCTAGTCTATTCAAGGTCCAAGGTATTGCATCTTTATCCTAAGGAAACATGTATTACACCAATCCAAGATGTTGTTTCCTTCCTATGAATCCAATCCAATGGTTCATCTATTCCATCGTACATTAAATGTTCCATTAACTCCATAAACCCAATCTCTATGGTTTCCCACATATGCTTATAAAGTGCCTATAATCTCCCAAATCCTTTGAAATGATCATCTTATCCCTAAATAAACTTCGATATATAACACAATTTCCAAGGCCATCTTCCACTAAGAAACATGGTTTCATGGTCGAAATTATTGGACTAAATCCAAATTACTCCGAACCATGTAGACATACCTTTCATCAACACCTTATTAGGATCACCTATTCCAAATATGGATCTTATGTCTAGCGAGAATTCCTACTTATTCCTCCAAGTCATTATTGTAACATCACCAATTTCCTATCAATACCATCTAGTGAAGCCAAACTTTTACACCTCCAAATATTTCACCTTGGTCATAATAGTCCTATTAAATCCAATTAACTCAAGGTTCGTACTACTCTATTAACTTGTTCCACGAAGTTCATCTACCATCATGAAAGTCTCATAATCCGTGAAAGCGCCTCATCTATTTCCTTAGGACATATATTATAGACACATCGCATCATTTGTCTGCTAATCATGTATTATCAAAATGATCTCCCTACGGTTTCATCAGTTCGAGTGATAGCTTGAGAATGTAATGTGTTCATTCACTATGATCATTAGATTTATAATTAACCATGTGCTAAGCAAAGGTTATTGAAGGTTAACTGGTTCTCTTCCGAACTCGTGTTTTAAGCACGTGATTAAGGGTTTTAGCTGTGGTAACTTGTGATGTCTAGGTTAGTATAGGGAAGGGTTTAAAATCTTGAGGGACAGGCATAACTCCACTGATTTCTACTTGGTTGAGTAGTTTGTCGCCAAAGTCTTTTCTGCTAAGTGTTTGTCAAGGTGGAAACCTTGGTGCATCGTGTCTTGCTAGTGTTCTGTTAATTTTATAGGTAAGTTGGAAAAGTAGCATAGAGAGTGTGCCTAAAGGGGGCCTTATGGTGCAAATGCAATGAAACAGGTGCCGGAATGGCCAAACATAAGCATTAAGATAAGATAGGCCATATAGTCGTGTACATTTTGTCTAGGGAAAAAGTGTGACTTATATCATAGAACTGTCAAAAACAAGCATGACACAAATTCAGGTGAACCATCACACGAAATCGACTCTGCGTAGGGGATGCACGACTTATCGTACCCTATGGTACTCGGACTTAGTGGCCCTGCTTGGCTTCATATCTCAAATACAAGAACGTTCGGTCTTGTGGGTCTTTCTCAAATGTCACTACGTCTCTTGTAGTTGTTCGATGAGATGATCTGGGTTGGTTCGTAGATAATCATTGACAACTCCTTACCTAGTGATCTGGCGGGCGGAGGTGGTTCCTTGTGGCCGCCATTGACTGGGTCTTCGATTAGCTTCATAATCATGACAATCCCTTTTATCTTCTAAGGTGTCGACGGTTCTAGGTAGGCAATCCTTTATGCAATGACATTAACAACGCATGGTAGAGCTCCAAGCTATTGGTTATATTGATGATAATATCGAAACCAATAGCAGGGTGTGAAGTGAATCGGTTTCGTGCTCAATACGGTTAGGTGGACCAATTGGGGAGGATCTCATCCACCAGTGGTTGCCGATACAACAACGGTAAGGACATGGTTGCTCTATTAGGGATGTATATCATGATTATATCTTACGCCCCGATCATCGTAGCCCAAGGTTGCATCAACCTGGGGCAGCATCGAAGGTGTCACCATCTTCCAAGTCTTAACGTCCCCATACTGTGAGAAGGTATCTCATGTTGGTGTCATCTTGTCATGTTGTCGCCAATATTGTATTCAAAAGGAGTGGGAACACATGTGGCAACAAGGCTTCCTTCCAGGTTATCCACGAATATTACTAGGAATCTAGTGGTCAGAGGCATATGGGAACAAACGGTCGTTTGCAAGGTTTTCAAAAAGAAGATAAGGAGAGCCAGGAGACATAATGGTGGAAGTGGTAAGGCAAAATATTTGTATTCTTTGAAAATTTAGAATAGGTGTGAAATATATAAGTATTTTCAAGTGGCCTAAAGGGTGTGAAAAATAGATTTCTTTAACTAAGGTCCATGCTAACTAAGGCTTCCTATGGTTACGATGGCTCTGTTACCAACTATATGAGGAGCTTGACTCATAAGTCGAAGTCACTGAATGCACATGCACAGTGATCTATCAATGCTAACTAAACGTACAAAAATTGAATAAGAAGAGTCTTACATCCATTACATACCATCTTACATAAATTATTACCACCATGGTCAAGTCTTACATAGAAGGGCCATGAAGGCCAAACAACACATAAGCATTCACACCGGAAATCTTCAATAGTAACTTGGACCATTGCCATATGCCTTGACCGTATAAGCATTCTGACCGGGAAGCATCCCAATTTGTATGTACATGACCGAGGTAATATTCATCAAATTCCTATTATTTCATTCCTCGCCAAGTAAATATCAAGGGACAAGCCAGTGAGTACCTTTGGATGTACTCGCAAGCATTCCATGTTTGGAACAAAGTAAACAATGCATGGTATAGCAGTAAGTAGGTACTTTTGCGTAAGGCTTGTTCTGAATGCAATATCATGTCCTATCATTCTGGAAATAAAGCATCATGAGGTTACAAATATCAATATAAACTGATTTTGAACAACTCAATTGTAATCGTCTTATCAAGTCATCCGACTAATTCAAGTATTACCATTCACACACAAGTTTTGTAAAACAATGGACATAGCCCATGAGCAGTTATCCAACTATCCTTGAACGTGGACACGGATATTTGCATAGTTTTACACTCTGTAGAGGTTGCACACTTTACCCATAAGACTCAGGGAACTTTTGTGTCATCTACAACTCGTGATACTTTAGGTAACCAAGGTAAGGACCCAAAAACTATCTTTCCGTTGACAATACGAAACAAAGAGTCCACTCATTAATACCCCGCCCTCATGATGTACATCACATCATACCACCCATGAGGGGACACAATGGTATGCCCAGTGTGTGTGAAAACATCCATAGTCATCCATTCAGGAATGGCCTTGTATTAAGAGTGAACACACAACTCCTGCTACTAGTAATGCAGGCTCTCTGCTAGCTTCAACCAAAGTAATCAACAAAACCTCGTCCCATAAGGGGTAGTGTGGTCGTACATGTAAGTTTGGAGTAACAGTCACAACTTAAACCATTCCCTTTTTAAAAACCACATAGTCCAATTTCCTCGGTACAACACTTCTTTTTAAAGTGGTTACTTACCTCAACATCTCCCACGGGCATTATTGGCACCCGCTGGGTTTTTTGAAAGTTCTTTGAAAAACACGTTTGTTTCTATATAGATGCATAACCACATCCCACTTGTGTATCCAACTACTAGCACCTAATTACTTTCCGTATCGGTGCAAGTATCAACGTGGAATGCAACAAGAACAAACCATATTAAGCAACACTATAAGGAAGAAAATGGAAGTGCTCTTAAAATAGGAATTTCATTTTTCTTCGACACATTTGGTCATAAAAAATAACTGAAGAGGTACTACTGGATTTGGATCAATAAGGATTTTTGAATAGCTTAATAAGGTGGTAATAAAGGTAATAATGATTCTGCAAGAAGTTCATAGAATATATTTTTACGAAAATGAGTGGAAGCACTCATATTGGAAACTTTTACAAATTGGTTTCGGTAGAGTTGGAATTCGGATAAATTTCCTAGTAGTTTTCTAGTATGAAGTAAATGAGGATGGGGACTATTTAATAGAACCAACAGAAACAAGGCTTGGGGAAAATGTCCACAAATTATATATAATTAGGGCATGAGATACAGGGTACATAGGAATTTTAATTTGTCCATTTGGAGCTATAATTAATGCTCTAGAGGTATTAGAAGTGCGCTTTAATATAAGAGAAATGGACAAAATAATGGTAGTACATAAAGTGCTGATTGTGAAAAATGTGCAACGCACGCCACTGGATAGAGAACCTTGAGTCTTCTCGAATTTTTAGCAGATACTATCGGTGGGGTTTCAGCCATGGAGATGGTTGGAGGGCTTGGGAGGATGAGTAGTCGGTGCAGGAGCTTCATGGGAGAGAGTGGGTGACATTCACGTGAGAGTGAGCCCGTTGGTGCCTTATATGGCAAGACCAAGGTGCGCCATGGACAGAGTCCACGGGCGGCCCTCGAGCGATATTTGTCGGGGGAATATGTGGGAAAATGGGTATGAGCATGACAGGGTTGATCATCGAGGAGGTCGATGCAACGTCGGGGCACACAACCCCGTCGCCCTAGGTTGTCGAATTCCTAGAAATAGACAAGCTACAATACGGGTGGGCACTGAACCATGCTCTAATGGGTGATCTCTACATGCAATGACATTTCCATTGGTGTTTTGGCTCATCCATTAGTGTCTAGGGGAATCTAGGAGGTGCAAACATGGTACATATGGCCTGGGGAGCTAGGTAGGTTGCTAGGTAACAGAGTGCGAGAGTAAAATTAGCTTCGTTGGATTCGTCACCCACAGCGCCTCCCCGAGCCGTCCGAGCCTTCCACTTCCTTCACGGTGAGCTCGCGCTCGTTTCCCCTCTTCTTCCCCTCGGTTTCGTGCACCCTAGCCACTAGACCGAGGAGCCCGAGCTCCAGCCGTCGCCTCAGCTCGTCGCCGGTGACCTCCGGTCCTCCCCAGTCCTCCCTGAGGCCCATACTGGATGAGGCCGAGCCTGGGGATCCTCCCAGTGCTCTCGGCCCTCGTTCCCGAGCACCACAACCATCTCCGGCAACTCTCCGGAAAAGATCCGCCGCGGATCTGGTCGCCGCTGGTCAGTTTCCTGCAGGATCTGACCTGGCCTCGCTAATCCATGTTTAAAACACTAAGGAGTCATTGACAGTGGGCCCTAGTCGCAAGACAAACGCAATCAGGGGCTGGTCAGCGCGGGATTTTCCCTGTGAGGCTTACTAGTGGGTCCCCCATATCGGGTTTGACTTGACCAGGTCGGCCGACGGCTGACGCCATGCTGACGTGGGCCTGACGCAATAAGTAGCTTTTCTGATTTAAAAGAATTCCAGAAAATGCCCAAAACTTCTAAAAATCATAGAAATTAATGTGTAACTCCAATGAAAATAATTTATATATGAAAAAGTATCACAAAAATCCAAGGAATCTGAAACATGTTTGAAAATGTTACTGGACCAAACATGTAAAATGATGAATAGGTTAAATTTAATAAATGCTTTGGAGTTGGAATTTGAAAATCATTTGAATTCCACTTCAAATGCTATGATCAAACATTGTTCAATCACAACCAGCAACTTAACATATCATTCGCATGCATGTTAAAAACAAGTTGATCTGAGCATCGGGTCGAATTAATTAAAATGGTATTTGATAATACCTCGTTTGAAGTGATATTTGAATCTGATTTAAATCCACTTCAACCTAATAATGGTAGCTACATTAGCATACCACCATGCATCTTCATGCCATGCTCATGCATCATTTTGTTGCATATGATTGTTATTGATTGATGTCATTTCTATCGGTAGGCTCCGCTCCTCCGGATTCCACCGAATATCCGACTAACGGATATTGTCCCTCTACTGAGCAACAAGGCAAGCAACCATTTTGATCATCCGATAAATCACATGTTCTCGCTCCTGCACTTACTTATTGCATTAGTATCAAATGCTTCAAATACTTTTGCCACGTTAGTTGAACCCAGTTCCTTCGCATGACCTGTCTTTGTCACCGTAAATAGCTAAACCTTGCAACCTAGCATACCTGGTAGATGCTTGAGCCATGATGTGCCTTATCCTGCTATGCATGCTATGCTTAGAGTTGTGTATGGTCTGTCATCTGGGTGATGAACAGAATTGTGAGAATGTGTTCAGTAAGTAAAGGTTGTGTGTTGAACCAGATTTGGTAAAGGTACCGGTGAAAGGCTATGTAGGACTACATGGCGGGTTGTTTCATTGGAACCGTTCTTAGGAACTGAGTTGCGTGTATGTAATCCTAGACTAGATACTACCACACGTTTGGATACTTAATTGACCCTCTCGACTTATTAATCGCTTAGTACTCGATCCAGGAGTTGCAAGTAGTTTCTGGTGTTTATAGTCATGCTGGAGGCCGTGCATAGCGCTGACCTGAGAGGTGCGTTGTGACGCGGTAGGCAGTGGCACGGTCTACCAAGTGGCACCCGGATGGTGGGCTTGGGAACCCTGCACACATCGTTTGGGGCCGTGGCGGAAACCTCGGACGGACTTCCGTGCGGGTTACCCTCAGATAGGCGATAGACCTGGACTAAATATTACCGTGGTTAACGGTCGTGGCCGACTCCCTCGCTGGGCTTCCGCTTGAAGGTTGCCGAGGTGCATGACGTGCACATGGTGATAAGTGGCGAGAGCGTGTGTGAAGAAGTACACCCCTGGAGGGTTATGATCTATTCGAATAGCCGCGTCCGCGGATATGGACTACTTGGAGACATATGTTGTTCATAGATAACTTTAATGGCTACTCATAAAATTGTCAAGATAAGCGTGAGTGTCGTGGACGGCATTTCCGTATGGAGACGGAATGATTCCACGATGGAGTATTGTTGTGGTGTTAGTGGATTCGTGTGCGAGAAATCAAGTTGTCAAAATTATTTAAAATGCAAGTTGTCTAGCCATGAGTCAAATGCTGGCTTTCCGCATGAAACCCCACAATTCCTTATTGATACATTGCGTGAGTAGATAATTATCCTAAAGTCTTGCTAAGTACCCGTGTACTCACGTTTGCTTAATAGTTTGTTGCAGAGGTTGTTAGTGACCCTAATGGAGGGTGCTACCTAGACATCGACGACGACGAGTAGCTGGTATCCCAGCTACGATCTGGCCCTAGGGTGGGTCTGTAGTATAGTCAGGCCATGTGCCTTCTAGTTTCCTTTGTTTGTACTCAAACAATTTATCTACTTCCGCTGGCTTGTAACTTCAATGACTGTTATGATTGGTCGTGAGACCCCTACTTTGTAATATTATGTGTGAGGCTCTTCCGAGCCTTTTAAATAAAGCTTTTATGTTTATGGTTATGTTGTGATGCCATCGATGTATCTATACATATCGGTATGCCATGCGTACGTGTGTCGTACTTGATATGTATGGGGTTCAATTACCTAGCCGTAGACTTTAGTAGCATTTCTTACAGGGAAATGCCCCTTTGTGATCCAACGAGCCATCGTAGTTCGCTACTGCTCCGGACACATTGGTTGACCGGCATATGTCCTTCCTAGCTGTTGTGTCTGTCCCCATTGGGGATATGTCACGCGATGTAATGGAGTCCTTGTAGCTTGCTACGACTCATCTACATTCGCTGGTGACCGACACCTGCTTTGCTGGGTCATGTATGCCTGTCCATGTGCGAACTGCCACTTTGGTTTATGACTAGACATGTCGATCTGGGTTCTTGTCATTCGATTGCTGGCGACACAATTGCATACGCGAGTCAAAAGGCGCAAACAGTCCCGGATAAGGTAAGGCTGCAGCCATGGGGATAACCATGAGTGAGACCGCAAAGAGATGCGATGTGTTACAGGCTGGATTCCTATGGCTTAGGATCAGGGTCCCGACACCTGGCCTCCAAGGACTAGGCTCGTACGCTTGGACGATAGCGTTCCAGCGTGCCAAGAAGTTTGCGGGCATCGCCAGCCAGGCGGCCGACGCTACGCGTCGATTTGTGCGGGAGGCCCCGGCGTTGCCAAATGTGAGGAACGATGGGGGCTATCTCGCCTTCTTCCAGAAGGTGGTGGAGATGCTTGAGGCTGGCGTCTCCCGCGTGCAGGAGTCCAACACAGCCGACGCGTACGAGCTTCTGGGCCTTGGCCTGACACTCGTCTTCTCCAATCTGTGCCGCCTTGCCCCGCAGCTTGACCTCTGGCGCGTCATCGAGCCCGCGTTCGCTGAATCCCCTCGTCTTCTCCGGGACGAAGTACGTCCGCACATGGACATTCTGGTGGAGTGGTACGTCCGGGTGCCCGCCTCAGGGAGGAGGAGGGCTCTGTCGCCGAGCCTACAGGCTCCAAAGGCGACGTCGGCAGCCTCTCCCCCTAGGCACCCCAAGGTTCTGTTTACCTCCTCCTGTGATGTTGGATCAAGAACTGAGCCCTATCGGTCCTTAAGCTTTTGCGTTATTACCTTTGCCGTCCGTCGTTTTCCCTTTCGCTCTGGAATTGATCGTTTGCTCGCTGGTGGTTGTTGCGACTTGGCTTCGAAGCTTAGGGGCCGTCACTTTCCCAGCCAGTGCTCGAGGGCAACGGCGGCCAGGGCCCTTAGGTGGTCCCTTCCTCCCGAGGCACCGCTCGTGCCACTGCACGCTTGGTCGATAGCCTCGTTCCTCGCTCCAACTGAATCCTTAGGCCATGCATCCCTTCATTAGTACGCGTGTTTGTAATTTATTGTTGGTTTGGCGTGAAACCAAATGACCCCCGTCTGGGCTTGTGGGGTACTTAGCTCGTGGGTTTGCGCCGGCCCCTTCCATAGCTTGTCACATCCCTAGTTACCCTATGATGATTAGCAAGATTGTGCTCATGTTTTATTCTTGCATTGAAAATGGAAATGGAAATCAAAGATAAACCCTAGCACTTCGACATTAAACTCAATTCAAAACTTGTGACAAATCAATGAATTCAAAATGGCCTTCATAAAAGTCCATCATTTTTGATAAATATTGGAAACAACAATTCAGTGTTGTAACTTATTTTTCAAATCCATTTGGCATTTATTTAAACCACCAAAAGCCACTGATAATATTCAATTAAGTGTGTTTAGGTATTTCTGGTTATTATAAAATGTTGAATCCTTTATGTGGGCTTGGAAATATTACAACTAACGCCCCAACATTATTTTCACTATTTTAGAAGTGTTAGATATGAATTAACAGAAACAGAAAAGAAAGAAAATGAGAAAATATTTACCTGACGCTCACCTGGCCCAGCCCATCTCCTCCCGTGTCGTCTTCCTCGCACCAGTAGGCAGCAGGAGGTGGTCGCCGCCTCCTCCGGCGCGGCCATGCACCTGAGTGCCTGTCTGGCCTCCCTGTCGCGCTGGCCGCGAAGGGATAAGCCCCCGCGACCCATTCCAGCTCTCTCCCTCTCCCCATTCGCTCCCCTGTGCCCCCCCTCTCGGCCGCAATTAGAGCCGAGCTCGAGCTCGAGCTAGCCGTCGCCTCCAGCCACCGCAAGCTCCCCCAAGCACGCTATCCTCTCCGCCTCGACGAGCACGTCGTCCCCACCAGAGGAGACGGTCCCTCGAGCCCTGCATCACCCTCATCACCGTCGTCTTCTATCTTCGGCCGCCGGCAAGTCGTTGTCGATTCACCGGATCCAGCGCCTCCTCGAGCATCCTGAGCCTATCATCGACATTGGTGTGAGCTCTAGAGTGTTTCCCCCATCTACCCCTCTCTCTCCTGCTGTCAAGCCCCGTGGCCGTCGAACCAGATCTCCGGTCGCCGCCATGGCTCTTCGTCGGTGCTCTCCGGCCACCCCTTGCTCCTCTCGTTGCCCTTGCTAGATGAGGCTGAGCCTGGGCTTTCTCCCAATGCTCTAGGCACTCAAATCCGAGCACCACAACACGTTTTAGGGTCGCCACTGGCAAGGCTTTAGTGGGGCTGACATGGATAGCTCATTAGAGCTTAATCCACCCCCTAGAGCCATTGTGAGTGGGCCCCAGAGTGGGTCAAACCCCACTTAGCATCTAGTCATCGCGGGATTCGCCCCTGAGCCACTTACCAGTGGGCCCTACTGGTCAGGTTTGACCTGACCATCCCTTGTTGACCCTGATTACGTCAGCCCGGCGCAATAAATCAATTATCTGATTAAATTAATTCCAAAAAATGTTGAAACTTTGGAAAATAATAGAAAATTAAATATAACACCAAATTTGACAAATAATATATGCAAATTGATCAGAAAAATTCAATGAACACAAATGTGCTACTTTCATGCATGCCAAACAAAGTTATGAAACAGCATCACGTCAAATCAATTAAATGAATCTGATAAATATCTTACTTCAATTAATATTTGAATTTTGAATTCAAATCAGCATCAAACCAAAGGTTTGATAGCCACACTAGCTCATGCTACATTTCATTTCATGCCATGATCATGCATCATATTGTTGCATATGAATGTTATTGATTGTTGTTATTATGTCGGTAGGCTCTACCCTTCCCGATACGTCCGAATATCCGCCTGACGGATTTAATTCTTGTGCTGAGCAACAAGGCAATCACCCTTTTGATCATCCCGATATAATCCCATGTTATTGCTCCTGTTCCCACATATTGCATTAGGACAAAATATTTCAAATGCTTTACTTTGATAGTTGAACCTATTCCTTTGCATGACCTGTCATTGTCACAGTAAATAGCCAAACCTTGCAACCTAGCATACCTGGTAGTTGCTTGAGCCATGATGTGCCTTTTCCTGCTATGCTTGCTATACCTAGAGTTGTGTCAGGTCTGTTTCATCTGGGTGATGAGCAGGAATGGATGAATGTGTTCTAGTGACAAAGAATAAATGTCGAATCTGATTTGGTAATGGTACCGATGAAAGGCTATGTAGGAGTACATGGTGGGTTGTTTCATTGGAACCGTCCTTAGGAACTAAGGTCCATGTATGTAATCCAAGACTAGATACTACCACACGTCCGGATACTTAATTGACTTCCTCGGCTTATTAATCGCCTAGTACTCGGTCCAGGAGTTGCAAGTAGTTTTTCGTGTTTATAGTGATGCTGGAGGCCATGCATAGTCCTGGCCTTAGAGGTGGACTATGATGCCGTAGGCAGTGGCACAGTGTACCAAGTGGCACCCGGATGGTGGGCTTGGGAACCCTGCGCACATCGTTTGGGTCCGTGGCGGAAAGCTCGGCCGGACTTCCGTGCGGGTTCACTCTCAAAAAGGCGATAAACCTGGACTAGGTATTAGCATGGTTAACGGTCGTGGCTGACTCCCTCGCTGGGCTTCCGCTTGAAGGTTGCCGAGGTGCATGGCGTGCACATGGCGATAAGTGGCGAGAGCGTGTGTGAAGAAGTACACCCTTGCAGGGTTATAATCTATTCGAATAGCCGCGTCCGCGGATACGGACTACTTGGAGACATATGTTGTTCATAGATAACTTTAATGGACACTCGTAAAAGTGTCAAGATAAGCGTGAATATCATGTATGGAATTTCCGTAGGGAGACGGAAAGGAATCCATGATATTGTATTGTTGTGGTGGTAGTGGACTCGTGTACGACTTATCAAAGTTGTTTAAAATCATTTAAAATTGTAGTTTAGTTTAGCCAAGAGTGAAAGTGGGCTTGCTGCATGTAGCCGCACAACCCCTTATTGGTACATGTGCATGAGTAGATAGATCTGTTCTAAATTCTTGTTGAGTACAAATGTTTGCTTAATAAATGCTGCAGAGGATACCAATGAGCCAACAGGTGGGTTCTTTCTAGACACTGATGATGATGAGTAGCTGGTGTCCCAGCTACGACCTGGCCCCTTTCAGAAGGGATCTGTAGATAGTCAGGCTTTATGCCTTTTCCTTTCAACTAGTTGTACTCAGACAACTTTAATGCTTCCGCTTGGTTTGTATCACTTTGCTTGTATGACTTGAGTGTCGGGTCATGTGACCCATACCTATATGAACATATTATGCAAGACTCTTCCGAGTCTTCTAAATAAATGTTGTGATGTCGTATGGTTATGTTGTGATGCCATTGTTGTATCTATGCATTTCGAGTATGTCATGCGTACGTGTGATGTACTGTGATATGTATGGGATTCGACACCTAGTCGTATGCCGTTAGTAGCTCTCTATACACAGAAATGCCCCTTTGTGATTCCAACGAGCCTTGGTAGTTCGCTACTGCTCCGGAAACATTGGTTGACCGGCATGTATCCTTCTTAGCTATTGTGTATGTCCCTACGGGGTAATGTCACGCGTTGTAATGGAGTCCTTGTACCTTGCCATGACTCGCCTACAGTCGCTGATGACCGACACCTGCTTTGCTGGGTTATGGATGCCTGTCTCTGTACACTTGAGCCACTTGATTTTATGACTACTTATGTCGACCCAGATTCTTTGACATTGGAATGCTAGCGACACAAATGCATAGGTGAGTCAAAAGGTGCAAACGGTCCCGGCTAAGGTAAGGTGGCAGCCGTGGGGTTAACCGTGCGTGAGACCGCAAAGAGATGCGATGTGTTACAGGCTGGATTCTTATGGCCTAGGTCCGGGGTCCCGACATAGCTCCTCCCGAGTAGCGCCCGCTTTATATGCAGGATGGGGTGGAGACCCTTTCACCACTCCAAAATTGCGGGGCCTGGTCCCGGATTATGTCTGGTAGGTCTCCTGAGGCTCGATACTGAGGAGCCCCCTTTGGCGCTTGAGTGATTCCTCTTCCGACTCCTTTGGTCATCGCATCAGGATGCCCTAAGGCCTCCTAAGACTCTTTGTGGTGATATTGTGCTTCGATCCGGACCCCCAAGCGTGGGTCGATCGCCGAAAACGTTCGCCCCTTGGACGGCAAGTCCTTGCTTTCTCTCCTTGGTGCCAAGGCACTGTGCGGAGCGTTTAGCTCCTCAGAGAATGTCAACCGGAAAAAGAGGCTTCAAAACCAGGAATATGATATTTTGTAAGAGAAAGTTCCACCCCCTTTCATTTTTCAAACATCAACTTTTAAAATTGATAGATGTAAGTCTAGCGGAAGATAGTTAGAAATCTAGGAAAAAGCAAGAAAACGCTGCCACCGGCACCTAGGCTGGCATAGTCATTGGTGGACTATGTGGGTTTCCTTGCCAGGTGCGGGCATAGTCATTGGTGGACTAAGTTGATTGCCTTCATCTGCACCCAGCGTGGAGCATAGGTGTTCCACTAGGCGTGGGGTGGGCCCCTTCCACGTCCTCGAGGGGCCCTGGGTGTATACATCCTCGGCTCATTATTATGTGAGAGTGTCACGATGGGGTTTATATGGGAGGTCGCGAGGACGCTTTGGCCTCGCGAGTGTCCCTATCCCCGAGGCATAGGCGCCTGATTCCAGAAGTCATTCGTGGACTGTGTTGATTTCCTCCGTCTTTACCCAACATGGAGCGTAGGTCTTCCACTAGGCGTCGGATGGTCCCCTTCCGCGTCCTAGAGAGGCCCTAGGCGTATACAGCCTCGGCTCGTTATTATGTAAGAGTGTCACGGGATGAAGTAGGTTCCGGAAGGATTGCAGGACGATGCATATGTGCGATGGGTTGATGCAGGTCCTGCGCACTCCTTCTCCTGAGGCCGATTGAGGGCTTTTCTATTCCTCTACATCGACAGGTCCTAGTCCCGCGCATTTCCCTACTATCGTGAGGCGCCTCACGGGGCAAGCCCCGGTCGCCCCTGATACTGACCGAATGTGCCTGGACGACACCAGGGTGGCCAAATGGCTTTGTAACTGGTAAGGCTCCTGAGGCGCGGTGCTTAGAAGCCTCCTTTATCGTTCGAGCGGCTCTACGTCGCTAAGATCCATTCCAGCACATTTCCCAACCACTATTGCGTGTGACCGAATAAACGGATGTAGCTATGGGGTCAAGCCCTACCACCCCTGATAACGACCAAATGTCCGTGGACGATATCAAGGCCGGCATGTGGCCTTATGACTGGAAGGGCCCCTGAGCCTCGATGCTTAGGAGCCCCCTTTTGACGCTAAAGCGACTCTGCATCGCCAGGACCCGATACCGCACATTTCCCAACTGTCGTTGCTTGCGACCGAATGGACGGTCTCAGCTACAGGGTCAAGCCCTACCACCCCTGATAACGATCGAATGTCCGCGGACTATATCAAGGGCGGCAGGCAGGTGGCCTTGTGACCGGTAAGGACCCTGAGTCGCGATGCTCAGGAGCCCCCCTTGGACGCTCAAGTAGCCCCCATTTCATCATGTTTATTGTGTCCCTAGGGAGACATGGGGCCTCCCCAGTCCCCGCATCGGGGCGAGGCGTGTTGGGGAACGTTGCATGGGTAACAATTTTTTTCCTACGCACACGAAGACCTATCATGGTGATGTTCATCTACGAGAGGGAGATTGGATCCACATACCCTTGTAGATCGCTAAGCGGTAAGCGTCAAGAAAGGCGGTTGATGTAGTGGAACAGCTTCGTGATTCAAATCACCGTCCTCCCACGATCCGTCCCGATCTAGCACCGAACGGACGATACCTCCGCGTTCAGCACACGTACAACTCGATGACAGTCTACGTCTTCTTGATCCATCAAGAGAGACGGGGAAGTAGATGAGTTATCCGGCTGTGTGACGGCGTGCCGGTGATGGTGATGATCTACTCCTGCAGGGCTCCGCCCGAGCTCCCCAAAAAACCGATCTAGAGGAAGAACTACGAAGTAGAGGTTTAGGGTTGCACGTGGCAAAGTTGTGTCACAAAACCCCTAAAACCTCTAGTATATATAGGATGAGGGTAGGGGCTAGCCTTGGGGATCGAGGGAGCCCCTAGGGCGTCGGCCGAAGTGGAGGAGGAGGGACTCTAACTCCAATTCGGTTTGGGAAGGAGGAGACCCTTCCTTCCTT
Source organism: Hordeum vulgare subsp. vulgare (assembly GCF_904849725.1). Lineage (NCBI taxonomy): Eukaryota > Viridiplantae > Streptophyta > Magnoliopsida > Poales > Poaceae > Hordeum > Hordeum vulgare. The sequence continues at coordinate 289,737,735 of NC_058521.1, read as the reverse complement.
CCCACCTCCCTCTTTTTTTTCTCCTTCATTTTCTTTCCTTGGCCGAAATAGTCCACTTGGGCTGGCCTCACCAGCCCAAAAAGGGCAGGTGCGCCACCCATGGGCTTTTAGGTTCTCTCCCGGGTGGGTGGCCCCCTTCTGGTAAAAACCCGGAACCCATTCGTCACTCCCCGTACATTGCCGGTAATGCCCGAAATTTTTCCGGAGGCCAAATGAAACAATCCTATATATCAATCTTCGTTTTTGGACCATTCCGAAAACCCTCGTGACGTCCGTGATCACATCCGGGACTCCGAACAAACCTTCGATCACCAACACCTATAACTCAACCATACCAAAATGTGACCGAACCTTAAGTGTGCAGACCCTACGGGTTCGAGAACTATGCAGACATGACGTCAGACACTCCCCGGTCAATATCCAACAGCGGGACCTGGATGTCCATATTGGATCCTACATATTCTATGAAGATCTTATCGGTTGAACCTTTGTGCCAAGGATTCATATAATCCTGTATACCATTCCCTTTGTCCTTCGGTATGTTACATGCCCGAGATTTGATCGTCGGTATCCCCATACCTATTTCAATCTCGTTACTGGCAAGTCGCTTTACTCGTTCGGTAATACAAGATCCCATTACTAACACTTTAGTCACATTGCTTGGAAGGCTTACATGTGATGTTGTATTACCGAGTGGGCCCCGAGATACCTCTCCGTCACACGGAGTGACAAATCCTAGTCTTGATCCTTGCTAACTCAACGGACACCTTTGGAGATACCTATCGAGCACGTTTATAGTCACCCACTAACGTTGCGACGTTTGATACACACAAGGTATTCCTCCGGTGTCAATGAGTTACATGATCTCATGGTCATAGGAATGAATACTTGACACGCAGAAAACAATATCAACAAAATGACACGATTAAATGGTACGTTTATAATTTGGGTCTTGTCCATCACATCATTCTCCCAATGATGTGATCGAGTCATCAAGTGACAACACTTGCATATGGTCAGAAAATCTTAACCATCCCTGATCAACTGGCTAGTCAACTAGAGGCTTACTAGGGACATAGTTTTGTCTATATATCCACACATGCCTTTATGTTTTCATTCAAAACAATTATACCATGGATAATAAACGATTATCTTGAAACAAGAAATATAATAATAACTATTTTATCATTGCTTCTAGGGCATATTTCCAACAACGCGCACCGGCTCGAGCCCCGGAGCGAGGGGATAGATCGCCCGAAGATGCAACCAAGGCAAGATATCAGGTCGCCGAATGGAGGCAGCAGGAGTTATAGAAACATGAGTAAATGATATTGATAGGCAGGGGCATGCCGTGAGCACCTAAAGTTCATGTGGTCAGCAGGCGCCCCCCTAGAGCTGTGAACCCAAAAAATTACCTCGCATAGCTTCTTCACGTATGAGGGGCGCCTCGTGAGGCATGCCTCTCGGCGCGTGCTCCAGATTCGTGGTTGTCGCGGGTGGCACGCGCCACTTGCGTCTCGTTATTTCATATGATTTGTCCTATTGAGGCATGGTTCGCTTCTTCGCATTTTCTCCGTGGGGGTGACGACTAGCGTCACACCCCTCGGCCTGGGGGCGCTGGGAGCCTCCAGGGCTCTCCTTACTCCTGAGCAGAGTAGGCGCCTGGGGTGGGCGCTTGAGGCTCTTCTTTGTCGGGAAGGTAAGGCGGCATCGCATAATCCGGTATGTAGGGCTCCATGTAGGCGTTCGATCGACCTCCAAAGCCGCTCATCAACGCGACAGTGGTGGTCCTCCTCAGTGGCGGAGGGGGATGCCTCCAGCCATGTTGCTGAAAGATCTTCCTAAGATGGGCTTCCGTGCAAAGCCACTTGTTCCTGTTGCCGCTGTTGGTTGGTCCCGCTGTTGCTCGGTGCAGACTGCTCCCGTGGGTGCCCTGGCGTGTCTCCCTTGTCGCAGCTCACCCGCGCCGGCGCCTCTGCCGCCCGCTGTTGGCTACGCCTGAGGGAGCGCTCCTGCCTGGCCGCTCCGGGTTGTCGGGGGCCAACCGGGTTTTGGTGATACACGATGGTATGTGCATCAAACGTCCCGCCGTTCTCGTCGCGCCTCTGGTGGTTGCTGGCATGCTACGCCTCGCGGCCGGCCGTCGGGATCTGGAGGAGGAGAAGGGCAACATGCAATGCATCTCCCTCGGCCCCACCCCGTGCAGGAGGGGCTCCGTCGCTTGCAGGCTCGGGGACCAGCACGAGGTGCGAGCTCCCGGAGACTGGCGCCTGCGGCCTTGAAGAAGAGTGGGATCGATGGCTTTCTAGGCGATGTCGATCAACTCCATGATGTGGTCTGCCCAAGCGTCGAAGCCCCCTTGTGTCAGTCATTGAATGAGCATCTCGCTCGCCATCTAAAATGCCTCATGCTCGTTGATGTCCGCCAAGTTGGTGCGGCGCGGGTGGTCTCGACGGTGGAGGTGATGTTGATGATCTGGCATGAGCCGCCTGGTACAACAACGTCGGTACATGTTGCAGCCGTTGTGGTATGACGGTTGGAGGCCAGTTCGTTGAGGTTCGAAGAAGCTTGCTGGGCGCCGGTCATCGTGGCAGCGGACTTAGGGAAGATGAAGCTCGGAGAAGACCTCAAAACGCCCCCTACGTGGCGCGCCTCACCTCACCTAGCGTAATACCATGCTCCTGCTTGCTACTCGCTAAGAACAACAAGAAAGTCACTTGATGGTGAGGAAGACATAGAAGAGGACAGTTTACCCAGGTTCGGGCCGCTAAGGCGTGTAATACCATGCTCCTGCTATGGTGGATTGCCTCTCTGGGAGGTGGGTGGAGGAACTTGTACAGTGTTCTTGAGTGCCTCCACGGGCTTGGTGGCTTTGCGTGGAACTCGTGGGTGAATGAAAGAATTGGCATCCTCTATGAAATAACCTACCCTCTATATATAGTGGCGTCTCCAGTCCACTTCCCTTATCGTTTCGGCGAGAAGGGATCCCACATCTGCCAATTTCAAAGGGGGACAGGGGAACATGCTTCCCCTATCCAAAATTTGTCTTCGCGTGCAAATTAGCTCTCCGCCCTGCAGGGGCGGGTTCAGGGATGACGTCCGTCCTGCCGGCGGGCGGCCATGGTCTTGTTGCACATGAATGGAAACATTTAGGAGATGCCTTCGGAACCTCTGGTACGTCCTTGCCTCCCTTGCACTAAAGGGGAATCTGCCTCACCCCGTTGTGCGCTCCTCGCATGTCCTTACCTTGCGTCATCCTTGATTCCTGAGGCCGGGACTCGCCTTGGAATATCTTCCGCTCCAGAGGAGTCCTGAGGAGGCCCCCTGCGGGTCTTGATGTCGTTCCTCCTCGTGAGGCTTGGCCCCTCATGAGGGCCTTGCCTTGAGTGATGTCGCGCCCGTTAGCTTGCTTGATGAAGTGGGCCAGCCATGGGCAGCAGGCAGGCAGGTCTGGGTATCCACATTCCCAGAATGCTGACATAGCTGGAGAGGTTGACGACCTCGAACCAGATCAGTTCGCAGCGAAATTCTTCTGCGAGCCAAACAACGCGTCTAGCTGACCTTTCTGATTGGGGAGCAAGGGTGGCCGAGAATGATGCCGTGCAATATCGTCCAAGTCAGCTAGATCTCGGACTCCAGAATGTCGAGCTTCTCCCGGGTGTCGTAGTAGAGGATGTTGATGCTACTACCGCCATCGACGAGCACCCACATAAAGTGGCAAGTGCTCCGTCTGGAGACAAAGGTGGGGTCGAGGACCAGTGCGTAGCCGCCTGGCGTGAGCGTCACAGTCGGGTGATCCTCGCGGTCCCAGGTGATCGGATTGTCCTACTAGTGCATGTACTTGGGGACCGGCGGGACGATGTCGTTGACCTCTAGTGCACACTTGTGTTGGCTATGCTTGTCGTCGTCCTCAGTGGTGAACATGACGTAGGTCATGTCATGCTGGGGGTAGTCGTCGCAGGCACCGCCAACTCCCAGCACGGGAGGCGGCGGTAGGAACGGCTGTGGAGCGGGCGGCAGGGCGTCACCCCACGTGATCTTGGTGAACCAGCTGCATTGGCGGGCCATGTGTGTTGTCGGCTTGGCTCCGCTGTGGATTGCAGGGCCTGTTAAGCATGGCCTCGAAGGTGCACTTGGCATTAAGGATGGCAATGGGTAGGGTATGGGTCGGGTAGACCAATACCAAACCCATACCCTTATAATTTATGGGTACAAAATTCTACCCATACCCTTACCCACGGGTATGAAACTTTACCCACACCCATACCCTACGGGTACCCATACCCATCGGGTACCCATTGGATAGATCAAATAATACATAAATTATTGACATGTTTAAACTTATAATTAGCATATTGACAAAAAAATCTCACATAGACAAAACAAAATTATCTAGCGTCGAACTCTTGCTGGCGTGCTCGTCACCTCGATACCACCCATGTGCCGCCAACTGGCTAGCCGTGAGCCCTGTCGTGCTCCTGTCATCGCCGGAGTGAAAACAGACAGAGAAGGAGGATGGCTGGATGATCTACAGGAAGGAGGCAACGTGATTAGAGACGGGGAGGATGGGAGATGCTAAATTGAAGCCTAAGCTATCACTTGAATAGATGGGAAGGTCTTGGAATTTTGATCCTTACTTGAGGGATAAGAATACGAGGAGATAAGCTATCAAGAATACCAGCGGCCAGCTCTGTTTTCTAGTTAAAGCGGCCATATTCTTTGACCGATCTTTGCTAATGCGTATGCTACTGGTCATTTATTTGGGCTGCATTGAACGACCGTTGGAGCAATTTCACATGTACGTATATGTGGGTAGGGCACATGTACATATATATGGGTAGGGTATGGGTATACCCACGGGTATAAAAGAATACCCATGCCTTGCCCACGATTTAACAGGTAGGGTATGGGTACTACCCATGGGTATAAAATTGTACCCATACCTTGCCCATACGGGTAGGGTACCCGCGGGTACCCGTACCCATGGGTAAAATTGCCATCCTTACTTGGCATGCCATGGCATCTTGCCGTCGTTGGTGCACTAGCGCCGGCTGGAGCCTGGACCATCGGCCATCCAGCCGTCCTCGACAATCGCGACTTGTCGGGTGCCCTGGCGGGCGTCCGTCTGGTCGGTCTTGCGCTTTCCCTGATCCGATTAGGCTCGACCGGCTGCCGGGGCGGCAACCGGCTTGTCCACGGTTGGCCTGTCGGCTGCGTCAGCGAGCACCGGGAGCTTCATCGAAATTCGGACATGTCATACTCATCGACGATGGCCATCAGTTGTGCCAAGGTTTTCGGCTCCTGGCGCATAAGCTTGTGCTTCAGTTGGGTGACTGTTCGGCAACCCTTGATGAAGTATTGGATCGTTTGCACTTCACGGACGCCCTCGGAGGAGTTGCGGACCTCTGTCCATCCCGTGAGGTGGTAGCAGAGTAGCTCGGCCGGGCCCTGTACACACAGGGCGAGTTGTCAGGGCCGGCAGGGGCACTTGTACATGCCAATGATGTTGCGCCCGAACGCCACATGGAAGTCCAGCGAGCTGTTGACGCTGCGAACCGGCAAGCTGTTAATACAGGTCCGGGCCGAGTCGAGCAGCATTGGGGGGCATTGCATACTTCTACGCATTTTTTGCTGTGAGAAATGCTCACGGTGGTGGTGTAGTCAGTCAACCAATCCTCGAGCTTGGTCGAGCCGTTGTACTTGGGGGTGTCGCATGCCAAGGGGAAGCCATTGGGGAATGGCTCCTTGAGGATGCGCGGCCCGAAGCATGATGAGTCGGTACTCGGTAGTGCTCTCTTCCTCGATGACCTGGGATTCCGCAAGGCGCTCCAGCAGGAAACGAACGTCTTGGCGTCCAGCTGATGCAGGCCGACAAGCTCGGACACTAATCAACGGGGTGGAGGCTACGCGGCCGTCCGATCTTGCTCCTCGCGCTGGTTGCTTCGCACCGGCTTGCGGTTGCCCTGACCAGTCGGCTCGTTCACGTGGCTATTGATAACCGACATGTTGCGGTTTCGCCGGCCCCTGCTGCCCGCGTACCGGCTGTCGCAGCGACGGTTGGTGTCGGCAGGGGAAGATGCGTGGTTATTTTCCCGACGACCAGTCGTGGGCTGGCAGGTGGCGACGGGTCGTTGTCTGTCCTCGAGCAGGAGCAGGCCGGGTCGCGGTACGATTGAGCCAGCTCGTCCTGTTGTGCATTGGCAGCCTCCACGAGGGCGTGTATGTGCTCTTTTTGTGCATCGCGGAATGACCCCTTGAGCCATGCCAGCTCACTAAGGGAGGCCGATGCAGCTCGCACGTTCTTGACGGGGGTGTCATAGATGGGATGACCGCCAGCCAGCTCCTGGCCGAAGGTGCCGCCGCGGCGCCGCACACCCACCAACTGGCTGGGCCCGCGGGGAGCCGGCGTCAGGCCGTGGGCCGCGTTGAACTCGCCCCGAGTGGCCTCGAACTTGTGCTGGGTACCCTCCAATGCCTCCACCTCGTGGAGCAGCTCTTGGCGGTGGCTGTCAAACTCATCGGTAGCAACTTCGGAGTCAGACAACACAGGGATGGGGTGTGCAATGTGTCCATCATGGCGGGAAGTGGGGTCCGGTATCCGGACGCACTGCCTAGCGAGATGGCCGTTAGCACCTCCACGCGGTCACACAGGTCATTGATGTTGCCAGAGAGGTCACTGTTGTCGGTGTTCTGGCACGGGGGTACCCAGACTCGCCTGTTCGCGGCCCAGGGCTGGCCCACTTCATCGTCCAAGCAACAGCAGGCACGAGAAGGCCCTCATTAGGAGCCAACTCTCATGAGGAGGAATGACAATAAGCCCCATAGGGGGCCTCCTCAGGACCCCTCCGGAGCAGCGGACATTTCGAGGGAAAGCCTACCCTCAGGAGTCAAGCGTGAAGCAGGAGGAGGACATGCGAACCGCAGATGGTAGAGTAGTGTAGTCCCCACCTCTTTTGGTAAAAAGGGAGGCCAAGACGTACGCGGGGCCTGAAGGTTTCCACTTCTGTATAACCAAGCCACTGCCGCTCGCTAGTAGGGAGGACGTCATCCCTGCAGCGCTGACAACCACTTTGCAAGTGAGGACCACCTTTGGACAGGGGAGCACGTTCCCTTGTCCCCTTTAAAATTGGCCATTGTGGGATCCCTTCCTGCTGAAACGATAAGGCAACAGGACCGTGGCCGCCGCTATATATAGAGGATAGCTCGCTTCGTAGAGGGGGATCGGAACCTAACCATCAGCTCGTCCACCATCACACCGCCGAGGCCACCTAACCTCAGGAGGCCGAAGAACACTGTACTGGTTTACTCACCAACCTCCACGAGAGGCAATCCACCAAAGCAGGAGTAGGGTTTTACACTTCCCAGCAGCCAGAACCTGGGTAAACTATCGCATCCCTTGTCTTACTCACCATCATGTGGGTTCTTAGCCTTGCTCACCGAGTAACATGTCTGGTGACTCGAATCTATTAAGTGGCCTCCGCGCGCGCCCCTGTGTTTGAATCCTTGGGGTTTTGCAGAGCCCGAAATCCGACAGCTGTCTCCGGATGGCGGCAGCTCGTCGCAGCTGAGCACCTCGGTGGGGTACTTATCATTGACAACCGCAACGTAGACGTGCTGCGAGCCGAAGGACACAACGGAGTCGTCGGGTGTTTTCATTGATGCGGTCGAGCGCGCCGTAGCGCACGACCAAGCCATGCACCACTCGCTCGCCAAAAGGGGTAAAGGGTCCCACCCGGAACGTTACTCCGGCCGGTGTCGCTGCCGACCCCAAAGTGGGCGCCAACTGTCGAGGTTTGGGGATGACGGGCACCGATGGCGTCTGGGAACGGCCGATGACCCTGATCTACCTAGGTTCAGGGCCCTCCAGTGAGGCAAAATCCCTAGTCCTACCAGTGTGAATATAGGGGATCACAATCCAAATGGTGCTCCTCGAGTTGTTCATGGAGAGGGGGATGGATCTCTTGTTGTCGGCCTCGCCACCTCAGTGGTGTGTTTTTTCTCCCTCGTGCGTATGTGTTAACGTGTAGGGCGAGCCCCCTCTCTTGGGGCTAAGATTAGGCTTTATAGTGAAGCGTGGGATGTACAGTTATGGGAGAAAGTAGGAGGTGGGATCCGACTTCTAGCCTCTCTGGTTGGCCATGGGGCCCGCCGCATCGTACTTCGTGTCTTGTCACCGTATGTGGGTACGACCGGATGGGGCGGGAGCCGACCCGCCGGCTGGCGTCGGGCCACCGGTCCAGGCCGAATGCCGCTAGTCGGACTGCTGCACGTCAGCCAGATGGGACGGCTACCGCCAGCCGGCCCGAGGGGTGCAGTCGGCCTCAAATATCTTGGAGATGGGTTCTCTCAGCTGGGGTATACCTAGGTGTTATATCCCCGTCAGGAGCAGCACAGCCCGCCAAGTATGGTCGAGGAGTGCAGCTATGCGTGCAAATGAACAAAGTGTCGACCCTTGTATAGGTAGCCATGGACCTCCTTTTATAGGTCAAGGGGTTACAAGACTGGCTGAAATGGTCATTACATGGGTTAAATAGTAGGTCCTATAGCGGCGAAAACTACTCACCGAAGCTAAAGTGGAAAAAACCTAACCCCTAAAGACTAGGACAAGCACATTAAATTGATCGTGAGGTGTCGCACTGGTAACGTCTCCCGGCAAGAGTCGCCTCTCCTTCTGTGTCGTTGCCCAATTACCTCGTATTATTAGGGATGGGTGTAATTAAAGATGATGTAAATCGCTTGGGCTGCCACATGCCTTTGACAAGGTTCACCTGAACGCATGCCCGCTCGACACCTCATAGATGACAACGGTCATCCTGATGAGGCAGAGCAGTGAAGTCATAGTGGTGTGCTTGTCGGCAAAATATTGGGTTGAGCCTTCTCCCTAAGGCTTACGATAGAGATTCGGTAGCAAAAGGAGCTCTTCCATTTGAGAAGGTTTTTGAGGGGTCCTAAGTAAGCTGACTATCCAAAAGTCTAGAATATCTATCTATCCTCCAAGGATTGAGGTTTGGACAAGTGAGGAGGGGTACCTTTGGCAGGTGGTTCACTATGACCTAGTGAGGGTCACGTCTTTGATTGGACCGAAAGAGGCTAGTTATAAATTTATGATAAGTGTTCCAATTCATTCCAAGCTCTGGAGAGAGCTGGGAAGTCATTCTCAGTTTAATACATCTAGGCGGTGGAGTGAGGGGTGCTATTATCTTCTCAGTACTTTCCTAGTAAGGAACTAAGAGATGACCTTTGAAACAAGGAACTCTTTTATTGCACTAGATATCCAACGGTTTCATCTTGCTTGAACATTGATGTTGCTTGACATAGTTTGGTTGAGGTAACTGGCAAGCGAGTGGTGCTTGACCTCTCATGTTTTTTTATCTTCGTTGTGGTTTCCCAACCGTAATGGTTCTTCATCTTGCCTGGGTAAGAATATCTTCTACTATAGGTAGGGAAATCTAAGGAATCCTATTTCTTCCAGGTAAAACTTTGCACTTGAGAAACTTGGCAGTCGGTGCTTTGGGGGCTTATCCAAAGTAGGACTGGGGTGCTCCTTACTCTCCTTAGATCAACAAGTATGTCATCCATGAGAAGAACATTGTATTTCTCCAAGTATCTCATAAACGTTCTGCTTATGGGATATGTGAATTGAGCGGCATTAGTTCCGATAGGTTACTTCACCACAGGTTTGTGGTCCTTTGTAAGCTAGTTCTTTGTGTCCACCTTCTTTACAGACAAGATTGGCGATAATCAAGGTGGAGTATTGGCCATAGTCTTTTAACTTAGAGGCAAATGCTACAATCATAATCCGACAATGTTATGGCTCGGTAAAGCTTAGGGGTTTCAACAATCTTAGGATGTGAGTGGAGGTCTATCATCTTATCCTTCAACACTGTTCTCGTATGCCAATACTCCTACCTATTTCTCCAAAAAGAAACACCATATACGACCGAAAGCATTGTCTCATATAAGTCACCTCCAAACGACAATCATACTATTCAAATATTCATGTCTCTCAATAGAAGGACCAAACAATGATCAGGTATGTCACCTATATCCATCTCGCATGTATCCATATGTAAAAATCCTCGGGTGGAGCATACAAGCAACTAAGCTTGAATAAAACATTACAAATCGGAGTGCTCTACTAGTCTATTCAAGGTCCAAGGTATTGCATCTTTATCCTAAGGAAACATGTATTACACTAATCCAAGATGTTGTTTCCTTCCTATGAATCCAATCCAATGGTTCATCTATTCCATCATACATTAAATGTTCCATTAACTCTACAAATCCAATCTCTATGGTGTCCCACATATTCTTATAAAGTGCCTATAATCTCCCAAATCCTTTGAAATGATCATCTTATCCCTAAATAAACTTCGATATATAATCCAATTTCCAAGGCCATCTTCCACTAAGAAACATGGTTTCATGATCGAAATTATTGGACTAAATCCAAATTACTCGGAACCATGTAGACATACGTTTCATCGACACATTATTAGGATCACCTATTCCAAATATGGATCTTATGTCTAGCGAGAATTCCTACTTATTCCTCCAAGTCATTATTGTAACATCACAAATGTCCTATCAATACCATCTAGTGAAGCCAAACTTTTACACCTCCAAATATTTCACCTTGGTCATAATAGTCCTATTAAATCCAATTTACTCAAGGTTCGTACTACTCTATTAACTTGTTCCACCAAGTTCATCTACCATCATGAAAGTCTCATAATCAATGAAAGGGCCTCATCTATTTCCTTAGGACATATATTATAGACACATCGCATCATTTGTCTGCTAATCATGTATTATCAAAATGATCTCCCTACGGTTTCATCAGTTCGAGTGATAGCTTGAGAATGTAATGTGTTCGTTCACTATGATCATTAGATTTATAATTAACCATGTGCTAAGCAAAGGTTATTGAAGGTTAACTGGTTCTCTTCCGAACTCGTGTTTTAAGCACGTGATTAAGGGTTTTAGCTGTGGTAACTTGTGATGTCTAGGTTAGTATAGGGAAGGGTTTACAATCTTGAGGGACATGCATAACTCCACTGATTTCTACTTGGTTGAGTAGTTTGTCGCCAAAGTCTTCTCTGCTAAGTGTTTGTCAAGGTGGAAACCTTGGTGCATCGTGTCTTGCTGGTGTTCTATTAATTTTATAGGTAAGTTGGAAAAGTAGCATAGAGAGTGTGCCTAAAGGGGGCGTTATGGTGCAAATGCAATCAAACAGGTGCCGGAATGGCCAAACATAAGCATTAAGATAAGATAGGCCATATAGTCGTGTACATGTTGCCTAGGGAAAAAGTGTGACTTATATCATAGAACTGTCAAAAACAAGCAAGACACAAATTCAGGTGAACCATCACACGAAATCGACTTTGCATAGGGGATGCATGACTTATCGTACCCTATGGTACTCGGACTTAGTGGTCGTGCTTGGCTTCATATCTCAGATACAAGAACGTTCAGTCTTGTGGGTCTTTCTCAAATGCCACTACGTCTCTTGTAGTTGTTCGATGAGATGATCCGGGTTGGTTCGTAGATACTCATTGACAACTCCTTACCTAGTGAGCTGGCGGGCGGAGGTGGTTCCTTGTGGCCGCCATTGACTGGGTCTTCGATTGGCTTCATAATCATGACAATCCCTTTTATCTTCTAAGGTGTCGAGGGTTCTAGGTAGGCAATCCTTTATACAATGACATTAACAACGCATGGTAGAGCTCCAAGCTATTGGTTATATTGATGATAATATCGAAACCAATAGCAAGGTGTGAAGAGAATCGGTTTCCTACTCAATACGGTTAGGTGGACCAATTGGGGAGGATCTCATCCACCAGTGGTTGCCGATACAACAACGGTAAGGACATGGTTGCTCTATTAGGGATGTATATCATGATCCTGTATATCTTACGCCCCGATCATCGTAGCCCAAGGTTGCATCAACCTGGGGCAGCATCGAGGGTGTCACCATCTTCCAAGTCTTAACGTCCCCATACTGTGAGAAGGTATCTCATGTTGGTGTCATCTTGTCATGTTGTCGCCAATATTGTATTCAAAAGGAGTGGGAACACATGTGGCAACAAGGCTTCCTTCCAGGTTATCCACGAAGATTACTAGGAATCTAGTGGTCAGAGGCATATGGGAACAAGCGATCGTCTGCAAGGTTTTCAAAAAGAAGATAAGGAGAGCCAGGAGACATAATGGTGGAAGTGGTAAGGCAAAATATTTGTATTCTTTGAAAACTTAGAATAGGTGTGAAATATAGAAGAATTTTCAAGTGGCCTAAAGGGTGTGAAAAATAGATTTATTTAACTAAGGTACATGCTAACAAAGGCTTCCTATAGTCACGATCGCTCTGATACCAACTATATGAGGAGCTTGACTCATAAGTCGAAGTCACTGAATGCACATGCACAGTGATCTATCAATGCTAACTAAACGTACAAAAATTGATTAACAAGAGTCTTACATCCATTACATACCATCTTACATAAATTATTACCACCACGGTCAAGTCTTACATAGATAGGGCCATGAAGGCCAAACAACACATAAGCATTCAGACCGGAAATCTTCAATAGTAACTTGGACCCTTGCCAGATGCCTTGACCGTATAAGCATTCTGACCGGGAATCATCCTAATTTGTATGTACATGACCGAGGTAACATTCATCAAATTCCTATTCTTTCATTCCTCGCCAAGTAAATGTCAAGGGACAAGCCAGTGAGTACCTTTGGATGTACTCGCAAGCATTCCATGTTTGGAACAAAGTAAACTATGCATGGTATAGCAGTAAGTAGGTACTTTTGCGTAAGGCTTGTTCTGAATGCAATATCATGTCCTATCATTTTGGAAATAAAGCATCATGAGGTTACAAATATCAATATAAATAGATTTTGAACAACTCAATTGTAATCGTCCTATCAAGTCATCCGACTAATTCAAGTATGACCATTCACACACAAGTTTTGTAAAACAATGGACATAGCCCATGAGCAGTTATCCAACTATCCTTGAACGTGGACACGGATATTTGCATAGTTTTACACTCTGTAGAGGTTGCACACTTTACCCATAAGACTCTGGGAACTTTTGTGTCATCTACAACTCGTGATACTTTAAGTAACCGAGGTAAGGACCCAAAAAATATCTTTCCGTTGACAATACAAAACAAAGAGTCCACTCATTAATACCCGGCCCTCATGATGTACATCACATCATACCACCCATGAGGGGACACAATGGTAGGCCCAGCGTGTGTGAAAACTTCCATAGTCATCCATTCAGGAATGGCCTTGTATTAAGAGTGAACACACAAATCCTGTTACTAGTAATGCAGGCTCTCTGCTAGCTTCAACCAAAGTAATCAAAAAAACCTCGTCCCATAAGGGGTAGTGTGGTCGTGCATGTAAGTTTGGAGTAACGGTCACAACTTAAACCATTCCATTTTTAAAAACCACATAGTCCAATTTCCTCGGTACACCACTTCTTTTTAAAGTGGTTACTTACCTCAACATCTCCCACGGGCATTATTGGCACCCGCTGGGTTTTTTGAAAGTTCTTTGAAAAACACGTTTGTTTCTATATAGATGTATAACCACATCCCACTTGTGTATCGAACTACTAGCACCTAATTACTTTCCATATCGGTGAAAGTATCAACGTGGAATGCAACAAGAACAAACCATAATAAGCAACACTATAAGGAAGAAAATGGAAGTGCTCTTAAAATAGGAATTTCATTTTTCTTCGACACATTTGGTCATAAAAAATAACTAAAGAGGTAGTATTGGATTTGGATCAATAAGGATTTTTGAATAGGTTAATAAGGTGGTAATAAAGGTAATAATGATTCTGCAAGAAGTTCATAGAATATCTTTTTACCAAAATGAGTGGAAGCACTCATATTGGAAACTTTTACAAATTGGTTTCAGTAGATTTGGAATTGGGATAAATTTCCTAGTAGTTTTCTAGTATGAAGTAAATGAGGATGGGGACTATTTAATAGAACCAACAGAAACAAGGCTTGGGGAAATGTCCACAAATTTTATATAATTAGGGCATGAGATAGAGGGTACATAGGAATTTTAATTTGTCCATTTGGAGGTATAATTAATGCTCTAGGGGTATTAGAAGTGCGCTTTAATATAAGAGAAGTGGCCAAAATAATGGTAGTACATAAAGTGCTGATTGGGAAAAATGTGCAATGCACACCACTGGATAGAGAACCTTGAGTCTTCTCGAATTTTGAGCAGATACTATCAGTGGGGTTTCACCCATGGAGATGGTTGGAGGGCCTGGGAGGATGAGTAGTCGGTGCAGGAGCTTCATGGGAGAGAGTGGGTGACATTCACGTGAGAGTGAGCCCGTTGGTGCCTTATATGGCAAGACCAAGGTGCGCCATGGACAAAGTCCACGGGCGGCCCTCGAGTGATATTTGTCGGGGGAATATGTGGGAAAATGGGTATGAGCATGACAGGGTGGATCATCGAGGAGGCCGATGCAACGTCGGGGCACACAACCCCATCGCCCTAGGTTGTCGAATTCCTCGAAATAGACAAGCTACAATACGGTTGGGCACTGTACCATGCTCTAATGGGTGATCTCTACATGCAATGACATTTGGCCCCCTGTGAGCCGTTTTCGAGCCCCTCCGCCGTGCTGGTGGTCGCCGGAGGCTCCCCGCTGGCAAGGACGACCTCAGCTAACCCAGCAGCTCAGCACCTAATCACTCGCTGACAAGTGGGCCCAAGGCCAAGTCAAACCTGAGTTAGGGCTGGTCAGCGCGGGATTAGTCCTAGAGAGGCTGACCAGTGGGGCCCCCGTGTCAGGTTTGACCAGAACAGGTCGGCTGACCTGCTGACGTCAGTCTGATTCAATAAATAGAATTTCCAGTATAAAACTAATTCAGGAAATTGCTACAAATTGTAAAAATCATAGAAATTAATCTGTAACTCCAGTGAAAATAATTTATATATGAAAAAGTATCAGAAAAATTCAAGGATTCTGATTATGCTATTTTCACCCATGTTTAAAATAGTTACAGAACGCTAAATTGTGGAATAAGGAATAATTCAATTCTTATAATCACCTTTCAAATGGAATTTGCAAAAATATTCAAATTTCATTATATATACAATGTTCACCACTGTCCTAATTACAATTCAATACCATAACATGACATTTCATGCATGTTAACATCAAGTTCATCTGAGCATCAGATTGAATCAATTAAACCGGTATCCGAGAATACCCCGTTTGAATTGCTATTCGAATGTGATTCAAATCAACTCTAAACCTAATACATGTTGAAAATAATAACTTATCACCTTTCATTCTCATGCCATGCTCATGCATCATTTTGAGTGCATATGATTGTTATTGAATGTTGCCATTCATTTCGGTAGGCTCCGCACCCCCGGATTCCACCGAATATCCGTCTGACGGATATCGTTCCTCCTCTGAGCAACAAGGCAAGCAACCCCTTTGATCATTCCGATAACTCCCATGTTCTTGCTCCTGCACCTATTTATTGCATTTAAGATCAAATGCTTCAACTGCTTTTGCCACGATAATTGAACCCACTTCCTTTGCATGACTTAACCTTGTCACAGTAAATAGCCGAACCTTGCAACCTAGCATACCTGGTAGTTGCTTGAGCTATGATGTGCCTTATCCTGCTATGTATGCTATGCTTAGAGTTGTGTATGGTCTGTCATCTGGGAGATGAACATAAATGTGGAATGTGTTCGGTAGGCAAAGGTTGTGTGTTGAACTTGAGTTGGTAAAGGTACCGGTGAAAGGTTGTGTAGGAGTACATGGCGGGTTGTTTCATTGGAACCGTCCTTAGGAACTGAGTTCCGTGTATGTATTCCAATACTAGATACTACCACATGCTGGGCCCTGAAATATGACCCCGCTCGGCCTATTAATCGCGTAGTACCCGGTCCAGGAGTTGCAAGTAGTTTCTGGTGTTTATAGTAATGCTGGAGGCCGTGCATGGTGCTGACCTAAGAGGTGGGCCGTGATGCGGTAGGCAGTGGCACGGTGTACCAAGTGGCACCCGGATGGTGGGCTTGGGAACCCTGCGCACATCGTTTGAGGCCGTGGCGGAAACCTCGGTCGGACTTCCGTACGGGTTACTCTCAGATAGGCGATAAACCTGGACTAGGTACTAGTGTGGTTAACGGTCGTGGCCGACTCCCTCGCTGGGCTTCGGCTTGAAGGTTGCCGAGGTGCATGACGTGCACATAGCGATAAGTGGCGAGAGCGTGTGTGACGAAGTACACCCCTGCAGGGTTATGATCTATTCGAATAGCCGCGTCCGCGGATATGGACTACTTGGAGACATATGTTGTTCATAGATAACTTCAATGGCTACTCATAAAATTGACAAGATAAGCGTGAGTGTCGTGGACGGCATTTCCGTATGGAGACGAAATGATTCCACGATAGTGTATTGTTGTGGTGTTAGTGGACTCGTGTGCGAGAAATCAAGTTGTCAAAACTAATTTCAAAATGCAAGTTGTCTAGCCACGAGTCAAATGCTGGCTTCCCGCATGAAACCCCACAATACCTTTTGATACCTTGCATGAGTAGTTAGTTCTCCTAAAGTCTTTCTGATTACCCTCGTACTCATGTTTGCTTAATAAATGTTGCAGAGGTTGCTAATGACCCTAATGGAGGGTTCTTTGTAGACATCGACGACGACGAGTAGCTGGTGTCCCAGCTACGATCTGGCCCTACGTCGGCTCTGTAGTATAGTCAGGCCATGTGCCTACTAGTTGCCCTGTCTGTACCCAGACAGTTTATAACTCTTTTGCTGGCTTGTATTTGTATGACTGTTATTATGGTCATGAGACCCTTAATGTGTAATATTATGTGTGTGGCTCTTCCGAGCCTCTTAAATAAAGGTTGTATGTTTATGGTTATGTTGTGATGCCATCGATGTATCTATACATATCGGTATGCCATGCGTACGTGTGTCGTACTTGATATGTATGGGGTTCGATTACCTAGTCGTGAACTTTAGTAGCACTCCTTACAAGGAAATGCCCCTTTGTGATCCAACGAGCCTTGGTAGTTCGCTACTGCTCCGGACACATTGGTTGATCGGCATGTGTCCTTCTTAGCTGCTGTGTCTGTCCCCTTTGGGGAAATGCCACGCGACGTAATGGAGTCCTTGTAGCTTGCTACGACTCGTCTACGTTCGTTGATGACCGACACCTGCTTTGTTGGGTCATGTATGCATGTCCTTGTGCGGGACTGCCACTTTGGTTTATGACTAGACATGTCGATCCGGGTTCTTTGACATTGGATTGCTAGCGACACTATCACATACGTGAGTCAAAAGACGCAAACGGTCCCGGCTAAGGTAAGGCTGCAGCCGTGGAGTTAACCGTGCGTGAGACCACAAAGGGATGCGATGTGTTACAGGCTGGATTCCTATGGCTTAGGATCGGGGTCCCGACAGCGTTGGTATCAGAGCCTGACTGACTGTAGGATTACTAAGCCAAACTGGTCGAAGTTGAGTCTAGAATTTCTTAGTTATATATAAGGGAATTGTTTGTGGAAGGGAACGTAACACTCTTGTTCTCTTCTCAAGATATTCTATTCTGGTCATCCTCGTCCTTTCTGCGGGAATTAAGGACTAGGTTACTCATCTTCTCCTAGGCTCGTGTTTCCGATCGGTAGATTATAGGACTACGGGTCGAGAGATATTGGGTTTATATTATTCCTAGGAAGCAGGAAGTAAGTTTGATGATCACAGAGTTGAACTTGATAGTTGAGTGGTTACGCTATTCCATTTTTGGGTTGTCTCAAAATTTGTTTTGAGCAATTACAGCCGTTATGCTGCCCAATTTTGCATTCAGAGCTCTAATGCTTTTGCATTACTCTCTATTTACAGATGCCTGGCCGTCCTTCTCGTCAGGTGGTACATCTGACCAGGTGCATTGATGTACCGGGTCATACGGCCATGCTGGTCAGGGTGATGTCGGTGTGCGGTTACCGCTGGTACCCCGAGTACACAGTGGAGGAACAGTACCGAGACTTCAACCAGAGCCAGTACATCTGCACTATTAGGGTATTTCCAGATTACCCTGGAGCTGAGAAGCCAATCCATTGGACCTATGGGCTGGGGGTCACCGTTGACATGGCAGTACAGGATGCTGCCTATTCAATACTGACTATTATGAGAGCGAGACATGCACTGCTGCAGAATTCAGAGTTCTGCTATGTTCCGGCCTCTCAGTCTGGTGAAGAGGGATACCTCAGTGGAGTCTATTTTGATTCTTCTATGGAGGATCCACTTCTGCAGTCCACTGTTGAGAATCTAGAGAACAGAGACAGGGATGCTCGTGCTCTCCGCATGGAGCTTTATGCTACCCGTGCCCGTCTGTGGACAGCTTTGACGCAGCTGGCACCAGTAGTCCAAACAGGGTATGGAGAGATGGAGATGTTGAACCCTGTTAGAACCCATCTTCCGGCCCACGTTGACTGGCCAGCTATAGGAGGAGTCACACCTCTTCGGGGACCCCTCTTACCACCAGACAGGGGACCAAGGCCACATCCGTGTCCTTATGGATCCCAGGGATCTCAGGCTAGAGTGTTTCCTGATCCGCAGGTTGAGCTTCCAGGTCATGGAGGTAATCTCTATGAGATGTTCTATGTGGATGCCTGAGCTGTGAGCGGAAGGATAGTATGGTAGTAGCCGTACGTTCACAGTCCTGCATGACTTGTGAAGTATGCATGTAATGTGAAATGAATTCCGGAGGCCTAGATAAATAATGTATAGGAAGCTTGTAAGCCTCTGATGAGTAGTTTCATAATGCCAGTAGTTTGCTCTTCGATTAAGGGTGTACTGAACTATGTAAGGGTGTGTATGAACCATGGTGAATATATAGCAGTTGCTTGTTACCATGCTGTTCTGATATTCATTTCCGCATTCCGTGTGTTCAGTACATTCTTAATCCATAGCTAGTATTGATATGATATTGGTCTAAGCTATGAGTTTGTTTGTCAGGATGGTGTTCACCAGGTTGAACCGTGCCCCTGCTCATGAGCAAGGTGAGGGTAGTCAAGCGTCGCAGGAAGACCTGCCTCACCCACCTTCTCTGGTAGAAGTGATGCTTGAGGCAGAAAGAAACAAAAGGGAGACCAACTGACTGCTAGAGCGTATTGAGCAGAATACGGCTCGACAGTCTAGGAATGCTGCAGTGTCCCTCAATTACTTTGTGAAGCTGAATCCTCCAAAGTTTCATCATTCCATCGATCCCCTCGACGCTGATGACTGGCTGTGCAGCATCTCACGCAAGATTCGCTCGGCGAATGTGTCTGAGGCCGACAAGGTGACCTTTGCGGCGTATTTCCTGGAGGGACCCGCCAATCTGTGGTGGGAGAATTTTGAAGCTATGCGTCCCACTGAACCAGTGGCCACGTGGGCAGACTTCAGTGCAGCTTTTCGTCTGCGCCATATTCCAGAGGGCCTGATGGACAGAAAGAGAGAGGAGTTATGTGCCTTCACTCAGGGCAAGTTGTCTGTGGATGCCTATAGCCGCGAGTTCGGTAACCTCGCCCGCTATGCAACACAGGAGGTGTCTACTGACGCCAAGAAGCAAGCAAGATTTCATAAGGGTCTCAGCCCTGAGCTCCGTCGGGACCTGCGCCTCCATGAGTGTGCAAGTTTTCAAGCCTTGGTCAACAAAGCGATTAGTGCGGAGACTGGTCATACTGACTTCGAAGCCACAAGGAAGCACTCCCGTGACTTTGGCTCATCTTCTGGTTCCGCGTTTCCAAAACGCAGGCTGTGGGTTCCAAACAGTTCTCTGCCACCAAGATACACTCCGAGGCCATCCTACGTGGCGCCTCAGACGAATCAGGCCAACCCTCCAGCAAAAGCTTATGGTGGTCCAGCTAGCAATGTTGCACCTCGTGCCAACCAGGTGATATGCTACAAGTGTGGAGAACCAGGGCATTATTCCCGTGAGTGTCCTTAGAATGTGGGTGCCAAGCAACCCGGAAAGTCCGTCGGGCAGGCCAAGTCGGGCAAAGCTTATTTTGTGAAGCCAACTCCTGCACGTGGCCGTGTGAACTATGTGTCAGCAGAAGAAGCTGCAGAGGATCCCGACGTCATGCTGGGTACGCTTCTTGTTAATCATCACCCAGCGTCTGTTCTCTTTGACACTGGGTCTTCTCATTCCTTCATTTCAAAAAGTTATGCACAGTTGCATAACATGTCATTTTGTGATATGCCAATCCCATTGGTTGTCCAAACCCCTGGTAGTAAATGGCAAACCTCTAGGATAACCTATGACAATGCAATTCTAGTAGACAGACTAGTTTTTCTAGCCTCATTGATAGCATTGAAATCTTCGGATATTAATATCATCTTGGGCATGGACTGGATGTCAGCTCACTATGCCAAGATTGATACTTATTCTAGAAATGTCCAACTTACCCATCCCTCGGGTGAGATAGTAAATGTCTCCACTCGAGTTGCCAAATCCCAGCTCTATTCCCTAAATGCCAACCCTCTTCCGGAACTTGAAGACATTCCGGTAGTCCGTGACTTCCCGGATGTTTTTCCAGAGGAACTGCCAGGAATTCCACCTGACAGAGATGTAGAGTTTGTGATAGATCTTGTTCCGGGAACTGTCCCAATAGCCAGAAGACCTTATAAGATGGCACCCCTAGAGTTAGCCGAACTTAAGAAGCAATTAGATGAGGCCTTGAACAAAGGTTTCATTCGTCCTAGCTCTTCTCCTTGGGCTTGTCCCGTCCTCTTCGTCAAGAAGAAAGACGGAACGGATCAGATGGTTGTAGATTACCGACCAGTTAACCTGGTCACTATAAAGAACAAGTATCCGCTCCCCAGGATCAAAGATCTGTACGATCAGCTCGCTGGATCCTCAGTCTTCTCTAAAATGGATTTGAGGTTGGGATACCATCAAATCAAGATTAAGAACGGGGACATTCCAAAACCGGCTTTTGTTACTCGTTATGGCCAATATGAGTACACCGTTATGTCCTTCGGTTTAACCAATGCCCCAGCCACCTTCTCTCGACTGATGAATTCAATCTTTATGGATTATTTGGATAAATTCGTCATAGTATACCTCAATGATATTCTCATCTACTCAAAGAATGAACAAGAACATGCCGAGCATCTAAGGCTGGTATTGATGAAACTTCGAGAGCATCGCCTTTATGCCAAATTTTAAAAATGTGAATTCTGGTTACCAGAAGTGACCTATCTAGGCCACGTAATCTCTGGTAAGGGTATTGTTGTCAATCCCGAGAGAGTTCAAGCTGTCCTTGATTGGACTCAACCTGAATCGGGTAAGCAAGTTAGGAGTTTTCTTGGTCTAGCGAGCTATTGTCGCCGCTTTGTCGAGAATTTCTCCAAGGTTGGAAAGCCTCTAACTGAACTCCTCAAGAAGGACAAAAAGTTCGAGTGGACACCACAGTGTGAGCATAGTTTTCAGGAACTGAAAAGATGCCTGACTTCCGCACCTGTGTTGCTACCACCAGATTTTTCTAAGGACTTTGTTATCTATTGCGACGCCTCGCGACAAGGATTAGGTTGCATTCTCATGCAAGATCGTCATGTGATCGCATATGCATCTCGATAGTTGCATCCACATGAGGATAATTATCCCACACATGACCTTGAGCTTGCAGCTGTGGCCATGCACTAAAAACCTGGCGACATTACCTTTTGGGTAATCGTTGCGAAATATTCACTGATCACCAAAGTCTGAAATAAATCTTCACCCAGCCAGATTTGAATCTCAGGCAAAGACGGTGGGTTGAGTTGATCTCGGATTACGACTTAGGGATAACTTACACCCCGAGGAAGGCCAATGTTATGGCCGATGCGCTAAGTCGTAAATCTTATTGTAACAATTTGATGCTACAACAAGGTCAACCACATCTCCATGAGGACTTTCGGAAGTTGAATCTTCATATTGTTCCTCAAGGATTCCTTTCTACCCTGGTGGCGAAGCCTACTCTTAAGGATCAAATTATAGCTGGCCAAAAGCGTGACAAGGGTATATCACGGATCAAGGGGAATATTTTTAGCGGAAACACTAAAGAATTTTCCATGAATGATCAAGGTGTTGTGTTCTTCCAGAATCGTTTAGTGGTTCCTAAGAACCCACATCTAAGGCAGTTAATCATTAAGGAGGCTCATGATTCTCCTCTCACCATTCATCCCGGTAGTACTAAGATGTATCAGGACCTACGCCAGAGGTTCTGGTGGACTAGGATGAAGAGAGAAATTGCTGAGTTCGTTGCTAACTGCGACGTTTGTCGTCGAGTTAAGGCAGAACATCAAAGGCCTGCTGGCACCCTTCAGCCTCTAGCTATTCCTGAATGGAAATGGGATAAAGTTAGCATGGATTTCATTACCGGATTTCCCAAGACCAAGAAAGGAAATAATGCTATCTTTGTGGTCATTGACCGTCTTTCCAAAGTGGCTCATTTTCTTCCTGTTCGTGAGAGTATAACAGCTAGCCAGCTAGCAGAATTATATATCTCCCGAATAGTGTCTCTTCATGGTGTTCCCCTGGAAATTAACTCGGACCGTGGAAGTATCTTTACTTCTCGCTTCTGGAAAGTTTTCAGAATGCCATGGGGACTCACTTATCTTTTAGCACTGCTTTCCATCCTCAATCAAGTGCTCAAGTAGAAAGAGTGAATCAAATCCTAGAAGATATGCTCGGAGCTTGTGTTATTTCGTTCGGTATGAATTGGGAGAAGTGCCTTCCATTCGCCGAATTCGCTTATAACAATAGTTATCAATCAAGCTTGGGCAAAGCCCCTTTTGAAGTTCTCTATGGACGAAGATGTCGAACACCTCTTAATTGGTCAGAAACCGGAGAGAGGCAACTCTTTGGCCCGGATATGATCCAGGATGCAGAAGAGCAGGTTCGCATTATTTGTGAAAAGTTGAAAACAGCCCAGTCTCGTCAAAAGAGCCAATATGATCGTCATCATAAGGTTGTGACCTTTGAAGTTGACGAGAAGGCTTACCTTCGGGTTACACCTTTGAAGGGTACCCATCGTTTCGGTATCAAGGGCAAGTTGGCTCCTCGTTACATTGGTCCTTCTCGCATTCTTGCCAAACGAGGAGAAGTGGCCTACCAGTTGGAACTTCCTCCACATCTTTCCAAGGTTCATGATGTTTTCCACGTCTCGCAACTCAGGCGTTGCTTTTCGGATCCTATCCGTGAAGTGGACCACGAAACGCTTGATCTACAAGATAACCTTTCATACCGAGAATACCCCGTGCGTATTCTTGATCAAGCTGAGCGTACCACTCGACGTCGGAACCTCAAGTTTCTTAAAGTTCAATGGTCAAATCATTCTGAAAAGGAGGCAACTTGGGAAAGAGAGGATCGTCTCCGACTTGAGTATCTTGCGTTATTCTCGACGACTTCTAAATCTTGGGACGAGATTCTTTTGAGTGGGGGTGAGTTGTCACATCCCTAACCCTTAAGCAAGATAGCATTGTGCTCATGTCTTCTTTGCATTTGCATCAAAGAAGTTTCAAACAAAAACAACAAAGTGGCAAAGGAAAAACTCAAAACCCTAGCCACCATTTCAATTAAAGGAAATCTCAAACTAGTTCAAAATCAATGAACCCAAAATGGCCTCAAGAAATGTTCAAACTTTCTGATAAATCATGAAAGTAAATGAGCATTGGAGAAAACTATTTTCTTGACAATTTAAGCTTTTTGAATAAATGAAAAAGGCTACTGGTTTCAAGTTTTAAATTTGAAATCAGAAACTATAAATTTCCAAAAATGTTGAAAACCTTGGAAATGGTTAGGGATATTATAACAAATATTTCAGGAGGTCTAAAATAGTTTTTACTTATTGTTTTGGAGCTAAATTAATTAGCAAAACAAGAATTAGCAAAACAGAAAAACAAAAACAGAAAAAAATGGAAAAACCTTACGTGTCGCCTAAGCCTGGCCTGGCCCATCCCTGGCTCGTCCCCTCCCTCGCGCCAGTAGGCAGCAGGAGGTGGCCGCCGCCCCCTCCGGCGCGGCCACGCACCTGCGTGCCTTCCTGGCCGCCGCCTCGCGCTGGCGACGACGGGGATAAGCTCCCCAGAGCCTCCCCTATCCATTCCCCGCCTCGGTTCTCTTCCTCCTCCCGGATCTCCTCCTCCTCCTTGCTGCCGCCATTAGAGCCGAGCTCGAGCTCGAGCTGCCCATGCCCCTAGCCATAGGATTCCCTCCCAGAGCACGCCATTAGCTCCGCCTCGTCGCCCTGGTCATCTCTGCAGAAGCCGAAGCTTCCTCGAGCCCTACAACGCCCGCAACGCCGTCGTCTTCCACCTCCGGCCGCCGGACCTCTCCTGTCGATTTGTCGCCCCCAGGCCTTCCCCGAGCCGTCTAAGCTCTGCTCTCCACTCCCCGTGAGCATGCGGTCGTCTCCCCTAAGTTTCCCCCGTCGATCCCCTCCTCTAGCTCTAGTTTCACCGGCGCCCGACGAGGACCGCCGTTGTCGCTCGTCGCCGGTAGCCCTCCGATGATCAGCTTGTCCTTCCGAGGGCACCAACAGCTCCAGGTCGACGCGTAGACGCTGTAGCAGCTAAGAACCGAGCTTAGATCCCTCTGATTCAAAGACCCCGATGACGCCCGAGCCTTGGCCGCCGCCAAGCTCGTCGCCGGCGTCATCTCCGGCCAGATCAGCCCCGGCTAGGTGCAGTAATGAAGCTGCGGGAGACGTGTCGTTCCTCTGGTGCTCTCCGCGCAGCATTTGTTCCCCTGTGCGCCGTTTCCGACCCCCTCCGCCGTGCTGGTGGTCGCCGGAGGCTCCCCGCCGGCAAGGACGACCTCGCCGCCGGTGGATGCCGGCGTGGCAAAGCTAACCCAGCAGCTCAGCACCTAATCACTCGCTGACAAGTGGGCCCAAGGCCAAGTCAAACCTCAGTTAGGGCTGGTCAGCGCGGGATTAGTCCCAGAGAGGCTGACCAGTGGGGCCCCCCTGTCAGGTTTGACCTGAACAGGTCGGCTGACCTGCTGACGTCAGTCTGATGCAATAAATAGAATTTCTAGTATAAAACTAATTCAGGAAATTGCTAAAAATTGTAAAAATCATAGAAATTAATCTGTAACTCCAATGAAAATAATTTATATATGAACCATGTCTATGAACCAATGAAAATAATTTATATATGAAAATAATTTAATCTGTAACTCCAATGAAAATAATTTATATATGAAAATAATTTAAGTATCAGAAAAATTCAAGGATTCTGATTATGCTATTTTGAACCATGTCTAAAAAAGTTACAGAACCCTAAATTGTGGAATAAGGAATAATTCAATTCTTATAATCACCTTTTAAATGGAATTTGCAAAAATATTCAAATTTCATTATATATACAATGTTCACCACTGTACTAATTACAATTCAGTACCATAACATGACATTTCTTGCATGTTAAAATCAAGTTGATCTGAGCATCAGATCGAATCAATTAAACCGGTATCCGAGAATACCCCGTTTGAATTGCTATTCGAATGTGATTCAAATCAACTCTAAACCTAATACATGTTGAAAATAATAACTTATCACCTTGCATTCTCATGCCATGCTCATGCATCATTTTGAGTGCATATGATTGTTATTGAATGTTGCCATTCATTTCGGTAGGCTCCGCACCCCCGGATTCCATCGAATATCCGTCTGACGGATATCGTTCCTCCTCTGAGCAACAAGGCAAGCAACCCCTTTGATCATTCCGATAACTCCCAAGTTCTTGCTCCTGCACCTATTTATTGCATTTAAGATCAAATGCTTCAACTCCTTTTGCCACGATAGTTGAACCCACTTCCTTTGCATGACTTAACCTTGTCACAGTAAATAGCCGAACCTTGCAACCTAGCATACCTGGTAGTTGCTTGAGCTATAATGTGCCTTATCCTTCTATGCATGCTATGCTTAGAGTTGTGTATGCTCTGTCATCTGGGAGATGAACAGAAATGTGGAATGTGTTCGGTAGGCAAAGGTTGTGTGTTGAACTTGAGTTGGTAAAGGTACCGGTGAAAGGCTGTGTAGGAGTACATGGCGGGTTGTTTCATTGGAACCGTCCTTAGGAACTGAGTTCCGTATATGTATTCCAAGACTAGATACTACCACATGTTGGGCCCTGAAATATGACCCCGCTCGGCCTATTAATCGCGTAGTACCTGGTCCAGGAGTTGCAAGTAGTTTCTGGTGTTTATAGTAATGCTGGAGGCCGTGCATGGTGCTGACCTGAGAGGTGGGCCGTGATGCGGTAGGCAGTGGGACGGTGTACCAAGTGGCACCCGGATGGTGGGCTTAGGAACCTTGCGCACATCGTTTGAGGCCGTGGTGGAAACCTCGGCCGAACTTCCGTACGGGTTACTCTCAGATAGGCGATAAACCTGGACTAGGTACTAGTGTGGTTAACGGTCGTGGCCGACTCCCTCGCTGGGCTTCCGCTTGAAGGTTGCCGAGGTGCATGACGTGCACATAGCAATAAGTGGCGAGAGCGTGTGTGGCGAAGTACACCCCTGCAGGGTTATGATCTATTCGAATAGCCGCGTTCGCGGATATGGACTACTTGGAGACATATGTTGTTCATAGATAACTTCAATGGTTACTCATAAAATTGAAAAGATAAGCGTGAGTGTCGTGGACGGCATTTCCGTATGGAGACGGAATGATTCCACGATAGTGTATTGTTGTGGTGTTAGTGGACTCGTGTGCGAGAAATCAAGTTGTCAAAACTAATTTCAAAATGCAAGTTGTCTAGCCACGAGTCAAATGCTGGCTTCCCGCATGAAACCCCACAATACCTTTTGATACCTTGCATGAGTAGTTAGTTCTCCTAAAGTCTTGTTGAGTACCCTCGTACTCATGTTTGCTTAATAAATGTTGCAGAGGTAGCTAATGACCCTAATGGAGGGTTCTTCGTAGACATCGACGACGACAAGTAGCTGGTGTCCCAGCTACGATCTGGCCCTACGTCGGCTCTGTAGTATAGTCAGGCCATGTGCCTAATAGTTGCCCTGTCTGTACCCAAACAGTTTATAACTCTTCCGCTGGCTTGTATTTGTATGACTGTTATTATGGGTCGTGAGACCCTTAATGTGTAATATTATGTGTGTGGCTCTTCCGAGCCTCTTAAATAAAGGTTGTATGTTTATGGTTATGTTGTGATGCCATCGATGTATCTATACATATCGGTATGCCATGCGTACGTGTGTCGTACTTGATATGTATGAGGTTCGATTACCTAGTCGTGAACTTTAGTAGCACTCCTTACAAGGAAATGCCCCTTTGTGATCCAACGAGCCTTGGTAGTTCGCTACTGCTCCGGACACATTGGTTGACCGGCATGTGTCCTTCTTAGCTGCTATGTCTGTCCCCTTTGGGGAAATGTCACGCGACGTAATGGAGTCCTTGTAGCTTGCTACGACTTGTCTACGTTCGTTGATGACCGACACCTGCTTTGTTGGGTCATGTATGCCTTTCCTTGTGCGGTACTGCCACTTTGGTTTATGACTAGACATGTCGATCCGGGTTCTTTGACATTGGATTGCTAGCGACACTATCACATACGTGAGTCAAAAGACGCAAATGGTCCCGGCTAAGGTAAGGCTGCAGCCGTGGAGTTAACCGTGCATGAGACCACAAAGGGATGCGATGTGTTACAGGCTGGATTCCTATGGCTTAGGATCGGGGTCCCGACACAAATGCAAAAGTTTCAACCCCTAGAAATCAACATTAACAAATTTGGTGGGATTTGAGAATGTAGAACTATTCACCTTGATGCACTACTTGGTGTAGATTCATCGTTAGGGGTTTTTAACATGTCCACAAAGTTTGAGCCCAATTGGTGACACTTGACAATGTAAAGTTGTTTAAAATTGGATCTAGAGACATAGGGTTTTGGAACACTTTTGTGAACCAAACCAATTTAGATTGAGATGAAACATGGCAACATCGTCATATGAGGCATATGTGATTTATTGGAATTTTCTTCAATTTATTTGAGAATATTTCTTAAATAAATATTTCATATACTTGAAATATCTACAAAGGGTTTTGGAGGGTTTTGTCCAATATTTTAACATGAGCATGTGTTTAATTTGAGGACTTATCCACTAAGTCTCCCTAAATTTTCTCAAATATATTTGTGACATTAAAATAAGTTTTCCCCATAAAATACCATTTATGGCCTTAAATAAAGGCATTTAAATAAAATACAGTTTAACTTCTAAATAATATTTTTGCACTTTTGGGAAGTCTTATATATAACAGGTTCCAAAAGAAAATTTTGAGGTAAAATATTTAACCTAATTTGAGGACTTCTAGTTCAAACCTCAATTGAGGGGGGTTTTGAAAATATAAATTCAATAAATGCTTTTTGGCCATAATAATTTTGCATAAAAATATTTTTATGTCCTATACACATGACAAAGATGAGTTTTGAGAGTAGGATGAGTTTTGAGAGTATTTTTGGGAATAAAGAACATGCAAGCAAGCTAGAAAATAGCAATCAATCAAGCATCACACTTACACACAAGAAGTATTTGTTGGGTTAAAAATTTTAGCTTTATGAACATAGTGATGTCATGCAAAACAAAGGGTGTGACACCAAGTTTCATAGATCATCAAAAATTCCTCCTTCTCCCCCTTTGGGTGTGGTTATACCTTTGGGGAGGGCCTCTCCCCCTTTGTTACCTGTATAACCACCCAACAAGCTCAAAGATTGTGCATGAGACTCGCTTTCAAGAGGATCGAGTGTATTGGGCAAGGTTTGTCTAGCAGGCCATCAAGTACGGAACCGAATCATGTAGCCATCTTCTTCTTTTTCGAGGTTTCTTACTTGGTGTGGTGGAACGAACTGGATCTTTCAAGTGCCTCTTTTGATTTTGTCTCGACTCCTCGGCATGGATTGAGTTTGCTTGCTCCCTCAAAGCTATAAAACCATCTTCCATGGCAAAGAATCTTTCCACCATGTCAGAAAGTTTGGAAGTGACGCTGGTCAAGGGCGTTCAAAAGTTCTTTGTCATTGTATTTATATCGCGAAGATTCAAGGACCTAAGTTTCATGACAATTTATTATCTTGTTCTTGACGAACATGAACCTGCTCCATAATTGTCGGGCTGTCTCATCGGCATTCTGTTTAACGTATGCCATGTCCCAGGCATTTGTTGGCCTAGAGTTATTGGGAAATACTTGATGTGGGTGGTGGGTAGGATTAGATATTTGATCCCAACCGAATACATGCCCGAGGACCCTACGCACTCGTCGGGAGAGGGATGCACTATCATCACGTATCTTGGGTTACCTTGGTTGTCCAAGCCCCTAGGCTCTTTCAACTCGCTGATCTTCGCAATCTCTACCAGTCCATATGTTATCTCTCGGAGGCCTTTAACCAGGTCCGGGGAGCGCGCTCGAGGGGCTGGTAATGGTTCATCTTCTTTTCTCTTAAGATCACGGGGAAGGTGGTGTGAAAGTTTTTTCTTGTTGGTTGAACCAATGGAGGGGGACTTCAACATGAAGAAGACATCATTCCAACTTTGGTTGAAGGTTGACGCTTCCATTACTCTAGGCCAATCTCGCAATAGGACCTGCATAGGCCACAAATGTCGGTGCTAAAACCAACGGATCTCGGGTAGGGGGTTTGTAAGTGCATCTAGTGCCCCTTAGTGATTTTTGTATATTGAATACTTATAGGTTAAGGGTATAATGTGTTTGTGAGTGTACACAAGTTCTATAAGTCCCAAGGAGTTAGAGATATCCGACGAATGTCGACCCCTAAAAATGTATGTCTTTAGCTTAAGACTTTGATGCTCTTCTTGAAGACTTTGTAAGTTAGGAAATTGATGTGGCCTTCAAGATATTAATGCGACGATTATGAAGCTTGAAGACTATTGTTTTCTTAGTTTCATTTCCTTTCTTTGATTCATAGGAGACACGGTACTATTAAGAGGTTGACGTAAAACTAAGGAAAATATTCCAAGTAACGCTCATCACAAAATACTACACATACCCAATCCTTCCAGTGAAGCATTTGGAAATCTCTTGCACTTCAGTCAAGTTCTTAAGTGACAGAGACGATGTTCTTATGTTCTCTAAGGAAATTGTTCTGGCTGAGGAGTTTTGATTTCTTCAGTGCAAATTATTGTAATACCCACATTTTTAAATTTTTATTTCTTTAACTTTTGAGATGTTTTAAAATGGATTTAATTTTTCTTTGCTTTGATAAAGTCTCTTAGAGTTCCTTGAAAACCTCTTTAAGAGAATCTTTTGAGCTTTCTTACACTACATGTCTGGTTTAAAAAGGATTCTTGTTTGCCCCTTCTCAAAATGATTTGGTTCCAAACTTCTATTTATTGTCTTAACAAACCCTTGGAATAAATTTTCATGAGTTCCCTTATCAAGCTTCTTCAAATATTTTCCTTTCCTCCATTCCTTCTGATCTCTAGCCTATGACACCTCTCCATCATCCAGGTTTTCATCATAGATGATTTGTACAAGCCTTAGAAGAGTTTTAACCACCCTTCGTATTTTGTTTCCATTGAAAGGGTTCTCTATAATAAGATTTGACCCCAGAAAATTTTCAAAGGAACTCATAGTTTCCTTTGGACTTTGAGACCAAAACTCCTATGCTTTTGAGACCTCGCTAACCTAAACTCATTTCACCAAAAACCTTGGGTTCACAAGTTTGAAAATTTCAAATTTGATTTGACTCAAGTTTGATCAAAATATTATATTTTATTAAAAACTTGTCTTAAACATCCCCAAAAATTTAGAAAATTGCAGACTGTATCTGCACCCAATGAGAGGTCATCTCATAAAATTTCAGCTCCAAAAACCTTATCCACATGCCTATTTCAATTGATCGAGCACCTGCTGTGCATTGGCCACAATCTGTGAAACTGGTTCACTCAAAGTTTAGAACCTTTAGAGCTTCGCTGATTCAGTCTCTGTCGCCTCGTCAATCTCAGCAGTATTAGCGAGGATTTCTCGCCCATGTGCTCGAGCCTATCCACCCGCCGCACGCTTCTTTGGATGCATGCTAGCATCGGTGGTGAGCTCGGCGTGAGCCAGCCAACTCTGGCAGCAGCTCCATCAGCGACTGTCGTGGCCACCAGAGCCCCCTGCTGCAGCCCTCGCCGTTTCGTCATCGCCAATCACCCAGGTGAGCTCCGTGTGTCCCTGGCATGTTGTGCGTGCCGCATTTGTTATCGCCATGCCCCGAGCACCGCAGAGCACGCTCTCTGCTGTCGTCGTGGCAGAGAGAACCGCAAAGTCGAGTCGCGTCCTGTGCCGATGATTGACCAAGCTTTGACCGAAAATCGAGTCCCTCCACTGAGTAGGTACTGACCCGACCACCTAACCACCTGATTTATCCCCTGGATCACCAGAATTGATCACCGTAGTTAAGCTCCGCGGTCCCCTCTCGGGCTTAAATAAATAGAGCCCCTCTGTTGCTGCCGAACTCCTCATCAGCGTCACCTCTTCCTTCCGTCAATCCAAAACCTTGCCCAAGCCAGAGAAGGGCCTCAAAGAGACATTCTTCTCGAAATCCGGCCAGTTTGATCCACTCCTTTTCTCGACGGTGCTTGAGCAAGCTAACAGGAGAGATGAGCCCCCGAGCCTCTTGGTAGTTCCCTGGTGAACTCGTCATCCTAAGCCGCTCTCCAATTTGGTCGCACACCATTCCTTGTGCGAGATTCGGTGGTGACCGACGTCGTCGTCAACCGGAGCTAGGTCGCCGTTGACAGAGAGCGACCTTTTCAGTCCAATCCACCTCTCATCAACGTGCGGGAACTCGGTGAGTGTGTATGTGACCTCACCTTGCCCTTCTCCTTCTTCTATCACCGCCGGTGACCACCGCACGCCTCTGGCGCTGGTGACATTCGAACATGACATGGTGGGACCCCCTCGCCAGAGTTCTATTATTTTCTGAATCGTTTTCTTTGAAGGCGCCTTCTCCAGAAGCAGTTATCGCTGCGGGTTGGCGCGTAACCCTTCGGGCGCTTTGTGTTTTCTCAACCTTGCCCCTAGACAAATTCTGTTTTATTACAGAAATGCCCCTGATCTTGTTTTGCTAATAACTATTAATCTATAACAGCTTTTGAATTTTTCTTTTGGCAAAATCTTTCTGTGAGGGACAAGTTTATTTTCAGATTTATTTGAAAATTGTTTGGAGACAGTAGCTAAGCCTTAGCTCTTAAGATGGTGTATGTTGCATGACGTAGATTCCGATGAAGGAAACGCTGACGTTAACTCCACCGAGCTCGATCCCGACTACGTGGAACCAGGCAAGCATGTTTGGACTTTTTGATGTGTTGCTGACTCACTAATTGTTTTTTAATACTCATCCATTGCATAAATCAAGCACATTGCATCCCTCATTAACAAAGTTAAAATATGGCTATGACAAGTTCTTGTTGTGAGAGGCACTTGATAACCTAGTCATGCGAAACGTGATAGGTTGTGGACTGGTCATACAAGTGCATGACAGTGATGGAAAGGGAAGTAATAACTCAAGTATCAACCTAGATCGAGTCTTGTCAGTGTCTTACTTTCATTGTCGTGCTGCCATAGTTTCCTAGATGAGGATTCAGTATAGTCACTCGTACGCCTATTATCAGTTACACACCAAGTAGAGGGGCTGGTATGATGGTATCCATTGCCCTGTACTAATTTCAGTCATCGGGCCAGGGGGCATGGGTGCTTCCGGTCTGGGACCGAGAGGGAGGGCACTCCCTTGTAGCGCGCGGTATAAATTTTATCCCATGCTAATCGAGGCCGGAGTCTCCCCGTCTTATGGTTTTTCCCTGGCAGTGTAGTCCGGGTGAAGCCGGGTTACGCGAGGGTAAAAAATGGGTGTGTACTAATTCTGAGCGTCTACTTCGAAAATATCGTATGCAGGATTAGTCATATTGACTATGGGAACTCGTGAGCTATGGGTAAAGAGTACACCCTCTACAGAGTTAAAACTATTCGAGTAGTCGTGTCCACGGTCAAGGACGGTCGTCGGGCAGGTCAAGTGTCGGTCTTAGAGTAGGTCCGTGGAGCACAAGTACGATTTAATGGTGATGGTATGGGCATCTAATGATGTTGTAGAAAAACTTATTATTAACTTTTTGGTTGTAAAATTATCCTGAAGGTTAGTTATACCACCCGGATAATCCTTTATTTATTTTATGCCCTTTCTGTGGTGTCGCTATGTCACATCCCTAAATCCCTAATAGAGTTTAGCAAGTTTGTGCTCATGTCTTATTCATTGCATCCAAGAAAATGAAATAAAGTCAAAAGAATTAAATGAAAACAAGAGCAAATCCTAGCAACTCTATATTCAAAATAATTCAAACTAGGTGACAAATCAATGAAACCCAAAATGGCCTTCTTAAAAGTTCATCTTTTCTGATAATTCTTGGAAACAAAATATCAAGGGTGAAATATATTTTCAAAATGCTTCTGGCATTTTATTTTAATTATAAAAGTCATTGAAATCAATTATATATTTGGTTTCAAATATTTCAGATTCCCATAAAAAGTTGAAAACTTTATCTGGGTTTGGAAATATTCCAAATAACACCCCAACATTATTCAAACTATTTTATAAATAGTTTGGAGCCAAAAATAAAATAAAACTAAGTCAAAAAATATAACACAGAAACTAAGAAAGAAAGAAAAATGAAAAGAAATTATACCTCGCTCAGGCCCAACCCTGCTCCTCCCCTCCTGTCGTCTACCTTCTGCTAGTGGGCAGCAGCAGATGGCCGCCGCTCCCTCCGGCGCGGCCACGCACCCGCGTAACGGGTTGGCCGCCGCATCGCGCTGGCATGAAGGAGATAAGCTCCCGCAGCCTTCCCCCGTGGTCATCCCCTTGCCAGTCGCTCCCCTGCTCTTTGCCCTCTCGGCCGCCATTAGAGTGAGCTCGAGCTCGAGCTCCCCGTCGCTCCATTCCCCTCCATTTGGCCTGAGCCACGCAGAAGAACCGCCTCGACCCCCTGAAGCTTCCCAGCGAGCCACGCAAGCCCTCGAGCCCTGCATTGAGCTGTCGTCGTCGTCTTCCTCCTCGGATCCTCGGAGTTTGCCGCCGTCATTCTCCCTCCTCAGTCCATCTCCGAGCTCGATCTCGACGCCCTTGCAATCCCAGTGATCCTAGGAATCTTTCCCCCTTGATTCCTTCCTCTATCACCCGATTCCACAGGAGCCCGACGAGATCCACCGTGGGAGCTCATCTCCGGTAGCTCTCCGGTGATCGGTTGGTCGTCCTGTAGCTACCAACAGTTTCAGTGCAACGTGTAGATGCCGTAGGAGCTAAGCCCCGCACCTTTTAGCCACTGGTTCGATGACCTCGACATGGCCCGAGCTCCGGCTTCCGCCGAGCTCGTCGTCGGCGTCATCCCATGCCATCTTAGCCCCATGCGCTGTGCGAAAATGGAACCGTGATCGTCTGCTCGATCGTTTCGTGCCCTTCGCTGCTCGTTTGGTCGCTGGAAGCAGAAACCCGACGCCCTCCGCTGTTTTGGTGGTCGTCGGAGCCTCGCCGCTGGTGGGTTTGACCCCATCGCCGGTGGGGTTAACTCCCGTGAGTCACTAGCAAGTGGGGCCATCCCCCTGGCTAATTAAGTTAGTAAAAATAAAAATAAAAATTATATAAAAAGTTAACAGACACTGACATGTGGGTCCAGCCCTGTTAAAATACATAATTAGCTTAAAACTTAACTAATTTCTGGCCGACCAGTGGGTCCCAATGGTCAGGTTTGACTTTCAAACGGCCAGCTGACCTGCTGATGTCATGCCGATGCAATAATTCCAATTTTGATTAATATAATTCCAGAAAAAATGCAAAACTATGGAAATTCATAGAAAATTGATTATAACTCCAAATATGACAAATTATATATGCAAATTGATTAGAAAAATTCAATGAACACAATGGTGCTGCTTTGATGCATGAAAAACAAAGTTATGAAACAGCATTAGGTCAAATCATATAAATGATTAAGATAAATATGTTATTTCAAATAATATTTGAATTCAAATTCAAATCAACATCATTCTATAAGTTTGATAACCACTTCAACCCATACTACATTTCATTTCATCCGATGATCATGCATCATGATTGTTGCATATGATTGCTATTAATTGAATGTTGTTATTTCGGTAGGCTCTGCTCCACCGGATACGTCCGAATATCTGACTGACGGATATTACCCCTCTGTTGAGCAACAAGGCAAGCACCCTTTTGATCATCCCGATATAATACCCCGTTCTTGCTCCTCCTCCAACTTATTGCATTAGGACAAAATATCTCAAATGCTTTACTTCGGTAGCTGGACCTGTTCTTTTACATGACATGTCATTGTCACGGTAAATAGCCAAACCATGCAACCTAGCATACCTGGTAGATGCTTTAGCTGTGATGTGTTTATTCCTGCTATGCTTGCTATGCCTAGAGTTTTGTCAAATCTGTTTCATCTGGGTGATGAACAGGAATGGATGAATGTGTTCTAGTGACAAGGAATAAGTGTGGAACCTGATTTGGTAAAGGTACCGATGAAAGCCTATGTAGGAGTACATGGGGGTTGTTTCATTGGAACCGTCCTTAGGAACTGAGTTCCGTGTATGTAAACCAAGACTCGATACAACCACACGTTGGGATACTTAATTGACCCTCTTGACTTATAGTCATGAGTTGCAAGTAGTTTATGGTGTTTATAGTCATGCTGGAGGCCGTGCATAGTGCTCACCTTAGAGGTGGGCTATGATGCGGTAGGAAGTGGCACGGTTTACCAAGTGGCACCCGGATGGTGGGCTTGGGAACCCTGCGCACATCATTTGTGCCGTGGCGGAAACCTCTGCCGGACTTCCGTGTGGGTTACTCCCAAATAGGCTATAAACCTGGACTAGGTATTAGCGTGGTTAACGGTCATGGCCGACTCCCTCGCTGGGCTTCCGCTTGAAGGTTGCCGAGGTGCATGACGTGCACATGGCGATAAGTGGGAAGAGCGTGTGTGAAGAAGTACACCCCTGTAGGGTTATGATCTATTCAAATAGCCGCATCCGCGGGTATGGACTACTTGGAGACATATGTTGTTCATAGACAACTTTAATGGCCACTCATAAAAGTATCAAGATAAGTGTGAGTGTATTGGATGGCATTTCCGTAGGAAGGCAGAAATGATTCCATGATGGTGTATTGTTGTGGAGTTAGTGTAATCGTGTGCGAGAAA
Source organism: Hordeum vulgare subsp. vulgare (assembly GCF_904849725.1). Classification (NCBI taxonomy): domain Eukaryota; kingdom Viridiplantae; phylum Streptophyta; class Magnoliopsida; order Poales; family Poaceae; genus Hordeum; species Hordeum vulgare. The sequence continues at coordinate 289,701,468 of NC_058521.1, read as the reverse complement.
TCAAAGTTGTTAAAACTATTTAAAGTTGTAGTTTAGTCTAGCCAAGAGTGAAAGCTGGCTTGGTGCATGAAACACGACAACCCCCTTTATTGATACCTGAGCATGAGTAGATAGATCTGTTCCAAAGTCTTGCTGAGTACTTTTGTTATCATGATTGCGTAATATTTGTTGTAGAGGATAACCATGAGCCAACAGGTGGGTTCTTTCTAGACATCGATGATGACGAGTAGCTGGTGTCCCAGCTATGACCTGGCCCCTTTCATCTGTCTGTACTCAAGACAGCTTTTATGCTTCCGATGGTATGTATGACTTTGTTTGTATGACTTTGAGTGTCGAGTCGTGTGACCCCTGCTTGTATGAACATATTATGCAAGACTCTTCCGAGTCTTCTAAATAAATGTCTTGATGTTGTATGGTTAGGTTGTGATGCCATTGTTGTATCGATGCATATCTAGAATGTCATGCGTACGTGTGATGCACTCTGATATGTATGGGATTCGACACCCAGTCGTATGCCTTACTAGCTCTCTATACAGAGAAATGCCCCTTTGTGATTCCACCGAGCCATGGTAGTTCGCTATTGCTCCGGACACATTGGTTGACCGGCTTTTATCCTTCTTAGCTGTTGTGTCTGTCCCTATGGGGAAATGTCACGCGGTGTAATGGAGTCCTTGTAGCTTGCTACGACTCGTCTACACTCGTAGTTGACCAACACCTGTCTCTGTATAGTCGAGCCACTTGAGATTATGACTAGATATGTTGACCCGGGTTCTTTGACATTGGAATGCTAGCGACACTAATGCATACGTGAGTCAAAAGGCGCAAACGGTCCCGGCTAAGGTAAGGTGGCAGCCGTGGGGATAACCATGCATGAGACCGCAAACAGATGCAATGTGTTAAAGGCTGGATTCCTATGGCTTAGGATCGGGGTCCCGACAGCGTTGGTATCAGAGCCTGACTGGCTATAGGATTACCAAGATAAACTGGTCAAAGTTGAGTCTAGAATTGATTTATTTATATATAAGGGAATTGTTGTGGAAGGCAACGTAAGATTCTTGCTTCTCTTCTCAAGTCATTCTATTGTGGTCATCCTCGTCTTTTCTGCGGGGATTAAGAACTATGTTACTTATCTTTCTCTCAGGATTGTGTATTACTGATCGGTAGATTGTAGGACAACGAGTCGAGAGTCATTCCGAGTTTCTTTTGCTCCAAGGAAAAGAAAATACGTTTTGATGACCGTGTAATTGAACTTGATAGTTGAGTGGTTATGCTATCCTATCTTTTGTGGGTTGTCTCAAAATTGGTTTTGAGCATTTAAAGCCGTTATGCTTACCAATTTTGTCTCGAGATCTCTAATGCCTTTTGCATTACTCTCTATTTCAGATGCCTGGCCGTCCTTCTCGTCAGGTGGTCCATCATACTAGGTGCATTGATGTGCCGGGTGACACGGCCATGCTGGTCAGGATGATGCTAGTAGCCGGTTACCGCTGGTACCCAGAGTCTACAGTGGAGGAGTACCGGGATTTCAACCAGAGTCATTACCTGTGCACTGTTAGGGTATTCCCAGATTACCCTGGAGCCGAGGAGCCGATCCATTGGTCTTATGGATTGGGGGTTACTGTTGACATGGCGGTACAAGATGCTGCCTATTCAATGCTGACCATCATGAGCTAGACATGCACTGCTGCAGAATTCAGAGTTCTGCTATGTTCCCGCCTCTCAGCAAGGAGAAGAAGGATACCTAAGTGGGGTCTACTTTGATTCCTCTATGGAGGATCCGTTGTTGCAGTCCACCCCTGAGATGTTAGAAAATAGAGACAGGGATGCTCGTGCCCTTCATATGGAGCTCTATGCTACATGTGCCCGTCTGTGGACGGCTTTGACACAGCTGGCACCTGTAGTCCAGACAGGGTATGGAGATATGGAGATGTTGAACCCTGTTAGGACCCATCTTCCAGCTCATGTTGACTGGCCTGCTATAGGAGGAGTCATCCCTCTTCGGGGACCTCTGCTACCACAAGTCAGGGGACCAAGGCCACACCCGTGTCCTTACGCTTCCGAGGGGTCTCAGGCTCGAGTATTTCCTGATCCGCAGGTTGAGCTCCCACGCCATGGAGGCAACCTTTATGAGATGTTTTATGCAGATGCTTGAACCCGTGAGTGGAAGAATAGTATGGTAGTAGCTGTACTTCCACAGTCCCGTGTCTCTTGTGGAGTATGCTTATGTCGTAAGATGAGTTCCGGAGGCATAGATAAATAATGTATAGGAAGCTTGGAAAGCCTCTGATGAGTAGTATCCTCTTTTCAGTAGTTTGCTCTTCGGTTTGAGGTTGTACTGAACTATGTAATGGTATGTATGAACCATGGTGTATATATAGCAGTTGCTTGTTACCATGTTGTTCGGATGTTCATTTCCGCATTCCATGTGTTCAGTGCATCCTTAATCCATAGCTAGTATTGATGTTGATATTAGACTAAGCTGTGAGTTTGTTTGCCAGGATGGAGTTCACCAGGTTGAACCGTGCCCCTACCCATTAGCAGGGAGAGGGTAGTCAGGCATCACTGGAGGACTTGCCTCACCCGCCCTCTCTAGCGGAAGTTATGCTTGAGGCGGAAAGAAACAAAAGAGAGACCAACCCTCTACTAGAGCGTATTGAGCAAAATACGGCTCGTCAGTCGCGGAATGACATAGTGTTCGTCAATGACTTCGTGAAGTTGAATCGCCCAAAGTTCCATCACTCCGTCGATCCTCTCGACGCTGATGACTGGTTGTGCAGTATATCGCGCATGATTCGCACTGCCAATGTTCCTGAGGCCGACAAGGTAACCTGCCAATCTGTGGTGGGAGAATTTTGAAGCAATGCGTCCTGCAGCACCAGCAGCCACATGGGCAGACTTCAGTGCAGCCTTCCATCTGCACCACATTCCAGAGGGTCTCATGGATCGTAAGAGAGAGGAATTATGTGCGTTCACCCAGGGAAAGTTGACTATGGATGCTTATAACCGCGAGATCAGTAATCTCGCTCGCGACGCAATAGAAGAGGTGTCAACTGATGCCAAGAAGCAAGCAAGATTCCACAAGGGTTTGAGCCCTGAACTTTGTCGTGAGCTGTGCCTCCACGAATGTACAAGTTTTCATGCTCTTGTCAATAAGGCGGTCAGTGCCGAGACCGGTCAAACCGATTATGAAGCCACGAAGAAGCACTCTCGCGACTCTGGCTCCTCATCTGGTTCTGCGTTTCCAAAACGCAGGCTGTGGGTCCCAAATAGCTCTCTGCCACCAAGATATACGTCGAGGCCATCCTATGTGGGGCCTTAGGAGAACCAGACCAACCCTCCATCACAGACCTATGGTGGTCCAGCTAGCAATGCTGCACCACGTGACAATCAAGTGATCTATTACAAGTGTGGAGAATCAGGGCACTACTCACGAGAGTGTCCCCAGAATATAGGTGACAAGCAACCTGGAAAGTCCGTTGGGCAAGGCAAGTCGGGCAAAGCTAACTATGTGAAGCCAACTCTAGCACGTGGCCGCGTGAATTATGTTTCAGCAGAAGAAGCTGCAGAGGACCCCGACGTCATATTGGGTACGCTCCTTGTCAATCATCACCCAGCGTCTGTCCTTTTTGACACTGGGTCATCTCATTCCTTCATTTCCGAAAGTTATGTACAGTTGCATAACATGTCCTTTTTTGATATGCCAATCCCATTAGTTGTCCAAACCCCTGGTAGTAAATGGCAAACTTCTAGGATAAGCTATGACAATGAAATCCTAGTAGACAGGCTAGTTTTTCTAACATCTTTGATAGCCCTGAAATCCTCGGATATCAATATCATCTTGGGTATGGACCGGATGTCAGCTCATTATGCCAAAATTGATACTCACTCCAGAAATGTTCAGCTTACCCATCCCTCGGGTGAGATAGTTAACGTCTCTACTCGAGTTGCCAAATGCCAATTCTATTCCCTCAATGCAAATCCTCTTCCAGAACTTGAAGACATTCCGTTAGTCCGTGACTTCTCGGATGTTTTTCTAGAAGAACTGGCAGGAATTCCACCTGACAAGGATGTAGAGTTTGTTATAGACCTTGTTCTAGGAACTGTACCAATAGCCAGAAGACCTTATAAGATGGCACCCTTGGAGCTAGCCGAACTTAAGAAACAACTAGATGAGGCCTTGAATAAAGGTTTCATTCGTCCTACCTCTTCTTCTTGGGCTTGTCCCGTCCTCTTCGTTAAGAAGAAAGATGGAACGGATCGGATGGTTGTAGATTATCGACCAGTTAACGTGGTCACCGTAAAGAACAAGTATCCGCTCCCCAAGATCAACGCTTTGTATGATCAGCTCGCTGGATCCTCGGTCTTCTCCAAAATGGATTTGAGGTTGGGTTACCATCAAATCAAGATCAAGAAGAGGGACATTCCAAAAACGGATTTCATTACTCGTTATGGTCAATACGAGTACACCGTCATGTCCTTCGGTTTAACCAATGCCCCAACAACCTTCCCTCGCTTGATGAATTCAATCTTCATGGAGTATTTGAATAAATTCGTCGGGGTATACGTCGATGATATTCTCATCTACTCCAAGAACGAACAAGAACATGCCGAGCATCTAAGGTTGGTATTGATGAAACTTCGAGAGCATCGCCTTTATGCCACGTTTTCAGAATGTGAATTTTGGTTACCAGAAGTGACCTATCTAGGCCACGTAATCTCTGGTAAGGGTATTGCTGTCAATCCCGAGAGAGTTCAAGCCGTCCTAGATTGGACTCAACCTGAATCGGTTAAGCAAGTTAGGAGTTTTCTTGGTCTAGCGAGCCATTGTCGCCGCATTGTCGAGAATTTCTCCAAGGTTGCAAAGCCTCTAACTGAACTCCTCAAGAAAGATAAAAAGTTCGATTGGACACAACAGTGTGAGCATAGTTTTCATGAACTGAAAAGACGCCTGACTTCCGCACATGTGTTGCTACAACCAGATTTTTCTAAGGACTTTGTTATCTATTGCGACGCCTCGCGACAAGGATTAGGTTGCATTCTCATGCAGGATCGTCATGTGATTGCATACGCATCTCGACAGTTGCATCGACGTGAGGATAATTATCCCACACATGATCTTGAGCTTGCAGCTGTAGTCCATGCACTTAAAACCTGGCGACATTACCTTCTTGGTAATCGTTGCGAAATATTCACTGATCACCAAAGTCTGAAATATATCTTCACCCAGTCGGATTTGAATCTCACGCAAAGACGGTGGGTTGAGTTGATCACAGATTACGACTTAGGGATAACTTACACCCTGGGGAAGGCCAATGTCATGGCTGATGCACTAAGTCGTAAGTCTTATTGTAACAATCTGATGTTACAACGAGGTCAACCACATCTCTATGAGGAATTTCGGAAGTTAAATCTTCACATTGTTCCTCAAGGATTCCTTTCTAAACTGGTGGCGAAACCTACTCTTGGGGATCAAATCATAGGTTTGCAGACATATGATAAGGGTATATCCCGGATCAAGGAGAATATTGCAAGCGGAAATGCTAGGGATTTCTCTATCAATGAGCAAGGTGTCGTGTTCTTTCAGTACTGTCTAGTGGTTCCTAAGAGAAAACGTCTATGGTAGTTGATCCTCAAGGAGGCTAATGATTCTCCTCTCACCATTCATCCTGGTAGTACTAAGATGTATCAGTATCTACGCCAGAGGTTTTGGTGGACTAGGATGAAGAGAGAAATTGTTGAGTTCGTTGCTAACTACAATGTTTGTCGTCGCGTTAAAGCGGAACATCAAAGGCCTGCTGGTGCCCTTCAACCTTTAGCTATTCCTGACTGGAAATGGGATAAAGTCAGTATGGATTTCATCACTGGATTGTTGGGTAACGTAGCATAAATTCAAAGTTTTCCAACGCATATTCAGATCTTCCTATGGAGACACCAACAACGAGAGAGGGGTAAGAGCATCTTCATACCTTTGAAGATCGCTAAGCGGAAGCATTGCTAGAACGCGGTTGATGGAGTCGTACTCGCAGCGATTCCGATCAAGTGCCGAACTACGGCTCCTCCGCGTTCAACACACGTGTAGCCCGGTGACGTCTCCCGCACCTTGATCCAGCAAGGAGGAGGGAGAGGTTGGGGAAGAACTCCGGCAGCACGACGGCGTGGTGTCGATGGAGAGACGAGGTCTCCCGGCGGGCCTTCGCCAAGCACCGGCATAGAGGAGGAGGAAGAAGGGCAGGGCTGCGTGGAGAGAGAGGCAGAAGTGTGATCTCTAATGGCCAAAAGTGCGCACTATATATAGGGGGAGGGAGGGGCTGCACCCCCTTGAGGGTTTCCCTCTCCTGGGGGGGGGGGAGAGGCAGCCCTAGATGGGGGCTGGTGCGACGGCCAAGGGGGAGAAGGGGTGTGGCGCACCCTTGGTGGGCCTTAGGCCCACCTGGCTTAGGGTTTGCCCCCCCTTTTCTCTCCCCCACGCATTGGCCTGAGTGGGGAGGCGCACCAGCCCACCTAGGGGCTGGTTCCCTTCCCCACTTGGCCCACCTTACCTCCCGGGGTCGTTGCCCCCCTTTGGTGGACCCTCGGGGCCACCTCCGGTGGTCCCGGTGGTCCCGGTACGTTACCGGTGATGCCCGAAACACTTCCGGTATCCGAAACCATCCGTCCTATATCAATCTTTACCTCCGGACCATTCCGGAGCTCCCCGTGACTTCTGGGATCTCATCCAGGACTCCGAACAACTTTCGGTAACCTCGTATTACAATTCCCTATAACCCTAGCGTCATCGAACCTTAAGTGTGTAGACCGTACGGGTACGGGAGACAGGCAGACATGACCGAGACGTCTCTCCGGCCAATAACCATCAGCGAGGTCTGGATACCCATGGTGGTTCCCACTTGCTCTAAGATGATTTTATCGGATGAACCACGATGTCAAGCATTCAATCAATCCCGTATATGATTCCCTTTGTCTGTCGGTATAGAACTTGCCCGAGATTCGATCGTCAGTATACCTATACCATGTTCAATCTCGTTACCGGTAAGTCTCTTTCCTCGTTCCGTAGCACGTCATCGTGTGACTAACTCCTTAGTCACATCGAGCTCATGATGATGTTCTGCCGAGTGGGCCTAGAGATACCTCTCCGTCACACGGAGTGACAAATCCCGATCTCGATTCGTACCAACCCAACAAACACTTTCGAAGGTACCCGTAGTGCACCTTTATAGTCACCCAGTTACGTTGTGATGTTTGATACACCCAAAGCACTCCTACGGTATCCGGGAGTTGCACAATCTCACGGTCGAAGGAAAAGATACTTGACATTAGAAAAGCTTTAACATACGAACAATACGATCTAGTGTTATGCTTAGGATTGGGTCTTGTCCATGACATCATTCTCCCAATGATGTGATCCCGTTATCAATGACATCTAATGCCCATGATCAGGAAACCATGATCATCTATTGACTAACGAGCTAGCCAACTAGAGGCTTGCTAGGGACACATTGTGATCTATTTATTCACACATGTATTACTGTTTCCTGTTAATACAATTATAGCATGAACAATAGACGATTATCATGAACAAGGAAATATGATAATAACCATTTTATTATTGCCTCTAGGGCATATTTCCAACATGGATTTCCCAAGACCAAGAAAGGAAATAATGCTATCTTTGTGGTCATTGACCGTCTTTCCAAAGTAGCTCATTTTCTTCCAGTTCGTGAGAGTATAACAGCTAGCCAGCTAGCAGAGTTATATATCTCTCGAATAGTGTCTCTTCATGGTGTTCCTCTGGAGATTAACTCAGACCGTGGAAGTATTTTTACTTCTCACTTCTGGGAAAGTTTTCAGAATGCCATGGGGACTCACCTATCTTTTAGCACTGCTTTCCATCCTCAATCAAGTAGTCAAGTAGAAAGAGTGAATTAAATTCTAGGAGATATGCTCCGAGCTTGGTTTATATCGTTTGGTATGAATTGGGAGAAGTGTCTTCCATTCGCCGAATTTGCTTATAACAATAGTTATCAATCAAGCATGGGCAAATCCCCTTTTGAAGTTCTCTATGGACGAAGATGTCGAACACCTCTTAATTGGTCAGAAACCGGAGAGAGGCAACTATTTGGTCCGGATACGATCCAGGAAGTAGAAGAGCAAGTTCGCATTATTTGTGAAAAGTTGAAAAGAACCCAATCTCGTCAAAAGAGCCAATATGATCGTCACCATAAGGCTCACTAGTGGAGACAGGGCCTATAGTCCCGGCCATAAGGGGCTTTAGTCCCGGTTCACCAACCAGGACCAAAGGGGCGGGACTAAAGGCCTAACCTTTAGTCCCGGCCCTGTTCCAAGCCGGGACCAAAGGTGCCCCACCAGGGCGCCTCGGAGTGCCCTCAGGGGCAGGCCCTTTAGTCCCGGGTCTTAACACGGACCGGGACTAAAGAGTTTCTGCAGATTTTATTTATTTTAGGGTTTTAGGGTTTAGGTGTTCGGGAGATTAGCGTGAGGCCTCGTTTGGTGTTCGGGAATTAGTTTTCATATAATTCTAAATATACATGTTTATGCATATATATATATAAGATTAACTTATCTTACAAGCGAGCATATATATACAATTATATGGAGATCTGAATTATCGGGAAGAGCTCGTCTATTCGATTACATGGACCAACATCAGTAATGGCCCCTAGCTACACTAAATCGTCCTTTGTCATCTATAGCTTCCGTCCTCAGAAAGGTCGCAAGCTCCTCTGCAACAGCAATCGCGCGTTACTCTGGTAGGGACTTCTCCCTCATGGCCGTGTACTATATAAGAAGAGGAGATGAATATGAATATGAATCTTGATAACAAAGAATGACGGGTAAAAATAGAGGTGTGAATGTTCATTGCTTACGTCGTATCTGTAATCCTTGTGCTCAGAGGTAAACGTGTGAATGGTATCGCAAACATAGTATCCGCATAGATGCGTCCCCTATGGCTGCTGGTCGCACTTTACGAGAATAGAATATATATAATCAAAATAATAATCTAGCATCATAAATGTATTGAAAATAGAAGTATATCATACTACTACTTACCTGAGCCGCTCTAAAGGTCAGCTTCTCATGATCGATACCGGGAGTCACGCACTTGAACCGCTTCCAAACCCTACCCGACAAGGAAAATGATTTGCTAAGTTTTTCATTAATTGATATATCAGAAAATCATCGAAAGAGACCGATAGAGCGCAAGAATGATTTAAGTTACCCTTGGAGCATGTCCTGCAGGCTTTGGAATTGTTCCAAGGGTCTCGATAATAGGTCGAAGGCATCAACTCTTCCCTTATCAATTTGAATGTCCAACAGAATCCAATGGAAGCTGCACATGTATATATATATATGTGTGTTAGTAACTTATCAATTACATTTATAAGTGAATGGACACAACAGAGTAAAGACCCTCACTTGAAGTTGTATGGAAACAGTATGTGGTCACAGAAATTTTGATCTGTTAGAAACCTTAGAAGGTTTTCCTCCGTCTCCTTGGGTTTATCACTTAGCGTCGCTATATGAAATTTCTGACTTCATTTGATATTTTTCGTGAATTTACTTTTTTTTTGAGCTAGTTGACCCTGAAATTGAAAAGCACTACAAATGAACTCTAAAAATGATGAAAGTTGGCATGGTATAATCATTTTCACCCGCATAGCATGTGCTAGAAAGTTGAGAGGGTTACGGCAAAAACTGGATGCACTTCGTGTACAAAATGGACAATCTCTCTCGAAGTATCAGGGTTTCGAACGAGAACTCATCTGTTACAAAGGGATTTCATTTTTTGAACTTATTTGAACTCCATACTTTTTGTGTGTTCAAATTGCACCATTCAAAGGCACATCACAAACTTTCAACAATTTATGACTTCATTTGGTATTTTTCGTGCATTTACTTATTTTTTTTGAGCTAGTGGACCCTAAAATTGAAAAGCACTACAAATGAACTCTGAAAATGTTGAAAGTTGGCATGGTATCATCATTTCACTCACGTAGCATGTGCTCAAAAGTGGAGAGGGTTACGAAAAAACTGGATACACTTCGTGTACAAAACAGACAATCTCTCTCGAAGTATGAGGGTTTCGAACGAGAACTCTTCTATTACAAAGGGATTTCATTTTTTGAACTTATTTGAACTCCATACTTTTGGTGTGTTTAAAATGCACCATTCAAAGGCACATCACAATTTTTCAACAATTTCTGACTTAATTTGGTATTTTTCGTGCATTTACTTTTCTTTTTTTGGGCTAGTTGACCCTGAAATTGAAAAGCACTACAAATGAACTCTGAAACTGTTGAAAGTTGGCATGCTATCATCATTTCACCCACATAGCATGTGTTAAAAAGTTGAGAGGGCTACGACAAAAACTGGATGCACTTCTGTGACATCCTCGACTTTTGCTACAGTAAATATTGTAATTAACCTACAGTGATCACCCGCAAATGATGCCACATCATCGAGAATTACCGTCGTTGACCCACATTGAATTTCTATCCGAATTCAGAAATTGAAAACAAAAGAAAAGTATATTTATAAGTTCATATTACCTATTAAAGGAAGATATGTATAGAAAGAAAGTATTAAAATAATAATAATAAAAGATAGAAAAGAAACGAAATTAAAAAGAGGAAATAATAGAAAAACAAAAACAAAACAAGACAAGACAAAAAAAGGAACCCACCCCCTGGCCCAACTCGGCCTAGAGGCCCAACCGGCCAGGCTAAAGCCCCCCGCGGGGGAAACCCTAACGCTGGCCCCCCGGCTCCGGCACCCCTGCTCCTCCCGTTCCCATTTGCCGCCGCCAGGGGAGCGCCCCATGCTCAATCCCCCTGGATCCCATCGATCCATCGAGGGTCTCCCTCCCCACGAGCCCCCTCCCCCGCACCCCTCCCGCCTACCACGCAACCGAGGGCCCCCCTCCTCTCGGTCCTCACCCCCACCGACATCTCTCTCTCGCCAGAGGCAAACCCCACGAGAGGCCCAGCCCCTCGTTCCCAGCAGCCACCGCCCCCCATGCGCAACCGCCAGATCCACCCGAGCCTTCTCCCTCCTCCCGATTTTCACACCGAGCCCCAACCCCAGTTCGGCCTCCCTCTCCCTCCCACCTCCCCTTCTCCCTTCGAGGTCCTCCCGCCGGCGGCCCCCGTGCCCCTCCTCCACTCGGCTCCTCTCACCTCGAGCCGAGAGGAACCTCCCGTCGGCCCCTCCTACCTCCCCGGTCGAGCGAGCCTCCAGGTCCCCCCATCGGCCGAGGCCCCCAAAAAGCCCCGCCGGCCGACCAACATCACCCATCTCGCCGGCTGGAGCCCTATCGGCGGCTCCATCTCCGAGGCCCCCCTCCTCACCGAGGCCCCTCTCGGCGACCTCTCCGGCGACCGTCCTCACCGGAACCGCGCCGTTACCGTCACCGCCTCGTCCTCCTCCTCGCCGTCACCTCCGCCTCCCGAGAACTCCGGCTTCACCGGGCCGTCTCATCAACGTTGCTGAGCCCCTCCTCGGGCTCCTCCCACCATCGCGTTCCCCTCACCGTCCCGGTTCCGTTCCGGCAAACGGGGCAACGATCCGTCGACGTTTGACTCCGGTAGGAGGAGTTGAAGTTGGCTCTCCTCTATGTTGAGGAGGTTAACACAGACTCTCTGTTGTGTTCTTTGTTGTTTGTTAACAGAGAGAGATGGGAGTGTTGAGAGTTAAAAGATAATAAAACATAATATGTATTAGATGCCGTATGTATGTATGTATGTATGAGATGCGATGTATGTATTTGCGTATATAGATATTTGGAGGAATACGATGTTTGCACGATTATGTATCTGTGAATAAAATCGGGTATTTGGCCTAAGGTCACTTACCGGTGGGGCCAACGCACCCGCTGTCTATGACAGGGAGGCCCAACGCGATAGTTAAAATAAATAAATAAAAATAATGCTAATGTTTTTATTTAATAAATAAATAGATATATATTAGTTAAATTAATTAATTGGATAATTAGAATAATTAGAGTATGTCACGTGGGTCCCCCACTAAATTAATGTGATTAATTAATATTTAATCTTAATTAAAACTTGTGCCTATGACGTTCGGTGCCCGCTGGTCAGTTGACCAGTCAACTTTTGATGTCAGCATGACATCATGCTGATGTCATAATAGCCTTTTATTCAATTATTCAAATATGTTTTTAATTCCTAATTATTGAATAAAACTTTAAAAATTAATATTAAATAATCTGTAAGTCAGATCGAAATATTTTCAACATGAAAGTTGATCAGCAGAATGAGACGAACCCGGATACACGGCCCGTTCGTCTGTCACGCGTCCCTAGCATAGCAAACATGGAACATTTCCATCGTTTCCAATATAACCGGTAGTAGCCCGAGACCCGGAAAATATCATCAGATATTCTTCCGACCCGTCTATGACGGGTGTTGCTGCGTTAGCTCATGTCTAGCCTGCTTCTTGCCATGTCATGCTTTGTGTTGCACCGTTGCTATTATTTACTGTTTCTTCCCCCTCTTCTCAGAGCAGCAAGGCAAGCAACCCCCCCTTGATCATTCCTATATCGCCTATGCCTTTCTTCCTACTGCTTGCATTAGTATTTTGCTACTTTTGTAGTTAGCTCCTATATCTGATGCATATCCTATTTTTGATGAACTGCTACTTTCAGTCCTGTACTTTAAATCTGCTTAGTATAGGTGGAGCAGTCATCCCCTCTGAACCCGTAGTTCAGTTGCCCCGCTTGTTTTCAAATCTCGATCCCTGATCGACGAGCCAGACCCGACACAGCACATACACCCCCTTAGTTGTACGAGCTACAGAGATACTATCGGGTACCGAGGGTGACACCTCGCTAAGTACTCATGATGATATCTCTATAGAATAGCTAGTCGGTCGTGGTTATCGAGGGTGATTCCTCTTTCACCATTCCCGAGGATGCCTCTGTCGTGCAACCCCTCAAGTGTGGGACCCTCGAGGGTGATTCCTCTAAGCCGACCTTGACGGGTACATCGTTCGGAATCCAACGAGGGTGATACCTCGGATTCCCCCCGATGTTACAACCACACAGTTACTCGATCATGTTACTAGGATCATTGGTGATTAGTTGTAAGATGGGTGGATTCCGGTGAGATTGGTTTGTTGGCCTAATTAAAATGTTAATGGATTTAGGTATTTGATCTGGGTTGGTCGAAGACCTTTTCGCACTAACCGGCTACACGGGAAGAATTATGGGTACTCGGCGTCGCGGTATCAGCCGAAGCTTTTCAGATGTCAGCAATCGTTGTGGCGCGCGCCCGAGTGGTCCCAAGATGCATTCCGCTTGTGATTAAGGGATGCTAGGACTGACGTCGGCCGCCCTCGCATCGTGCAGGAGCGCGGAGGGGAACTGGGCCCATGAACCCTTTGCGCTTATGATTTAGACCGGCGGGCTGACCTCTCTGATTAGTCTTAGGTGGGGCTGCGACGTATCGATATTCCGAGGCCGGAGTGTTATCGAGCATGACGCGACATGTGGTGCACCCCTGCAGGGATGAAAATTAACTATTCGGATAGCCATGTCCATGGTTATAGGACGACTTGGAGTTGTGACCCGATCTTTTACAACTACAATTGTTACTTAACTTGTTTTAGTTTGCCTCGGGATTGCTTCCGCAGGGAGTCGAGGGAGGATCTTTAGGCGTGACCTCACTTTAATTTTGCTGCAACAATATGACTATTAATGTTTTACCCCCTGTTCTACTCTCGTCTATTGCTGCAAGAACCTGAAGATTCTAGTCTTCGATAGGACTAGGCCTTCTCTCTCTATTATCGCATTGCTGCAGTCAGTCCACATATAACAAACCTTTTCTTTGATACTGGTGCATATTTAGCATAGTTCGGATGTAAGTCTTGCGATTACTTTGGATGAGTACTCACCGCTGCTTTACTCTCCCCTTGTCCCCTTGATTCGTTTGCTGCGACCAGATGATGGAGCCCAGGAGTGGAGTTTCCTGCCGACGCCTGCCACCCCGATGGTGTCATCTACGTGGAGGCCGCTGATGATCAGGAGTAGTTAGGAGGTTCCCAGGCAAGAGGCCTCGCCTCGTTCGATCGTCTTTTGTTTTGTGCTAGCCTTCTCTAAGGCACCCCATGTTTTATGTGTGTACTTAGATATTTGTTGCTTCCGCTGACTCGTGTGTTTCTCGAGCTTTTGTATTCTAGCCCTCGAGGCCCCTGGCTTGTAATATGAAGCTTGTATTATTTTATTTGTGTCTAGAGTTGTGTTGTGATATCTTCCCGTGAGTCCTTGGGTTTGATCGTACGCATTTGTGTGTATGATTAGCGTACGATTAAACCGAGGGCGTCACAAGTTGGTATCAGAGCCGACTGCCTGTTGGTAGCCCCCTTTCCAACTCCTTGGCCGAAGTTGAGTCTAGTGTTTGAAAAACAATACTAACACTCATGTTGTGGCTTACGGGCCCACATCTCAATTGGGTGGTATTAGTATCTTTTACTCCTTTCCTATACTCTGGGCTCTACTCTCTCTTCTCTTTCGGGTTAAAGATTTTACTAACTCTAACATTAGGTTCGCGTACATATTTCCTCCCGGGGAGTCTCGTATTTCAGACGATGGCTTGATCCGTCAGAAGACTTCAAAGATACTCTCTGATGTTTCTCTCGAGAACTTGTGCCCATCGCTCTTGCCATTACCCTTCCTTCGTCAACCACTATGGATGACTCTTGTTTTACGAGATGCAACGAATTATTTTATCTGGGATTCGTCCATCATCACTTGTCATGGGTTTCGAAAGTTCTTCGGATTACTATTCGATCTTTCGGAATCCCAAGTAGCCTATTGCTTTTGACCTTTCTCACCAGCTGGTGTTATGGTTAAATCCATATGTCTAGCAGCATTCGTTAAAATCCTTGGTGATTTTCCTATGATCTTATTGATTCTACCTTGGGGTCAATTCACACAATCATCTGTTGTGACTCATAAATTATCTTCCGGCTCAAACGTCCTTCAAGACTGAGCTGGTTATTGACAAATCAACTTTGGTTGGCTGTCCACCTAAGTTCATTCAACTTACTTAAATTTAATCGGAACATCTGATTATGATACACGAACCTCGAACTCGTAATTCCTTTGGTAGTTGAGTATCGTTATTTTCCAGATGTCCTATAATCCGATGCCTTGCATTTTACCCCCCCCCCCCTGATTGAGTACCGATACTCACATCAGATCGTTTGTGGTTTGCCAGACTCATTCTGGGTTATTATCCGACGACATCCTTTGCTTTAGAAAATTCTTGTGATTGCTTCCCATGACACATGATGCCATTGGTAAATTGTGTCTTCTCCCTTTGATAAGTTGTACCATACGATTTGTCAGCCATGCCCTTCAAGCATGTGTTAATTACTCTTGGAGTTTGTGGTATATGTTCCTAAGATGCCCCGATGGGTTGAACCTATGCCTTCCGAAATCAATATGACCTGAAGAGTTTCTCGAGTCTTACTCTTCTGGTGTTATGCCGGATCTTCTTTCAAAGCTACAACCTGATCAAATACGAGGAATAAATGGCAGGTGATGCATTGATGAAGTGGGAGTCGACCTTGAACTTTGTGCTCATTCCCATGGAAGCGACGTTGACCCTATCATAAAAAAACTTCTCGTATCAATAATCATTCATTTTGTGGTTTAATCTGGTATCGATGATCTTGTCCTTTGTAATCATGGTTCCGACCATGTTGTCCTACCTTAATTTCATTCTCAAACGAGTTAAAGTACTTGTCTTCTTCAGATCAATACATCGGTCCAGGCCTTAATGTTGATCTACCTTCGAGTATTTTACCTTGTAGCCCGAGGATATCTCGGAACGATATAACATCTTGAGAGCTCCTCATCAACTATGATATTTTCATTTATTCCAAGTTTTCCTCGTGTTTTGAATCGTTGGACACTCAAGTACATCGATAACTGAATCAAGTACGCATTGCGCGATTCAACAATTTTTAGTAATCTTCCTTACGAGCTTGTACGATCCTGTCATTCCAAGCTCTTAAGCTACATCGTCATCATCTTTTCTTCTCAGGTATCTTGACCCTGAGGGAGGTATCCTAACACCAATCAGATCTAAATCTCGGGCGGATATGATAGTGGAACATTTCCCTATAACTATAATCTTGGTCTTTATACCGGGTACGGTGATGTCTTGTCTGGCACACCTGGCCAAAGGACCTATTGTTATATTATCCTCCTTGGTAAGGTTAACCGTTCTTTCATGGGGAAATAGTATGATCTATTTTATAAGTTATTCCTCATGGATCCTTTGTGTAACCAAATCCATCATTTATCTGATGACCATGTCGATGCAACCTTGAAGCACGGATGTGGTACTTCAAATTTCAACAGGAACATTGGAAGCGCAATGCTAAATTGTTCCTGGTCAATTATCCAAAACCGTATGGTATGGGTAAACATCATGATTCTTCTTGTCTCTTTATCAAGATGGTTATGTACCGGGTGACCTATCATGCATACCATACCGTATGTTTTCCTGGGGAATGGTATACTTTAATACTTGTGTGTGTGAACACATTCTCATTCCCATTGACCCTTTTGACCTTTCTTGTGGCATAACTTATCTAAGCAGTGTTAATTCCTTGTTTAGGTATAAACCTTGGTGTACAACTCTGTCTGTAAGACCGTGTTACTATTGTGGATAACATTTCGGTAGCCGCCGGTGGACGAGAACCTTGCCTATTGGTCCGCCTCGTTTCAACGAGCAGCAAAATGGTTCTCATCGTCTCCCGCCCTTGGTGCCGACGTTGTTGCCAAAAAACAGATAGGTTATCCTCTGACATGTCTTGTTACCAAGACCGTATAATATGTCACCCCTCTACCCACTCCCGGCCCACATGGTGGACCCATAACCCAAAGTTCCACAGGATTGAAACCTGGCTCTCCTGTACATCTTTGACTCCAAAGTATCCTTTGCACTTGGCTACCGTTCAATGGACGGATCACTCCTTGGTCCACACGTTATCCAACATCCTAAAGATCAAGTTCGCATTAATTACGACAATCTTAAGGCTGCTCAGTCTCGTCAGAAGAGTCAGTATGACCGTCATCATCAAGATATGGTCTATCAACCTGGCGAAAGGGCTTACCTTCGTGTCACACCAATGAGAGGTGCACATTGTTTTTAGATCAAGGGCAAGTTAGCTTCTCTCTATATTCGTCCTTTCACTATTTTTGAAAGGCAAGGAAAAGTGGCTTATCAATTGGAACTGCCGGCGAACCTTTCTCAGGTTCACGATGTCTTCCATGTGTCTCAGCTCCGCCGCTGCTTCAAGGATCCCATTCGAGCAGTGGATCGTGATATGCTTGAGCTGCAACAAGCCCTCTCTTAAAAAGAGCATCCAAACCGCATCCTCGACCAAGATGAATGTAAGACTCGCCGCAAGGTCACCAAGTTCCTTAAAGTGCAGTGGTCGAATCATTCTGAAGCAGAGGCCACTTGGGAACACGAGGATCATCTTCGTGATGAATACCCCGAGCTCTTTCCTTCTACCTCTTAATTCTTGGGACGAGAATTCTTGTTGGTAGGGGAGAATTGTGACATCCTCGACTTTTGCTACAGTAAATATTGTAATTAAGCTACAGTGATCACCCGCAAATGATGCCACATCATCGAGAATTACCGTCGTTGAGCCGCATTGAATTTCTATCCGGATTCAGAAATTGAAAACAAAAGAAAAGTATATTTATAAGTTCATATTAACTATTAAAGGAAGATATGTATAGAAAGAAAGTATTAAAATAATAATAATAAAAGAAAGAAAAGAAACGAAATTAAAAAAAGGAAATTAGAAAGAGGAAATAATAGAAAAACAAAAACAAAACAAAAAAAGACAAAAAAAAGGAACCCACCCCCTGGCCCAACTGGGTCTAGAGGCCCAGCCGGCCAGGCTAAAGCCACCCGCACGGGAAACCCTAACACTGACCCCCGGCTCCCGCACCCCCTGCTCCTCCCGTTCCCATCTGCCGCCACCAGGGGAGCACCCCACGCTCGATCCACCGAGGGGCTCCCTCCCCACGAGCCCCCTCCCCCGCACCCGTCCCGCCTACCACGCAACCGAGGGCCCCCCTCCTCTCGGTCCTCACCCCCACCGACATCTCTCTCTCCCCCGTGACCAAACCCACGAGAGCCCCAGCCCCTCGTTCCCAGCAGCCACCGCCCCCCATGCGCTACCGCCAGATCCACCCGAGCCTTCTCCCTCCTCCCGATTTTCCCACCGAGCCCCAACCCCAGTTCGGCCTCCCTCTCCCTCCCACCTCGCCTTCTCCCTTCCAGGTCCTCCCGCCGGCGGCCCCCCTGCCCCTCCTCCACTCGGCTCCTCTCACCTCGAGCCGAGAGGAACCTCCCGTCCGCCCCTCCTACCTCCCCGGTCGACCGAGCCTCCTGGTCCCCCCGTCGGCCGAGTCCCCCAAGGAGCCCTGCCGGCCGACCAACATCACCCCATCTCGCCGGCCGGAGCCCTCTCGGCGGCTCCATCTCCGGGGCCCCCTCCTCACCGAGGCCCCTCTCGGCGACCTCTCCGGCGACCGTCCTCACCGGAACCGCGCCGTTACCGTCACCCGCCTCGTCCTCCTCCTCGCCGTCACCTCCGCCTCCCGAGAACTCCGGCTTCACCGGGCCGTCTCATCAACGTTGGTGAGCCCCTCCTCGGGCTCCTGCCACCATCGTGTTCCCCTCACCGTCCCGGTTCCGTTCCGGCAAACGGGGCTCCGATCCGTCGACGGATGACTCCGGTAGGAGGAGTTGAAGTTGGCTCTCTTCTATGTTGAGGAGGTTAACACAGACTCTGTGTTGTGTTCTCTGTTGTTTGTTAACAGAGAGAGATGGGAGTGTTGAGAGTTAAAAGATAATAAAACAAAATATGTGTTAGATGTCGTATGTATGTATGTATGTATGAGAAGCGATGTATGTATTTGCGTATATAGATATTTGGAGGAATACGATATTTGCACGATTATGTATCTGTGAATAAAATTGGGTATTTGGCCTAAGGTCACTTACCGGTGGGGCCAACGCACCCGGTGTCTATGACAGGGAGGCCCAACGCGATAGTTAAAATAAATAAATAAAAATAATGTTAATGTTTTTATTAAATAAATAAATAGATATATATTAGTTAAATTAATTAATTGGATAATTAGAATAATTAGAGTATGTCACGTGGGTCCCCCACTAAATTAATCTGATTAATTAATATTTAATCTTAATTAAAACTTGTGCCTATGACGTTCGGTGCCCGCTGGTCAGTTGACCAGTCAACTTTTGATGTCAGCATGGCATCATGCTGATGTCATAATAGCTTTTATTAAATTATTCAAATCTGTTTTTAATTCCTAATTATTGAATAAAACTTTAAAAAATAATATTAAATAATCCGTAAGTCAGATCGAAATATTTTCAACATGAAAGCTGATCAGCAGAACGAGATGAACCCGGATACACAACCCGTTCGTCTGTCACGCGTCCCTAGCATAGCAAACATGGAACATTTCCATCGTTTCCAGTATAACCGGTAGTAGCCCGAGACCCGGAAAATATCATCAGATATTCTTCCGACCCGTCTATGACGGATGTTGCTGTGTTAGCTCATGTCTAGCCTGCTTCTTGCCATGTCATGCTTTGTGTTGCACCGTTGCTATTATTTATTGTTTCTTCCCCCTCTTCTTACCGGTAGACCCCGAGACTGACGTTGCTGCCGGGTACATCTACGACCCTGCCGATCAGTCCTTTGCCGCATAGCAGCAAGGAAAGCAAACCCCCTTGATCATTCCTATATCGCCTATGCCTTTCTTCCTACTGCTTGCATTACTATTTTGCTACTTTTGTAGTTAGCTCCTATATCTGATGCATAGCCTATTTTTGATGAACTGCTACTTTCAGTCCTGTACTTTAAATCTGCTTAGTATAGGTGGAGCAGTCATCCCCTCTGACCCCGTAGTTCAGTTGCCCCGCTTGTTTTCAAATCTCGATCCCTGATCGACGAGCCAGACCTGACACAACACATACACCCCCTTAGTTGTACGAGCTACAGACATACTATCAGGTACCAAGGGTGACACCTCGCTAAGTACGCATGATGATAACTCTGTAGTATAGCTAGTCGGTCGTGGTTATCGAGAGTGATTCCTCTTTCACCATTCCCGACGATGCCTCTGTCGTCCAACCCCTCAAGTGTGGGACCCTCGAGGGTGATTCATCTAATCCCATCTTGACAGGTACATCGTTCGGAATCCAACGAGGGTGATACCTCGGATTCCCCCCGATGTTACAACCACACAGTTACTCGACCATGTTACTAGGATCATTGGTGATTAGTTGTAAGACGGGTGGATTCCGGTGAGACTGTGTTGTTGGCCTAATTAAAATGTTAATGGATTTGGGTATTTGATCTGGGTTGGTCGAAGACCTTTTCGCACTAACCGGCTACGCGGGAAGAATTATGGGTACTCGGCGTCGCGGTATCAGCCGAAGCTTTTCATATGTCAGCAATCGTTGTGGCGCGCGCCCGAGTGGTCCCAAGATGCATTCCGCCTGTGATTAAGGGATGCTAGGGCTAACGTCGGCCGCCCTCGCATCGTGCAGGAGCGCGGAGGGGAACTGGGCCCATGAACCCTTTGCACTTAGGATTTAGACCGGCGGGCTTACCTCTCTGATTAGTCTTAGGTGGGGCTACGACGTGTCGATATTCCAAGGCCGGGCAGGACCGAGAAAAGTATGTCCGGCCAGAGTGTTATCGAGCATGACGCGACATGTGGTGCACCCCTGCAGGGATGAAAATTAACTATTCGGATAGCCGTGTCCACGGTTACAGGACGACTTGGAGTTGTGCCCCGATCTTTTACAACTACAATTGTTACTTAACTGGTTTTAGTTTGCCTCGGGATTGCTTCCTCGGAGGGAATCGAGGGAGGATATTTAGGCGTGACCTCACTTTAATTTTGCTGCAACAATATGACTATTAATGTTTTACCCCTGTTCTACTCTCGTCTATTGCTGCAGGACCCTGAAGATGCTAGTCTTCGATAGGACTAGTCCTTCTCTCTCTATTCTCGCATTGCTGCAGTCAGTCGACATATAACAAACCCCTTCTTTGATACTGGTGCATATTTAGCATAGTTCTGATGTAAGTCTTGCGAGTACTTTGGATGAGTACTCACCGCTGCTTTACTCTCCCCTGGTCCCCTTGATCCGTTTGCTGCGACCAGATGATGGAGCCCAGGAATGGAGTTTCCTGCCGACGCCTGCCGCCCCAATGGTGTCATCTACGTGGAGGCCCCTGATGATCAGGAGTAGTTAGGAGGTTCCCAGGCACGAGGCCTCACCTCGTCCGATCGTGTTTTCTTTTGTGTTAGCCGTCTCTAAGGCACCCCATGTTTTATGTCTGTACTCAGATATTTGTTGCTTCCGCTGACTCGTGTGTTTCTCGAGCTTTTGTATTCTAGCCCTCGAGGCCCCTGGCTTGTAATATGAAGCTTGTATTATTTTATTTGTGTCTAGAGTTGTGTTGTGATATCTTCCCGTGAGTCCTTAGGTTTGATCGTACGCATTTGTGTGTATGATTAGCGTACGATTAAACCGAGGGCGTCACACCTTCATGTACAAAATGGACAATCTCTCTCGAAGTATCAGCGTTTCGAACGAGAACTCATCTCTAACAAAGGGATTTCATTTTTTTGAACTTATTTGAACTCCATACTTTTTGTGTGTTCAAAATGCACCATCCAAAGGCACATCACAAAATTTCAACAATTTCTGACTTCATTTGGTATTTTTCGTGCATTTACTTATTTTTTTGAGATAGTTGACCCTAAAATTGAGAAGCACTACAAATGAACTCTGAAAATGTTGAAAGTTGCCATGGTATCATCATTTCACCCACATAGCATGTGCTAAAAAGTGGAGAGGGTTACGACAAAAACTGGATGCACTTCTTGTACAAAACAAACCATCTCTCTCGAAGTATGAGGGTTTCGAACGAGAACTCATCTATTACAAAGGGATTTCATCTTTTGAACTTATTTGAACTCCATACTTTTTGTGTTTTTAAAATGCACCATTCAAAGGCACATCACAAATTTTCAACAATTTTGACTTAATTTGGTATTCTTCGTGCATTTACTTTTGTTTTTTGGGCTAGCTGACCCTGAAATTGAAAAGCACTACAAATGAACTATGAAAATGTTGAAAGTTGGCATGCTATAATCATTTCACCCACATAGCATGTGTTAAAAAGTTGAGAGGACTACGACAAAAACTGGATGCACTTCGTGTACAAAACGGACAATCTCTCTCGAAGTATCAGGGTTTCGAACAAGAACTCACCTCTTACAAAGGGATTTCATTTTTTTGAACTTATTTAAACTCCATACTTTTTGTGTGTTCAAAATGCACTATTCAAAGGCACATCAAAAAATTTCAACAATTTCTGACTTCAATTGGTATTTTTCGTGCATTTACTTATTTATTTTGAGCTAGTTGACCCTAAAATTGAAAAGCACTACAAATGAACTCTGAAAATGGTCAAAGTTGGCATGGTATCATCATTTCACACACATAGCATGTGCTAAAAAGTGGAGAGGGTTACGACAAAAACTGGATGCACTTCTTGTACAAAACAGACAATCTCTCTCGAAGTATGAGGGTTTCGGACAAGAACTCATCTATTACAAAGGGATTTCATTTTTTGAACTTATTTGAAATCCATACTTTTTGTGTGTTTAAAATGAACCATTCAAAGGCACATCACAAATTTTCAACAATTTCTGACTTAATTTGGTATTCTTCGTGCATTTACTTTTGTTTTTTTTGGGCTAGTTGACCCTAAAATTGAAAAGCACTACAAATGAACTCTGAAAATATTGAAAGTTGGCGTGCTATCATCATTTCACCCACATAGCATGTGTTAAAAAGTTGAGAAGCCTACGACAAAAACTAGATGCACTTCGTGTACAAAACGGACAATCTCTCTCGAAGTATCAGCGTTTCAAACGAGAACTCATCTCTTACAAAGGGATTTCATTTTTTTGAACATATTTGAACTTCATACTTTTTATGTGTTCAAAATGCACCATTCAAAGGCACATCACAAAATTTCAACAATTTCTGACTTCATTTGATATTTTTCGTGCATTTACTTAGTTTTTGAGCTAGTTGACCCTAAAATTGAAAAGCACTACAGATGAACTCTAAAAATGTTGAAAGTTGGCATGGTATCATCACTTCACCCACATAGCATGTGCTAAAAAGTGGAGAGGGTTACGACAAAAACTGGATGCACTTCGTGTACAAAACAGACAATCTCTCTCGATGTATGAGGGTTTCGAACGAGAACTCGTCTATTACAAAGGGATTTCATTTTTAGAACTTATTTGAACTCCATACTTTTTGTGTGTTTAAATTGCACCATTCGAAGGCACATCCCAAATTTTCAACATTCTTTGACTTAATTTGGTATTTTTCGTGCATTTAGTTTTGTTTTTTTGGGCTAGTTGACCCTAAAATTGAAAAGCACTACAAATGAACTATGAAAATGTTGAAAGTTGGCATGCTATCATCATTTCACCCACATAGCATGTGTTAAAAAGTTGAGAGGGCTACGACAAAAACTGGATGCACTTCGTGTACAAAACGGACAATCTCTCTCGAAGTATCAGGGTTTCGAACGAGAACCCATCTCTTACAAAGGTTTATTAAAATTATTTTTGCATATTTGAGAATTTGACAAAACTATGAAAATGAAAAGTGTTTGAAATTGAATAAATAATTCAAAACTAAAAGGTTTAGTACATTCCATACATGTATTACTTAAAAGGTTTAATACATTATTACATTATTGCACCAATATTCCTATCTATTATTTCTGTTTTCTTCTGGGTCGTAGCCATGGAGAATCTTCATCATTCAGTAGGATGCTTGGGTCAGTTTTCACTTTGAAGGGCGGAATTTCATGAAACTTATTATAATCTACTGACATGTCTGTCTTTTCCCTAAAAGAACTATGTGGCGTTTTGGCTCATCGAACGATATCTTCTTTTGCTTATTTCTTTTTCTCGTTTTTGTAGACATGTCCTTCACATAGAAAACCTGAGCGACATCATTGGCTAGGACAAATGGTTCGTCCATGTACGCAAGATTGTTGAGATCCACCGTTGTCATGCCGTACTTTTGATCTACAACTACCCCGCCTCATGTCAGCTTGACCCATTTGCACCGAAACAAAGGGATCTTAAAAGTAGGTCCATAGTCAAGTTCCCATATCTCCTCTATGTACCCGTAATATGTTTCCAAACAGTGCCCATTCTCGTTTGTTGCATCAAAGCGAACACCACTATTTTGGTTGGTGCTCTTTTTATCTTGGGCAACCGTGTAAAATGTATTCCCATTTATCCCATACCCTTGGAAAGTACATATAGTCGAAGATGGTGGCCTGGCCAAACAGTACAGCTGATCTCCAACGGTGTCGTCATTCATGAGATGTGTCTGGAACCAACTGCCGAAAGTCTTCTCGTGTTCCCCTTTAATCCAAGAGTCAGCCTTCCCCGGGTTTTCGGAGCGTAGAATATTCTTGTGTCTCACGATATACGGAGCCACCACGGTGGAATTGTGTAGAACTGTGTAGTGTGCTTGAGAGAAAGAATGCCCGTACATACATACTTTTGCTTTCCTTCCTAGTGTGCCTTTTCCTGTCAGACTACCCTCATACCGAGATTCAGGAACACCAATCGGCTTAAGGTCAGGAAGAAAGTCCACACAAAACTCAATGACCTCCTCTGTTCCATAGCCCTTGGAGATGCTTCCTTCTGGCCTAGCACGGTTACGAACATATTTCTTTAAGACTCCCATGAACCTCTCGAAGGGGAACATATTGTGTAGAAACACAGGACCGAGAATTCTAATCTCTTCGACTAGGTGAACTAGGAGGTGTGTCATTATATTGAAGAAGGATGGCAGGAACAACAACTCAAAGCTGACCAGACATTGGACCAAATCAATCTGTAACCCTGATAGACTTTCTCGATGGATTACCTTCTAAGAAATTGCATTAAGGAATGCACATACCTTGACAATTGCCAGGCGAACATTTTCTGGTAGAATTCCCCTCAATGCAACCGGAAGCAATTGTGTCATAAGCACGTGGCAGTCATGAGACTTTAGGTTTTGGAATTTTTTGTCTTCCATATTTACGATTCCCTTTATATTCGACGAGAAGCCAGTCGGGACATTGATACTGAAAAGGACTTCAAAGAAGATTTCCTTCTCTTCCTTAGTAAGAGCGTAGCTAGCACGCCCTTGAAACTGCCCTGGATGCATGCCATCTCTTCCTTTATGATGTTCCTGGTCCTCTCATGCTTCCCGTGTATCTTTTGACTTCCCATACAAGCCCAGGAAGCCTAGAATATTCACGCAGAGATTCTTCGTCAGGTGCATCACGTCGATTGCCGAGCGGACCACATGGACTTCCCAGTAGGGTAGCTCCCAAAACATAGATTTCTTCTTCCACATGGGTACACGCTTATCAGGGCCGTTAGGATCAGGTTGGCTGCCAGGACCCTTTCCAAAGATTACTTTTAAATCTTTGACCATATCAAATACTTCAGCACCAGTACGGATGACAGGCTTCCCCCGGGGTTCTGCCTTGCCATTGAAATGCTTGCCTTTTTTCTTTAAGGGATGCTTGGGCGGAAGAAAACGACGATTGTACGGGTACACATTCTTCCTACATTTGTCGAGATATATACTTTCTGTCTGATCCAAAATGTGCGTGCATGCATTGTATCCCTTGTTTGACTGTCCTGAAATGTTACTAAGAGCAGGCCAATCATTGATGGTTACGAAAAGCAAGGCTCGAAGGTCAAACTCCTCTTGTTTGTGCTCGTCGCACACACGTACACCTAGTTCGGCCCACAGCTGTAAAAGTTCATCAACTAATGGCCTTAGGTACACATCAATATCGTTGCCGGGTTGCTTTGGACCTTGGATAAGAACTGGCATCATAATGAACTTCCGCTTCATGCACAACCAAGGAGGAAGGTTGTAGATACATAGAGTAACGGGCCAGGTGCTGTGACTGCAACTCTGCTCCCCAGACGGATTCATGCCATCTGTACTCAGATCAAACCATAAGTTCCTTGCGTCACCTGCAAATCTCGGGAACTCTCTCTCGATTTTTCTCCACTGCCGACCATCCGCGGTGTGCCTCAACTTCTCGTCTTTCATACGATCTTCCATGTGCCATCACAACAACTTCGCATGATCTTTATTTCTGAACAGACGTTTCAACCGTGGTATTATAGGAGCATACCACATCACCTTGGCAGGAACCCTCTTCCTGGGTGGCTCGCCCTCAATATCACCAGGGTCATCTTTTCTGATCTTATACCGCAATGCAGTGCATACCGGGCATTTATCCATATTCTCGTACTTCTCACCGCGGTAGAGGATGCAGTCATTAGGGCATGCATGTATCTTCTGCACGTCTAATCCTAGAGGGCAGACAAGCTTCTTTGCTTCGTACGTGCTGGCGGGCAATTCGTTCTTTCTTGGAAGCATCTTCTTCATCAATACCAGCAACTTTTAGAATGACGAGTTAGTCACACCGGTCTCTGCCTTCCACTTCAGCAATTCCAGTGTGCTACCCAGCTTCTTCTGGCCATCTTCACAAGTTGGGTACAACAATTTGTTGTGGTCCTGTAACATCTGCTCGAACTGCAACCTCTCCTTTTCTGTGTCGCAACCTCGCCGTGCATCATAAATGACCCGGCCAAGATCATCAGCGGGCACATCTGGTTCCCATTCTTCATCCTGATCCTCTTCTTCATTGTCTTCCATTGCGGTATCAGCATACTCAGGGAACATAGATCGGTAGTTGTCATCATCGTTCTCTTCTTCTTCATCGTCGTCTTCCATCATAACCCCTCTTTCTCCATGCTTGGTCCAAACATTATAGCCCGACATAAAACCGGACCGAAGCAGGTGGCTCTGAATGACTCTTGAGGAAGTGTAATCCTTCTCATTCCGACATTCAACACATGGACAAAACATATAGCCACCACCATGCTTGTTCGCATCAGCTGCATCTCGAAAAGAATGCACGCCTTCTTTGTAAGCGGTTGTGCGTCGATCACCGTACATCCATGGATGGCTCATATGCGTTATACGACAGTATATCAAATACAATCACGATCCTAAAAATTAGTACCGCACGGTCTAAACGAGGAAATATAGTTGCTAACCTTTTAGAATAAGTAAAAATAAAGAGGAAGAGGTTTAAGCATGGCTCGGGCATATCATATCGTAGTTGTGTTCGGTGAACTGAAGCGACATCGCTCTAACAAACATTTCAACAAACACCTCTAGTGCATCCAAGAAAAATGGAGAGCTAGCACACACCCACACTCTTCCATCCAAGAAAAATGCAAGGAAGAGGGGAGAGGGGGGTTGTGGCCAATATATATAGGCAGAGGAATTTATTCCAGGTTTGAGACACAAACCGGGACTAAAGGTGGCGCACATGCGGGCTGCAAACCGCGTAGCCCTTTAGTCCCGGTTTGAGACACAAACCGGGACTAAAGGCTCCTTACGGGCCGGGACCAAAGCCTCGTGGGCGGCATTGCGATTTGGGGTGACGTGGCCGGGCCTTTAGTCCCGACCCTGATGGAGGCCGGGACTAAAGGGTCCAGGCCAAAGGCCCGTTTTCCACTAGTAGCTATGACCTTTGAAGTTGACGAGAAGGCTTACCTTCGGGTTACACCTTTGAAGGGTAACCATCGTTTCGGTATCAAGAGCAAGTTCGCTCCTCGTTATATCGGTCCTTTTCACATTCTTGCCAAACGAGGAGAAGTTGCCTACCAGTTGGAACTTCCTCCACATCTTCCCAAGGTTCATGATGTTTTCCATGTCTCGCAACTCATGCGTTGCTTTTCGGATCCCATCCGTGAAGTGGACCACGAAACGCTTGATCTCCAAGATAACCTTTGATACCGAGAATACCCTGTTCGTATTCTTGATCAAGCTGAGCGTACCACTCGATGTCGAAACCTCAAGTTTCTTAAAGTTCAATGGTCAAATCATTCTGAAAAAGAGGCAACATGGGAAAGAGAGGACCGTCTTCGACTTGAGTATCCCGTGTTATTCCCGACGACTTCCAAATCTCGGGACGAGATTATTTTGAGTGGGGATGAGTTGACACATCCCTGAATCCCTAATAGAGTTTAGCAAGTTTGTGCTCATGTCTTTTTCATTGCATCCAAGAAAATGAAATAAAGTCAAAAGAAAGAAATGAAAACAAGAGCAAACCCTAGCAACTCTATATTAAAAATAATTCAAACTAGGTGACAAATCAATGAACCCAAAATGGCCTTCTTAAAAGTTCATCTTTTCTGATAATTCTTGGAAACAAAATCTCAAGGGTGAAATATATTTTCAAAATGCTTTTAGCATTTTATTTTAATTGATAGAGTTGTGTCGAATATTGATGTACGAGTTGGGTTACATATGGACTTGGTATTGTAGTGTGGGTAGGATACATGTAGTGTCGTAGTCGGACACGTCGTACACTTGGCCTCTTATAAATGAGGAGGCACCCCCACATTGTAACCTAATGCCAACATAATAGCACAGACGTGTAGGGGAGTCGGCGGTGTGTGCCGGCGCCCGGGCGGCCGGGGTGCGGTATTGTGACAGTTTCACGGGGAGGAGCGCCCGTAGTCATGCCCCGGGGATGTAGCCGTATTGGTGAACCTCGTTAACAAATCTCGGTGTTGTGCTTGTGTGATTGCTTGGTCCACGGTAGATCGGCGGAGAGCCTCGAATTTATTTTAACAAGTGGTATCATGAGCAAGGTTCGATTTGAGGTCGTCAAAGGTTGATCTAGAGGAAGAACGCCGACAAAAATCTGTGAGAAGCGGTCGTGATAGGTGGCGAAGTTGGTCGGCGAGTTACGATTGAAATACAGATGTGATCGAGTTGTACAGAAGCAATCGGAAGCAGCGGATTGATTGGTCGTTCGCAGCGGCAACGGCAGCGACGCGTGCACCTCCAGCAGGAATCGGGAGCACAGTGAGATTTTTTTGAAAAGATATTTGTTCCTAGGGGCTGCTGCAATGTGTTGGAACATGAGATTCATTGGCTGCCATGACATGTTGATCTTGTGCATGGCAAAAGATTGAAAATTAGTCAAGAATTCATATGGTGGTAATGGTGTGGACGAAACTGCTTGAGTTGGTTGCACACATACACAAGAGACTACAGGGTCTACTTTGGGGTTCTTTGCTTCGTACGACGAGGAGATGGCGGGATGGAAGCAGTGGTGTTGTTTGACTGGCAGTTGAACGGGAACTAAGGATTACGACGTGCGTATATGGCTCGGAGGAGTCTGGAGCGCGTTGTGACAAGATCACGCATACACAGGGCGTCATAGCAATGTACGAAGAGATGTGCGGGCGGACAAGACGCAGGGTGGAGCATGGTTGCAGTCAGATATTTTTGACTGAGTCAGACTGGATTGTTTGACGGATCGACGGGGATGTCGGTCAAAGCAGAAGACGGTGGTCGGATCGGTGACGACGACGTAGGAGCGTTATGCTGATGGTGACCGACTTCTGGGCATGGAAACACGTGGTGTGGGCCTGGTGTCTTGTGTGGTTTCGACAAACTATGGCGCGGGGTTGATTCAAGGTGATGTACACACGGAGCTTGAAGTCGACAGGGAACAGGGTGAAGTGATCATCTACCATGGAGTCATGTTGAAGGTGGAGCTAGATTGAGGGGCTACGGTGTAAGGATCCGGAGATCGCAGCCTATTCAGCGGGAAAAGCGAGTGACACGTGGTTTGGACTGGAGCTCGGTGGTCCAATGGAAACATGATACTCGTCATCGGTCGGTGATGATTGGTGGTACTCTGGAGTGGGGGTTAAGTGGTGTGGGTTGGCAACCCTTGAGACTCGACCGGGACAGCGGAGGCTCGACGCGGTAATAGCGGAGAGGCGTGCGGTATGCTCGGGGCATGGAGATGGGCCAGGGCTCTGGTGGTCATACATGTGTTGACACAACAGATCGAATCAGGGAAGAAAATCCATCGCTGTACGCATCCGCATCCATCAGCAATTAGCAACGGCAAAGCAAAGCAACAACTAGCATTGGAATTAGTGTCAAGGGAGGCTGCCATCACGTGAATACCAGAAAGTTGTTCGGTTGGAATTTTCTAGTAGTACAAGCTTGTGTACTTGGGCAACATGTGAGAGAGCTCAGTTAATTTTTTCACAGGTCAGCCGTACAAAGAACCATGGCGCCAGTGGGCACCAGGTTTGATGTGGAGAAGTTCGACGGGAATGGAAGCTTTGGGTTATGGCAGACAAGGGTGAAAGATTTGTTGGCACAACAGGGATGCTTGAAGGCGTTGTTGCAGGAAGCCAAGCCAGTTAATATGGAGGCTGAGGACTGGGAGGAGTTACAGTTGAGGACAACCGGAACTATACGGTTGTGTCTGTCGGACCAGGTTATTTATCATGTGATGGATGAGAATTCGCGAAGAAGATCTGGGAGAAACTGGAGAGTCAATTTATGTCCAAGACTGCGACGACCAAGGTGTATCTGAAGCAAAAGTTGTATCGGATGAAGATGCAGGAGGGGTCGGATCTTGTGGAGTATATGAACGCCTTTAATCGAGTCGTGACGGATCTAGCACGCTTGGGTGCGACGATTGACGACGAGGATCAGGCAATTCTGCTTCTTTGTTCATTGCCATCGTCCTATGACCATTTGATCACTACTTTGACGCACGGCAAGGAGACCGTCAAGAATGAGGATATTACTGCGGCCTTGCTATCTTATCATATGAGAAAGAAGAATGCGATGGAAGTCTCTCATGGTGAAGGTTTGCTAGTCAAGGGTGAAGATTGGCGGAAGGGATATGAGGCAGGGAAGAACAAGAAAAAGAAAAAGAAAATACAGTGTCACAAGTGTAAGCAGAGGGGACATATTAAAAAGGACTGTCCAGAACTCAATGGTGGGTCAAGTGCTAATATGGCAATTCATGGTAATGACTCAGACAACAGTAGTGATGCCCTCGTAGTATCAGATAGGCGGTCAACCAAAAGTGAAGCGTGGATGTTGGATTCAGCTTGCTCTTTTCATGCGACACCCAACAAGGTGTGGTTCTCTTCGTACAAATCTGGTGATTTTGGTTTAGCCTATATGGGCGATGACACTGGTTATCGTGTTGCTGGAGTAGGTGACATTAAAATCAAGATGTTTGACAGAGTTGAGCGATGCTTCGAGGAGTCAGGCATGTGCCGGGGCTAAGGAGGAATCTAATTTCGCTTGGATTCTTCATGATGGTGGTATGGTATTCCGTTGTGATCGGGATAAGAAGACCATGGAAATCATGGAAGATGAGGTGACCGTGATGATTGGTGCGAGGACGGCTTCACATCTTTACAAGTTGCAAGGAAGCACTATTGCAGGTGGAGTCACGGAGACTGGAGTTGCAGGAGTAGCAGCAGGTTCCCACGGAGGCGGCGGGTCTCGGGCAGACTCGTCGGGTAGCTCTCGGTAAGCTGAAGAAGACAACACAAGTCCGGAGTACATGGAAGTTTGATGCACGGACAAATTCAAAGTGGTGGAGAATATTCGCCAAGGTGGAGTTTGTTAGAGTTGTGACGAATATTGATGTACGAGTTGGGTTACATATGGACTTGGTGTTGTAGTGTGGGTAGGATACATGTAGTGTCGTATTAGGACACGTCGTACCCTTGTCCTCTTATAAATGAGGAGGCACCCCCACATTGTAACCTAATGCCAACATAATAGCAGAAACGTGTAGGGGGAGCCGGCGGTGTGTGCCGGCGCCCGGGCGGCCGGGGTGCGGTATTGTGACGGTGTCACGGGGTGGAGCGCCCGTAGTCATGCCCCGGGGATGTAGCCGTATTGGTGAACCTCGTTAACAAATCTCGGTGTTGTGCTTGTGTGATTGCTTGGTCCTCGGTAGATCGGCGGAGAGGCTCGAATTTATTTTAACATTAATTATAAAAGTCACTGAAATCAATTATATATTTGCTTTCAAATATTTCAGAGTCCCATAAAATGTTTAAAACTTTATCTGGGTTTGTAAATATTCCAAATAATACCCTAGCATTATTCAAACTATTTTAGAAATAGTTTGGAGCCAAAAATAATATAAAACTAAGTCAGACAAGATAACACAGAAACTAAAAAAGAATGAAAAATGAAAAAAACTATACCTCGCTCAGGCCCAGCCCAGCTCCTCCCCTCCGTTCGTCTATCTTCAGCACGAGGTGCCTGCCTGGCCGCCGCATCACGCTACCGTGAAGGAGATAAGCTCCCGTAGCCTTCCCCCGTGCTCATCCCCTCGCCATTCGCCCCCTGCTCTCTCCCCACTCGGCCGCCATTGGAGCGAGCTCGTGCTCGAGCTCCCCGTCGCTCCAGTCCCCCTCCGCCTTGCCTGAGCCGCGCAGAAGAACCGCCTCGACCCCCTGAAGCTTCCCAACGAGCCACGCAAGCCCTCGAGCCATGCATCGAGCTATAGCCGTCATCTTCCTCCTTGGATCCCCGGAGTTTGCCGCCGTTGTTCTCCCTCCTCAGTCCATCTTCGAGCTCGATCTCGACCCCCGTGCAATCCCAGTGAGCCTAGGAATCTTTCCCCCTCGTTTCCCCCTCGATTCCTTCCTCGATCACCCGATTCCACCGGAGCCCGATGAGATTCGACGCGGGAGCTCGTCGCCAGTAGCTCTCCGGTGATCGGCTGGTCGTTCTGAAGCTACCAAAAATTTGAGTGCAACGCGTATATGTCATAGGAGCTAAGCCCTGCCTCTTTTAGCCATTTGTTCGATGACCTCGACCTAGCCCGAGCCCCAGCAGCCGCCGAGCTCATCGCCGGCGTCATCCCTGGCCATCTTAGCCCCTGCGCTGTGCAAAAATGGAACTGCAATCGTCTGCTCGTTCGTTTGGTGCCCTCCGCCGCTCATTTGGTCGTCGGAAGCAGAAACCCGACGCCCTCCGCCGTTCTGGTGGTCGCAAGAGCCTCGTCGCCGGTGGGTTTGACCCCATCGTCGGTGGGGTTGACTCCCCTGAGTCACTGGCAAGTGGGGCCAGCCCCCTGGCTAATTAAGATTAGTAAAAATAAAAATAATTATTATGTAAAAAGATAAACAGACACTGACATGTGGGTCCAGCCCTGTTAAATACCTAATTAGCTTAAAACTTAACTAATTTCTGGCCAGAGTCGCAGACCAGTGGGTCTGTAATGGCCCAGAGTGTAACTTGCCTTATTTGGAACCTTCTGTATGTGGGTCGATCTTGTCATTGCCATGGGAGATCAATGCATGTGTTATTTCATGTGATGCTTACCTTGTCATGTTTCCCTTTGCATGCATGCATCCTTATCATAACATGTCTCTTGTGTTGTTGTTAATGTGATCATGTGTATGTGGTGTGATGACATGTGATGATATGTGGTTCTGTGTGAAGTGTGTGGAGTGGTGCAATTGCAAGTAGTAGAAACTATGTTGGTTTGCACTAGGTTTCAAAACTTCTTCTTCTCTAATTATCTCAAGCTCAAGTTTCACTTTCTCCATCCGTGTTTCAAAAATGCCTATGCTTTAGTATGAATTGTGGTGGATGTGATGCTATGTATTTAGTGTTTTGAAACTATGTTTTAGTGGTGCAAATATTCACAAAACAGATCAATTAATTTTGTATTGTAAATATTTTTATGCTCCAAAAATTCCCTTTTATATTTTATTTAAATAGGTCATAATTCCTTATGACGAGGGGCATTTTTGTTTTATTTTTAGCTTCAACAGATTTGCCTGTGCGTATGTTTTGTCTCTGTTTGTTGTGAAAATAGAAAACCCCAGTGGGTTTTATTTTCTCTATTTGGCGCCTTCGAGTGGGCTCTCTCCCACTGGCTGGCCCAACTCCTCCTCGCGCGCAGCCCCTCCCTATAGACGACGTTCTCCTTCCTCCTCCTCCCGTCAGTTCGTCAGAGAGACACAGCATGGCAAACATCAACGCCGACTCACGGACGTCGAGGCCGCGCGTTCCTCACCTCCTCCTCCTCCTATATAGATCCCTTGGCATTCGTGCAAGGCCTAGGGTTCCTCCCTAGCCACCGCCACTTCTTTCCCCATCTCCTCCTCCCTCTCCCTCGTCGGCAGCAGGTAAGTGAGCGGCTCCTCCGCCATGGCCGTGACTTGAGGAACTCCTCGCCATCGTAGTCGTGCTTCTCCGCCCTCTCCAAGACTTCCGCGAGCACGCGGTACATCTAGGCGACCCATTCCCGTAGCCAGGAGGTGCAAATCTGCACTGCTACCCCTACTTCGACGACGGGTGCATCCTCTCCGACGATCTTCCCCGCCACGGCTTCTTCCACTCCTTCCTCTACTTCCTCTTCGACAGGCACAACGTCCTCGTCCAGTGGGTGAGCACGAGTCTTCCTCCCCCTTCCTGTCGGTAGATCTAGCGCATAGGAACCGTAGCATCGCCGCCGAGCATGTCTCTGTCACCGGCGCCGCCGCTTGTCGTCGAGCAGTAGATGTAGGCCTCCTCGAGGGGAGTTAGCTAGTGGAATGGAACCGTGGGAGCCCCTTCTCCCTTCCATCGACGAGCCGCAGTTCAATTTGGTTTATATCGTTGGCGTGGTGCTTCCCCTGTTCCGCCACCGCCGGGTAGAGGAAAGACCAGAGGGGTTGCTCAAAATATCTGAGCCCTCCTCTCTGTTAAGATCCAAGCGCATAACAGAGTGGTAGGTGGGTTTTGGTGAAGTTGATGGATGTGGGTTCAAGTCCCGCAGCGCGCACGCCTTTTGTATTTTTATTTCGGCACAGTAGCATCGGTAGTAGGTTTACCCTGCTCCCTTCCTTGTTTCTGTCAAGCCAGTGCAGGCTAGCCCAGTGGTGCTAGTGTTGGGGGTGATCCAGGGGCACTTGGGTTCGAATCCCCCCAAATCCTTTTATTTTTTTTTGCTTTCCTTTTACTGTTTTGCAATTGTTTGCTATGTTATTTGTTGTAGTGTGCTAGTCAAGCATGTGTAGTATTTCTTTTGCTTCCCAACCAGCAAGTTGTCCTTGATTATGTTGCTAGAGAGCATCTGTAGGTATATCTATGTGTGATGTATGTGTAGGTGATGCTAGTGTTTGTGTGAGCAAGCAACTATGTGCATGTGTGCTTGTGTGGTGCAAGCACCCCAAGGTTGTGTAGATGTATATCACCAAGTTGGTGTGTGTCTTACTCATGTGCATGGGTGTTGAGCTCATGTACTAGCTTCTGCAAGTGTGTGAGTGTGTGTATATGTGGGTCCCCACCCCACATACTTTGTGTGTAGTTGTAGGTGATCATGTGATAAATGTGTGGTGTGCATGTGTGTGTGTGTCACACATGCCCAAGGCATGGTGTGCTTTGATAAGCACTTATGACAAGCTTGTATGTGTAGATGTAGGAATGCATGATGTGAGTGTAAGTTAGTGTGTGTGTTTTAACTAGCATGTGTAGGTGCTTGATATATGTGTGCTTGATGTATGTGTGTGTGTGGTGGTGTGATAATGCACATGAACATGGGGTCCACCCCTCATGTGCAGCTATGGAGTGATGAGAGTGTGCAAGTGCATGAGTAGGTGATGATCTAGTGAGAAGCATGTGATATAGCACTATTTACCTCTATGTGATTCCATGTATATTTTCTTCTTAGCTTTGTGCCCATTTGTTCTATGCAAGTACCTAGGTATTATATATGTTTTTGGGGTGGAATCATCCCAGGACTCCAATGGTGTAATCAGATTTCCCGTTTGGAACACTTTCTGGGAATGTCATATTTCTGTTTTGTTCAATGTTTAGAGCTTGGTTCCATGTGATGTGATGAGCCCAAGAGATTGATTCCTTGTTGTGGCGATAGAGGGTGAATCCCTCTACATCATGATTGTGTTGTTTCATGCTTAGGAGTTTATATGTGCAAGTTGTGCCTAGTCAAAGTAGGCATGTGGCTGAAAATTTCAGCTTAGTGAAAATCTGTGATTTTCACTAAGTCTGAGAAACTGCTTTTATTTTCTTCCATTGTAGTTGTGCTTGCAAAAGTTCATGTGTTGGGAATCAGCCCCTGCAATCAACTGAGAAGTTGCAGCTTTTGTGTTTGTCTAGCTCTCTGTCAATTGTCATTCCTTTTGGCTTCCTGTAGATATTGTTTTGGGTGCTGTCAAAATGCTTCAGAGCATAAACAACCAGTGAGAATCTGAGAATTTCACTTAGTCCTTGAAAACTAATATTTTTGTCCAAGTTAGCAGTTGTAGATCTTTCCGTTTGTAACTTCCTTGTATTATCTTTTTGCTCGTGCTTGTAGATATTTTGAATAGTTTCTGCCACATATCTTATTTGGCACATTTGGGTGGCTGTAGGTGCTTTGCATGTAGCTCTCGAACTGCTATGATGCTGTTTAGAACAGATTGTATAGTTTTGTTGTTTTGATGCTTGTGAGTGCAAAGTTGATGGTGTGGTGAGTTTCTTTGCACCACCCCATCTATACTTGTTTGATTTGTGATGTGGCAACCTGGGAATACCAGAAGTATGACATGGGAGTGTGTTTGTGATGGATTTGATCCGTAGGACTCCATTTCTTGTTTCGTAGTTTCCGGGTGATTTGTAGCTCTGTTCGTAATGTTCCTTATATGTTTTTGCATCGTTTTCGCGTGATACATCTGTTCATGTCATTCTCCTGAATGTCAAGATAGCTTAGAGTGCAGTTCTGTCCAGAAGTTTGTATTTTCTTCTCATGCATGTGCAAGTGACTAGAATAGGGATGCATGCTACATTTTCATCTCATGCATCATGTGCTTGTTGCATCTTGTTGTGTTGTTGTTCATTGAATTCTATTTTTATGTTGGGTAGCACCGGGATTGGAGAGCGATTACGTGGATCTGGGAGAGTACGTGCATGACGAACAAGAGCAGTTCCAAGCTGAAGACATCACAGGCAAGATGATATGACCTTCATACCATCTCTAGTCTTGTTCTGCTTAGATTCACGTTTCCTTTGTCATCTGCTCGCTGCCTACCACTGAAATAATTGCCTCCTGATATTGCCATGAAACCCAAACACTTTCCTCTCCTAGCAAATATTGAATGGCTAAGTAGGCTTGCTCAGCTACTAATGTTAGCGTTGCTAGTTGCAGGTGCAATTGTCTCATGTGATAACATGAGTTTGATATCATTATGTTAAATCTGTTATTTAAACAATGCACCTATATACTTGGTATATGACGGGAGGCATAGCCTTTTGACGGGTGTTTTGTTCCATTATTGCCGCCATAGTTTCCAGCTACCGGTGTTAGATTCCATACTGATCGCTCCTAACATGTTCGAGGTTGTTAAGACTTGTCCGGCAGGACCCAACATTGGTGTTAATTTGCTAATCACTTAATAATAATCTACATAGGGAATAGCTACCCCGAGGAATCAATCAACAACCCAGGCCAGTGCTCCTCATGAGTGTTGGTCCAAACTAGAGCACCGTGCGGGGCCATCCCGGGGCAACTCGGGAGATTTCTCTCACCACTGTACGCTTCGCTTATCTGGTGTGTCCTGAGACTGAGATACGCGGCTCTTATCAGGGTCGTCGACACATCGCTAGGTCGTGCTAGTCTTGTCTTATATTAGCAACATATCTTGCGTATAGGAATCCCGGTGAAGCTTTGGTTCTCCCCAGAGTTGAGGTTTTCCTCTAAGGAATCCGACGAGATCTCGCGATTCGTGATAGAGGATTACTTTGCGGACCGTGACCGTTTGTGATGGACTAGTTGGAGCACCCCTGCAGGGTTTAATCTTTCGGAAATTCGTGCCCGCGGTTATGTGGCAACTTGGAATATTTGTTAAGATCCGGTTATATATAACTTGAACCTAATCTAATAAAATTGCCAACTGTGTGCGTAACTGTGACCGTCCCCTTCAAAGATCTCTCTTCGATCGCGAACACGGTGGGTTTACGATTGACGTAAGTAGATGTTCATGATCACTTAGTGATCAGCTAATCTTCGCCCGCTAGTATAGACCACCATCAATATCTAGTTACGTAAGTTTGCCACCATAAATGCTTAGAATGCTGCAATCTAAACACTCAACCTTCATTACCTATGAGGAGAACGACCGCCTGTACGTGAACTATCCAGATGACTGAGGCGTGGTCGTGATCGTGGGCAAGCATGCAGGGTAGCATAGCATTTTCTCATGTTACGTAGTCCGTAGCGGAACTACCTTGTCTGAATAAATGTGTGATGTAACTCTCATATTATCTATGAGATGCCAAACGATTCCCTATTTGTCATTCTATTATTATGTATGTGCTATGTTATCGTGCGTGCGAAACGCTTAGATGCGCTTCTTTCCATTTTGGGGCCTCATTCCCTAAATCGGAAAGGACCACATCTTAGTCGTTACAGGGTCCCACTGGTCAGGTTTGACTTTCAAACGGCCAGCTGACCTGCTGATGTCATGCTGATGGAATAATTCCAATTCTGATTAATATAAATCTAGAAAAATGCAAAACTTTGGAAATTCATAGAAAATTGATTATGACTCCAAATTTGACAAATAATATATGCAAATTGATCAGAAAAATTCAATGAACACAATGGTGCTACTTTCATGCATGAAAAAAGGTTATGAAATAGCATCAGGTCAAATCAATTAAATGATTAAGATAAATATGTTATTTCAAATAATATTTGAATTCAAATTCAAATCAACATCATTCTGTAAGTTTGATAACCACTTTAACCCATACTACATTTCATTTCGTGCCATGATCATGCATCATGATTCTTGCATATGATTGCTATTAATTGAATGTTGTTATTTCGGTAGGCTCTGCTCCTCCGGATACGTCTGAATATCCGACTCATGGATATTACCCCTCTACTGAGCAACAAGGCAAGCACCCTTTTGATCGTCCCGATATAATCCCATGTTTTTGCTCCTGCTCCCACTTATTGCATTAGGACAAAATAATTCAAATGCTTTACTTCGGTAGCTGAACCTATTCCTTTGCATGACCTGTCATTGTGATAGTAAATAGCCAAACCATGGAACCTAGCATACCTGGTAGTTGCTTGAGCTGTGATGTGTTTATTCCTCTATGATTGCTATGCCTAGAGTTT
Source organism: Hordeum vulgare subsp. vulgare (assembly GCF_904849725.1). Taxonomy (NCBI): domain Eukaryota; kingdom Viridiplantae; phylum Streptophyta; class Magnoliopsida; order Poales; family Poaceae; genus Hordeum; species Hordeum vulgare. The sequence goes on along the minus strand of NC_058521.1, from coordinate 289,662,237 downwards.
TGTCAGGTATGTTTCATCTGGGTGATGAACATGAATGGATGAATGTGTTCTAGTGACAAGGAATAAGTGTGGCACCTGATTTGGTAAAGGTACCGATGAAAGGCTATGTAGGAGTACATGGTGGGTTGTTTCATTGGAACCGTCCTTAGGAACTGAGTTCCGTGTATGTAATCCAAGACGTTGGGATACTTAATTGACCCTCTCTACTTATTAATCGCCTAATACTCGGTCCAGGAGTTGCATGTAGTTTCTGGTGTTTATAGTCATGCTGGAGGCCGTGCATAGTGCTGACCTTAGAGGTGGGCTATGATGCGGTAGGCAGTGGCATGGTGTACCAGGGCTTGGGAACCCTGCGCACATAGTCTGGGGCCGTGGCGCAAACCCCGGTCGTACTTCCGTGCGGGTTACTCTCAAATAGGCGATAAACCTGGACTAGGTATTAGCATGGTTAACGGTCGTGGCCGACTCCCTCGCTGGGGTTCCGCTTGAAGGTTGCCGAGGCGCATGACGTGCACATGGCGATAAGTGGCGAGAGCGTGTGTGAATAAGTACACCCCTGCAGGGTTATGATCTATTCGAATAGCCGCGTCCGCGGATATGGACTACTTGGAGACATATGGTGTTCATAGACAACTTTAATGGCTACTCATAAAAGTATCAAGATAAGTGTGAGTGTCTTGGATGACATTTCGGTAGGAAGGCGGGAATGATTCCATGATGGTGTATTGTTGTGGAGTTAGTGGACTCGTGTGCGAGAAATCAAAGTTGTTAAAACTATTTAAAGTTGTAGTTTAGTCTAGCCAAGAGTCAAAACTGGCTTGCTGCATGAAACACCAGAACCCCCTTCATTGATACCTGAGCATGAGTAGATAGATCTGTTCCAAAGTCTTGCTGAGTTCTTTTGTACTCATGTTTGCTTAATATTTGTTGCACAGGATAACCATGAGCCAACAGGTGGGTTCATTCCATACATCGATGATGACGAGTAGCTGGTGTCCCAGCTACAACCTGGCCCCTTTCAGAAGGGATCTGTAGATAGTCACGCTTTATGCCTTATCCTTTCATCAGTCTATACTCAAGACAACTTTTATGCTTCCGTTGGTACGTATGACTTTGAGTGTTGGGTCGTGTGACCCCTGCTTGTATGAACATATTATGCAAGACTCTTCCGAGACTTCTAAATAAATGTCGTGATGTTGTATGGTTATGTTGTGATGCCATTGTTGTATCTATGCATATCTAGTATGTCATGCGTATGTGTGATGCACTATGATATGTATGGGATTCGACACCTAGTCGTATGCCTTAGTAGCTCTCTATAACAGAGAAATGCCCCTTTGTGACTCCACCGAGCCTTGGTAGTTCGCTACTGCTCCGGACACATTGGTTGACCGGCATGTATCCTTCTCAGTTGTTGTGTCTGTCCCTACGGGGAAATGTCACGCGGTGTAATGGAGTCCTTGTAGCTTGCTACGACTCGTCTACACTCGCTTTGGACCGACACCTACTTTGCAGGGTTATGTATGCATGTCTCCGTCCAGTCAAACACTTGAGTTTATGACTAGATATGTCGACCCGGGTTTGGAATGCTAGCGACACTAATGCATGCATGAGTCAAAAGGCACAAACGGTCCCGACTAAGGTAAGGTGGCAGCTGTGGGGATAACCATGCGTTAGACCGGAAAGGGATGCAATGTGTTACAGGCTGGATTCGTATGGCTTAGCATCGGGGTCCCGACACGCTAAGACGCCCGGCTACGGCTTGTTATTTATTTTTTGAATTTTCTGTGGTGTCGCTAAGATGCACGACTGCGGCTTGTTATTTATTCTATGCCCCTTTTGTGGTGTGGCGAAGACGCCCTACTGCGGCTTGTTATTTATTTATGCCATTTCTATGGTGTCGCTAAGACGCCCGACTGCGACTTGTTATTTTTTGTATGCCGTTTATGTGGTTTCGCTAAGATGCCCTACTACGGTTTTTTATTTATTTTATGCCCCTTCCGTGGTGTCGCTAAGAGGCCCCTGCGGCTTGTCATTTATTGATGCCCTTTCTATGGTGTCGCGATGACGCCCGACTATGGCTTGTTATTTATTTTATGCCCCTTCTGTGGTGTCACTAAGACACCCGACTCCCGCTTGCTATTTATTTGATGCCCTGTATGAGGTGTCGCTTAGACGCTCAACGGTGGTAATTTACTTACGTGTTAACCTTTCGAGGAATCGCTCGAGACACCCGATCGGTGCATCTTATTTTTCTGTTTTCGGATATCTCGGGAGGATTATCGCCCGATTTATCAACTAACTTAAACTACTACTAACCCCTCTATTATGATAAATAATGTTCGGAACCATGCATATTAGAATTTTGCTGCATGCATCTCATCTTTTGTGCAAACTATTTGCGAGTACTTCTCGAAGTACTCACTCAATTGTTGATGTGGCCAGATATGGATGAAGGAGACCTCATCGATGAAGAATGCGATAGAGAGTGTGACGTCTAGAGGAGTCCCAGTCAGTCTTATGATCTTGGAGTCTGCTGCTGTATTATTCCATCGCTTCCGCCACCATGAATAAACTGTCAAGCCTCACTCTGACGCTTGGCACGTATTAGTACTTGTCACATCACATTCCTCTGATGTGACGTGTCCCCTTTATTACGAGTAGTAGAGTTATCCCAAAACCACTGTAACATATTTGTCTGTGTGAAACTTGGACATGTTATAATAATTTGTAGAGAGACCTCCGCTCTACTTTGTTTAATATCAAATACTACCGGTTTTTCTATATGAAGATGAGTCTATCAATGTAAATATTTTTCTACACTATTGACAAACATGGCTGATTTCCAATAAATCATTTTAATTGGAAACCGGTCCTAACAATTGTCTACCGTGAGGAATATGATAGCCATGAGGAATTTAAGAGTTCAAATTCCGACTGTTGTTGTGCTTAGTACCAACTATCCCAAACGATGTTATCCTTACAATGGCGATTTTATTAGGGTCATCTATGTCTTTTCATGTCAAGTTGCACCCTAGCTATAAATAGCCCCCCACAACCACTAGTAGGTTGGCTGCTCCGAGAGAGATTGACAAGTCTCATTTAGAGAAACCCATCCTGCAAGGAATTTGAGAGAAAATCATTAGTGAGGAAAAACATAAGACTCCAAACACCTAACACCTAAAGTTATTGAGCCTCAGTGAAGAGATTGTTCTTGTGTGGGACCGACCCATGTTCCTGTCGGTCCCGTTGGATTGGGGGTATCAAGGCACGTTTGCCCGCGTACCCAAGCACACCTTGTGCTTGAACCGAACATGATCCATCTTCATACCTCATGACCATGGTCCTAGCGAGAGCACCCACCTCGCGAGGTGAATCCCTACGGATGTTCTAGGGCACCATGCAGAGCTCTGCCTCGCCAGGAGGCCTCCTGGGACTAACCTCGAGGCTCTCGTGGATAAAATCTATCAAGGATGGCCCGGAGGGTCGGGCAGCCCTACGGTATCCCGTGGGTCACGAGTGTCGGGCGAGGCGACACCAGCAGGTGTACAAGCGGGTGGGTATGAGGAGGCTTTCCCCTTTTGTGCTAAGGGAGACGGGGCACCGTTAGTTCCCAAAGAAATCCCTAAAGTCTGTCCTCTTTGATGCAAGAAGACCAGGACGGGACGATCGCTGGGGTAGGAGGTTGTCCTCGATGCCACCAGCTCTTCACGGAGGAAGCTTTTGCAGGCGGCGACCGTTTTTGGCACGATAGGCTGCGATCATGCCCCCTTCAAACTGGTTGTTGTGGCAACCCTTCCCGCCTAGTTTTTCGGAGAAAGAGGAGCGGGGCCAACATAATGGAGGATGGGCCGCCACTGTTGGGATAGCACTCTAGTAACCCCGGGCGCACCCATCTAATAGAGACAAGCATGAGTAGGGTCTTACACCATGACGTGGCTAGAACCTATGTAATACACCCATGTCCACTGTTATTCATCCTTAGCTTGAACATGCCAGGGCGCCGCCGTGAGGTAGCACTATAGAGTAAGACAAATGGACTAGCGCACCCAAGAGTTCGAACCTTTTCAGGTCCCCAGAGCCCTCATTCTGACATTTGGCGCACCAAGTAGGGGAATGTTGCGGTTCTTCTGGTTCCTCTCAGCTCCAGCTCTGCCCAATCGAGGGTTGACTCCCATCATGTTCGTGTTGACCATCGGGCGGTCCATGTCGCCAAAACTATGTTGGTTGGCCACAACAGCGACGACCGCCACCACTCCATAGGCAAAGCGACTAGTGTTGTTGCCGAACCTATTGGCCGCGAACAACAAGACTCATTCTTCCACCCCTCCATGCAGTCGGAAAGATGCACCGCCATGGATTCCTCCACCCATGCCCACCTTGTACATGTGAATGCGCAAGTTGTGCTGCTCATGGTGTGTGAGGTGCTACGCAGCCGCCCGACGAATGCCGGCTACGACTCCTAGCTCGGCCGCATCACTGATCTCGTCATGGTCGCTGGAGAAGGCCCGACAACATCCCACTTGCTTCGCCCATCTCTATCTTACGCTGGTGATGTGTCTAAGGGATCTCGTTTGCCACACCTCCTTGTGCAACGACCAGGTCGAGCGCTGGCGCCATGCGCGCCCGCTCGAGCAACACGGTGGAGCCCCTCCACAGGCCTAAGATGAGGCCAGCTGCTAGGTCATTTTCCACACATAGTCGGATGCACGTGAGGTACTCGAGTCGCAACACCAGCATTAGGACCAGATCATCCAAGATGTCGCGGCGCCGAGCGCCCGAACAAGGTCACCCTCTCTCGCGGCATGCTCGACCCCATGGAGTTCCTCCAGCTCTATGCACTTAGCATCGAGGCGGCTAGCCGCAACGACAAGGTTATGGCGAACTGGTTCCCTATGGCCCTCAAGGATGGTGCATGCTCACAGCTTGTGAACCTACATGAGGAATCTATAACCTCATGGAGAAAATTTTGTGAGCAGTTCGTCGCCAACGTCAAGGGCACGCATGACCGCCGGCTTTCTGTCAACGACCTGCGGTGCGTGAAGCAGCGCCCGAGGGAGACCCTGTGCATGTACACCCAGCGTTTCAGCCAGGTGCGCTACAAGATTACACGTGCCTCGGACAAAGACATTATCATGGAGTTCTCCAATGGTGTCACGACGTCCGCATGTGTGAGAACCTAGCCATTAACGACAACCTAAGAACCACCCTAGAGCTGTTCAACATCGCTGATAAGTGCGCCAAGGATGAGGAGGGCTGCATGTTCATCCGCGACAACACCGACGCAATGCCCAATGATGGCAAGGCAAAGGCCGAGGATGTCAATCTGAAGGGCCCCGTAATGCTCTTGGCCGAGCCTGAGCCGAAGCGCGGCTGCGACCATGACATCCCCGAGAAGGACCGTGGTTCGCTCAGTGCCTTCCACAAGGTACAAACTCACATCAAAGAGGACTGCGAGGAGCTCATGTCCTTCCAACATGAGCATGCTGGTCGGCGCCCGTACCGCAACGTCCACGGTACCGACCGTGGCGGCGGCCACGGAGGAGGCAAGTGGGACAGCCGCAATGGCAACCCTCGCTAGGACTGGCGCAAGCAGCCCCGCAAGGATGCTTGGCGTGACCGCCCTTGTAAGGATGCGTGGAGCGAACTGTCTCGCGAGGCACGCCCCCAAGACAACACGACTCTTTTGTCGCTGCCCCCGCCGCCCAGGATGGTCGACAATAACAAGCGTGAAGAGGAGGCCGGGGGCTATCAAGAGCCCCATGCAGTAGACTGCATCCTTGTGGGACCCACTCCCCTGGTTCGAACTACCTGTTCAAGCAGTTCTCTCGGGAGGTGAATGCTGCCCTGCCAAAGCCGGAAGCCGCATGGCCCCTTAAGTGATCACAATACACCATCACTCTCGACTGCAAGGACGGCCTTCGGTCCACGGTCGCCGTAGGCGTGCTCCCCATGCTTTGCACCCCCACCACCAGCAATGTCTCTCTCACCAAGACCCTCATCGACGGAGGCGCCGTTCCAAACATGCTCTCTGTCAACACCTTTGAGACACTTGAGGTGCCTTACGACCAACCGATGCCTACCAGGCCATTCTCAGGAGTGACTCACATTCTACTATTCCCCTAGGGCAAGTTCGCCTCCCAGTGATCTTCTGCACACGCGACAACTACCACACCAAGCTTATCGACTTCGACATAGCGCACATCAGCCTACCATAGAATGCAATCTAGGATACCTGTCACTCGCCAATTTTATGGCAGCAGCGTGCCATGGTTACAACATCTGCAAGATGCATGTGTGCAGCAGCATCATCACCATCGCCTGCGATAAAACGATGTGGCCCGTTCTCTAGAGCGCACCTAAAAAGTTGTTGTGGCCGAGCATTCGGATTGTGAGGGAGATGTTGGGCACCTCCAGGAAGCTCCCTCAAGGAAGAAGCAGTCGCTATCCACCCAGGCTCCGTCGAGGCGGCAAATACACCGTCCGATGCTGGCACAACGAGCACTGCACCCGTGGCCAACGGTGGCCTCCCCGGGGCATTGAAAGGCGCGCTTGGAAACACCTACAAGTCAAGCTCGGGGATTTCCAATTGGAAAGCATCCGATCTGACCAGCGTGATGAAGGAGGTACTTGGGAACCACTTGGCGGAGTGCGTTAACGCGAGCCCCCGTGAGGAGGGAGTATGACGTCACGCGCCAGGGGCACAAGAGTTCATCACCCAAGATATTGACAAGCTGCATGAGGCACGTGCCATGCACGGCAAGCACGGAGCGCGATGCCCCGCTAGCACAACCGCCACCCCGAGAAGAATGAGCAGGTGCGGATGTGCATCGTCACCATGGGGCTCAATAGGGACGACTCACGGGACTCCATCGGGCCGTTGCATGCTCACAGTAGCCCCACCACCAGCCGCGCCCATATACCCTTTGGCATGGTAAACGCTGTCCCCCTCCTTTCCAAAGGCTAGCGTGGCTATCGGGTGCCATGCGAGCCACTGAGCCCTGGCGAGCCCTAAAGATCTCAGCCATAGGTCGTCCCGGAATGGAGAGCTTCCACGGTCGGCCTCGCCACGCCTCCTGATGCCCCTACAGTAGCGCGATTTCCACATTACTTTTGAGTTGTTGAATTAAGGGCACCTATCGGGTTGCACATGCCTCGAGCCAGCGAGGTTTCGTTCTTGCAGCATACTTGTTTTTTGGTTGTGTATCGAACCTAATTATCGTTTGGTCGACTTTATGTTGATCTCCTAAATCTTGTATTTGATGTTTCAATGCTGCCTGAAAACACCGTGCCCTTGTGATCATCCCCTTGGCCGTCCCTGCTTGATGTTTCAAATCTTCTATGTGATGTTTCAATGACTGGGGGCTGGACACCGCGTGTGTGATCGGGTCCGTCCCAATAGTCTTGGTAAATTTGAGGGACTGCAATCTTTCTTGCAGGCCAGCCCCCAAACATGACACCTCACCAAGGCCCTTGTTGTCCCGTCCTCTCGTGGGATCGTCACGGGTGTGTAAGTAAGGGCACGACCAAATCTATATGGTGGCCAACTTGGACATTCACCACATGCTCTGTGATATTCACTTGAATATTTCATGGGGAAATTGACATGGCGCCTCCATTGAGGTCCATCGTTGCAAGATTGCTGAGCCTGAGCAACCGAGTCATGCCAGGCGGGCTGGGCCCGCTCGTGCCACCTCGATTGCTCCCCAAGTGCCTCATGTCATCGCATCATGATCCTGGGATGATGCCCGGCGCACATCACCATGAGAGTTCTGATGACAAGGTGGGTACTGAGCTCCGCGAGGCCCCCGCGTCACCCCTTGACACGGGTCGCACGGGCCCGCGACTGCTCCAAGGACAAGGTGCAACTTGCCTGAGTGCCGCGAAAGCGGCTCCGGATCTTTGTACCTAGTACCCTCGAAGTCTCCGCTCGTGACCGTCTCATGTAAGAATGAGGTGGCGCTATACATGCCCCGGAGCCTCCAGGTGCGGCACATCTTGGTCTCGAGAGGACTCCCGCCCAAGCCAAGTGGAAGCCACATGTTGTGTGCTATCACAAAAATAGTCGACCCATGAATATGCCCACATCAACTAAAAGCTTCATGCTCTCCGCTCGCGGAAAATGGGCGAACCTCGACTAAGCCCACGCCGATTGGAATCCCCATGCTTTGTGCGGGTGGATGAAACAACTGAGGGCGCCTCATAGGCCGCAAGAACCTCAGGGTGAGTTGCAACATACATGACTCCTTCCGAGAACGGTGCTCCTGTGCCTGACACCCACTAGACGCCCCTTGGGCCATGCGCACACGGGGGACGGACGCGGTGCCGGTGATCGGCTTGGTCCCTTTGCGATGGTGTCCGTGCTCGGCTCGACCCCTTCACGACGGTGTTGGACTCGCGCGCCACCCCGCCAAGTCCCATGGTATTTTGTCTCCTCGCGTGGCACCCAAGCACTAGCCAGCGAGCGCACTTCGTTAGAAACGAAGCTTATGTGTGCGAGGCTCCTCTACGGAACAAATTTACCGGACGACCTGTGGGGACCCCGACTTATGCGTCGAGATTGCCAAATGCACGTGTATAGTGATCCCAGAGATCAATGCTCACTGAACACAGATACTGAATAACAAGAGTCTTACATACAAAATTAATGTCTGATACAATACCGGACCATCACGGTGAATTCTTACATAGAAAGGGCCAAGAAGGTCAATCACACCAACACAACTACTAGCGGAATACTTAGTAGTAAAGGAGATCCCATACCACCAGCCTTCTCCAACATGCATTCTGACTCGGAAACGCCCTAGTTCGCATGTCCGTCTCCGGCGACAAATTCTTCTCCATACTCTGGTTCTTCCATGTCTGGTCAATAAAATAACCAGTGGAAAGCCAATCAGTTCATTGAATGTACTCGCGAAGAGCCCATGAGACGGATAATGTAGTTGGTACGATAATAAAGTAATATGCATCCTTTGCTGAAAGCAAGTTTTGGTTGTAAATAAGCATGATCAATTGCTTGTATGGACATGCATCATAACTAGATGGTATTCATAAGAACAGGTCAGAGATATCAACATATCTGCTGAGGGTTAAACACCACAGATTCACCCTATATGCCAAGTCACCAAACTTGTCATACCATCTGACTCAGATAACAACTTTATACACACACACATGGTTTATGTGGAAACGACTGGATGTAGTTTAAGCAGGATTACCGAACTGTCCTTGACTGTGGACACGGCTATTCGATGAGTTTTACACTCTGCAGAGTTTGTATGTTGTGCCCACGAGATCTGGGGAATTTCCGTGTCATCCATGACTCGCGGTATATAACATACCCGAGGTAAGTACCCGATCATTGCATTTCCCCTCATGACACTAGACAAAGAATCCACTGAACTCACATGATGTACGTCCTACGGTGTGCCCGGAACATGTAAAAATGGCATTGTCGACCCACCTGGTATGACCCCATCACGAGAGTGACCATATCACTCCCGCCATCAGTAATGCGGGCTCCTTGTTACCACCGACCAAAGTAATCAACAAAGCCCCGTCCCAAAAAGGCGTATCGTGGTCACACATGTAAGGTTGGGACGGTCGACACATCATAAATCTAATCCATTTCCGAAACCACTCACACAAAACCTTTCCTGTACACCACTTCTTTCTCAAGTGGTCATCCAGCTCAACACCATCACCCTTGGGCATTAGTGGCACGTGACGTGGTTCTCGAAAAACATTTGATATCACCTTAGTGTTATCATCACCATGCATATGCTCATCCTATGCATAGCACTACTACTACTTGTCAAAATTTTATCTTCGTGACCCTCATAGGTGGTAGGGTCATGCTCAAATGCAAGAGCCCCAGAGGAGCCATCTGGAACATACTACCGAGGAGTTACCAAATATTTCATGATCATATGCACCGGAATAAAGTATTCAACATGGCACACATAAAAAAATGTTTTCTCAAACATGGTCAAAGGGCTACTTGCCTTGATCAACTAGGTATCTGGGGTCTTCAAGGTCTTCGGGTCCAAGTCCTTTTTCAAACACGTGATCTATCATTGTAATAACAATAGTAATAAGAACACTCAAAAACAGGGCACAAACTCATATTAAAAATGTTATACCTATTCTAAGAAATTCTATCTTTAGTATTAAAAATGTTTGTTTCTGTTTTTGAAGTAGAAAGGTATTCTTAATGTCTCATTAGTAGGAGCTAAAAATACCAAAACTAGGCATTTAATTAATGTTATGGGTAAAAGTCTTTACAAAAATTGACACAACAACACTAATCAATTCTACAAATTTTTAGAGGAATTATGGTGGAAAAATATTAGAATTTTATTAAATATTTTATCCTGTAGAAATAATCTAAGGCTCCACATTTCAAAATGAAGAAAAGGGGTTCATCCCCCAGCTCGGTAAGGCCAGCAGCTGGGCCGGCCCAACTGGCCAACCGGTAAGCTAGCCAACCACCCACCCTAGCCGCGCGCACCGTCAGGTTAAAACCTAACGCGTGGCCCCCTGCGTTCAGCGACAGAGAGGGGTAGAGGGGGAGAGACTGGCCACCGACAGGTGAGACCCTCCTGACAGGGTCGTCTTCCACCTCCAAACAGAGAGGAGAGGAGGCACGCCAGCGGCGGCTCTGACGTCCTCGAGGCCAAGTGAGCATAGAAATGGGCTCGTGGCGTCTCCGCCTACCTGGTAGTGGTCGAGGTACCGACGGGGAGGACCTGTGTCACCGACAACGACGAGACTGCGGTGGAGGAGTTTCGGGTTTGCGGTGCAGAAGGGTGTTCCGAGCAGGGAGAAAGCTGGGGGAGTGGAGGAGGTGGTTCCTGAGCTTGGTGTGGTCATGGGGGAAGTGAGAGGAGCTGGAGAGCAAGCCTGTAGCCCGAGATCGACATAGCTCCGAGGCGGTGGTACCTCGGTCGATCCCGAGCACTGAGGCTCTCCTTGCTCAAGTGTGGGTGCTAGGGGCTAGATTGAAGGTTGGGAGGAGAGGAATGAGGTGGTAGAATGACAGGGGGAGCCTATTTATAGGCTGGCGATGGGGCACGAAGCGCCGGAGTTCCGGTGGTTTTCGCCATGGCTGTAGGAGAGGGAGAGAGGGCTCGGGGCTGAAACAACGGTCTGTGGATGTGATTTAGGACCGTGAAGACGGAACGGGACGAGCGGGGGCGGCTGTGCAGGCATGCTGCGGGGCCGCGCCCTCCTGACCTAATCAGGCACGGGCGGGCATGTGTCGCCTGAGTCAGTGCAGTGGGGAAGAAAGGAACCCTGAGGCTTCCCTGAGTCGCGTTGTTATCGGGGGCGAGGTGAAACATCCAGGCGAGGTGAGAACCGGCTGGCGCTGGCCTTCCTAGCATAGGGTGTGCCCTGTAGTGCGTCCAGAGCACAATTTGGCAAGCCACGGCATGCTGGCGCACTCTGGCACGCTTTGGCCTTGTCTGGCATGTCTGTGGGGTGGGTTTGATGCCCCCTGGTTTCTAGGATCCAAGAAGATCAATGCTGGTCAAAGGGAGGTGCTTAAAGAAGCTTTCACAACATTGAATCAGGAGCTAAATTGGGTTTTTTTCTTACTCACTTTGAACCAAGGAGTGTCCACTCGTCTACAGTTGAGGAGTGGTGCTGGCAGTCTGTGCTAGGAGTTTGGAGAGAAGGGAGCGGGTGTAGAGAGTGCTAGATGTTGTTTGACCAATCTGGCTGAAGGTGTTTGATCTGTGTTTGGGCCAGGTAACCTTTAGCAATGAGGCTGAAAGTTAGGATGCTCTACCAAATTTGAGCTCCATTGGACAAGTTTGGCAATGCAAACTTGAAAACACCCCTAAATGGATAGTTCTGCCTTATTAATAGGAAATGTATGCAAATTAATCCCCACAAATCTAATTCTTGGCACGGTCTCCTCATTTGCTGTATTGACCACACCTGCAAAGCTTTAGGCCATTTGGACAAACTTTGTAATGTAGAGTTGATTCCACTTGAATTTGGACAGGAATGGTTTTAGGATTATTTGGTGAACCAAACCACCTTGGAATGAAGTGAAACTTGGCATGATCACCAAATATATCTTGGGGAACATGCTAGAAATTTCTGGGAATTTATTGAGAATATTTCCTTTGGAAATATTTAAAAGGTCAAAAGAGACAGAATAGTTTTTCAAAGGTTTGCTCAAATGTTTTGAACATAAATAGGGGTTGAAAATATTATATATGGAAAATATAGGTCATCGGAGTATCTCCAATTTTTATCAGATTTTTGGCCTCAGAAAAGGACATGCAGATAAAATAGGAAAATACTTTACAAAATAATTATTTTATGATTTTGGAGAGTTATAATAGTGCTAGAATCAGAATACAATCTTTGGGTGAAGGCACCCCCTTGAAATGAGGGAGTTGTAGTGCAAACCCCAAAGCAAGGTTTTGAATTAAGAAAAATGAGAAAAAGGATTTATTAGTGCAAATATTATGTTATAAAATTATTTTTAGATCCATACACTCAAGCATACGAACAATCAATGAAAACCATGGCACTCACATCATTTACTTAAAAAGTTGTAATTAAATCGAAATTTGAAAAGACTACGGTTGAGGCAAAGTGAAAACAGGGTGTGACACGGTCTGGCAGGTCGTGCCGAGAGGGAGACAAGCTACTAGCATTGTAAAGCACTAAAGGTGATTGAGGAACGCACGGGGCTGGCCCTTGCCAGCATAGGGTGCAAAGTCAAGCAAAAAAAGTGACAGTGCGGCGCATTCTAACGAGTTGGTCAGATGGCTCCGCACGGCCCCGTGGCCCCAGGTAACATGGCGTGGCATGCTAGCGGAAGCTGGGCCCGACACAGGGGCTGGATCCTAGCGACGCAGAGCGCTGAGACAATCTCAGGGAAGGGGACAAACCTAACAGGTAGAGCTATGAGCAAACTCATTTTCGGCAGATATTAACTTAAGGCACAAGGGGCATACTCCTTCTGACATGCCCTCGCGAGGCGAGCACGTTTTGGGTGCCTCCAGGATGCCTCGACCTCTATCATCGCTACCTCCAAGATGTCGCCCGTGATGCCACCTCCGCGTAGTCCGAGTCCTCCTTGACGCACGCGCCTCAGGAGACATCGCAATCTTAGCTCCCGAAGGAAGTGCTGCTTCCGCCGTCGTCAACGATGGAACTACACCCGCTGCTACCGCTCTCCTTCCAGTAGTCCAGGCGGTCACCGGCTCTCCCAGCTCTCTTCACGAAGAGTGTGGCGACCCTGTTGAACTTGATGTAGAGGACATGGCCCTACTTCAAGCCACGGGGGAGGGTGAATGACTTCCACCCCCGTGCCAGGTACAAGAAGGTGCGGGTGTAAATTTGGTTGCCATCCATGAGGGCCCGTCGCAGCAACCATCTGGCTGCAACCATGTTCCAAAGGGGGTGTGCTCTGCCATCTCCCTAATGAAGCAGCCTGGGAGCTATAACCAGATAAGATGTTGGCAGTCCATCTCCATGATGAACTGGTGGGCCGCGTTCGCAGAGTGGTTCCATGATAGTGGCGGCTGAGGAGTCGCGTTGTTCCTCATTCCCTACCTGCGGCCGGCTCGCCCCCACGGCTGCATCCGTGGGCCCAGCCTCCTCCTCGAATGCCCGAGCCAGTGCGGGTCACCGGTGAGGCATGCCTACGCCCCCCGGGGAGGCATTGTAGGCGTGGTGCCGGACGTGCAGAGGCGGCCCCGCCCCCTCGCCAAGTGCGACGCCTCTACCTCTTCCGCCAATGTCTTTCCCTTCCGATGCAGAAACAAACAGGAAAGAGATACGAGAGTAAGGAAGATGAGCCCAGGGACCCCTAGGTTTCCTATTTATAACACTAGCAAGAGACCGGCCTACGCCCCCTCGCCTTGACGAGGCGCAACCAAGGAAAAGGAGAGGAATGATGGCCCCGTGTCATGCGCAGGCTTTACGTCAGCCTGCGCACATGCCGAGGTGTTATGGGGAAGTGAGGGCATACCATGTTCCATCGCGTCCCATGAGTCCCGCTTGTACCAAATGCTGTTGGGGCACGCGCTGTTTCGCCCTAACAGCTGGCGAGATCGCGCACATCGCAAGCCCGGGGCTATGGTCGGGCCCATTGGACCGGGGGTATCCAGGCCCGTCTACCCACGGGCCAAGGCGCAACTTGTGCCGGGACCGAATATGATCCGTCTTCAGACCTCATGACGAAGGTCCTCGCGAGAGCCCCCACCTTGCAAGGTGAATCCCTACAGGTGTTGTTGGGCATCGCGTCAAGGCCCGTCTCGCGGGGAGGCCTCCCGGGGCTGCCTTCGAGCCTCTCATGGGGCGGATCGATCAAGGTTGGCCTGGCAGGTCGGGCGGCCCTACTGTGTCACATAGGTGGCGCGTGCCACACCACGCAGCACCAGGAGGCGTACAAGCGGGCGAGGATGAGGAGGCTTTACCCTTTCGTGCTAAGGGAGCAGGGGAACCACCAGTTCCCAAAGCAATCCCTAAAGTATTTCCTCTTTAGTGCATGAACACTAAGACGGGAGAATCGCGAGGGCAGGAGGTTATCCACGAGCCCACTAGCACGTCACGTGCAGGCGGCGACCCCTTTTGCCAGGATAGGTTATGATCCTGTACCCCTTCAAAATGGTCGTTGTGGCAACCCTTCCCGTCTGGTTTTCGGGGGAATAGGACCGGGGCCAATATAAGGGAGGATGGGCCGCCACTGTAGGGATAGCACTCTGGTAACCCCGGACGCACCCAACTAACCTAGACAAGCAGGAGTATGGTCTTACACCGCATGGTGGCCCCAATCTGGGTAATTGGTTTGTACACTATTCTTCTTGCTTAGCTTGAACACGTCAGGGTGCCGTCATGAGGTAGCACTTTAGAGTAAGGCAGAAGGACTTGTGCACCCAAGAGTTCGAACCTTTTGAGGTCCCCGGAGCCCTCATTCCAACATATACTTTGAAGACTGTGTATCTTCCAGACGGTTAGGCATCATGGTCTTGTGCATCCAAGAGGAAATTTTGGATTGTCGGATTATCGAGTTTGTGAGGGTTTGGAAGTCTACCTTGAAGACTTACCACGAGTGTTTGCCCGAGGTCTATATGATCTTAGCTCAAGTAGAATACTATAAGAATTGTGTGTCCTTTTGTGTAAATACCAAGCCGTTCCAAACCAGAAGTAAGACTATCACAACAATTGGAACTGGGTTACCAAATCATTGTCTTCACCGGGCAACCGCTTCTATTTCCTCAACTCTTTCATTTCCTCGTTAACTTGTTGATGGTATTGATAATTACTATTTGAATACGTTATCTGAAGAATTTCCCAATTTCCTCGACCAAAATTATTTAGTCACCTTGTCATCTCCCTTCTTATCTTGTCTACATGCTACTTGTCCTCTGTTCATGTTCCATTTCGTCATGATTGATATGCTATTGCCATGTTTTGCATGCACTTGAGTAATTTATCCGCTCCAAGTATTTTATCACTCAGCAAATTCCTTAATTAATAATGACTCAGTGACGAATTTTTAAAAATCTCCTATTCACCAACCCTCTAGTCGATATAATGCACTTTCAATTGGTATTTGAACAACGTACTCCTTTGTTATATGTGATTTTGGTTTAACCACATAGAGTTTTAGTTATGTTGATTACAGGTATGATCAATGTCTCCTATTCACCAACCCTCTACCTTCGATGGGATGCACTACCCCTACTTGAGGAACAAGATGTGAATGCATCATGAAGCAACTGACAAATATTTCTAGTATTTTGTGGAAAATGGTGTTCCCTCCGTTCCTCCCACTAAAAACGCTACTCATGTGAAGTCATGAAAGTGTGTTACATCGACTAGAGGGGGGTGAATAGGAGATTTTTAGAATTTCATCACTGAGGAAATTCCTTTTGAGGAAATTCCTCACTGATGACTAACTTGCAGTGGAAACAGCAAAGGATCACGCGTGCAAAGTATTACTACAACAGTTTTCAAGATGAAGAATATGAAAAGCAGTTTGCATAGTACCCAGGCACAGAGAAAACAGGTGAGGATTAACTCGCGTGAAGAATTCGGGGTTGAGGAATTTCAGAGAAAATCTTCAGAAAATTCTTCAAACAGGGACAATGAAAATATTCGACATACAATATTGAGGAATTGAAAGAGTTGAAGAAATAGAACCTGTATCACAGTGAAGACATTGGTTGATGACCCAGTTCCAACTGCTGTGACAGTTGTATGTCTGGTTTGGAGCGGCTTGGTATTGCACCAAAAGAATGACAGTCCCATGACACAAAGTCCCTACCGTATTCTCCTTGAGCTAAGAACACACAATCCTCTCCCAACACTCATGGTAAGTCTTCAGGCAGACTTCCAGACCATCACAAACTTGGTCACCCGGCGATCCACAATTTACTGCTGGATTGCTCTAGACCATGACGCCTAACCGTCTGGAGGATGCATAGTCCTCAAAGGTAAAAGGCTTCAGTCCCACACAGGAACAACTTCAGTGATGCTCAATCACTTGGTTTTTGGTTTGTGGTTCGGTGTTTTGGGGTATTTCCTCACTGATGATTTACTCTCGAAGACTCTGAGGAATTTGGGTTGCTCTTATGACAAGTGTAAGTTTCCAACGGAGCAGCCAACAAAATAATGGTTGTGGGGGGGCGGCTCTTTATAGCATGGGAGTATCCCAACATGATCTGACATTAATTCCTTTAAATAATAAGACCGTTGGTGCGGATAAGATCGATGATGTGGCACAAATGGCGGAAACGGTTGGGACCCTCAACTATGAGAGTCCTCATGTCTTTCATATTCCTCACTTGAGGGTTTTGGTAGTATTAGGCTTGGGTTAAGCATCATGAAGAAATTCTTCCCAAAGTGTTACCTCGACCCCCTTTAACAGTACGGTGTTCCTATGACTCAAGAGTGTAGGAAATAAAATAGAAAGAATAAATCTTCATGCTTCAAAGTCTTCAGATTGATTTTCTTCAGGACACACCGAATTCCTCATCTTGATATCTTCATGAGGAATATCAATTTCATCGCAATTTCTTTGTGATTCAGTTCTTCAGCTTCAGGCCAATTTCTTCAGCCGAAGATATACATTTTTAGGGGTCGATATTCATCGAATATTTCAAACTCCTCAGCGACTTATAGATCATGTGTACACTCATGAACACATTAGATACTTAACCTATAAGTCTTCAAACCACCAAAATCACTAAGGGGCACTAGATGCATTTACAATCTCCCCCTTTTTGGTGGTTGGTGACAATTAGGTTAAGTCTTCAACGGGGATAAAAATATGAAGTGTAAATACTCATTTGAGGAATTTGAAATCTAGATACAAAGAGACTCCCACTGAAGATGTGCATATCTTGAGGATTTTGCTTTTCATAGAAAATGCACATTTATGATTTATATCATGGAGATCTCCCCCTCAATCTTGTAAATCATGCATACATATGACGTATAATATGAAGAATTGGAGAATGCATGATGAGAAATTGTATCTAACGAATTCCAAAATGCGTGCATTCATATTTTGAGGAATAAGCATGCGAAGAAAAACTTTCAAAAGCGTCAGAGTACCATCAGGCTTAAGTTACAATTCATTACATAAAACAATTCAGAAGAACCAAGAGTTTTTAACTTAATAAAGTTCATAAGCCCCAAAATATATCCTGCATGAAGACAAACTCTCAGATTTCTCCCCCTTTGTCATCAAGTGACGAAAAGGGACAAAATTGAGGACTAACGCCCCGTGAAGACTTTCACTTCTTGGCAGTTGAGGAAGACGCATGAGGATTCTTGGGTGCGGGCTTCCTCCTTGGACTAGTGGCAGTGTCTTCTTGGTCTTCATCAAGTTCTGCAGTGCGGATTGAAGAAAAAGAACTGTTCTCAAGGTCTAGAACTGGAATTGGCTTGAATTTCTTCTTGGGTGGCCATGACCAGTCAAAGTCCTGTGTAAACTTCAATTCTTCAAGTTTTGCTGGAGTCTTCAAATGAACCAGTGTGGCCCAGGTGCGATCAAAAACCTCATGACGATAGTGATGATTAATCTTCACTTCATTCTGAGTCTCATTGAGGGTTTTCACAATGGCGCCGAATTGGCGTTTGACCTATTTGTGATTGCGCTCGACCTTCTGATGAAGACTAAGGAGTAGCTCTGTGTTATTCATCACCTTTGGGGCAAATAGGCTTGGCGGCTGTGTTTCAGTATCATCCCATGAAGAATATGCATCTGGTTCACGAAACTGGCCATCAAGTGGCCGACTACCTTCATCGATCACAGACTTGCCTTTTCCTTCAATTGGATCTAAAGTCTTGTTGACTCTGATTGGAGGCATATATCCAAGGTGATTATTGAAATCACCATGATAGTTGATGCCTGGCCTGCGTTTGATGATCCATGGAGCATAAATCTTCAGGTCAAAAGGTGACATAGCATTGTCAGCCAGAGTCCTCAAGGAAAAGTCGTGAAGGTTTATGGGGATGCCATGGATGATGTTGAAGAGTAAGTTCTTCATGATACCTACAACATCTTCTACATCATCATGGACCTTGATTGGAGCAAGAACACTGCACAGAATCCTATAGACAGTCCTGGGTTCATACTTCAGATCTTGGACCAGGAAAGTCATTCTTGGTGGTTCATCCTTGGCAAAAGGCTTCATGAGGACTTCCATCAGCTTATTGGGCAGCTCCCGTTCATCATACATCTTCACAGCATGTTCTGAAGGAATTGAAATAGGAAGTATTCGCAGTCGCTCATTTGCAGGGACCTTGAAGTGTGTGTGCTGCGTCATCCAATCCAGCACCCAAGTGTTGATATCTGTTGGATCTCCAGAGATGTGCAAAGTTGCATCGAATTGAAGAACGATGTCGTTGTTCCAATCATAGATATCAGTGCAAAGTGGCAGCAGTCCTGCTTCATGAAGACCGTTGAGGACTCGGGCGAACCAAGGAATTTCTTCAAGCTCAACATGAGGAATATGCCTGTGCTGAAATATTTTGTTTCTTCCACAGAGCACAGATGCATAATAGTTGAGCTGAGTCCTTGTACGAAACTTCATGTGCCTGATGCGAGGCTTTTCATAAGGATTGTTGTAAGTGCATCTAGTGCCCCTTAGTGATTTTGGTGGTTTGAAGACTTATAGGTTAAGTTTTAATGTGTTCTTGAGCGTACACAGGATCTATAAGTCGCTGACGAGTTTGAAATATTCGATGAATATCGACCCCTAAAAATGTATATCTTCGGTTGAAGAAATTGGTCTGAAGCTGAAGAATTGAATCGCGAAGAATTTGCGATTAAATTGATATTCCTCATGAAGATATTGAAATTGAGGAATTCGGTGTGTGCTGAAGAAAATCAATCTGAAGACTTTGAAGCATGAAGATTTATTCTTTCTGTTTTGTTTTCTTCACACTTGAGTAATAGGAACACCGTACTGTTAAAGGGGGTCGAGGTAACGCATTGGAATGAATTTCCTCATGATGCTGAACCCAAGCCTAATCCTACCAAAAGCCTCAAGTGAGGAATATGAGAGACATGAGGACTCTCACAGTTGAGGGTCCCGACCGTTATCGATAGCCACGCCACATCATTGGTCTTATCCACACCAACGGTCATATTATTTAAGGGCATTAATGTCAAATCATGTCGGGATGCTCGCAGGCTAGTAATAGCCGCCCCCACAACCATTAGCTGCTTGGCTGCTCCATTAGAAACTGATACTTGTCATAAGAGCAACCCAAATTCCTTAGTCTTCGAGAGTAATTCATCAGTGAGGAAATACCCCAAACACCAAACCACAAACTGAGAACCAAGTGATTGAGCATCACTGAAGAAGTTGTTCCTGTGAGGGACTGATGCCTTTTACCTTTGAGGACTTTGCATCCTCCAGACGGTTAGGCGTCATGGTCTAGAGCAATCCAGCAGTCAATTGTGGATCGCCGGGTGACCAAGTTTGTGAGGGTTTGGAAGTCTGCCCTGAAGACTTACCACGAGTGTTGGGCGAGGACTGTGTGTTCTTAGCCCAAGGAGAATACAGTAGGGACTGTGTGTCCCAGGACTATGTGTATTTTGGTTTCAATACCAAGCCGCTCCAAACCAGATGTAGAACTGTCACAGTAGTTGGAACTGGGTCATCAACTATTGTCTTCACTGTGAAACGGGTTCTATTTGCGCAACTCTTTATATTCCTCAGATTATGTGTTGATGATTTCCACTGTCACTGTTTGAAGAATTTGCTGAAGACTTTCTCTGAATTTCCTCAACCCCAAATGCGTCACGCAAGTTAATCCTCATCTGTTTTCTGCGTGCCTGCATATTGTACAAACTGTTTTCATATTCTTCATCCTGAAAAACTGTTGTAGTGAAACTTTGTACTCCTGATCCTTTACTGTTTCCGCTGTATGTTAGTCACCAGTGAGGAATTTCCTCAAAAGCAATTTCCTCAGTGATGAAATTCTAAAAATCTCCTATTCACCCCCCTCTAGTCGATATAACGCACTTTCAATTGGTATTAGAGAAAGGTACTCCCTTGTTCTGTGTGATTTTGTCGACTGCAGGCATGATTAAGGATACTGCAGCATGTCCTACTTTCGAAGGAAAGGACTTTCCCTTCTGGAAGACCAAGATGTAGATGCATCTACAAGCTATTGATAATGATATCTACTATATTGTAGAACATGGCGTCCCCATCATCTCTGCTAGTATCTCTGCTGCTGATGTAAAGAAATTCAAGCAACTTGATTCTCAAGCGAAGAAAATCATCTATGGCCATCTGAGCAAAGGCCAGTATGGCAGAGTGAGTGCTTTGGGCTCAGCGAAACTTATCTCGCAAACACTGTCCAAAGTTAATGAAGGAGTATCAACCCAGCGTGATTCTCGTGTTGATGTTCTTCGCAATCTCTTCAATCGCTTCAAGAGGTTTGACAATGAAAGCTGCCGAGATACCTTTGATCGCCTCACTGACATATCAAATGAACTACAAGCACTTGGAGCTCGAGACATTACTGATCACAAAGTTGGGAAGAAACTGCTAAGATCTTTGGATTCTTCATTTTATACTTTAGTTCTCATGATTCAAGAAAGACCACACCACAAGATGCTTGATCCAGCTGATATACTCGAAAGACTCAATACTCATGAATTCCAACAAGAAGAAAAGAGAGATCTATATGGACCAAGCTATTCTATACCACGTGCACTGAAGGTTAAAGCAATTTCCTCATCTGAAGAAGAAGACTCGGATGATAGCATTGGTGATCCTGAAGAATTTGGACAGGAGCTTGCAATGCTCGTGAGGAAATTCTAGAGGTTTACACGACGTGGCCAGTTCGGTAAATCTTCAAGAAGAGATATGAGGAAATCAGAATCTTTATCTGAGGACTACAAGAAAAGAACCTGCCACAAATGCAAGAAATCAGGTCACTACATTGCTGATTGTCCTCGTTGGTGAAAGGAATCAAAGAAGAAGAAATACAAGGATGACAGTTCTGATGACTCGAAGAAAAAGAAGAAATCTTCAAAATCCTCATCTTCAAAGTCCTCATTGCAGAAGAAGACTAATTTCAGAAAGGCTCGGGCACTTATTGGCAAGGAAATGGATTCCGAGGCAAAATCCGAGGAATGTGATGAAGAGGAGGGTTCTGATGAACACTCAGAATCCGGACAGGCTAGTCTTGCACTTGCAACCACATTCGTTACCAAGTCAATCTTCAACCCTGAAGAAAATGATAACACCATCCACACTGATGACTATGTTGATGACTTCGCTCCAACCTATTGCTTCATGGCAAAAGGTTCAAAGGTACCGAATGATGCTTCCTCCTCTGACTCAAGTGACTGTGAACCTGATGATTATAAAAAACCCAGTTACGGTAAACTTGCTTTCATTGCCACTAAACAACAAACTGCCTTGGAAAAGCTTCAGAAACTGCTAGATAGAAGCGATGATCTGTTGAATGATGAAATGAATCTTACCCAAATCGTCGCTGAAGATGTGAAAAGTCTTCAGTCTAGATTTGATAATATTCAAGATCGTCATGATACACTCCTCGTTGATCATGAGAAACTTTCCTATGAATTTCTTCACAGGAAGCTTGATCTAGAGAAGTTGAGAATTTCTCATGATGATCTTCGTATGGAAAATGATTCATTACTAGCTCAACAGATCAGCGCTGCTCAAGCTGAATTCATTCCTCCATGTCTTAAATGCATTGAACGTGAAACTGCTAATTCTTCACCAGAATCATCAAATGCTTCCATTGCTACAAATTCTTCAACTGCTCCTGTAGTGTGAAATTCCTCACTTGAGGCATATACAAAAGTCTCAAAGGACATCAAACCCTTTATGATGTGCTCAAAAAGCAGATCTTGAACAGGAACCCAAGGAAAGAAGGAATTGCCTTTGAGAGGAAATTGAATGCTGATGGACCTTATTGGAAACCTGAGCAGTACCCCAAAACCTCATGAGTTGCTGCTACTGGGCCTCCTTTTGATCCATCCAATCTAACAGGTTTTTCATGTGAATTATCCTATTCCTCAGATGAGTCATTTGACTCCAACTATAAACTGTTCAAAAATAAAGCTGGTGAAGTATTTGCTCGATATGTTGGAACTAACTGCAGGAATGGCCCTCCCCTGAGGAAAATCTGGGTTCCCAAAAGTAGTCTTGAAAATCTTCAGGTGAATGTCCTCACAACACCATCGATGAAGAATTTGAACCCCAGATCAAATTCCTCAGGAGGACCAAAGTCTTCAAGAGGATCAAAATCCTCAACTGGTCAAAACTATGCTCATACTCGTGCTAATGCTTCTAACATGCAGGGAAACTACAAGGAATATGAATATGAGTGTTATTCTTCAAATCATTATGTTCATAAATCCTCAAACCAGTTGTCTACATATTCATATGAGTACTTTAACCCCCCTACTATTAAGAGAAGTGCATTAGCTTCAATGCCCCCTTTCTCATATGGTGCTCGTAGGATGATGAATGCTTTACCACCCCTTCAGATGTGGGTGGTGAAGAAATTGAACTAATCATTTCTGCAGGTCAGGTCTCCAGATGAAAATCATCATCTGAGGAATTTGCTGGAGACCTGAGGAAAATGCTTGATAGGACGCAAGCTAATATTGATGAAATTGAAATATTTCACACGTCCTTATAATTCTGTTATGATGAAATTCCTATCTGATGAAATCGATATCATATTCTTCAATTTTGAATCATATGAGATGGTAAGCTATACTAATTCATCTGCACGATGACAAACCCAAGAGTACTGAGTGGGTTCTTGATAGTGGCTGCACACATCACATGACTGGTGATAAATGTTTGCTGATGAATATGCCACTAACTCCATCACCTCTGAAGCAAATCACATATGCTGACAACGGTAAAAGCAAGGTATTGGGACTTGGCGAAGTGGCTATTTCCAAAGATAGGCACATGGACAAAGTGATGCTTGTTGAATCCCTTGGATTTAACCTCATGTCAGTCTCGATGCTTTGTGATCTTGATATGATTGTTATCTTTGGTAGATATAGATATGTTGTCATCATGGAATCTGACAGATCCAAAGTCTTCGAAGGTGTCAGAAGAGGGGATTTGTACATTGTTGATTTCTCTACAGGTCCTCAACCAGCCACTTGCTTACTAGCAAAAACCTCAGAAGCGTGGTTGTGGCATCGAAGACTCGGTCATGCAGGCATGCCGAATTTGCACACGCTCGCGAAGAAGAAGCATGTCATCGGCATCGAATCAGTCAAATTCCTCAAGGATCACCTCTACGGTTCCTGTGAATCTGGGAAAATGACCAGATCCAAGCATCCCTCGAAGACTATCATGACCACTACTCGTCCATTTGAATTGTTTCACATGGATCTATTTGGACCTACTCATTATGCCACACTAACAAAAGCAGCATCTTTATATGGCTTCGTCATAGTTGATGATTATTCCAGATATACATGGGTGCATATCATCTTATATAAAACTGAAGTGCATGAAGTCTTCAAACGATTTTCTTCAAGGGCCACGACGAACTTCGGCATCAAGATCAAACACATCAGAGTGATAATGGAACAGAGTTCAAAAACACTGGACTTGATAATGATCTTGATGAACTTGGTATTACTCACGAATTATCTGCTCCAGATACTCCTCAACAGAATGGTGTCGTTGAAAGGAAGAATAGGACTCTGGTAGAGATGGCAAGAACCATGCTTGAAGAATATCAGACTCCTCGTCGCTTTTGGCCTGAAGCAATCAACACTGCATGCCATATCATCAACAGGGTATATCTTCACAAATTCCTCAAGAAAACCTCATATGAACTCCTCACTGACAAGAAACCCAATGTAAGTTATTTCAAAGTCTTCGGTGCAAAATGTTGGATTAGAGATCCTCACCATAGCTCAAAGTTTGCACCTAAGCCACATCAGGGTTTTATGCTCGGTTATGGAAAGGACTCGCACACCTACAGAGTCTTCAACAACTATCACAACAAGGTTGTTGAGAATGTAGATGTGCGATTCGATGAAACTAATGGCTCAGAAAGATAGCAATTGCCTTCTGATCCAGATAAGTTGTCTCCTCAGGAAGCAATAAAGCTCAAAGCTACTGAAGACATTATTCCCATTGAGAAAATTGATGAAGAAATCATTCCCATCACCGATTAAAATCAAGAAGATTCTCCTGAGGAAATTCCTCCAGAACCAATTCCTCAGCCCAGACGAAATCCTCAACCAGCTCATCCGAGGATTGCAAATGAAGTGGAACTTGACAAAATCCTCAATGATATCAACGCCCCAGGTCCTCTCACTCGCTCAAAATCTTCACACTTTGTTAACTTTTGTGGGCATTTCTCCTTTGTTTCTATCACGGAACCTTCAAAAGTTGCTGAGGCTTTCCTTGAACCGGAGTGGATCCAAGCTATGCAAGACGAACTTCTTCAATTCAAGCTGAATGATGTATGGGAGCTCGTCAAACGACTAGATGCTCGCAAGCACAATATCATCGGAACCAAGTGGATTTTCCGAAACAAGAAAGATGAGGATGGTCAAGTGGTGAGGAATAAGGCACGACTTGTAGCCCAAGGCTACACACAGGTTGAAGGAATAGATTTCGATGAAACTTTTGCTCCTGATGCTACACTTGAAGCTATTCGAATACTACTTGCTTATGCTAATCATCATAACATCATCTTATATCAACTGGATGTGAAAAGTGCATTCCTCAATGGTAAACTTGAGGAAGAAGTATATGTTGCTCAGCCCCTAGGTCTTGAGGAGCCAAAGAATCCAGACAAAGTGTTCAGACTCAAAAAGGCGCTCTATGGTCTCAAGCAAGCCCCTCGGGCATGGTATGATACCTTGAAGGAATTCCTGAGGAAGAAAGGCTTCAAACCTGGTTCACTTGATCCAACTCTTTTCACTAAATCCTATGATAATGAGCTATTTGTGTGCTAGATATATGTCGATGATATTATATTTGGCTGTACTGACAAACGATATAGTGATGAATTTGCTTACACGATGAGTGAATAATATCAGATGTCTACGATGGGGGAGCTGAAATTCTTCTTAGGTCTTCAAATTCGTCAACAACGCAATGGAATCTTCATATCACAGGAGAAATACCTCAAGGATGTTCTGAGGAAATTCGACATGCATGAATGCAAAGGTGCCAAGACTCCAATGCCTACCAACGTCCACCTCTGCACTGACAAAAATGGTAAAGAATTCGATCAGCAGGTATATCACTCTATGATTGGCTCTTTATTGTATTTATGTGCATCTAGGCCAGATATAATGCTTAGTGTTTGCATGTGTGCACGTTTTCAAGCAAAACCGAAGGAATCACACCATAAGGCTGTGAAGCATATTCTTTGATACGTAGCTCACACACCAACACTAGGATTATGGTACCCCAAGGGCTCAAATCTTCATCTTGTGGCATATTCTGATTCTGACTATGCTGGTGACCGTGTGGATCGCAAGTCAACCTCTGGCACATGTCATTTCCTCGGAAGATCACAAGTCTGCTGGTCCTCAAAGAAGCAGAACTGTGTATCACTCTCCACTGCCGAAGCTGATTACATTGTTGCTGGTTCATGCTGTGCTCAATTGATATGGATGAAGCAAACCCTCAAGGACTACGACATCAACATGAAGAATGTGCCTCTCTACTGCGACAATGAGAGTGCAATCAAGATTGATACATCCCAGTACAGCACTCGAAGACCAAGCACATCCAGATTTGTCATCATTTTCTTTGGGACCATTTCCTCAAGGGCAATATCCTCATCGACCATGTGAAGACTGATGATCAACTGGCAGATGTCTTAACTAAGCCCTTGGATGAGAAAAGGTTTTGCAAGTAGCGGTGTGAGCTAAATATCTTAGAATCTTCAAATGTTTTGTAAAAACATGCACACATCCTAACACATATGCAAAATTGATGACTTAGATGTGCAACACATGATGAATCGATTTTCTTCAACTAATGAAGAATATCACTCTGAGTGTGAAGAAATCAACGAAGAAATTGATTCTCACGGCCCTACGACAATTGTACGCGGCGTCTGTAATCAACATTCTTATATGGTGGGTCACGCCACCGCCCAATGTGAAATTCCTCAAGTTGAATTTCTTCAAAGCTGCATTTCTTCAAAATTTGATTTTCTTCAAAAACAGTTGCTCTTCGAAATCGTTTTTCTTCAAAACTGAAATTCATCATCATAACGCTTTAGCACAAAATCCTTAAGTCATTCAAATCTTCAAAAATACTTGATGATTTTCGTTTACCTAGATAAACTGTGATTTCAAGTCCTCAACAGCATTCACTTATAGCTATTTCTTCAATTTGATATTTCATCTAAGTGAATGTGACCGTACCCTACTTTCCCTCTATGCTACTCTCACCCAGTCTATGCAATTCTTCATATGCGTTCTACTTGAAACTTTCTTCAAAATCCTCACTGCGTCCTTGTTAGCTGATGATTTTGTAACAAAATCCTCAAATCTTAAAAAAAAATTATACACAATAATTGAACCCCACCTTCCTCGTTCGGATAACCACAATCTCCACCGCTTCTCTCGTGAGCTACACGTGTCCTGCGGAGACGTAGAGACAGGGGCTATTTGGTCCGATATTTTTGCGCCAACAGTTACCGCATGGCTATAAATATGTCCCCATCTCCCTCAGTAAAATCTTCTTCGTTCCATAGCCCTCCAGCTACAGCAAAGCTCCAAGCCCTAGCACCAACGCTAGAAGTCTCTACGCCGGCGAAGAAGAGCTTGACTGCCTCATCCTCTCCGTCATCGAAACCACGCCGGAACTGGACCATCTTCGTCCGCCGCCACCGTAGTTGTCCTCTGCTGCCGAGTTAGGGCTCATTGGACTCGCACCGAAAGAGCCTCTACTGCTACCTCTTCTCTATTCTTCTTGTGCGCCATCTAGGGTAAATAAAAACCCTATTTTTACAGCAAGTTTGATCTACTATTTTACCTTTGAGATGTGAAATATGTTTTTCCTCAAGAATCCATCAGTTTGTTTTCCTCAAACACCTCCTATCACCAAACTGTTGATGAACTTCACTAAGCATCTAAGATTTTCACGAGATTCCTTAGTTGTGCGAATTTTCGGATCTGTACAACTCTGGAACCAAAGAACAGTATGCTTAGACGAATTCCTCAACCACTGGTCAAATTCCTCAACTGTCAAAAACTTTCATTTCATCAAATCTGAGAACGCATATGACCTCTCCAAATTCCTAGCAACTATAATCTGTTCATAGGTAGACACATGTCAGACGATGAATCTCTCGGTTCTCATCAAATTAACTCATTTGCAGCGTTTCTTGAAGAAAATCTGCAAGTCTCATCAGAATCCTCAAGAGTTCAATCTCATCAGCAAAAGCCTCAGCTGAAGAAAATGGAGGATGAAAGGAAGCAAAAGGGAGGCAAGAAACTTGAGAAGAACACTGCCGCAGATATCCCTGAGGATATATACTTGGATTACTGCACTCCTGATGAACATGAAACTATGTCGAAGAGAAAGATCAGGCTTCAAAAGATAGAACGCCGATGGGCTAAGGAGTGGAAGGAGTACAGATTCGTCACTCCCAAATATGCGAAGAAATTCGCTCTGAAGCCTCCTGTCAAACGGGCTCCACTTGAGGACTATCATGAAGCACATCCCTTAAGCCTCAAAACAATTGATGACTATCCTGAGTAAAAGTCTAAATACTTGTCAAAGCTTCAGAAGCAAACAGAGGCTGTTGTGAAGAAGTTTAATGACGAATTTGTTGCTGCTACAACTGCCGCTACTTCCTCTGCAGCTGAGACTTCTGGTACGGTAATTCCTCAACTGAATTTTGTACCACCAAAACCAAAGGCTTCAAAGCCTCAAGAGAAACCTGCACCAGCATTAGCACCTAATCCTTCAGCACCAAAACCTTCAGCTCCAAAGGCTTCAAAGCCTGAACAGAAGACGATAGTGAAGCCACTGCCCGTTGTCTCCACGTCCTTAGTGCCATATGCAACAAGCTCGGAGACAAAGTCTTCACCAACTCCTCTGAAGACTAAAGTGACTGCTGGGAGAGGAACAAGACCAAGCCCTACCAAAATCATCAAGGTCCCTTCTGCATCAGAAGGTAGTGATGAATTTGATGATGACACTCTGCAAGCCAACATGAGAAACAAGCAAGAGAGGGTAGCTCAAGCATCTCGCAGCTCCATTCCTCTGGCTATGGACCCAAAAGTCCTCCTCGACTACATCAACATCTGGTATGAGGACCCCAACACTCCACTTGATGATTTAAAGCTTCCCCCAGGAATCAGCCACATGGTGGCCACATTCATCAACGAGGCCAAGTGGAAGGAGCAGCAAGCCAAACATGCCAAGGTTGACAAGCTCAAAAAGGAGAAATTCCTTAGGCAGAATCTCCTCAACCTGACGCCTGATGCACTTGTGTCAACACGGGCTGAATTGAAGACTTTGACAGATAAGTACTCTAAACTCTCTGACCGTCAAAGTCTCAAAAGCAGTTTCATCAAATTTGCCACTAAAGCTGTTGACGACTACAAGAAGAAGGCTGCCCCTCCTGTACCAACTCCTCAGCCTCTGATTGAACAACCAGCAGATGAAACTGCTCATGCTGAGGAAATCCCTCAAGGAAGCCGTGTGGATGAACAGGCGATTGAGGAAATCACCAAGGAAAATCCAGCTGATGACTCTGCTACAGCTGGTGAGACTGACCTTGCTCCAGCTGATGCTTCAAAGCCAGCTGATGACTCTGCTCCATCTCATGCTTCAAAGCCAGCTGATGACTCTGCTCCAGCTGGTGCCTCAAAGCCAGCTGATGAAAATGTCTCTGCAGAATAAACACCTTCACCAAAAGCTTCAAAGGTGAAGAAAATGACTCCGTCTGCATCAGACGTGAAAAAGACCAGGGCTGCTGAAAAGGAAGCCAAGAAGAGAAAAGCTTCATCAGCAGAAGAACACACTGAGGCCAAGTGCCTCAAGGCACTTGAAGAAAATGCTCCTCTGGATCCTGTGCCTCTTAACAGCGCTCCATCTTATGAGATGATTCCCTTCGCAAGCGAAGACCAAGAGCAAGGGGCAGATGAGGAAATGAAGAACGCCGAAACTAAGGAACACACTGATGAGGAAATTCGCATTGATGACAGTCCTCAGCCCTCCATTCCTCATGAAGAAACTGCACAAGGATTAGCTGCACCAGCTGATGAATCTGGCTCCGTCACCAAGGAAGCTGAGTAAGAACAAAGTGAAAATTCTCAGCCTTATGAGTCACATTCCTGAGAAAAATCCTCAACCTGAGGATCACGCTGACCCAACTCCTCCTCATCCTGAGCAAAACCCTCAAGTTGAGGCTCAGGGTGAACCTATTCCTCCTCCAAAGCAAAACCCCCAACAGGATGCTCCGGTTGACGACATTACTCAGCCTGAAGCTCAACCAGAACACATTCCTCAGCCTGAAGCGCAACCAGAGCATGTTCCTGTTGGAAATATGCCCTAGAGGCAATAATAAAATGGTTATTATCATATTTACTTGTTCATGATAATCGTCTATTGTTCATTCTATAATTGTATTAACAGGAAACCTTTGTTGCCAAGAGCGGATCCTTTCTAGAGAAAGAGTTTCTCTCGAAAGAAGTAAGTGGGAGGAAAGTACAACTTGATGAGGTAATTACACCCCCTCTCGAACAGGATAGTAGCGCAGCGCGGGAAGGTGTTCCTGTGGCGCCTACACCAACTGAAGAGGAAGTTAATGATGATGATCATGAAGCTTCGGATCAACTTACTACTGAACCGCGAAGGTCCACAAGGGCACGCTCCGCACCAGAGTGGTACGGCAACCCTGTGATGGAAATCATGTTGTTAGACAACGGTGAACCTTCGAACTATGATGAAGCGATGGCGGGTTCGGATTCCAACAAATGGCTTGAGGCTATGAAATCCGAGATAGGATCCATGTATGAGAACAAAGTATGGACTTTGCTGGACTTGCCCGATGACCAAGAGCCATAGAAAATAAATGGATCTTCAAGAAGAAGAATGATGCAAATGGTAATGTAACCGTTTATAAAGCTCGACTTGTCTCAAAAGGTTTTCGACAAATTCAAGGAGTTGACTACGAAGAGACTTTCTCTCCCGTAGCGAAGCTGAAATCAGTACGAATCATGTTAGCAATTGCCGCCTTTTATGATTATGAAATTTGGCAAATGGACGTCAAAACAGCGTTCCTTAACGGGAACCTTAAGGAAGAGTTGTATATGATTCAACCAGAAGGTTTTGTCGACCCTAAGGGTGCTAACAAAGTGTGCAAGCTCCAGCGCTCCATCTATGGGTTGGTGCAAGCATCTCGGAGTTGGAACATTTGCTTTAATGAGGTGATTAAAGCGTTTGGGTTCATACAGGTTTACGGAGAAGCCTGTCTGTACAAAAAAGTGAGTCGGAGCTCTGTAGCCTTCCTCATACTGTATGTGGGTGACATATTATTGATGGGGAATAATATAGAGATGTTGGAGAGCATAAAGGCCTATTTGAACAAAAGTTTTTTACTGAAGGACCTTGGAGAAGCTGCATACATATTAGGCATCAAGAACTATAGAGATAGATCAAGACGCCTCATAGGTCTTTCACAAAGTACATACCTTGACAAGATATTGAAGAAGTTCAATATGGAAAACTCAAAGAAAGGGTTCTTGCCAGTTTTGCAAGGTATGAGATTGAGTAAGACTCAGTCGCCGACCACGGCAGGAGATAGAGAGAAGATGAGTTATGTCCCCTACGCTTCAGCCGTGGGCTCTCTAATGTATGCCATGATGTGTACCAGACCTGATATAAACCTTGCCATAAGTTTGGTAGGGAGGTACCAAAGTGATCCCGGTATGGCACACTGGACAGCGGTCAAGAATATCCTTAAGTACCTGAAAAGGACTAAGGAAATGTTTCTCGTTTATGGAGGTGACGAAGAGCTCGTCGTAAAGGGTTACGTCGACGCTAGCTTCGACACAGATCCGGATGACTCTAATTCATAGACCGGATACGTATATGTGTTGAATGTTGGGGCAGTGAGCTGGTGCAGGAGCAAGCAGGAAGTCGTGGCAGCATCTACATGTGAAGCGGAGTACATAGCTGCTTCAGAAGCGGCTCATGAAGGAATTTGGATGAAGGAGCTCATCACCGACCTTGGAGCGGTTCCAAGCGCGTCGGGTCCAATGACACTCTTTTGTGATAACAATGGGGCCATTGCCATAGCCAAGGAGCCCAGGTTTCACCGGAAGACGAACCACATCAAACACCGCTACAACTCCATCCAAGACTATGTCCAGAGTGGAGTGATAGATATTTGTAAAGTACACACGGATCTGAATATTGCAGACCCGTTGACTAACCCTCTTCCACGAGCAAAACATGATCAACACCACAATGCTATGGGTGTTCGATACATCACAATGTAACTAGATTATTGACTCTAGTGCAAGTGGGAGACTGTTGGAAATATGCCCTAGAGGCAATAATAAAATGGTTATTATCATATTTCCTTGTTCATGATAATCGTCTATTGTTCATGCTATAATTGTATTAAGCGGAAACAGTAATAAATGTGTGAATAAATAGATCACGAAGTGTCCCTAGCAAGCCTCTAATTGGCTAGCTCGTTAGTCAATAGATGATCATGGTTTCCTGATCATGGGATTAGATGTCATTGATAACGGGATCATATCATTGGGAGAATGATGTGATGGACAAGACCCAATCCTAAGCATAGCACTAGATCGTATTGTTCGTATGCTAAAGCTTTTCTAATGTCAAGTATCTTTTCCTTCGACCGTGAGATTGTGCAACTCCCGGATACCGTAGGAGTGCTTTGGGTGTATCAAATGTCACAACGTAACTGGGTGACTATAAAGGTGCGCTACGGGTACCTCCGATAGTGTTTGTTGGGTTGGTACGAATCGAGATCGGGATTTGTCACTCCATGTGACGGAGAGGTATCTATGGGCCCACTCATTAGAACATCATCATGAGCTCAATGTGACTAAGGAGTTAGTCACACGATGACGTGCTACGGAATGAGTAAAGAGACTTACCGGTAACGAGATTGAACAAGGTATTGGTATACCGACGATCGAATCTCGGGCAAGTTCTATACCGACAGACAAAGGGAATTGTATACGGGATTGATTGAATCCTTGACATCATGGTTCATCCGATGAGATCATGGTGGAGAAAGCGGGGGCCACCATGGGTATCGAGACCCCGCTGATGGTTATTGACCAGAGAGGTGTCTCGGTCAAGTCTGCATGTCTCCCGAACCCGTAGGGTCTACTCACTTAAGGTTCGATGACGCTAGGGTTATAGGGAATTGTTATATGAGGTTACCGAAAGTTTTTTCGAAGCCCTGGATGAGATCCCAGACGTCAAGAGGAGCTCCGGAATGGTCCGGAGGTAAAGATTGATATATAGAACGGATGGTTTCGGACACCAGAAGTGTTTCGGGCATCACCGGTAACGTACCGAGACCACCAGGACCACCGGAGGTGGCCCCGGGGGTCGACCGAAGGGGGGCAACGACCCCGGGAGGTAAGGTGGGCCAAGTGGGGAGGGAACCAGCCCCTAGGTGGGCTGGTGTGCCTCCCCACTCAGAACAATGCGCAGGGGAGAGGGAAGGGGGGCAAACCCTAGGCACAGGTGGGCCTTAGGCCCACCAGGTGGTGCGCCACCCCTCCCACCCTAGCCGCCGCCTCCTTTCCTATCTGGTGGCTGTCGCACCACCTATGGAGGGAATCCTAAGGGTGGCGCAGCCCCTCCCCCTCCTCCTATAAATAGAGAGGGGTTTTGGCCCTTGGGAGACAGACTTCTCCCTCTCCCTCGGCGCAGCCCTGCCCTTCTTTCTCCTCCTCTCTGCCGGTGCTTGGCGAAGCCCTGCCGGGAGACCTCGTCTCTCCATCGACACCACGCCGTCGTGCTGCTGGATTTCTTCCCTAACCTCTCCCTCCTCCTTGCTGGATCAAGGTGCGGGAGACGTCACCGGGCTGCATTTGTGTTGAACGCGGAGGTGCCGTAGTTCGGCACTAGATCGGAATCGCTGCGAGTACGACTCCATCAACCGCGTTCTAGCAACGCTTCCGCTTAGCGATCTTCAAAGGTATGAAGATGCCCTTACCCCTCTCTCATTGCTGGTCTCTCCATAGGAAGATCTGAATATGCGTAGGAAAATTTTGAATTTATGCTACCTTACCCAACAGTTGCTCAGCCTGAAGCTCAAGCTGATGAAATTCCTCACCCTGAGGACTATGCTGAGGAAAATGCACGAGACCCAGACAATGCCTTCATCATCCTCAACCTAGAGTCTGCAATATTTGTCTCCCCTCAAGTCCAGCCACAAAATCTTCAGCCAATCCAGCGTCAGCCGTTCTCCAAGTGGCCAAAGTTTCAAAAGGAGTCCTTCTTTGAAGAGCGCATGTTCTTCATCGGAGAAAATCCCTATGACAAGCCTCACATCAGGCATCTGAAGTTTTGGAAAAGGACACAGTTCAACTACTATGCCTATGTGCTGTGCGGAAGAAACAAGATTTTCCAGCACAGGCATATTCCTCACGTTGAGCTTGAAGAAATACCATGCTTTGCTTCAGTCCTCAACGTCCTTTTTGAAGCTGGACTCCTCCCAATGTGCTCGGATATCTGTGATTGGAACACTGAGCTTATTCTTCAATTTTATGCAACTCTTAACATCTCAGGAAATCCAACACACATCAACACATGGGTACTAGACTGGATGACGCAAACCACACACTTCAAGGCTCCTGCCATGGAGCTACTGCATGAACTGCCAGTATCAATTCCCTCAGAGCAGGTCGTGAACCTTTATGATGAACGTGAGCTGCCAAACAAGCTGATGGATGTCCTCATGAATCCATTGGCTAAAGGGCAACCACCAAGTACAACCTTCCTGATCCATGAGCTCAAATATGAACCCAGGACGGTTTACAGAATCGTCTGCAGCGTTCTTGCGCCAATGAAGGGCCATGATGATGAAGAAGATGTCGTAAGCATCATGAAGAATATCCTCTTAAACATCATACATGGTATTCCCATCAACATTCATGATTTCTTCTTGAGGACTTTGGCCGAAAATGCAATGTCTCCTTTTGACCACAAGATATATGCTCCATGGATCATGAGATTCATCTGAACAAGGTCAGGCATCAATTATCACGCTAATTTCAACAACCATGTCGGTTATATGCCTCCTATAAGGGTCAACAAGAAGACTTTTGAGCCTGTTGAAGGAAAAGGCAAGTCTGTCATTGATGAAGGCATTCCGCCCCTTGATGGCCAGTTTAGAGAGCCCGAAGATTATTCTTCATGGGATGACACTGAGACTCATCCTCCAAGTCATGTTTCTCCTTGCGTGATGAATACCAGAGAGGTTCTTCTCAGTCTTCACCAAAAGATGGATCGGAATCACAAGTGGGTCAAGCGCCAGTTCGGCGCCATTGTGAAAACCCTCAATGAAACGCAGAATGTTGTGAAGCTTAACCATTATTATCTTCATGAGGTTTTTGATCGCACTTGGCTACACTACCTCATTTGAAGACTCCAGCAGAACTTGAAGAATTGGAGTTTGCGCGGGACTTCGACTGGTCAGGCCAATCCCAGTTCCAGACCTTGAGGACAGTTCGTTTTCTTCATTCCGCACTGGTGAATCTGATGAAGAACAACAAGACACTGCCACCGATCCACGAAGGAAGACTGCTCCCAAGAATCCTCACGCGTCTTCATCAACTGCCAAGGAGTGAAAGTCTTCACGGGCGTTAGTCCTCAGTTTTTCCCTTTTTGTCACTTGATGACAAAGGGGGAGAAACTTGAGAGTTAGTCTTCACGCGGGATATTTTGGGGGCTTATAAACTTTATTTAATTTACAAACTCTTGGCTCTTCTGAAGTGTTTTATGTAATGAGTTGTAACTTAAGCCCGATGCTACTCTGACACTTTTGAACGTTTTTCTTCGCATGCTTATTCCTAAAAAATTTAATGCACACATGCTGGAATTCGTCAGATACCATTTGTCATCATGCATCCTAATTTTTTTCATACTATATGTCGTATGTATGCATGATTTGCAAGACTTAGGGGGAGATCTGCATGATATAAATCATCAATGTGCATTTGCTGTGAAAAGCAAAATCCTCAACATATGCACATCTTCAGGGGGAGTCTCTCTCAATCTTGATTTCAAATTCCTCAAATGAGTATTTTCACTTCATATGTTTATTTCCGTTGAATACTTAACCTAATTGTCATCAACCACCAATAAGTGGGAGATTATAAGTGCATCTAGTGCCCCTTAGTGATTTTGGTGGTTTGAAGACATATAGGTTAAGTATCTAATGTGTTCTTGGGTGTACACAGGATCTATAAGTCGCTTTGGAGTTTGAAATATTCGATGAATATCGACCCCTAAAAATGTATATCTTCGGGTGAAGAAATTGGTCTAAAGCTGAAGAATTGAATCGCGAAGAATTTGTGATGAAATTGATATTCCTCATGAATATATTGAAATTGAGGAATTCGGTGTGTCCTGAAGAAAATCAATCTGTAAACTTTGAAGAATGAAGATTTATTCTTTCTGTTTTGTTTTCTTCACACTTGAGTAATAGGAACACCGTACTGTTAAATAGGGTCGAGGTAACACATTGGAATGAATTTCCTCATGATGCTCAATCCAAGCCTAATCCTACCAAAAGCCTCAAGTGAGGAATATGAGAGACATGAGGACTCTCACAGTTGAGGGTCCTGACCGTTATCGATAGCCACGCCACATCATTGGTCTTATCCACACCAACGGTCATATTATTTAAGGGCATTAATGTCAAATCATGTAGGGATGCTCCCAGGATATAAATAGCCGCCCCCCACAACCATTAGTTGGTTGGCTGCTCCGTTAGAAACTGACACTAGTCATAAGAGCAACCCAAATTCCTCATAGTCTTCGAGAGTAATTCATAAGTGAGGAAATACCCCAAACACCAAACCGCAAACCGAGAACCAAGTGATTGAGCATCACTGAAGAAGTTGTTCCTGTGTGGGAGTGAAGCCTTTTACCTTTGAGGACTGTGCATCCTCCAGACGGTTAGGCGTGATGGTCTAGAGCAATCCAGCAGTCAATTGTGAATCCCTGGGTGACCAAGTTTTTGATGGTTTGGAAGTCTGCCCTGAAGACTTACCACGAGTGTTGGGCGAGGACTGTGTGTTCTTAGCCCAAGGAGAATACGGTAGGGACTGCGTGTCACCTGACTGTGTGTCTTTTGGTTTCAATACCAAGCCGCTCCAAACCAGATGTACAACTGTCACAGCAGTTGGAACTGGGTCATCAACTACTGTCTTCACTGTGAAACGGGTTCTATTTCCTCAACTCTTTATATTCCTCAGATTATGTGTTGATGATTTCCATTGTCACTGTTTGAAGAATTTGCTGAAGACTTTCTCTGAAATTCCTCAACCCCAAATTCTTCACGCAAGTTAATCCTCATCTTTTTTCTACGTGCCTGCATACTGTGCAAACTATTTTCATATTCTTCATCCTAAAAAACTGCTGTAGTGAAACTTTGCACTCCTGATCCTTTACTGATTCCGCTGTAAGTTAGTCATCACTGAGGAATTTCCTCAAAAGGAATTTCCTCAGTGATGAAATTCTAAAAATCTCCTATTCACCCCCCTCTAGTCGATATAACGCACTTTTAATTGTCTCCTATGAAATACATACGTTTTTCATACAGCACTTCCGTCTGAAACATTGGCCTCTTTGAGAAGGGTTGATGCTGCATAGGCTGAAGATGTTGCTGCTTCTCTTGAGGAGAGACGATCATGGAAGTCTCCATGTTGACAACCACAATAGTAGTTTGTGTATTAGGCACAGGAGCATTGTCTTCAGCATGTTCCTTAGGATGAGGGATTTCATCAGCCTATGCCTCAGGTTCCGGGTTTTGCTTAGGATTTGCAATTTCATCAGCCAGTGCCTCTGGTTGAGGGTTTTGTTCAGGATGAGGATTTTCTTCAGGCTGAGCCTCAGGTTGAGGGTTTTGCTCAGGATTTGGATTTTCCTCGGGCTGAGGATCTTCTCCTTGGTTTTCCTCTGCTTGAGGAATTTGCTTGGAGGAGGAGCCAAATTCTTCAACTGTTGCAGCTGATCCTTGAGTAGGTTCTTCAGGAGGAATGAATGTCTGAAGACTATCATCAATTTGAATTTCCTCATCTGTGTGTTCTTCAGACTCAGCAGTCTTCATTTCCTCATCAGTCTGATGCTCCTTATCTTCGCTCTCGAGGGAATCATAGCGTAGGATGGAGCAATCTTGAGAGGCATAGCATCCAAAGGAGCATTTTCACCAAGAGATTTGAGGCGCTTGGCCTTTGTTGATTCTGTCATTGAAGAAGTTTTTCTTTTCTTAGCTTATTTTTCTGCAGCCCTGGTTTTCTTCACGTTTGATGCAGACCGAGTCATTTTTTTCACGTCTAATTTTGGTGAAGGCATTTTCTCTTCAGGAGGCGGAGCCGTATCCGTCCGGGCAGTTTCCTCAGCTGGAGCATTTTCTTTAGCTGGGGCAGATTCATCAACTGCCTTAGATGCATCAGCTGGAATATCCTTAGTTATTTTCTCAATAGCCGGTGCATCAGCACGACTTTCTTGAGGCATTTCCTCAGTAGGGGTTGCTTGTTCTTCCTCTACCTTAGACTGCTGTGGTTTTGCTGGAGGGGCAGCCTTTTTGTTATAATCATCAACTGCGCTGGTCGCAAACTTAATGAAATTGTTCTTGAGACTTTGATGATCAGATAGCTTGGTATAATTGTTTGTCAAAGTCTTCAGT
The DNA here is from genome assembly GCF_904849725.1 of Hordeum vulgare subsp. vulgare. Classification (NCBI taxonomy): domain Eukaryota; kingdom Viridiplantae; phylum Streptophyta; class Magnoliopsida; order Poales; family Poaceae; genus Hordeum; species Hordeum vulgare. Next base: position 289,623,825 of record NC_058521.1, on the reverse strand, counting down.
TTTGCCTGGGTTGACACAAGAGCATCAGGCCTCAGGCTGAGGAGATTCTGTCTGAGAAATTTCTCCTTGTTCAGCTTTGCATCCTTTGCTTGTTTGGCTTGCGTCTCCTTCCATTTGGCCTCATTGATGAATGTGGCCAACATATGGCTGATGCCCGGGGGAAGCTTCAAGTCATCAATGGGTGTGTTAGGGTCATTATACCAAACATTGATGTAGTCCAACAGGACTTTTGGATCCATGGCAAGAGGAATGGCGCTGCCTGAAGCTTGAGCAACCCGTTCCTGCTTGTTTTTGATGATTGCTTGCAGTGTCTGATCATCATATTCATCACTTCCTTCTAATGCAGAAGGGACTTTGATGACTTTGCATGGGCTGGGTCTGGTTCCTCTTCCAGCAGCCATCTTAGTCTTCAACGGTGTTGGTGAAGACTTTGTCTCTGAGCTCGTGGCAGATGGAACAGAGGAGCTGGAGACAGTAGGCAGTTGCTTCACAATCTGCTTGTGTTCAGGATTTGAAGCTTGTGTGGTTGTTGATGGTTTTTGCGCAGATGCAGGCGCAGCCTTCTGAAGCAATTTCTCTTGAGGCTTTGAATCCTTCGATTTCTGTGGCACAGGCTTCACTTGAGGAATGGCCGTGCCAGAAGTTTCAGCAGCTGAGGTGGTGGCTGCGGTAGCAGCAGATTCTTCATTGAATTTCCTCACAACAGCTTCTGCTTGCTTCTGAAGCTTTGACAAGTGTTTGGTCTTTTCCTCAGGATAATCATCAATTGTCTTGAGACTTGAAGGATGGGCATTTTAATGATCCTCGAGAGGAGGTGTAGCGACCCAACTCAAAACGAGTCAAGCCTCTGTGTTTCTGTGCCATCCCTGGATCAGTATGCTAGCACACACAGTACATCAATGTATATATCAAAGTGCAATCAGATGTAAATAGCGTAAAACTGATATATACCTTAAATATTTCAGCGGAAGCAGTCAAGGGAGTGGAGTCCCAATAAACACCAACAGCAAGTTGAGTGTAGACCGTAACCCTGAATCGTACTCTTACTCGTCGAAGAAAAATATCTGCAACATAAGACGTTGCAGCCGTGTAGGTCAGCATATTGAGTATGCCGGCAAGTCACATAAGAGAGGGGTCAAAAGTAATCATCTATACTATATGCATATATGGCAGGTGGGGCTATAAGTTTTAGCGAAAAAGCAAGTTTTCTCCTACATCAAGTGAGGGCTAAAAGCAAAATGTTACTACATTGTTGGTTGTTAACGAGATGGTTCCACCAACCAATTCTCGTACCCGAGTTGTCAATAATTACCCTCATCAATATTATTTAATGGTGTTGAGAATTCCAGATAACTTCAGTTCCTTTGGCTCAAGTTGTCCATGACCGTGGACACGGCTAATCGATTAGGTTTGAGTACTCTGCAGAGTTTTGCACACGTTCCCCACAAGATTTGATCGCCTCCGTGTATGTCCTCGCACTTCAGGGTGTTTGAAGACCGAATGATCAAAACATGGTCTTTCAACGGGTCCCTCTGAATCCCTGTCGGTGCCCATCCATTCCTACCGTTCTTCTACATCTGCTAGCATCGCCTGTCCAGAGTCGCCGCGTTGTCCAACCAAGCCAGAGCCCATAATGACTTGTGGCTGTGCAGGTAAGCTTTGGGTCTTGAAAATATCCGTCTGTCTCTTTGAGCTTGGGTGAAGCTTTCCGCAGGATGTCATGGCCTCTCCAGCATCCCGGGTCATCCACTGGGTTCTCCAGGGAGCCGATCAACCGTCCTTCACCCAGAGTTGCATTGTGTCCGAGGTCTTGAAAAGTCTTGTCTTAACCGGTCTTGATTATTTAATCAACCTCGCATCACTCGTGTTATGCACTCAACCGAAATCCCGTCGACTCAAGCATAGCAATATGAAATTTGTCGTCCCGGGGCCAAGTATCGGGGTTGTTATGTGCCTACCACATGATACTACAACCTTCACTAAAATTTCCAAGTACCTACTCAGCATGCAATTGGGCATAGGATGATAGAACTACGATGCATAAAACATAGGTGATAGTATGATCAAAGTGACTTGCCTGGCGATGTTGATGAAGAATAATTTCTCGAGAAATAACTTGATAGACTACTCGTCACTCTCCGATGAAATCTATATAACAACCATATCATTCACGTAAGCACTCATACTAGCAATCATTCTAGCAATCAAAACAAAAGAGAGAGCGAATAAGAATCCGAAAGAAACTTCAACTAAAACTAGGAGTCTTCTACTACATCAAACACTTAATAGTTTTTGTTCCAACTGAAAATAAAACAAAAATAGAAAAAATAACAGAAAACAAAATATAAAATAACTAAGATAACAGAAGTAAAATTTACAAAACAATATTATTTTATAAGTATTTTCAAAATAGGAAATCAAACTAGCAATGCAACCAATTCGCAAGTTAGTATAGAACTAGAATTGATTCCATGCAAACAAATAAGAATAAATAAAATAAAATTTTGTTGTTGTTGAAAAGTTACTGGTAAATATCAGAAAACAAAATATAACTTGTCACAATTACAAAAAAAACAAATTAAGAACAAATAATACAAAAGAAATAGCAAGAAAACAAAAAAGGCTAAAACAGAATCTGTTTTGCTTAATACCCTAAGTAAAAATACTTAAAAAATTGAAACTTAAACTAATGAAGGATATGATCAATAGTAAGCAGCAGCAAAAAGAATCAAATTAAAAGCTATTTTTAAACTCCCCGAATAAGCAAAACAAGATTTAATTCAAATCTGATCTAACTCAACTTTTATAAATCCAAACATCGACAAATTATATATCTACATAAACTACATAAAATTTGTGATCCAATGCAAGACAAATCACCTAATTCGGAGTTATAGACTAATACATATGGATTTTCTAAGATTGTAATTTTCTAAAAAAACTGCAATACGGGATTTCGTGAATCTCACCATGGGTGACAGAGAGGAAGAATTCCAGCGAGGTAGCTGCTCCGGCGAGGTGGGGAGGTCGCCGGCGGGGTGGGGAATGTGCGGAGGAGGGGTGGGGTGCGCAGGGTGTGGTGCAGCGAGGGTAGGGGCCGTGGGGAGGTCGGCAGGGAGCTCCTGGACTCGACCGGGGCAGGGTTACTCCGGCGAGGTGGCCGGCGGCTAGAGGCGATGAGGGTGGCGTCTCTTTGGGAAAATGGAACGAGGACGCCGGGTGGGTTCTTATAGGGGGCTACGGAGGAGCTAGGATGGAAGGGAGAGCGAGATCGGGAAGGGAGGATTTCCGTGTCCATGGCTAAGGAAAGTCCTGTGCACGTGAGGAAGGAGATAGAGGAAGAAGAATATCCCGTTGGGCCAGTTTTTGGGAAGGTCTTAATGGGCCACCGTTTATTTCCATTTAAACACGATTTCTTTCCTTTTTCAAAACTAGGAAACTAAAACGATAAAAGGGAAATCAAATCAATTCGGAATATAGAGTTACTATATACTAAAATTATCAGAAAAAATAAAATCTAAATGATGGGCATTTTTTCCACGGCCAAAATAAAAATTTTAAAAAATGTTTTTCCAAAAAAATCCCTAAAAGCATTATTTATTTTTGCAATTATTTTCTCAGATTAAATTTTGGTTTTTTTCTTGGCTCAAAATATTTCAATGAATGGCCTTGGTTTTTGGAGGGTCATTTTCCTCCGCTCTTTCTTGCGTGCAAGAATTTTGTCGGGGCATTTTCTCGGGGAAGAAAAATATAGAAGCAAGGGCAAATATTTTGAAAGCATTCAAATCCAAACTCCGTTCAAATTCTTTATAGTTGAAGAAGTCATGTCATCTTCTCTCTTTTCTTTTAAAAGATTGAATTTGAATTCATCGGAGATGGGGAAAGTCATTTTATTCCCTCTCATTCAAAAGTTTTTGAAAAGTTTCAAATTTCACACAAGTTTCAATCACTCAAGCAAACAAACAAACAATCTAATAATTATTTTAACATTCCAAAATTTGGGATGTTACGAACCTACCACACTTAAAATGAATCTCGTCCTCGAGATTCGAAGAGTCTAGAAAGAAAGGTTAGGGTTTGGGGGTCTTCTAACAATTCCAATCTCCTGCAAAGTGGGATGCTACCACACTTAAAATGAAGGTTACTGGTCCCTTAAGATTTTAACAATCCTCTGGGGTTTTGGCATCTGACTCCTCACAGTCTTCATATCTTCCGTTATATTCATAACGTCTCCATCAAAAACGAGGGCTCTTCCGTTGATATAAGCTTCTTTCGTTACTGGGTCTTCTTTAACTGACAGTCTCGTGATCAACTCTAACTAACCTATCGATGATTCTCATGGTGGTCTACCATTTGTGGCTATCCTGCAGAGAGAGGGATCTTGGTTTCATTCTCACCGTAAAATTTCCTACGCGGGACAACAAGTGCCATGTACATGGGGCTTTCACCATACCATTCTAAGGCTTAAACAAAAGCTTCAAAGAACGTTGTCTCTCTATATGGGTAAGTCTCTCAGATTTACCATTCCGAATAACAAGATAAATGATAAGAGTAAGTCGTCATGGTGATCAATCCATTCCGCACCCAAATCATTTCTCTGTATAAGGTTTAGTGAATCTCGTATTCTAACACTTGGGCATCCTCATAAGCGTTGTAGAATTTCTCTTGTCCACGAACGGAGTTCGGATAATCCATTGGTTCTGCAAGCCAAACAAAGCATCTATCGTTTCTTCACCACTTGCAGGTTGTCGTGTGCTCCTAAGGAAAACGTTTGCTCATCCATCATAGCTTATCCCTTCATTCTCTTAGGATAACCTTCATGAAAATCTTGAGATGCTTCCTTGGTACGGGTTATATTCCTTGAACTTATTTTCCTTGCCATTGGATTGTGTACCAACAAAAGTGTTTTTTCGTCATATTAAATCTCTCCTCAAATTTCCAATTCCAAGGTACACTATTCTTCTGTTGTCATCCCCATAGTTTGATATGATCCAACATTTCCTTCGACTGTATTCAGTGGGTTTGGCTTCTTGGTACGCATGGTATATTCCTACTCCTTGGGTCCTGTGGGTTTACCGATTACTACCACACTTAAAATGAAATATACTCATGTCTGCATAGACCATATTTTCTCATATCCTCGAAATGGTCAGAGATATTTGTTCGAAGAGAAACAACGCATACCGTTTCAACATAGGCAATAATGAGACAATAAATTCCATTTATTCATGATGTTATTACAATCTCAGGGACTTCTGTTACAAAAAAATTCAGTCCATGATCTCATGCAAAACAAGAGTTCTTCAGATTACACTAATTGCCGCGGTCAAAACTTAACTACTCCTTTTTAGCTTTCTTCCTTTGTGGACAATCGCTAGCAAAATGTCCTGCTTCCTTGCAACGAAAGCAACTGAGTTCTGACAAGTATTGAGGCGTCTTCGTGTTTGCTTTTGCTCCTTGGGTTTCCGGCTTCCTTCCTGAGCACATGTATTTGTGCTGGCCAAATTCCATGCACTTGTAACATCTGACATGACTCAGGTCTATATCTACAGGGATTTGGCTCTTTCAAGGGTGCTTTTTCTTCTTTCCGGACTCCTTTATTTTGGCCAATTCTTCTATTTCAAGTGGATCAAACTCCACTTCTTCCGTCGGGAAGTTTCCCAGATACTCTTGGCTTCCCTTCGTGCAATCCTGTGAATAATGTCCTTCTTCTCCACATGAGTAGCATGCATTGGAGAAAAATCTGGTCAGACCTTGTCCATCAGGGTCGTCAATATTTTCGTTCATCACCGGTTCTTCTAGAATTTTCTTCTTGAGTGTTTCCTTCACTGCATCTTTCTGCTGCTGGACAACTTGTTGTACCTTGGGGTAAATGTGACATTGAGCTGGGTAGTGGGTGGTTCCTTCACAAAGGAAATAAGTCACTTGACTACTTGGGCACTCCTCAGCTGGGTGATTTTCTTCACAATGAGTGCATCCATCCTTGTGTTCTTCCTGGGTGTGTCCTATTTCTCCACAGATCTTGCATGCACAAGTCTTCTCCTTCGGATTGTCATAGCACTTCTGAATAAGTCGGGATCGTAACAGAGTGTTCTTAAATTTGGCCCAACTTTCTGCTCCACTAAATCCTTGTATGGCATGGTGCATTTTCCACCAGATAGCAGCACTTTGGGTAAAGTACTGGAGAGCGTGTTCCACTTCATACTTCCTTGAGATCAAGTTGCTCCCGAAGTGGTTCTCCATGTTCTGAATCCATATATCAGCCTCAAGCTGGGTCATTGGTCCAGAGACTACAAGTCCAGCTTCATACTCCATCTGGTAGGGTTGAGGTTTTGGGGATGAGACCGATAAGCGAGAGAGGGAGATACACACAATACAAACAATATTTTTGAGAATAGGTTTTTGTTGTGGCCGTCGGAAAACACACGCCAATGATGGCTCACAAATCATCGTATCTAACGTGAGTATATAAAAGGGGTTTGGACTTCTAATGGTCATATAATTATTCGCACACTTCAGGGTCTTCGAGTTCTTCGGGTCTTGAGAGTCTTCAATTGGTGCAGCTTCAATTCTTCAAATGCATGATGAAATCCTCTTTACTTTGAAGTAGAAGTCCGTTGATTCTTCATGAGGTCAAAGGGGTAAGGGTATTGTCTAACTATTGGAGGTGAGAGAGAACGTTTGATGAAATCAGAAAAGATGAGAAGTAAAAGGTATTCTTGAAAAATAGAAATTTTTGAGAGATCCTATCCTAAGAAATTTCCAGTTTCTAGGGTCACGTCCTACAGTCAACATGTGCTATGATACCATTTCTGTAGCGACCCGACTCAAAATGAGTCAAGCCTCTGTGTTTCTGTGCCATCCCTGGATCAGTATGCTGGCACACACAGTACATCAATGTATATATCAAAGTGCAATCACATGTAAATAGCGTAAAACTGATATATACCTTAAATATTTCAGCGGAAGCAGTCAAGGGAGTGGAGTCCCAATAAACACCAACGGCAAGTTGAGTGTAGACCGTAACCCTGAATCGTACTCTTACTCGTCGAAGAAAAATATCTGCAACATAAGACGTTGCAGCCGTGTAGGATCAGCATATTGAGTATGCCGGCAAGTCACATAAGAGAGGGGTGAAAAGTAATCATCTATACTATATGCATATATGGCAGGTGGGGCTATAAGTTTTAGCGAAAAAGCAAGTTTTCTCCTACATCAAGAGAGGGCTAAAAGCAAAATGTTACTACATTGTTGGTTGTTAACGAGATGGTTCCACCAACCAATTCTCGTACCCGAGTTGTCAATAATTACCCTCATCAATATTATTTAATGGTGTTGAGAAATCCAGATAACTTCAGTTCCTTTGGCTCAAGTTGTCCATGACCGTGGACACGGCTAATCGATTATGTTTGAGTACTCTGCAGAGTTTTGCACACGTTCCTCACAAGATTTGATCGCCTCCGAGTATGTCCTCGCACTTCAGGGTGTTTGAAGACCGGATGATCAAAACATGGTCTTTCAACGGGTCCCTCTGAATCCCTCTCGGTGTCCATCCATTCCTACCGTTCCTCTACATCTGCTAGCACCGCCTGTCCAGAGTCGCCGCGTTGTCCAACCAAGCCAGAGCCCATAATGACTTGTGGCTGTGCAGGTAAGCCTTGGGTCTTGAAAATATCCGTCTGTCTCTTTGAGCCTGGGTGAAGCTTTCCACAGGATGTCATGGCCTCTCCAGCATCCCGGGTCATCCACTGGTTTCTCCAGGGAGCCGATCAACCGTCCTTCACCCAAAGTTGCATTGCGTTCGAGGTCTTGAAAATCTTGTCTTAACCGGTCTTTATTATTTAATCAACCTCGCATCACTCGTGTTATGCACTGAACCGAAATCACGTCTACTCAAGCATAGCAATATGAACTTTGTCATCCCGGGGCCAAGTATCGGGGTTGTTGGGTGCCTACCACATGATACTACAATCTATACTAAAATTTCCAAGTACCTACTCAGCATGCAATTGGGCATAGGTTGGTAGAACTACGATGCACGAAACATAGGTGATAGTATGATCAAAGTGACTTGCCTGGCGATGCTGACGAAGAAGAATTTCTCGAGAAATAACTTGATAGACTACTCGTCACTCTCTGATGAAATCTATATAACAACCATATCATTCACGTAAGCACTCATACTAGCAATCATTCTAGCAATCAAAACAAAAGAGAGAGCGAATAAGAATCCAAAAGAAACTTCAACTAAAACTAGGAGTCTTCTACTACATCAAACTATAAAGAGTTTTTGTTCCAACTGAAAATAAAACACTAAAATAGAAAAAATAACAGAAAACAAAATATAAAATAACTAAGATAACATAAGTAAAATTTACAAAACAATATTATTTATAAGTATTTTCAAAATAGGAAATCAAACTAGCAATGCAACCAATTCGCAAGTTAGTATAGAACTAGAATTGATTCCATGCAAACAAATAAGAATAAATAAAATAAAATTTTGTTGTTGTTGAAAAGTTACTCGTAAATATCAGAAAACAAAATATAACTTGTCACAATTACAAAAAAACAAATTGAGAACAAATAATACAAAAGAAATAGCAAGAAAACAAAAAAGGCTAAAACAGAATCTGTTTTTCTTAAAACCCTCAGTAAAAATATTTAAAAAACATTGAAACTTAAAATACTGAAAGATATGATCAACAGAAAGCAGCAGAAAAAAGAATCAAATTAAAAGCTATTTTTAAACTCCCGGAATAAGCAAAACAAGATTTAATTCAAATCTGATCTAACTCAATTTTTATAAATCCAAACATATACAAATTATATATCTACAGAAGCTACATAAAATTTTTGATCGAACGCAAAAAGAATCACCTAATTCAGAGTTATAGACTAATAGATATGGATTTTCTAAGATTGCAATTTTCTGAAAAAACTGCAATACGGGATTTCGTGAATCTCACCATGGGTGACAGAGAGGAAGTACTCCAGCGAGGTAGCTGCTCCGGCGAGGTGGGGAGGTCGCCGGCGGAGGAGGGGTGGGACGCGCAGGGGTGTGGAGCAGCGAGGGTAGGGGCCATGGGGAGGTCGGCAGGGAGCTCCTAGACTCGACCGGGACAGGGTTACTCCGGCGAGGTGGCCGGCGGGTAGAGGCGATGAGGGTGGCGTCTCTTTGGGAAAATGGAACGAGGATGCCGGGTGGGTTCTTATAGGGGGCTAGGGAGGAGCTGGGATGGAAGGGAGAGGGAGATCGGGAAGGGGGATTTCCGTGTCCATGGCTAAGGAAAGTCGTGTGCACGTGAGGAAGGAGAAAGAGGAAGAAGAAGATCTTGTTGGGCTAGTTTTTTGAAAGGTCTTAATGGGCCACCGTTTATTTCCATTTAAACACGATTTCTTTCCTTTTTCAAAACTAGGAAACTAAAACGATAAAAGGGAAATCAAATCAATTTGGAATATAGAGTTTCTATATACTAAAATTATCAGAAAAAATAAAATCTAAATGATGGGCATTTTTTCCACGGCCAAAATAAAAACTTAAAAAAATGTCTTTCCAAAAAAATCCCTAAAAGCATTATTTCTTTTTGCAATTATTTTCTCAAATTAAATTTTGGTTTTTTTCTTGGCTCAAAATATTTCAATGAATGGCCCTGGTTTTTGGAGGGTCATTTTCCTCCGCTCTTTCTTGCGTGCAAGAATTTTGTCGGGGCATTTTCTCGGGGAAGAAAAATATAGAAGCAAGGGCAAATATTTTGAAAGGATTCAAATGCAAACTCCGTTCAAATTCTTTATAGTTGAAGAAGTCATGTCATCTTCTCTATTTTATTTTAAAAGATTGAATTTGAATTCATCGAAGATGGGGAAAGTCATTTTATTCCCTCTCATTCAAAAGTTTTTGAAAAGTTTCAAATTTCACACAAGTTTCAATCACTCAAAGCAAACAAACAAACAATCTAATAATTATTTTAACATTCCGAAATTTGGGATGTTACAGGAGGCCTTTTTCGAGGTGCTTACGAGCGAATTTCTTCGCGTACTTTGGAGTGACAAAGAGGTATTCCTTCCACTCCTTAGCCCACGTACGTTCTATCTTTTGGAGCCTGATTTTCCTCTTTGGCATTGATTCCTGCTCATCTGGTGTACAATAGTCCAAGTATATATCCTCAGGGATATCAATGGCAGTGTTTTGTTCGAGCTTCTTGCCACCCTCCTGCTTCCTCTCATCTTCCATTTTCTTCAGCTGAGACTGGCAGATTTTCTTCAAGAAACGCTGCAAATGAGTTAAGTTGATGAGAACCTAGAGATTCATCAGGTGACATTTGTGTACCTGTGAACAGAGTATAATTGTGAGGAATTCGGAGAGGTCATATGCGTTCTCAGATTTGAAGAAATTGAAAAAAATTAAAGTTCGGGAATTTGACTAGTGGGTTGAGTAATTTGTCTAACCACTCTGATCTTGGGTTCCAGAGTTGTACAGATTCGAAAATTTGCACAATTTAGTAATCATATGAAGAATTTTAGTTGCTTAGTGAAATTCATCAACAGTTTGAGGAATAAGCAGTGTTTGAGGAATAGAGACTGATAGACACTAAGAAAACCAGATTCCACGAATCTAAGGTAAAATAGTAGATTGAAAGGGACAGTAAAAATAGGATTTTATTTACCCTATATAGAAAGCACGAAGAACAGAAGAAGTACCAGTAGATGCTCTTCGGTGCTAGTCCACTGCGCCCTAACTTGCCGACAGCAGACGGCTACGGCGGCGGCGGACGAAGAAGTTCCGGTTCCGCCATGATTTCGGCGACGTAGAGGTCGAGGCAGTGAAGTTGTTCATCGCTGGCGACAAAACATTTAGCGGTGGCGCTAGGTCTTTGCTGTAGGGGAGAGGAGGTCAAAAGAGAATGAAGAGTTTTGACCGGAGGGGGTAAGGACGTATTTATAGCTCACGTGCAAACTGTCCGGTCGATTCTTTCATACCGAACTGCCCTTGCCCTTTCGTCTTTGCATGACATGTGTAGCTACCGTTTAAAGCGGTGGAGATCGTGCTTATCTGATCGTGGGAAGTGGGGTTCAGTTACTGTGTAACAATATAAAAATCATTTTTGAGGATTTGAGAATTTTGTTACAAAATCATTAGCAGACAAGGACGCACTGAGGATTCTTGAACAACATTTCAAGTAAAACGCATATGAAGAATTGAATAGACTGGGTGAGTATAGCATAGAGGGGAGTAGGGTCCTATCACATTCACTTAGATGAAATATCAACTTCAAGAATTAGCTATAAGTGAACGCTCTTGAGGACTTTGAAATTACAATATATATATATATATATATATATATATATATATATATATATATATATATATATATATATATATAGGCAAATGAAATTCATCTAGTGTTTTGAAGATTTTGACTAAATTGAAGATTTTGTGACAAAGCGTCATGTTGATGAATTTCAGCTTCGAAGAAAAACAGGTTTGAAGAAAATCAACTTTGAAGAAAATCGACTTCGAGGAAAAACAACTTTGAAGAAATTCAACTTGAGGAATTTCAAAATTGGGTGCTGGCGTGACCACCGTATACGAATGATGATTTGAGGCGCCGCGTACAATTGTCGTAGGGCCCTGAGAATCAATTTCTTCATTAATTTCCTCACACTAAGAGTGATATTCTTCATTGGTTGAAGAAAATCGATTCTTCGTGTGTTGCACATCTAAGTCATCAATTTTGCATAAGTGTTACGATGTGTGCATGTTTTTACAAAACATTTGAAGATTCTAAGATATTTAGCTCACACCGCAACTTGCAAAACCTTTTCTCATCCAAGGGCTTAGTGAAGATATCTGCTAGTTGATCGTCAGTCCTCACATGGTGGATGAGATATTGCCCTTGAGGACATGGTCCCGAAGAAAATGATGACGAATCTGGATGTGCTTAGTCTTCGAGTGCTGTACTAGGTTGTATGCAATCTTGATTGCACTCTCATTGTCGAAGTAGAGAGGCACATTCTTCATGTTGATGCCGTAATCCTTGAGGGTTTGCTTCATCCATAGCAATTGAGCACAGGATGAACCAACAGCAATGTACTCAGCTTCGGCAGTGGAGAGAGAAACGCAGTTCTGCTTCTTTGAGGACTAGCAGACTAATGATCTTCCGAGGAAATGACATGTGCCAGAAGTTTACTTGCGATCCACACGGTCACCGGTATAGTCAGAATCAGAATATCCCACAAGATGAAGATTTGAGCCCTTGGGGTACCATAATCCTAGTGTTGGTGTGTGAGCTGAGTATCGAAGAATATGTTTCACAGCCTTATGGTGTGATTCCTTCGGTTTTGCTTGAAAACGTGCACACATGCAAACACTAAGCACTATATCTGCCTAGATGCACAAAAATACAGTAAAGAGCCAATCATGGAGCGATAAACCTATTGATCGAAATCTTTACCATTTTTGTCAGTGCAGAGGTGGCAGTTGGTAGGCATGGGAGTCTTTGCACCTTTGTATTCATGCATGTCGAATTTCCTCAGAACATCCTTCAGGTATTTCGCCTGTGACATGAAGATCCCATTGCGTTGTTGATGAATTTGAAGACGTAAGAAGAATTTCAGCTCCCCCATCATAGAAATCTGATATTTTCACTCATCATGTAAGCAAATTCATCATTGTAACGTTTGTCAGTACAGCCAAATATGATGTCATCGACATATATCTGGCACACAAATAGTCCATTATCATAGGATTTTGTGAGAAGAGTTGGATCGAGTGAACCAGGTTTCAAGCCTTTCTTCATGAGGAATTTATTCAATGTATCGTACCATGCCCGAGGGGTTGCTTGAGACCATAGAGCGCCTTTTTGAGTCTGAAGACTTTGTCTGGATACTTTGGATCCTCAAAACCTGGGGGCTGAGCAACATATACTTCTTCCTCAAGCTTACCATTGAGGAATGCACTTTTCACATCCATTTGATATAAGATAATGTTATGATGATTAGCATAAGCAAGTAGTATACGAATAGCTTCAAGTCTAGCAACAGGTGCAAAAGTTTCATCAAAGTCAATTCCTTCAACCTGTATGTAGCCTTGGGCTACAAGTCGTGCCTTATTCCTCACCACATGACCATCCTCATCTTGCTTGTTTCGGAAAATCCACTTGGTGCCGATGATATTGTGCTTGCGAGGATCTGGTCGTTTGACGAGCTCTCATATGTCATTCAGCTTGAATTGAAGAAGTTCGTCTTGCATGGCTTGAATCCACTCCGGTTCCATGAAAGCCTCAGCAACTTTTGAAGGTTCTGTGATAGACACAAAAGAAGAATGCCCACAAAAGTCAACTGAGTGTGAATCTTTTGAGTGGGTGAAAGGACCTGGCGCGTTGATGTCATCGAGGATTTGTCAAGTTCTACTTCATTTGCAATCCTCGGATGAGCTGGTTGAGGATTTCGTCTGGGCTGAGGAATTGGTCCTGGAGTAATTTCCTTAGGAGCATATTCTTGATTTTCATCAGTGCTGGGAATGATTTCTTCAGCAATTTCCTCAGTGGGAACAATGTCTTCAGTAGCTTTGAGCTTTATTGCTTCCTCAGGAGACAACTTATCTGGATCAGGAGGCAATTGCTCTCTTTGCGAGCCATTAGTTTCATCGAACCACACATCTACAGTTTCAACAACCTTGTTGTGATAGGTGTTGAAGACTCCGTAGGTGTGCGATTCCTTTCCGTAACCAAGCATAAAACCCTGATGTGCCTTAGGTGCAAACTTTGAGCTATGGTGAGGATCTCTAATCCAGCATTTTGCACCGAAGACTTTGAAATAACTTACATTGGGTTTCTTGTCACTGAGGAGTTCGTATGAGGTTTTCTTGAGGAATTTGTGAAGATATACCCTGTTGATGATATGGCAAGCAGTGTTGATTGCTTCAGGCCAGAAACAACCAGGAGTTTGATATTCTTCAAGCACGGTTCATGCCATTTCAACCAGAGTCCTCTTCTTTCTTTTGATGACACCATTCAGTTGAGGAGTATAAGGAGCAGAAAATTCGTGAATAATACGAAGTTCATCAAGATAATTATCAAGACCAATGTTTTTGAATTATGTTCCATTATCACTCCTTATGTGTTTGATCTTGATGCGGAAGTTCATCGAGGCCCTTGAGGAAAATCGTTCGAAGACTTCCTGCACTTCAGTTTTATACAGAATGATATGCACCCAAGTGTATCTAGATTAATCATCAACTATGACAAAGCCATATAAAGATGCTGCATTTGTTAGAGTGGCATAATGAGTAGGTCCAAATAAGTCCATGTGAAGCAATTCAAATGGACGAGTAGTAGTCATGGTAGTCTTCGAGGGGTGTTTGGATCTGGTCATTTTTCTAGATTCACAAGCACCGCAGAGGTGGTTGATACGTCTCCATCGTATCTATTATTTTTTATTGTTTCATGCCAATATTCTACAACTTTCATATACTTTTGGCAACTTTTTATACTAATTTTGGGACTAACATATTGATCCAGTGCCCATTGCTAGTTCCTGTTTGTTGCATTTTTTTGTTTCACAAAATATCCATACCAAACAAAGTCCAAATGCAATAAAAACCTACGATGTTTTTTTGGAATATTTATGATTTTTGGGAAGAAGAATCAACGTGGAATGATGCCCGAGGGGGTCACAAGCCCAGGAGGCACGCCCCCCCTAAGGCGCGGCTGGCAGGCTTGTGACCAATCCGTAAGGAGGTTGGGGCCCTTCTTTCGGTGCAACAAAACTAATATCCGGAAGAAAATCGTGTTAAAATTTCAGCCCAATCGGAGTTACGGATCTCCAAAATTTAAGAAACGGTGAAAGTGAGAATCTGGGAGCGCAGAAACAGAAGGACACAGAGAGAGAGAGAGAGATCCAATCTCTGAGGGGCTCTCGCCCCTCCGTCCCCATGGAGACCATGGACCAGAGGGGAAACCCTTCTCCCATATAGGGAGGAGGTCAAGGAAGAAGAAGAAGAAGAAGGGGGGCTCTCTCCCCGTCTCTCCTGGCGGCACCGGAACGCCGTTCGGGACATCACCGTGTGACGGCGATCTACACCAACACCTCCGTCATCTTCACCAACACCTCCATCACCTTCCCCCATCTATATTCAGCAGTCCACTCTCCCGCAACCCGTTGTACCCTCTACTTGAACATGGTGCTTTATGGTTCATATTATTATCCAATGATGTGTTGCCATCCTATGATGTGTGAGTAGATTTTCGTTGTCCTATCGGTGATTTATGAATTGCTATGATTGGTTTAATTTTCTTGTGGTTATGTTGTTGTACTTTCGTGCCCATCATATGAGCGCGCGTGTGGATCACACCATAGGGTTAGTAGTATGTTGATAGGACTATGCATTGGAGGGCAAGGGTGACAGAAGCTTTAGCCTAGCATAGAAATTGATGCATACAGGATTGAAGGGGGACCAATATATCTTATTGCTATGGTTGGGTTTTACCTTAATGAATGTTAGTAGTTGCGGATGCTTGCTAATAGTTCCAACCATAAGTGCATAGAATTCCAAGTAAGGGATGACATGCTAGCAGTGGCCTCTCCCACATAAAACTTGCTATCGGTCTAGTAACGTAGTCAATTGCTTAGGGACAATTCCGCAACTCCTACCACCAGTTTTCCACACTCGTTAAACTAACGTAATTGTTTCTTTATCTAACCAGCCACTAGTTTTTGTTCACGTGTTCTTTATTTTCTTGCAAGCCTATCCTATCACGCCTACAGAGTACTTCTTGTTTCATACTTGTTCTAGGTAAAGCGAACGTAAAGTGTGCGTAGAGTTGTATCGGTGGTCGATAGAACTTGAGGGAATATTTGTCCTACATTTAGCTCATATTGGGTTCGACACTCTTAATTATCGAGAAAGTCTACAATTGATCCCCTATACTTGTGGGTTATCAGTGGTCCTTGAGGAATTTGACTGATTCGATGCCAATTACATGCTTCTACTTTGCAAGCATGTGCAAATTCCTCATGCCTACATGACCAAGTCTTCGATGCCATAGCCACCCTTCTGAGGTTTTTGCTAATAAGCATGTGGCTGGTTGAGGACCTGTAGAGAAATCAACAATGTACAAATCACCTCTTCTAACACCTTCGAAGACTATGGATCTGTCAGATTCCATGATGAAAACACATCTGTATTTTCCAAAGATAACAACCATATAAAGATCACAAGGCATTGAGACTGACATGAGGTTCAAGATCACAAAGCATTGAGACTCACATGAGGTTAAACCCAAGGGATTCAACAAGCATCACTTTGTCCATGTGCCTATCCTTATAAATAGCGACTTTGCCAAGTCCCAATACCTTGCTTTTACCTTTGTCAACATAAGTGATTTGCTTCAGGGGTGATGGAGTTAGTGGCATATTCATCAGCAAGCTTTTGTCACCAGTCACATGGTGTGTGCAGCCACTATCAAGAACCCACTCAGTACTCTTGGGTTTGTCATCCTTCAGATGAATTAGTACAGCTTACCATCTCATATGCTTCAGACTTGAAGAATATGTTATCAATTTCATCAGATAGGAATTTCATGAGAAACATTAATTTGAGGACGTGTGAAATATTTTCATTTCATCAATATTAGCTTGCGTCCTATCAAGCATTTTTCTTAGGTCTCCAGCAAATTCTTCAGATGATGATTTTCATCTAGAGACCTGACCTGCAGAAGTGATTAGTTCAATTTCTTCACCACCCACATCTGAAGGGGTGGTAAAGCATTCATCATCCTGTGAGCACCATATGAGAAAGGGGGCATTGAAGCTAATGCACTTCTCTTAATAGTAGGGGGCTTAAAGTACTCAAATGAAAATGCAGAGAATTTCTTTGAGGATTTATGACCAGAATGATTTGAAGAATAATGCTCCGATTCATATTCCTTGTTATTTCCCTGTATGTTAGAAGCATTAGCACGGGTAAGAGCATAGGTTTGACCAGTTGAGGATTTTGATCCTCTTTAAGACTTTGGTCCTCCTGAGGAATTTGATCTGGGGTTGAAATTCATCACAGGTGGTGTCATGAGGACATTCACCTGAAGATTTTCAAGGTAACTTTTGGGGACCCAGATTTTCCTCAGGGGTGGTCCATTCCTGTAGTTAGGTCCAACATATCGAGCAAATACTTCAAAAAATTGATTTTTGAACAGTTTGTAGTTGGAGTCAAATGACTCATCTGAGGAATAGGATAATGCACATGCAAAGCGAGTTAGATTGGACGGATCAACAGGAGTCCCTTTAGCAGCAACCCATGAGGTTTTGGGATACTGCTCAGGTTTCCAATATGATCCATCGGCATTCAATTTCCTCTCAAAGGAAATTCCTTCTTTCGTCTGGTTCCTGTTCAAAATCTGCTTTTTGAGCACATCACAAAGGTTTGGGTGCCCTTTGAGACTTTTGTACATGCCTGTCACATACAATTCCTTCAGCCCTGCATTTTCGTCAATAACATTTGTGGTTTCCTTAAGAGAGGAATTTGATACCACAAGAGCAGTTGAAGAATTTGTAGCAATAGAAGCATTTGATGATTATTGTGAAGAATTAGCAGTTTCATGTTCGATGCATTTAAGACATGGAGGAATGAATTCAGCCTGAGCGGCACAGATCTGTTCAGCGAGTAATGAATCATATTCCATACGAAGATCATTATTAGAAATCCTCAGCTTCTCAAGATCAAGTTTCCTTTGAAGAAATTCATAGGAAAGTTTCTCATGATCAGCGAGGAGTGTGACATGACGATCTTGAAGATTATCAAATCTGGACTAAAGACTTTTCATATCTTTAGTGAGGATTTGGGTAAGATTAATTTTATCATTCAATAGGTCATCACTTCTGTCTAGCAGTTTCTGAAGCTTTTCTAGGGCAGTTTGTTGTTTAGTAGCAATGGTAGCAAGTTTACTTTAACTGGGGTTTTTATAATCATCTCGTTCACGGTCACTTGAATCAGAGGAGGAAGCATCATTCGGTACCTTTGAACCTTTTGCCATGAAGCAATAGTTTGGAGCGAAGTCATCAGCATAGTCATCACTGTGGATGTTATTATCATTTTCTTCAAGGTTGAAGATTGACTTGCTGACGAATATGGTTGCAAGTGAGAGACTAGCCTGTCCAGATTTTGACTCTTCATCAGAACCCTCATCTTCATCACATTCCCCGGATTCTACCTCAGAACCCATTTCCTTACCAATAAGTGCCCTAGCCTTTCTGAAACTAGTCTTCTTGTGCGACGAGGACTTTGAGGATGAGGATTTTGAACATTTCTTCTTTTTCTTCGAGTCATCAGAACTTTCATCCTTGTATTTCTTCTTCTTTGATTCCTTCACCCAACGAGGACAATCGGCAATGTACTTACCTGATTTCTTGCATTTGTGGCAGGTTCTTTTCTTGTAGTCCTCAGATGAAGATTCTGATTTCCTCATATCTCTTCTTGAAGATTTACCAAACTGACCACGTCTTGTAAACTTCTAGAACTTCCTCACGAGCATAGCAAGCTCCTGTCCAAATTCTTCATGATCACCAATGCTGCCATCCGATTCTTCTTCTTCAGATGAGGAAATTGCTTTGGCCTTCAGTGCACGAGGTCTAGAATACCTTGGTGCATATAGATCTCTCTTTTCTTCTTGATGGAATTCATGATTATTGATTCTTTTGAGTATTTCAGCAGGATCAAGCATCTTGTAGTCTGGTCTTTCTTGAATCATCAGAACTAAAGAATCAAATGAAGAATCCAAAGATCTTAGTAGTTTTTTCACAAGTTCATGGTCAGTAATGTCTCGAGCTCCCAGTGCTAGCAGTTCATTTGATATGTCACTGAGGCGATCAAAGGTATCTTGGCATCTTTCATTGTCAAGCCGCTTGAAGCGATTGAAGAGATTGCAAAGAACATCAACACGAGAATCAAGCTGGATTGATACTCCTTCATTTACTTTGGACATCCTTTCCCAGATAAGTTTTGCTAAGCCCGAAGCACTCACTTTGACATACTGACCTTTGCTCAGATGGCCACAAATGATATTCTTCGCTTGAGAATCAAGTTGATTGAATTTCTTCACATCAGCGGTAGAGACAGAAGCAGTGATGATAGGGACACCATGTTCCACAATATACAAGAGATCATTGTCAATAGCTTGTAGATCCATCGTCATCTTGGTCTTCCAAAAGGGAAAGTCCTTTCCTTCGAAAGTAGGACATCCTGCAGTAACCTTGATCATGCCTGCAGTCGACATAACTAAAACTGAAGGTGCTTAAACCAAAATCACACAGAACAAGGGAGTACCTAGCTCTGATACCAATTGAAAGTGCGTTATATTGACTAGAGGGGGGTGAATTGGAGATTTTTAGAATTTCATCACTGAGGAAATTCCTCACAGATGACTAACTTGCAGTGGAAACAGCAAAGGATCAGGGGTGCAAAGTATTACTACAACAGTTTTCAAGATGAAGAATATGAAAAGCAGTTTGCACAATACATAGACACAGAGAAAATAGGTGAGGATTAACTCGCGTGAAGAATTTGGGGTTGAGGAATTTCAGAGAAAATCTTCAGCAAATTCTTCAAATAGTGACAATGAAAATCTTCAACATACAATATTGAGGAATTGAAAGAGTTGAAGAAATAGAACCCATATCACGGTGAAGACATTGGTTGATGACCCAGTTCCAACTGTTGTGACAGTTCTACGTCTGGTTTGGAGCGGCTTGGTATTGAAACCAAAAGACACACAGTCCCGGGACACATAGTCCCTACCGTATTCTCCTTGAGCTAAGAACACACAATCCTCGCCCAACACTCGTGGTAAGTCTTCAGGGCAGACTTCCAAACCCTTACAAACTTGGTCACCCGGCGATCCGCAATTAATTGCTGGATTGCTCTAAACCATGACGCCTAACCGTGTGGAGGATGCACAGTCCTCAAAGGTAAAAGTCTTCAGTCCCACACATGAACAACTTCTTCAGTGATGCTCAATCACTTGGTTTTTTGTTTGTGGTTTGGTGTTTTAGGGTATTTCCTCACTAATGACTTATTCTCGAAGACTTTGAGGAATTTGGGTTGCTCTTATGACAAGTGTCAGTTTCTAACAGAGAAGCCAACCAGTTAATGGTCGTGGGGGCGGCTATTTATAGCCTGGGAGCATCCCAACATGATTTGACATTAATGCCCTTAAATAATATGACCTTTGGTGTGGATAAGATCGATGATGTGGCGCAAATTGCGGCAACGGTCGGGACCCTCAACCGTGAGAGTCATCATGTCTCTCATATTCCTCACTTGAGGCTTTTGGTAGGATTAGGCTTGGGTTGAGCATCATAAGGAAATTATTTCCATAGTGTTACCTCGACCCCCTTTAACTGTACAGTGTTCCTATGCTTCAAAGTCTTCAGATTGATTTTCTTCAGGACACACCGAATTCCTCATCTTTGATATCTTCATGAGGAATATCAATTTCATCGCTATTTCTTCGCGATTCAATTCTTCAGCTTCAGGCCAATTTCTTTAGCCGAAGATATACATTTTTAGGGGTCGATATTCATCGAATATTTCAAACTCCTCAGTGACTTATAGATCTTGTGTAGACTCATGAACACATTAGATACTTAACCTATAAGTCTTCAAACCACCAAAATCACTAAGGGGCACTAGATGCACTTATAAGTCATTCAAGCAACTCGACTCTCAGGTGAAGAATATCATATGTGGCCATCTAAACAAAGGTCACTATGGCAGATTGGGTCCTTTGGAATATGTGAGGCTCATTTCGGACAAGTTATCCAAACTCAACGAAGGAGTCTCAACTCAATGTGACCCTTGGGTTAATGTTTTTTGCAATCCCTTCAACCGCTTCAAAAGACTTGACAACTAAACTGTTCAGCAAACCTTCGATCGCCTCACTGATATCTCCAACGAGCTCCAAGCACTTAGTGCCAGTGACATCACCAACCATGAGGTGGTGAAAAAACTATTGAGATCTCTTGATTCCTCATTAATATACTAGCTTTGATGATTCAAGAGCGTGGAGACTACAAGTCACTAGATTCGGCTGATATTCTAGAGAGGCTCAATACTCATGAATTCCAACAAGCTAAGAACAGAGACCTGTATGGGCCAAGCTATGGAAGATATCGAGCCTTGAAGGAAAAGGAAATTTCCTCTTCTAAAGGTGAAGGGTTTGACACTATCCTTCATAATATTGAATAAGTGATTCAGGAGCTAGCAAACCTCGTAAGGAAATTCCAGAACTTTTCAAGAAGAGGCGGATTTGGAAAATCTTCAAGAGGTGATGACAAGAAATCACATTTTTCATCTCTCGACCATAAGAAATGGACTTGCCACAAATGCAAGAAGTTTGGTCACTAAATTGCCGATTGTCCTCTGTGGGAAAAGCAATCAAAGAATAAGAAGTTCAACGATGAAAGTTCTGATGATAAGATGAAGAAGAAGTGTTCAAAAGTCCTCATCTCACAAGAAGAGTTATTCCAAAATGACTCGGGCACTTATTAGCAACGAAATGGATTCTGTCACACCATGTGTTTTGTCATATATTACTAAACTAACATAACTAAAAAATTAGGGCCAACAAAAAATTTGGTCTGTACTTGTCATACTTGATTTTATTGTTGTTTGTTTGCTCGCTTGTTTGTGCTTTATTTCACAAAAATCACTCTACTCTCAAAACACATCTCCTATATCAAAATGTTTACCCAATGACCATACCATGTGTATAGGACCTAAAACTATTTTTAGAAAATATTAATTTCACCAAAAAAAATATTTATTTAATTTAGGTTTTGAAAAACCCGTGAATTGAGGTTTGTATTACAAGTCCTCAATCTAGGGAATATATTTTGCCCCAAATAGTTTCTTTGGATCCTATTACCAATATGACTTCCAAAAAACACAAAAATATTATTTTGAAAGTTATTTTTGCATTTTATTTAAATACCTTTTTTCTGAGGCGAGAAATGGTTTTTTAAATACCTTTTTTATGCTTCCAAAATATTTGGGAAAATTTAGGGAAATTCACTGGACATATATTTTACATATATAAGAGTTCCAACACATGGTCATGCTCAAACTATTGGAAAAAACCCTCCAAAACCCTTTCTGCCTATTCTAAGTATTTGCAATATTTCTAGAAGAAATATTCTCGAATAAATTCAGGAAAATTCTAGCAACTCTCACATGCCATATGTTTTGATCTTGCAAAGTTTCATCTGAATACAAATTATTTTGATTCACCAAAATATCCTATAACCCTCTATGTCTAGATCCAAATTTGAGCAACTTTGCATTATCAAGTTTCCTCCTTTGATACGAAACTTTGTGGGCATGCTCTATTGGCCTAATGATGCCACCACACAGAGTGGTGCATCAACGAGAATGAGTTTGCTTGGAAAGATCTAAGCAAAATCATTTCTACCAATTCCTAAGGTTTGTAAAGTTTGCACTATGAACCTTCTTAAAATGAGGTCAAACCTTGTGACTAAGATCATTTCTATCTATTTCTTAACAGTGTTAAATATCTTGGCAAGTTGAGTCCTTTTAATTACCCAAAACATCATCAAACACGTTCTGGTGATTTGGAAAAAAACCCTGTTTTGACCCCTTCTACTATTATCCTTCATCCACAATTTTTACCACATCTTCTACTGGTCCCCCTTTACCTCCAATAAAGCTTTTAGGTGCATAGCACAATTATTGGTGGGGTAAAGCCTCATTTTTCTTCTCTCGACAAAAGTATTGCCAACTCTTTCTACCTCTCCTCCTTCTTGCCCCTGTTTCCCTTAGCCCCTAGCTTCTAAAGCATCTAAAGAATCCCCATAAGCTATTGGACAAGCTTGGCCATGCCCAGGACACCAGTGGCATGCCATGGCATGCAAGAGCCAAGCTCTGGAGTGTGCTATAGTGTACCCGAAAAGTGTAGCGGCTCCCATCCCAAGTTATCAGCCTTGGGCGTCGTGTACGTGTGTCCCAAGGTTGCCTCTACGTCCTCGACACACCGCACAATCAGGCCCATCCCCCCCGCCCTCCTCTGTTCCCTACGGACCTCATCCGTACGTTATTGTGAACCGGGGATATGGTGGACATGGGCTCAGCCATATAAGGCCTCCCCATGCTCCCTATTGACCTCTCTCACTCCCCCTCCCACTCAAAAACCTCCTGGACCAGCTACCTCGTCCTCTCGTGCCCTCCAACCCTCTCCATCCTTAAGGCCTTCCGATGGCCTCCGCCCAAATTCAAGCGTCCTGGAGCTTCTCCTCTCCCCCTAGCCAACCAAGTGCCCCCCTAGCCACGTTGAAGCCCCCCATCGCGTCCATCCTCCCAAAGGACTCCTCCACGGCCGCACATGCTATCGCCACCACAATCGTCCCTAGTAGGCGTGCGTCCCCTAAATGGATGTGGATGTCCTTCGAAGCTCGTCTGTGTGCACAATGTCAGCAGAGATGGTCGGAGTCGCCGGGGCGAGCGTCGGCGCGCTCGTCCTTACCGCCTTTGTTCTCCAACAAGCAGTCGCTCAAGGAGGGAGACGACCCTGATAGTGGGGTCGATGAACCCACTAGTCAGCCTCTGTCGAGTTCTCTGACTGGCCTCGCATGGAGTAAGTGGAGGCGGCCTCAAGTGGAGCTGGCTTCGGCCACCGAAAATGTATACAGCAGAATAGGCCTTCCGCGTGGCACACTGCTCACACATGCAAGCTACTGGGCCGGTCTAATTGTTATCCGGTACCCAGTGTGTTGATTTCGTCTTTTGTTAAATTTATTTTCCATTTTTTTACACAGAGGCAAATAAACTCTTCGAAAATACAAATGATTCCTACTGACTGCTCAACATTTATGCATTCGGATTGCTACTCATTGTCATCTCGATGAGTGTTAAAGCTTGCATCAACGTAACCCTTTAGGATGAACTCTTTATCACTTCCATGATCGAGAAACAATTCCTTTGTCTTTCTAGGTACCTAAGGATAATTTTGACCACTGTCAAGTGATCCACTCCTGGATCACTCTTGCACCCCCTTGCGAGACTCATGGCAAGGCACAAATCGGGTGTGGTAACCCACCATGGCATACAATGCAGAGCCTACGACTGCGGCATAGGGGACGACCTTCATCCTTTCTCTTTCTTCTGTCATGATCGAATTTTGTATATAAAAAACCTCACACCTTACAATATAGGCAATAACTTATTTTTTGGCTGATCCATTTTGAACTTCTTCAAAATATTGTCAATGGGTGTGCTTTGTGAAAGTCTTATCAGGCATCTTGATCTATCTCTATAGATCTTGATGCCCAATATATAACCAGCTTTTCCAGGTTTTCCTTTGAAAAACTTCTTTCAAACAGCCCTTTATACCTTCCAAAAAAATTACATCATTTCTGATCAACAATATGTCATCCACATATACTTACAGGAAATACTATAGTACTCATACTCGCTTTCTTGTAAATACAAGTTTCTTTATAAACTTTGTATGAACCCATTGGTCACCTCATCCCAGTGCATATTCCAACTCTGACATGCTTGCAATAGTCCATAGAAGGATTGCTGGAGCTCATATGCATTTTAGCATCCTTAGGATTGACAGAACATTCTTGTTGTATCACATACAACCTTTCCTTAAGGAAACCGTTAAGGTAATGTTGTTTTGACATCCATCTCCCATATTCCGTAATAAAAAATGTAGCAACTGCTCACATAATACCAACAGACTTTAGCATCGCTACTAGTAAGAAAGTCCCATCGTAGTCAATTCCTCGAACTTGTCGAAAACCCCTTTGCAACAAGTCGAGCTTTATAGATAGTAACATTACTACCAGTATCTGTCTTGTTAAAGCCATTCATCCTCAATGGCCTACCGATCATCGGGCAAGTCTAGCAAAGTCCATACTTGGTTATCATACATTGATCCTATCTTGGATTACATGGATTTTATCCATTTGTTCGAATATGTTTCCATCATCGCTTCCTCATAGTTCGTAGGCTCATCCTTGTCTAACAACACGACTTCCAAGACTGGATCACCGTACCACTCGGGGAAGTACGTGTCTTTGTCGGCCTACAGAGTTCTGTGGTAACTTCATCCAAAGTTTCATGATCATCATCATTAGCTTCTTCTTCAATTGGTGTATGCATTACACGAACACCTTTCTGTGTTGCTTACTTTACTATACAAGTGAAGGTTCAATAACCTTATCAGGTTCTACCTTCCTCCCACTCACTTCTTTCGAGAGAACCTCCTTCTCGGGAAAGGATCCATTCTTAGCAAAAACAAACCTTGTCTTCGTATATGTGGTATAAGGTACACCCAATTATTTCTTTAGGTATCTTATGAATATGCACTTTTTGTCTTTGTGTTCAAGCTTATCAGACATAACTGTTGCATTCCCAAACTCTAAGAAACGACAGCTTAGGTTTCTCACCAAACCATAATTCATACGGTGTCATCTCAATGGATTTATATGGTGCCCTATTTAAAGTTAATGTAGTAGTCTCTAATGCATAACCCCAAAACGATAGTGGCCAATCGATAAGATACATCATAGAACACACCATATCTAACAGAGTATGGTTATTATGTTCACACACACCATTACACTCTGGTGTTCCAGGTGGCGTGAGTTGTCAATTTTTTCCACATTGTCTTGCAAACAAAACTCATAAAGCCGATATTCAACTCCACAATAATATCATAGACATTTTATCTTCCTGTCACGATGTTATTCAACTTTACTCTGAAATTTCTTGAACTTTTCAAAACTTTAGACTTGTGTTTGTCAAGTAAATATACCCATATCTGTTTAAATCATCTGTAGAGCTAAGATAATAACAATATCCACCGCGTGCTTCAATAGTCAATGGACTGCATACATTAATATGTATTATTTCTAGTAAGTCACTTGCCCGCTCCATCGTACGAGAAAACGGGGTCTTAGTCATCTTGCCCAAGAGGCATGGTTTGCATGTCTCAAGAGATTCAAAATCGAGTGAGTCCAAAGATCCATGAGCACGGTGTTTTTGTCATGCGCTTTAGACAAATATGACCTAAGAAGCAGTGCCACGAGTATGTGGTACTATCATCATTAACTCTGCACCTTTTGGCATCAATACTATGAACATCTGTATCACTATGATCGAGATTCAATAAACAATTCACATTAGGTTATCATAAAAGATATTATTCATGTAAGCAGAACAACATTTATGCTCTAATATGGATAATCATCTCGCAATAAACAAGATCTAGTTATATTGTTCACATTTAACATAAGCACCAAATAACATTTATTTAAGTTTAATACGAATCCTGAAGGTAGTGAGAGTGTGCCGATGATGATCGTATCAACCTTGGACATACTTCCAACATGCATCATCCCCTCTTCCTTAGCTAGTCTCGTTCGTTACGCAGATCGTGTTTTGAGTTACTAATATTACAAACTTAATTGGTATCAAGTACCTAGGGGCTACTATGAACGCTAGTAAGGTACACATGTGTTTATCAAATATAATGTTGTTGCCATTGCCAACCTTCTTATCTGCCAAGTATTTGGGATAGTTCCCCTTCTATTGACCGTTTCCCTCACAATAGAAGCATTCAGTCTCGGGTTTGGGTCCAACCTTGGATTTCTTCACTGGAGTGGAAACTCGCTTGCCATTCTAAAAGTTTCCCATCTTGTCCTTACCCTTCTCAAAACTAGTGGTCTAATTAACGATCAACACTTGATGTTATTACTTGATTTCTCCCTCTGCGATGTAGAACGTCGCGAATAGCTCGGGGATCATGATGTCCATCCGTAGCATGTTGTAGTTCATCACAAAGCTCTAGTAGCTTGGTGACAGTTAGTGGAGAACTCTGTCAATCACTATATTATTTGGAAGATTAACTCCCACTTGATTCAAGCAATTTTAACGTCCACACATTCTAAGCACGTGCTAACTAGCTGAGCTATTCTCTTCCATCTTGTGGGCAAAGAACTTGTCATAGGTTTCATACCTCTCAACACGGGCATGAGCCTGATATTCCAATTTCAGCTCTTCGAACATCTGATTTGCTACGTGACGTTCAAAACATATTTGGAGGGTCAATTCTAAGCCGTAAAGTATGACGCACTAAACTATCAAATATTCATCAGAACATGCCTGACAGATGTTCACAACACCCATAGACGACGCTTGAGAGGGCGTCACACCGAGGTGCATCAAGGACATAAGCCTTCTATGCAGCAATGAGGAAAATCCTCAGATCATGGACATAGTTCGCAGAATTGCTACCATCATCTTTCAACCAAGTTTTCTCTACGAACATACCAAAATAGAGGGAGCTGCAATGCAAGCAATTGATCTACAACATAATTTGCAAAGAAATTTTGACTATGTTCATGATAATTAGTTTAGTTAATCAAATTACTAACAAACTCCCACTCAAATCAACATCCCTCAGGTTGCCTAAGTATGACTTGATCCAAATCCACCAACCCAAATCCGATTATCACATGTGATGAGGTGGTTTCAATGGTGAACATCTTCATCTTGATCATATCGACTATATGACTCATGTTCGACCTTTTGGTCTCTTGTGTTTTGAGGCCATGTCTATACATGCTTGACTCGTCAAGTTTAACCCAAGTATTTTGCATGTGCAAAAATCTCTTACACCGGTTGCATGCGAATGAAGAATCTATCACGCCCGATCATCACGAGGTTTCCAAAACGACGAACGTTCACGATGGTGCGTACTTAGGGAGAACACTTTTTATCTTGGAATTAAGTGCGAGGTCATCTTATAATACTATCATCGTCCTAAGAAAAATAAGATGCATAATAGATAAAAATCACATGAAAAATAAAATAAGTGACATGGTATGGCCATCATCTTCTTGTGGTTTCAATCTCCATCTTCAAAGTAGCGGCATGATCCCCATCGTCACCGGCATGACACCATGATCTCCATCATCGTGTAGTCATATGGTTGTCACCCAAACTATTGCTTCTACAAATATTTCTAACTCATAGCGATAAAGTAGAGCAAATGGCATAAAAGAAATTAAAGTCAACCCTGTGGCTCCTGCCGCTTGTCGTACTCTTCGACATGCAAGTAATGATAAATACTACAAAACATGATAACCTCATACATCACATATATCATATCGCATCTTGGCCATATAACATCACATCATGCCCTGCAAACACAACTTAGACATTCTCTACTTTGTTGTTGCAAGTTTTACATGGCTGCTATGGGCAACTAGCAGGAACCGTTCTGTAAGTTCATCTAGTGCCACCCTTTGTTGGTTTTGGAGTATTGAAGACAAACATGGTTGAGGGACTAATGTGTTTGTGAGAGTTCACATGATAACACAGATAGAAGTCCCTGGAGATTCGGTTTAACCGTCGAAGACGAGCCCCAAAAATGTCCGAAGACATTGATGATGGTCGAAGCCACTCGTGGTGCACAAAGATAATCCCTTGAAGATAATAGAACGTGAAGACGAAGTGTGTTGTTTTATTTCATCTTTCCTGAGTCATAGGAACCACCGTAGTGTTAATTGGGTTCAATGTGATCCAGGTCAGATGCTAACGTAATGTTCAAGCCACATTTACCTATGTCTTCAAGGAAAGACAATGAGAGGAAATCTTTTCCAGAGTTGGTTGAGTTTGAATTACTTGCAGCACGTAATGATGTTGTGTGTGTCATTGAAATCCAAATGTTAGAACACATGTAGGTTGGCCATTGACCCAGGGTCATTTCAATCATATCAAGTAGGGTTGCCTGTTGGCTATAAATAGCCCACCCCCTCCACCATAAGCTGGTGGCTGCTCACAGTTGATGCGAAGGTTGTTGTTCTCGAGCAACCCTCCTCCAAGACATTGAGAGAGAGAACTATCCTGAGAGGATAAATCTAAACACCTAGAGCTAGAGTATTTGAGCATTACGGAAGTCGTTGTGCTTTGAGATAATTGAAGACTTATTACACTTGAAGACCGTGATCTTTGAGATGGCTAGGCGTCGTGGTCTAGTCTATCCAAGAGTCATTGTGGATCGCCGGGTGACCATTGTCTAGATCAATCCAAGAGTCATTGGGGATTGCCTAGTGAGCATGGTCTAGATCAATCCAAGAGTCATTGTGGATTAATGGGTGACCAATTTGTATGTGGTTCAGAAGTCTCCCCTCAGGATTACCTGAGTAATTGGGCCTTTTCTAGGAGACTTCGGCTCAAGGGGATCAAGGTGAATATGAGGTCTAAACCTCCCCAACTAGATGTACAATTTTCACAGCAACTGGAACTGGTCCAACAAATCATGTGTCATTGTCAAGATACTAGTTCTACCCTTCACTCTTTTTACTTATTGTATTGTGAATCCATTGCTTGATCGTCTCATCCCGAAGACATTCTGTGAAGACATTCCCAATTGTTGCTTATCTTCACACTACCTAAGTTCACTGTTGATATATCTTAGTGTGCAAGATGACTATGCCTTATATGATTGGATGTCTTTGTAGTATTGCGTGCTTTGCATGGATCCTTGATATTTATCCCTACATGATCCTATATCGCTTCCGATTAACTTTGAATACATTTACTATTTCAAATCATTTCATAAAAATTGCCTATTCACCCCCTCTATTCCATAACTAGCACTTTCAATTGGTACGAGAGCAAGGTACTCCCTTGGTCTGTGTTTCAGTTTAGCCACCTCGAGTTTTAGTTATGTCGACTGCAAGGATAATCAAGGTTTTGCTACGTGCCCTGTCTTCGATGGCGCTAATTATCCATTATGGAAGAAGTTGATGCGGGATCTTCTACA
Organism: Hordeum vulgare subsp. vulgare; assembly: GCF_904849725.1. Classification (NCBI taxonomy): domain Eukaryota; kingdom Viridiplantae; phylum Streptophyta; class Magnoliopsida; order Poales; family Poaceae; genus Hordeum; species Hordeum vulgare. The sequence continues at coordinate 289,593,976 of NC_058521.1, read as the reverse complement.
AGCATCGAAGGATGATCTATGTACGATCACTGATAGAGACATGTCAGTTCTCTGCAACGACGTCACCTACGAAGACATTTGTCGGTACACTCAAGTGGATGCCCCCACCGAGAATGTCATATGTCCGCGCCTCTCCAAGACATGGTTCACTTCTGTATGCGGTTTACACTCTACGAAGCTTATCTGGGGCATGATCTGAGATGTCTGCGAAGGAGCTTCAACTCATCACGATTCCTTCATCACTGGCATTAGGAAGCACCTGGATGAAATGTAGGAAAACACCTTACAGAATAATCATGCGTTCTGCCTCATGGCCTGAGGTTCTAAGGTATCTTCTTATGCCTCATCATCTTCAAGTGAAGATGAATCAGATAGTGACGGTGAATCTGATGATGACTTGAAACCTAGATATACTAAACTTGTCAAAATTGCTACTAAGCAACAAAATGCTATGCAAAAAAGAAACTAACTATAGAGAAAAAGCGATAACCTGTTGCGGAGCGAGATGAGTCTGAATGAAGATACGGCAAAAGATATGTGCGAAGTGCATTCAAGGTTTGAGGATCTCCAAAATCTTCATGACTCTCTCTCGACTGATCATGAGAAGCTTTCTCTTCAATATCTTGAAACAAAACTTGATCTTGATATGTTAAAAGAGGCTTATGGAGACCTTCAGAAGGAAAATGACTCACTCCTTGCCGAACAAATCAGTACCACTCTAGAGAAAAGCGATGCTCCATGATTCACATGCCTTGCTCGTGAAGCTAACAATTCTACTTCTGAATATTCAAATGCTTCTGTAAATGCAATATGTTCAACTGTATATTTGGTATCTAACCCCTAATCCGAGCAAACCACTTCTATCACTAATGACAATGACAAGTTGAAGAGATTGCTTGAGATAGGTATGTACAAAAATCTGAAGGGACATCAAATCTAGTGTGTTGTCCTCAAGAAGACAATGTTAAAAAAACCCTAGGAAAGAGGGTGTTGTCTTTCAAAGAAACATCACTGCTAATGGATCTTACTGGAAGCCTGAGCAGTACCCCAAAAACACATGGGTTACTACAAAGGATCCCTCTGTTGATCCGTCCACAAAATATTTGGCTTTAATTGTGCCAATCATATCATCATTGATGAATCCTTTGTTCCAACTATAAATTGTTCAAATGTCAAAATGGTAAAGTATTTGCTAGGTTCGTTAGGACTAACTGTACGAATGGTTCACCCATGAAGAAGATCTGGGTTCCCAAATGTCTTCTTGACAAGAATCCTTTGAATATCATGATGACATCTCTGAAGAAGAAGACATTGCCCAGATCAGTGTCTTCAAGAAGACAAAGGTCTTCTTATCATTGCACTAACAACTATGTTTTGTAGGGAAGGACTCAAAAGACTCATGAATATTAGCACTATCGCATGAACCATTATGTTCATCCATCTAAGAACTTTTCTGCATATTCATTTGAGTATTCTAACCCTCCCTTTCAGCATGCTATTAGGTGACATTGCCTAAATTCATTGATGTTGCTTTACGTCTTATTTCATCTAAGCCATCCCTCAAGATGTGGGTGGTTAAGAAGAACTAATATCTTCATGCATCATGTGGTCTCTACAGAGGACGAAGCTTAACTGGAATACTATCTCTATAGACCCGAAAACATTCTTGTGTGCATGCAAGAAAACTACTAAAAATGGTGTTACCGTTTAAAGTTTCAAGTTTTACTATTACTATCACTATAATATGTTCATCAATGCATGATGTTGATGCATGCCTTGGTGAACAAGACTCATTCTCAATGCAGGAAGACAAATACAGTCCAACCGAATGGATCATGGATATTGTATGTACTAGCCACATGAGTGGTGATCAAATCCTATTGATGGAGTCAAGTCTTCGACCTCCAACCAAAGATCACATCGTCTCTGCCGACAGAAGTAGCAGCAAGGTCTCGGGAATAGGTAGAGTTGCTATCTCAAGGGATTGGCACATGGAAAATGTGTTGTTTGTTGAATCCCTTGGATACAATTTAATGTCTATCTCAATGCTTTGTGATCTTGACATGCTTGTAATCTTTGGCAAATTTTGATGCATTGTACTAATGACCTCTGACAAAACCAAAGTATTCTAAGGTTTTCAAAGAGGTGATCTATACATTTTAGACTTCTTTGTAGGACCACATGTCTCCACATGTCTTCTAGCAAAGGCTTCAAAATGTTGGCTATCGCATCGAAGGCTAGGACATGCTGGTATAAGGAGCTTGCATACCCTCGCCAAGAAGAATCACATAATTGGTGTCGAGGGTATCAAGTTCAAGAAAGACCATCTGTGTGGTGCATGTGAAGCCGGAAAGAGGAATAGGGCCAAACATCCCTCAAATCCTATGATGACGACTTCCAGTCCCTTTGAGCTGCTCCATATGGACTTATTCAGCGCTACTCACTATTACACTTTCTCTACCACTACAAATCTATATGGCTTCATAATTGTTGATGATTACTCTAGATATATCTGGGTGCACATATTACTTTCTAAGATTGAAGTGCAGTATGTCTTCCGGCGCTTTGCAAACATGTGCATGACCAACTACATCGTCAAGATCAACCATATCAGGAGTAACGACAGAATAGAGTTCAAGAACACATGTCTGGATACCTTCTTGAGTCACTTGGTATCACTCACGAGGTCTCTACTCTATACACACCACAGCAGAACTGCGTTCTTGAGCACAAGAATAGGACACGTATTGAGATGGCTCACAGTATGCTTGATGAATACAAGACGCCAAGAAAAATCTGGCCTTAAGCCATTTACACTGCATGCCACATCATCAACATGGTATATCTTCATAAATTCTGCAAGAACACCTCATACGAGTTACTTACTCGCAAGAAACCCAATGTAAGTTATTATAAAATATTCAATGGAAGATGTTTGATTAGAGATCCACACCACACATCAACATTTGCACCAAAAGCACATGAGGGTTTTGTGCTTGGTTATGGAACGGATTCACACACCTACAGGTTCTTCAACATTTTGCAGAATAAAATTGTTGAAATTGTAGATGTGTGGTTCGATGAAAGTAATGGCTCACAAACAAAGCACGTGCCTCATGTTCTAGAAGAACTTCCTTCTGATGAAGCTATTAGACTGATGGGTACTGGTGAGATCATACCTGAGGAACCAGCTGTTGAGGAAGTCATCATTCCTCCACCAACCCATCACGAAGACAATGATGCTTCTAAAGACAATGGTGCTGAAGAAAACAATGCTCTACAACAGAACCGAAGTCTTCGACCTACTCATCCTTGTGTGGAAAATGAAGTTCAAATTGGAAAGATGCTCGACAGAATTAATGCACTAGGTCCTCTCACATGCTCACAAGCTAACCAATTGGCTAACTTTTGTGGGCACCTTATTGTTGTGTTTATATCAGAGCCCACCAAAGTATATGAAGCCTTCATGGAATTAGAATGGATTCAAGCCATGCAAGAAGAGCTTCATCAATTCAAGCTCAACAACCTATGGGATATAGTCAAGCATCCCGATCCACGCAAGCACAATGTCATTAGCACCAAGTGGATCTACCGCAACAAGCAAGATGAATCTGGTCAAGTGGACCCAAACAAGGCTCAACTGATCACTCAAGGCTACACACAGGTTGAGGGTATTGATTTCGATGAAACATTTGCACCTGTTCCTAGAATTGAAGCCATACCCATATTGCTTGCTTATGCTAACCATCACGATATATGCTTATATCAAATGGATGTCAAAAGTGCATTCCTCAATGGTAAGATTGAGGAACAAGTATATCTTTCTCATACACCCGGGTTTGAAGATCCAGAACACTCTGACATCGTCTATAAGCTCAACAAGGCATTGTATGGCCTCAAACTAGTACAAAGGGCCTGTTATGACACACTCATGGAATTTCTCAAGGAGAAAGGCTTCAAACCGGGTTCACTCGATCCTACTCTTTTCAATAAACCATATGATGTTGAACTGTTTGTATGTCAAATCTATGTTGACAACATTATCTTCGGATGTACTAACAATCAATACAGTGATGAGTTTAGCTTCATGATGCAAGAGCAATATCAGATGTCTATGATGGGGAGCTGAAGTTCTTCCTAGGGATTCAGATTTGACAACAACCAAATGGGATCTTCATATCACAGGAGAAGTACCTCAAGGACTACCTCAAGAAGTTTGGAATCCATGATTGTAAAGGCTACAAGACGCCAATGCCAACAAACAGCCACCTCTACATCGACGAAAATGGTAATGAATTCGATCAGAAGGTATATCGCTCCATGATTGGATTTTTAGTGTATATGTGTGCATCTAGGACAGATATAATGTTTATTGTTTGCATCTCTGCCCGACTCCAAGTGGCACCACAGGAGTCGGATCGCCCCGCAATGAGGTGAAAACTTTGATATTTATCTCATACCACAATGCTAGGGCTATGGTATCCGAAGGACTTCAAGTTTGATCTCATTCGCTACTCAGACTCAGATTTTGTTGATGACAGAGATGATCACAAGTCTACATCAGGCACTAGTCACTTTCTTGGACGATCACTAGTTTGTTGGTCTTCGAAGAAGCAAAACTGCGTCCCACTCTCCAATACTGAAGCGGAATACATCACTTCTGGCGCGTGATGTACATAGCTTCTCTATATGAAGCAAACTCTCAGGACTAACGCATCAACTAGAAGAAAGTACCTCTCTACTGCAAAAATGAGAGTGCTATCAAGATCGCCTACAACCTAGTACAACACTCAAAGACACATCACATTAAAATACTACCTGAAATCTGTTCTATAGCCAATAATAAATAAGTTATTATTATATTTACTTGTTCATGATAATTTACTATCCATGCTATAATTGTATTGATAGGAAACTCAAATACATGTGTGGGCACATAGACAACACACTGTCCCTAGTGAGCCTCTAAGGACTAGCTCGTTGATCAAAGATGGTCAAGGTTTCCTGACCATAGACATGAGTTGTCATGTGATAACGGAATCACATCATTAGGAGAATGATGTGATGGAAAAGACCGAAGCTATGAACGTAGTATATGTTTCTATGACCATGAGATTATGCAACTCCCGCGTACCGGAGGAACGCCTTGTGTGTATCAAACTTCACAACATAACTGGGTGACTACAAAGGTGCTCTATAGGTATCTCCGAAGGTGTCTGCTGGGTTGGCATGAATCGAGAATGGGATTTCTCACTCCGTACGACGGAGGGGTATCTCTAGGGCCCACTCGATAATACAACATCAAAATGAGCTTGCAAGCAATGTGACTAAAGTGTTGGTCACGGGATCTTGTATTACGAAACGAGTAAAGAGACTTGCCAGTAACGAGATTGAACTAGGTATGGAGATAACGACGATGTAATCTCGGGCAAGTAACATACCCATGGACAAAGGGAATAACATACAAGATTAATTGAATCCTTGAAACAGAGGTTCAACCGATAAAGATCTTCGTAGAATATGTAGGAGACAATATGGGCATCTAGGACCCGCTATTGGTTATTGACCGGAGAGTGTCTCAGGTCATGTCTGCATAGATCTCGAACCCGCAGGGTCTGCACACTTAAGATTCAGTGACATTTTGATACAGTTGAGTTATTTATGTTGGTAACCGAAGGTTGTTCGGTGTCCCAGATGAGATCCTGGACGTCATGAGGAGTTCCGGAATGGTCCGAATACGAACATTGATATGTAAGAAAGAGGTATATGGGTTCTCGAAAGGTTTTGGGCACTATCGGTAAAGTACCGAGAGTGACAAATGGGATCCAGGGGTTCAGAGGGATGGACAACCCACCCTGGGGGCACATAGGCCCAAGAGATGGCGCACCAGCCCCTAGTGGACTAGGCGGCCAGCCCCTATGGACCTATACGCCAAAGTGTGAGGAGTGGAGGGAGTCCGAATTGGAGGAGGACTCCTCCCTAGGGCCTCCACTTCGCAATCGGAGGAGGGATCCTCCTCTCACTACTAGAAAAAGGCTTATCCCCAATATCTCTATTAGTGGCGCACCATGATGGTGGTGCGCTACTGCTATATAGCAATGGCGCACCAGAATCAGGTGCGCCATTGCTATGTTTTTACTAATGGCGCACCACGTGAGCAGTGCGCCATTGCTATTTTTTGGTCCATCCCCCCCCCCCACCAGACATAGCAATGGCGCAGCCCACCTAGGTGCACCACTGCTATGCTACATAGTAGTGGCGCACCTAGGTGTGGTGCGCCATTACTAACGTCACACACACACAAACACACCCCCGTGTGGATCGCCTTTTAGGTTTTTAAAAATATAGAAGAAAATGATAAAAGATTCAAAAAAATTTAAAAAAATAGATGCCCATGTGTTCTGTGTTCTAGTTGTTAGGAAAATTAACAAACATGGATTTTGAATTTTTTTGCAAAAGGTTGCCGTGTTTCGGTAAAATGGCCGTAACTTTTGCATACAACCTCCGATGAAAAAGATTTTTTATATGAAAAATCATCTACTCGAAAAGTTACATCCGAATTCAACCGGCTATGCCCGTTATCGATTTTCTAGAATCCTCAAAAACCTAAAAAAAGTTATGATGCTTTTAAGATCTGGAGGCAAAAAAATTCGAAAAAAATGCAAAAAATAAATAAATTAGCAATGGCGCACTAGTGCATGGTGCACCACTCCTATTTTCCCTCCTTCAAAATTAAAAAAAAATACAAAAATAAAAAACAAGTTAGCAATGGCGCACCTTATGAATAATGCGCCACTACTATTTTCCCGCCTTCACAATTCAGAAAAATCAGAAAAATAAAAAAAATTAGCAATGGCGCATCAGTGAATAGTGCGCCACTACTATTTTCCCGCCTTCACAATTCAAAAAAATAGCAATGGCGCACCAGTGCAAGGTGTGCCACTTCTACGTTGGGACAGAAGTTTAAAGGGTCGGCCAACCACTTACCCCTTCATTCTTCTCCTCCACTCCTCCACTCCATCTCCTCCTCTCCTCCCCTCCATCTCCTCCTCTCCGTCGACCTCCTCCTCCTCACGGTGCTCCTCCTCCGGTGACCTCCTCCTCATGGTGATCCTCCTCCGGCAACCTCCTCCTCCCTCCTCTCCTCCTCATGGTGCTCCTCCTCCGGCGACCTCCTCCTCCCTCCTCTCCTCCTCATGGTGCTCCTCCTTCCTCTCCTGCTCACGGTCCTCCTCCTCCTCTCCGGCGACCTCCTCCTCCCTCCTCTCCTAATCCTCAGGGTCTCTCCTCCCTCCTCTGCTCCTCACGGTCTCTCCTCCCTCCTCCTCTACTTCCAACCACATGTGGAGCTCCCCCTAAACAAAGAACGTACCAGATCTAGGTCGAGAATGAAATTTAAAAAAATTCAAGCAACAAAAAAGAGGAAAAAAACAAGCCAAAAAAATGAGGCAGATCTAGATCTAGATCCAAATTCAAAATTCAAAAATAGGAATGGCACATAGTGGGGGTTAGATGGTGCGCCACTAGTATTTTCCCGCCTTCAAAATTAAAAAAAATCAAAAAAATTAAGAAAGAAAGTTACGAGTGGCGCACTTGTAGCAATAGTAATGGCGCACTACAAGGTGCGCCACTGTTACCTGCAATAGTAATGGCGCACTACAAGGTGCGCCACTGTTACTTGCAATACTAATGGTGCACCAGAGGTGCACCATTAGTATTTGTTACTAGTGGTGTGGTATTAGTGGCGTACCTATAGTGCGCCATTAATAGCAAAAACTGGTGCGCCACTAACAGCCTTTTTTTAATAGTGTCTTGGCCGCCCCCTTCCCTCCCTCCAATACATAGTGGAGAGGAGAGAGTGAAGCCACACCCAAAAAGGTTGTGGCACGCAGCCCCACCCAATTAGGTCATTGTGTGCAAGTGCACCCAATGAGGTCATGGCGCACCTTTCTCTCCCTCCTCTATTTCGTTCCACCTCTAGATCGGTTCGGTAGTACTGGTCAAAGCCCTGCCGGATCAGCTCCACCACCATCGCCGCCACGCCGTCATACTGGCAGAGAAATCATCTACTTCTCCACCCTTGCTTTTTGAATCAAGGAGGTGGAGATAGCCATCGAGCTTTACATGTGTTGAACGCGGAGGTGCCTACCATTCGGCACTAGATCGGGACAAATCGTAAAGGGATTGTGGGACAGATCATGACGAGATCGCAGGACGGGTTATGATTGGATCGCGAAGACGTTTGACTACATCAACCGCGTTATATACGATTCCTCTTAGCGATCTACAAGGGCATGTAGATGCACTCCTCCCTCTCGTAGATGTTAGTGAAAGTGCGTTATATCGACTAGAGGGGGGTGAATAGGAGATTTTTAGAATTTCATCACTGAGGAAATTCCTTTTGAGGAAATTCCTCACTGATGACTAACTTACAGCGGAACAGTAAAGGATCAGACGTGCAAACGTTCACAACAGCAGTATTTCCGATTGAAGAATGTGAAAACAGATTGCACAGTAAGCAGGCACGTAGAATACAGATGATGATTAGCTATCGTGAAGAATTTGGGGTTGAGGAAATTCAGAGAAAGTCTTCAGCAAATTCTTCAAACAGTCACAGTGAAAGTCATCAACGCACAATACAAGGAAAGTAAAGAGTTGAGGAATTAGAACCCGTTTCTCAGTGAAGACAGTTGTTGATGACCCAGTTCCAACTGCTGTGATAGTTGTACATCAGGTTTGGAGCGGCTTGGTATTGAAACCAAAGGACACCTAGTCCCGGGACACACAATCCCTACCCCATTCTCCTTGAGCTAAGGACACACAGTCCTCACCCAACACTCGTGGTAAGTCTTCAGGGCAGACTTCCAAACCCTCACAAACTTGGTCACCCGGCGATCTACAATTGACTACTGGATTGCTCTAGACCATGACGCCTAACTGTCTGGAGGATGCCCAGTCCTCAAAGGTAAAAGGCTTCAGTCCCACACAGGAACAACTTCTTCAGTGATGCTCAATCACTAGGTTTGGTTTGTGGTTTCGGTGGGTGGTGTATTTCCTCACCGATGAATTACTCTCAAAGGCTCTGAGGAATTTGGGTTGCTCTTATGACAAGTGTCAGTTTCTAACGGAGCAGCCAACCAGCTAGTGGTTGTGGGGCTGGCTATTTATATCCTGGGAGCATCCCGACATGATTTGACACTAATGCCCTTAAATAATATGACCATTGGAGTGGATAAGACCAATGACTTGGCGTGGTTATCAAAACGGTCGGAACCCTCAACTGTGAGAGTCCTCATGTCACTCATATTCCTCACTTGAGGCTTTTGGTAGGATTAGGCTTGGGTTGAGCATCATGAGGAAATTCATTCCATAGTGTAACTTCGACCCCCTTTAACAGTACGGTGTTCCTATTACTCAAATGCGAAGAAAGTAAAACAGAAAGTGTAAGTCTTCATGCTTCAAATTCTTCAGAATGATTTTCTTCAGGAACCACCGGACTTCTCAATATCAGTATCTTCATGAGGAATATCAATTTCATCGCAGATTCCTCGCGATTCATTTCTTCAGCCTCAGACCAATTTCTTCAAATGAAGACATATATTTTTAGGGGTCGATATTCTTCAAATATCTCAAACTCCTCAATGACTTATAGATCATGTGTATACTCACAAACACATTAGATACTTAACCTATAAGTCTTCAAACCACCAAAATCACTATGGGGCACTAGATGCACTTACAATCTCCCCCTTTTTGGTGGTTGATGACAATTAGGTTATGTCTTCAACAGGGATCAAAAATATGAAGTGTAAATCCTCATTTGAGGAATTTGAAAACAAGATTCAGATAGACTCCCCCTGAAGATGTGCATACCTTGAGGATTTTTCTTTTATAGCAAATGCACATTGATGATTTATATCATGGAGATCTCCCCCTGAGTCTTGTAAATCATGCATACATATAACATATCATATGAAGAAAATGAAGATGCATGATTGCAAATGGTATCTGACGAATTCCAGCATGCGTGCATTAAAACTTGAGGAATAAGCATGCGAAGAAAAACGTTCAAAAGCGTCACAGTACTATCGGGCTTAAGTTACAACTCATTACGTAAAAACTTCAGAAGAGCCAAGAGTTTGTAACTTAAATATAGTTTATAAGCCCCAAAAATATCCCGCTTAAAGACTAACTCTCGAGTTTCTCCCCCTTTGTCATCAAGTGACAAAAAGGGACAAACCGAGGACTAACGCCCGTGAAGAATTCATTTCTTGGCGGTCCAGGAAGAGCCATGATGCTTCTTGGGAGTAGTCTTCTTCCTTGGGCTGGTTTTAGTGTCGAGCTGTTCTTCATCAGATTCAACAGTGCGGAATGAAAAAAGGAGCTGTCTTCAGGGTCTGGCACTGGAATGGGCCTGAACTTCTTCTTGGGAGGCCAGAACCAGTCAAAGTCTCGCTCAAAGTTCATTTCTTCAAGCTCAGTCTGAGTCTTCAGATGTGCAAGTGTAGCCCAGGTGCGATCGAAAACCTCATGCAGATAGTGATGGTTAATCTTCACAGAGTTCTGTGTTTCCGTGAGGGTTTTCACAATGGCACCAAACTGGCGTTTGACCCATTTTTGGTTGCGATCCACCTTCTGGTAAAGACTGAGGAGGAGCTCTTTGGTATTCAGCATGCGAGGAGAAACGAGGCCTGCTGGACAAGTCTCAGTATCGTCCCATGAAGAATAATCTTCTGGCTCTTTGAACTGGCCATCAAGGGGCCTGCTGCCTTCTTCAATCATTGATTTTCCTTTTCCTTCAATGGGCTCGAAAGTCTTCTTGTTGACCCGGATAGGAAGCATATAACCAACATGGTTTTGACAATCAGCGTGAAAGTTGATGCCTGTCCTTGTCCTGATGAATCTCATGATCCACGGGGCATATATCTTGTGATCAAAGGGGCACATGGCATTGTCGGCCAAAGTCCTCAAGAAGAAATCATGGATATTGATAGGAATACCGTGAATGATGTTGAAGAGGATATTCTTCATGAGGCCTACGACATCTTCTTCATCGTCATGGCCTTTGATCGGTGCGAGCACGCTGCAGAGGATTCTGTAGACGGACCGGGGTGTGTACTTCAGCTCGTGGACGAGGAAGGTTGTTCTTGAAGATTTGCCTGCAGCCAAAGGCTTCATGAGGACTTCCATCATTCCATTTGGCAGCTCACGCTCACCATAAAGCTTCACTGCCCCATCTGAGGGAATTGGTACGGGCAGTTCTTTGAGGAGTTCAGAAGCAGGAGCCTTGTAGTGAGTGTTTTGTGACATCCAGTCAAACACCCAAGTGTTGATGTCTTCAGGGTTGCCAGATATGTGAAGAGTGGCATAGAACTGAAGAATAAGCTCACTGTTCCAGTCTGATATGTCTGAGCACATTGGGAGCAAACCTGCATCGTGGAGTACACTGAGGACTGGCTCCATGCAAGGCATTGCTTCAAGCTCAACATGAGGAATATGCTTGTGCTGGAATATCTTGTTTCGTCCACAGAGCACAGAGGCATAGTAGTTCATCTGAGTCCTTGTCCAAAACTTCAGATACCTCATTTGAGGCTTGTCATAAGGGTTCTCTCCAATGAAGTACATGCGTTCTTCAAAGAAATTTTCTTTCTGAACCTTTGGACGATTGGAGAATGGCTGACGCTGAACTGGCTGAAGATTTTGCTGAGGAACATGGGGGAGACAACCATAGCAGTCTATGGGTTAAGCACAATGAATGCATTGTCTTGGGCGGGTGCATTTTCTTCAACATTTTCCTCGGGGTGAGGAATTTCATCAGCTTGTACTTCATGGTGAGGAGATGATGCTTGCTCTGGCTGAGCTTCAGGCTGAGGAATTTCTGCTTCTTTCTCAGTTGGAGGAGTTGGGTCAGCCTGTTCCTCATCTTGAGGAGTCTTCTCAGAATGTTGAATTTCGTCAGCATGAGGATTTTCAGTTTGTTTTTCCTCAGCTGGCTTTGTGGCAGAAGCAGTTTCATCAGCTGGTGCAGCTGATGCTTGAGCAGTTTCTATCTGAGGAATAAGAGGTTGAGGACTGTCAGCAATCTGAATTTCCTCATCAGTGTGTTCCTCAGGGGCGACATCCTTCATTTCCTCATCTGCCTTCGTAGATGGGTCATCAATGACGACCATCTCATAGGAATGGGCGACATTGAGAGGCACCGGGTCCAGAGGAGCAGTTTCTTCAATTTCTTTGAGGCGCTTTGCCTCTGTCTCTTCTACTGCTGAGGAGGCTTTTCTCTTCTTTGCTTCCTTTTCAGCAGCCCTTGTTTTCTTCACGTCTGATGCAGACGGAATTATCTTCTTCACCTTTGAAGCTTTTGGTGAAGGTGTTCTCTCTTCAGTTTCGTCAGCTGGTAGTTAGGAACCAGCTGGAACAGAGTCATCAGCCTGCTTTGATGAAGCAGCTGGATCAGGAGCAGTCTCATCAGCGGCAGCAATTTCATCAGTTAAAGTTTCCGTGATGATTTCTTCAATGGCCGGTTCATCAACACGGCGCTCTTGGTGCACTTCCTCAGCTTGAGGAGTTTCCTCCTGATGAGGAGATGCATCTGCTGGCTCCTCAACCAAGGGCTGAGGAGTTGGTGCTTGGGGTGCAGGTCTCTTGTTGTAGTCATCAACAACACTAGTGGTCAGCTTGATGAAATTGCTCTTGATGCTTTTGCGATCTGACAGCTTGGCGTACTTGTCAATCAATTTCTGCAGCTCTGCCTGTGTTGTCACCAGTGCATCAGGAGTCAGTTTGAGGAGATTCTGCCTGAGGAATTTCTCCTTTTTGATCTTTGCAACCTTTTCCTGCCTGGCCTGCTGTTCTTTCCACTTGGCTTCATTTATGAAAGTGGCCACCATGTGGCTGATGCCAGGGGGAAGTTTCAAATCATCAATAGGAGTGTTTGGGTCCTCATACCAGATATTGATGTAGTCAAGGAGGACCTTGGGCTCCATGGCCAGGGGAATAGCACTGCCTGATGCTTGAGCTACTCTTTCTTGCTTGTTTCTGATGATGGCTTGCAGGGTTTCATCATCATATTCATCACTTCCCTCTGATGCAGACGGGACTGCAATGATTTTGCTGGGGCTGGGCAGAGGTGCACGTTCAGCAGTTGCCAAAGTCTTCACAGAAGAAGTTGAAGACTTTGTCTCCGAGCTAGTTGCAGCTGGGAGTGAGGAGCTGGAGCTGGCGATCGTAGGCTTCACGACCTGCTTCTGTACTGGTTTCTCTTGAGGCTTTGGAGGTGGAGCTAAGGTTTTTGATGCTGAGGAGATTGGTACTGAGGGTTTTGGCACTGATGGTTTTGGTGTTGAAGGTTTTGGTAATGAGGGTTTTGGTGCTGAGGGTTTTTGTGACAGAAGCCTAAGAAGACTTCTCGTGAGGCTTTGGAGCCCTTGGCTTTGATGGCACACACTGCATTTGAGGAATTTCTGAGCCTGAGGTTTCTGCAGCTGAGGAATTAGTAGCACCAGAGGCAACAACTGAGGATTCATTAAATTTCCTCACTGCAGCTTCTGCCTGCCTCTTGAGCTTGGCCAGATGCTTTTCCTTTTCATCTGGATAGTCATCAATGGTCTTGAGGCTTGAGGGATGTGCTACTTGATGATCCTCAAGTGGGGTCCTTCTGCCAGGAGGTTTTCTTCGCATATTTGGGAGTCACAAACCTGTACTCCTTCCATTCCTTCGCCCATCGGCGTTCAATCTTCTGTAGCCGTATCTTTCTCTTGGCCATTGTCTCATTTTCATCAGGCGTACAATAGTCCAAGTAAATGTCCTCAGGGATATCAGCAGCTGTGTTTTTCTCAAGTTTCTTTCCTCCCTTCTATTTTCTGTCTTCCTCCATTTTCCTCAGTTGAGAATTTTCCTGATGATTTTGAACTTTTGAGGATTCTAATGAGCCTTGAAGAGTTTCTTCCAGAAACGCTGCAAATGAGTTAATGTGATGAGAACCGAGAGATTCATCAGCTCACATGTGTGTACCTATGAACAGAGTATGGTTGCGAGGAATTTGGAGAGGTCATATGCGTTCTCAGATTTGAAGAAAATGGAAAAGTTTGACAGTTTGAGGAATATAACCAGTGATTCAGGAATTTGCCTAAGCATATTGTTCTTGGGGTCCAGATTTGTACAGATCCGAAAAATCGCACAATTGAGGAATCTCGTGATAATCTTAGATGCTTAGTATAGTTCATCAATGATTGTGGTGATAGGTAGTGTTTGAGGAATCAAGTGCGAATCGTATCTTGAGGAGAAACAGATTTCACAGAGAGGATGTAAAATTTTAGATCTAACTTGCTGTAAAAATGGGATGTATTTACCCTGGAAGGTGCGCACGAAGAACACAGAAAGTTGTGTGTGGAGAGGCTCTTCATTCGAGTGTCCAATGCACCCTAACTCGGCGACAGAGGACGTCTACGGCGGCGGCGGACGAAGATGGTCCGACTCCGGCGTGGTTCTGGCGACGAAGAAGTCGAGGCAGTGAAGCTCTTCCTCACCGGCGACGAGACTACCAGCGGTGGCGCTAGGGTCCGGTGGAGTGTGCTGTGGCAGGAGAGCGATGAGGCGAAGAAGAGGATGCCGAGGGGGATAAGGACATATTTATAGCCAAAAGTTACTGTTGTCGCGAAAATGTCGGACCAAATAGCCCCTGCCTCTACGTCTCCGCAGGACACGTGTAGCTCTCGTACGATGCGGTGGAGATAGTGGAGATCGTGGTTATCCGATCGTAGGAAGTGGGGGTTTAGTTACTGTGCCTTTAAAGAAAACAATTTTTGAAGATTTGAGGATTTTCGTTACAAAATCATCAGCTGACAAGGATGCAGTGAGGATTTTGAACAAGGTTTCAAATATAACGCATATGAAGAATTGAATAGACTGGATAAGTATAGCATGGAGGGAAAGTAGGGTCCGATCACATTCACTTAGCAGAAAAATCAACTTGAAGAAATAGCGATAAGTGAATGCTGTTGAGGACTAGAAATCACAGTCTATCTAGTCAAATGAAAGTCATCAAGTCTCTTTGAAGATTTTTGTAACAAATCATCACAATGAAGAACAGCTGTTTTGAAGAAAAACGCATTTTGAGAAAATTGATCATTTGAACAAAATCAACTTGAGGAATTTCACATTGGGCGGTGGCGTTACCCACCATATAAGAATGATGATTACAGACGCCGCGTACAATTGTCGTAGGGCCCTGAGAATCAATTTCTTCGTTAATTTCTTCACATTCAGAGTGACATTCTTCATCAGTTCAAGAAAATCGATTCATCATGTGTTGCACATCTAAGTCATCAACTTTGCATAAGTGTTAGGATGTGTGCATGCTTTTACAAAACATTTGAAGATTCTAAGATATTTAGCTCACACCGCAACTTGCAAAACCTTTTCTCATCCAAGGGCTTAGTGAAGATATCTGCTAGTTGATCATCAGTCTTCACATGGTCGATGATGATATTGCCCTTGAGGACATGGTCTCGAAGGAAATGATGACGAATCTGGATGTGCTTGGTCTTCGAGTGCTGTACTGGGTTGTATGCAATCTTGATAGCACTCTCATTGTCACAGTAGAGAGGCACATTCTTCATGTTGACGTCGTAGTCTTTGAGGGTTTGCTTCATTCATAGCAATTGAGCACAGCAAGAACCAGCAGCAATGTACTCAGCTTCGGCAGTGGAGAGTGATACGCAGTTCTGCTTCTTTGAGGACCAGCAAACTAGTGATCTTCCGAGGAAATGGCATGTGCCTGAAGTTGACTTGTGATCCACACGGTCACCAGCATAGTCTGAATCAGAATACCCTACCAGATGAAGATTGGAGCCCTTGGGATACCATAATCCTAGTGTTGGTGTGAGAGCTAAGTATCGAAGAATATGTTTCACAGCCTTATGGTGTGATTCCTTCGGTTTTGCTTGAAAACGTGCACACATGCAAACACTAATCATTATATCTGGCCTAGATGCACATTGATACAATAAGGAGCCAACCATAGAACGATATACCTGCTGATCGAAATCTTTACCATTTTCATCAGTGCCGAGGTGGCCATTGGTAGGCATTGGAGTCTTGGCACCTTTGCATTCGTGCATGTCGAATTTCCTCAGAACATCCTTGAGCTATTTCTCCTATGATATGAAGATTCCATTGCTTTGTTGACGAATTTGAAGACCTAAGAAGAATTTCAGCTCCCCCATCATGGACATCTGATATTCTTCACTCATCATGTAGGCAAATTCATCACTGTATCTTTTGTCAGTACAGCCAAAAATGATATAATCGACATATATTTGACATACAAACAGCTCATTATCATAGGATTTAGTGAAAAGAGTTGGATCGAGTGAACTAGGTTTGAAGCCTTTCTTCATGAGGAATTCCTTCAATGTATCATACCATGCCCGAGGGGCTTGCTTGAGGCCATACAGAGCATTTTTGAGTCTGAAGACTTTGTCTGGATTCTTTGGATCCTCAAAACCTGGAGGCTGAGCAACATATACTTCTTCCTCAAGCTTACCATTGAGGAATGCACTTTTCACATCCATTTGATATAAGGCGATGTTATGATGATTAGCATAAGTAAGTAATATTCGAATAGCTTCAAGTCTAGCAATAGGTGCAAAAGTTTCATCGAAATCCATTCCTTCAATCTGGGTGTAGCCTTGGGCTACAAGTCGTGCTTCCTCACCACTTGACCGTCCTCATCTTGCTTGTTTCGGAAAATCCACTTGGTGCCGATGATGTTGTGCTTGCGAGGATCTGGTCGTTTGACGAGCTCCCATACATCATTCAACTTGAATTGAAGAAGTTCTTCTTGCATAGCTTGGATCCACTCTGGTTCCAGAAAAGCCTCAGCAACTTTTGAGGGTTCTGTGATGGATACAAAGGAAAAGTGCCCACAAAAGTTAACTAAGTGTGAAGCTTTCGTGCGAGTGAGAGGACCTGGCGCGTTGATGTCGTTGAGGATTTTGTCAAGTTCTACTTCGTTTGCAATCCTCGGATGAGCTGGTTGAGGATTTTGTCTCGGCTGAGGAAGCGGTGCTGGTGCAATTTCCTCAGGAGCATCTTCTTGGTTTTTATCAGCGATGGGGATCGTTTCTTCACCAACTTCCTCAGTGGGAACAATGTCTTCAGTAGGCTTAAGCTTTATTGCTACCTCAGGAGACAGCTTATCTGGATCAGAAGGCAATTGCTCTCTTTGCGAGCCATTAGTTTCATCGAACCGCACATCTACAGTCTCAACAACTTTGTTGTGATAGTTGTTGAAGACTCTGTAAGTGTGCGAGTCCTTTCCATAACCGAGCATAAAACCTTCATGTGCCTTAGGTGCAAATTTTGAGCTATGGTGAGGATCTCTAATCCAGCATTTTGCACCAAAGACTTTGAAATAACTTACATTGGGTTTCTTGTCAGTGAGGAGTTCATATGAGGTTTTCTTGAGGAATTTGTGAAGATATACCCTGTTGATCATATGACATGCAGTGTTGATTGCTTCAGGCCAAAAGCAACGAGGAGTCTGATATTCTTCAAGCATAGTTCTAGTCATTTCAACCAGAGTCCATTCTGCTGAGGAGTATAAGGAGTAGACAATTCGTGAGTAATACCAAGTTCATCAAGATAATCGTCAAGACCAGTGTTTTTGAACTCGGTTCCATTATCACTCCTGATATGTTTGATCTTGATGCCAAAGTTCGTTGAGGCCCTTGAAGAAAATTGTTTGAAGATTTCCTGCACTTCAGTTTTATACACTATGATATGCGCCCAAGTATATCTGGAATAATCATCAACTATGACGAAGCCATATAAAGATGCTGCATTGGTTAGTGTGGCATAGTGAGTAGGTCCAAATAAATCCATATGAAGCAATTCGAATGGACGTGTAGTGGTCATGATGGTTTTAGAGGGATGCTTGGATCTGGTCATTTTCCCAGATTCACAAGCGCCGCAGAGATGATCCTTGAGGAATTTTACTGATTCGATGCCGATGACATGCTTCTTCTTCGCGAGCGTGTGCAAATTCCTCATGCCTGCATGACCTAGTCTTCGGTGCCATAGCCATCCTTCTGAGGTTTTTGCTAGTAAGCAAGTGGCTGGTTGAGAACCTGTAGAAAAATCAACAATGTACAAATCCCCTCTTCTTACACCTTCGAAGACTTTGGATCTGTCAGATTCCATGATGACTACACATCTATATCTACCAAAGATGACAATCATATCAAGATCACAAAGCATCGAGACTAACATGAGGTTAAAACCAAGGGATTCAACAGGCATCACTTTGTCCATGTGCCTATCCTTGGAAATAGCCACTTTGCCTAGTCCCAATACCTTGCTTTTACCTTTGTCAGCATATGTGATTTGCTTCAGAGGTGATGGAGTTAGTGGCATATTCATCAGTAAGCTTTTCTCACCAGTCATGTGATGTGTGCAGCCACTATCAAGAACCCACTCAGTATTCCTGGGTTTGTCATCCTGCAGATGAATTAGTACAACTTACCATCTCATATGCTTCATATTTGAAGAATATGATACTAATTTCATCAGATCAGTAATTTCATCATAACAGAAATGTAAGGACGTGTGAAATATTTCTATTTCATCAATCATTAGCTTGCGTCCTATCAAGCATTTCTTCAGGTCTCCAGCAAATTCTTCAGATGATGATTTTCATCTGGAGACCTGACCTGCAGAAGTGATTAGTTTGATTTCATCACCACCCACATCTGAAGGGGTGGCAAAGCGTTCATCATCCTGCGAGCACCATATGAGAAAGGTGGCATTGAAGCTAATACACTTATCTTAACAGTAGGGGGATTAAAGTACTCATATGAATATGCAGAGAACTGGTTTGAGGATTTATGAACATAATGATTTGAGGAGTAACGCTCATATTCATATTCCTTGTAGTTTCCCTGCATGTTAGACGCATAAGCACGGGTACGAGCATAGTTTTGACCAGTTGAGGATTTTGATCCTTTTGAAGACTTTGGTCCTCCTGAGGAATTTGATCTGGGGTTTAGATTCTTCAGTGGTGGTGTCATGAGGACATTCACCTGAAGATTTTCAAGACAGCTTTTGGGAACCCAGATTTTCCTCACAGGAGGGCCATTCCTGCAGTTAGTTCCAACATATCGAGCAAATACTTCACCAGATTGATTTTTGAACAGTTTATAGTTGGAATCAAATGACACACCCGAGGAATAGGTTAATTCACATGAAAAGCCAGTTAGATTACATGGATCAAAAGGAGGCCAGTAGCAGCAACCCATGAGGTTTTGGGATACTGCTCAGGTTTCCAATAAGATCCATCAGCATTTAATTACCTCT
Organism: Hordeum vulgare subsp. vulgare; assembly: GCF_904849725.1. Lineage (NCBI taxonomy): Eukaryota > Viridiplantae > Streptophyta > Magnoliopsida > Poales > Poaceae > Hordeum > Hordeum vulgare. The sequence continues at coordinate 289,574,623 of NC_058521.1, read as the reverse complement.
CAAAGGAAATTCCTTCTTTACTCGGGTTCCTGTTCAAGATCTGCTTTTTGAGCACATCACAAAGGGTTTGATGTCCTTTGAGGCTTTTGTACATGCCTGTCACGTACAATTCCTTCAACCCTACATTTTCATCAGTGACATTTGTGTTTTCCTCAAGTGAGGAAATAGACACAACAGGTGCAGTTGAAGAATTTGTAGCAATGGTAGCATTTGATGATTCTGGTGAGGAATTAGCAGTTTCGCGTTCAATGCATTTAAGACATGGAGGAATAAATTCAACTTGACTAGCGCTGATCTGTTGAGCTAGTAATGAATCATTTTCCATACGAAGATCATCATGAGACATCCTCAGCTTCTCAAGATCAAGCTTCCTTTGAAGAAATTCATAGGAAAGCTTCTCATGATCAGTGAAGAGTGTATCATAACGATCCTGAAGATTATCAAATCTAGACTGAAGACTTTTCATGTCATCAGTGAGGATTTGGGTAAGGTTCATTTCGTCATTCAACAGATCATCACTTTTGTCTAGCAGTTTCTGAAGCTTTTTAAGAGCAGTTTGTTGTTTAGTGGCAATGATAGCAAGTTTACTGTAATTTGGTTTCTTATAATCATTAGATTCACAGTCACTTGAATCAGAGGAGGAGGCATTATTTGGTACCTTCGAACCCTTTGCCATGAAGCAATAGGTTGGAGAGAAGTCATCAGCATAGTCATCAGTATGGATGGTGCAATCATTTTCTTCAAGATTGAAGATTGACTTGCTGACGAAGGTGGTTGCTAGTGCAAGACTAGCCTGTCCAGATTCTAAGTCTTCTTCAGAACCTTCTTCTTCATCACCTTCCTCTGATTCTGCCTCGGAGTCCATTTCATTGACAATAAGTGCTCGAGCCTTTCTGAAACTAGTCTTCTTGTGTGATGAGGGCTTTGAAGATGAGGATTTTGAAGATTTCTTCTTCTTCTTCGAGTCATCAGAACTATCATCCTTGTATTTCTTCTTCTTTGATACCTTTCCCCAACAGGGACAATCAGCAATGTAATGACCTGATTTCTTGCACTTGTGACAAGTTCGTTTCTTGTAGTCCTCAGATGAAGATTCTGATTTCCTCATGTCTCTTCTTTAAGATTTACCGAACTGGCCACGTCGTGTAAATCTCTGGAATTTCCTCACGACCATTTCAAGCTCCTGTCCAAATTCTTCAGGGTCACAAATGCTGTCATCTGTGTCCTCTTCTTCAGATGAGGAAATTGCTCTAGCCTTCAGTGCACATGGTCTGGAATAACTTGGTCCATGTAGATCTCTCTTTTCTTCTAGCTGAAATTCATGAGTATTTAGCCTTTTTAGTATATCAGTTGGATCAAGCATCTTGTAATCTGGTCTTTCTTGAATCATCAGAACTAATGTATCAAATGAAGAATCCAAAGATCTCAGCAGTTTCTTCACAACTTCGTGATCAGTGATGTCTCGAGCTCCCAGTGCTTGCAGTTCATTTGATATGTCAGTGAGGCGATCAAAGGTGTCTTGGCAGCTTTCATTGTCATGTCTCTTGAAGCGATTGAAGAGATTGCGAAGAATATCAACACGAGAGTCACGCTGGGTTGATACTCCTTCATTTACCTTGCACAGTCTCTCCCAGATCAGTGTTGCAGAGCCCAAAGCACTTACTCTTCCAAACTGGCCTGGGCTCACATGACCACAGATGATGTTCTTCGCTTGAGAATCGAGTTGCTTGAATTTCTTCACATCAGCCGCAGTGACACTGGCAGAGATGATGGGGACACCATTTTCCACAATATACCAGAGATCAATATCAATAGCTTGTAGATGCATTTGCATTTTGTTCTTCCAGAAGGGAAAGTTCTTTCCTTCGTAGGTAGGACATGCTGCAGTCACCTTAAACATGCCTGCGGTCGACATAACTAAAACTCCAGGTGGTTAAACCAAAATCACACAGAACAAGGGAGTACCTTGCTCTGATACCAATTGAAAGTGCGTTATATCGACTAGAGGGGGGTGAATAGGAGATTTTTAGAATTTCATCACTGAGGAAATTCCTTTTGAGGAAATTCCTCACTGATGACTAACTTACAGCGGAAACAGTAAAGGATCAGACGTGCAAACGTTCACAACAGCAGTATTTCAGAGTGAAGAATGTGAAAACAGATTGCACAGTAAGCAGGCACGTAGAATACAGATGATGATTAACTATCGTGAAGAATTTGGGGTTGAGGAAATTTAGAGAAAGTCTTCAGCAAATTCTTCAAACAGTCAAAGTGAAAGTCATCAACACACAATACAAGGAAAGTAAAGAGTTGAGGAATTAGAATCCGTTTCTCAGTGAAGACAGTTGTTGATGACCCAGTTCCAACTGCTGTGACAGTTGTACATCTGGTTTGGAGCGGCTTGGTATTGAAACCAAAGGACACCCAGTCCCGGGACACACAGTCCCTACCGTATTCTCCTTGAGCTAAGGACACACAATTCCCAACCAACACTCGTGGTAAGTCTTCAGGGAAGACTTCCAAACCCTCACAAACTTGGTCACCCGGTGATCTACAATTGACTGCTGGATTGCTCTAGACCATGACGCCTAACCGTCTGGAGGATGCCCAGTCCTCAAAGGTAAAAGGCTTCAGTCCCACACAGGAACAACTTCTTCAGTGATGCTCAATCACTAGGTTTGGTTTGTGGTTTCGGTGGGTGGTGTATTTCCTCAGTGATGAATTACTCTCGAAGGCTCTGAGGAATTTGGGTTGCTCTTATGACAAGTGTCAGTTTTTAACGGAGTAGCCAACCATGTAGTGGTTGTGGGGGTGGCTATTTATAGCCTGGGAGCATCCCGACATGATTTGACACTAATGCCCTTAAATAATATGACCGTTGGAGTGGATAAGACCAATGACTTGGCATGGTTATCAAAACGGTCGGAACCCTCAACTGTGAGAGTCCTCATGTCACTCAAATTCCTCACTTGAGGCTTTTGGTAGGATTAGGCTTGGGTTGAGCATCATGAGGAAATTCATTCCATAGTGTAACTTCGACCCCCTTTAACAGTACGGTGTTCCTATTACTCAAACGCGAAGAAAGTAAAACAGAAAGTGTAAATATTCATGCTTCAAATTCTTCAGAATAATTTTCTTCAGGAACCACCGGACTTCTCAATATCAGTATCTTCATGAGGAATATCAATTTCATCGCAGATTCCTCACGATTCATTTCTTCAGCCTCAGACCAATTTCTTCAACTGAAGACATATATTTTTAGGGGTCGATATTCTTCAAATATCTCAAACTCCTCAATGACTTATAGATCCTGTGTATACTCACAAACACATTAGATACTTAACCTATAAGTCTTCAAACCACCAAAATCACTAAGGGGCACTAGATGCACTTACAGTTAGTCTCCATAGATTGATCTTCGTGAGCGTAGGAAATTTTTTGTTTCCCATGCGACGTTCCCCATCAGATACGACATCATTTTCTTTATTCTCATGTGTTGAAGGGCGACATTATCATCGAATTTGTGAAGTCAGAAGAGCAACTAGCTGATATCTTCACAAAGCCTTTGGATGAGAAGAGGTTTTGCAATCTGTGGTGTGAGCTAAAACTAAAAAACAAGTTAGCAATGGAGCACCTTATGAATAATGCGCCACTACTATTTTCCCGACTTCACGATTAAAAAAAATCGAAAAAATAAAAAAATTAGCAATGGTGCATCAGTGAATAGTGCGCCAGTACTATTTTCCCGCCTTCAGAATTCAAAAAAATAGCAATGGCGCACCAGTGCAAGGTGTCCCACTTCTAAGTTGGGACAGGAGTTTAAAGGGCCGGCTAGCCACTTACCCCTTCATTCTTCTCCTCCTCTCCTCCACTCCATCTCCTCCTCTCCGTCGACCTCCTCCTCCTCACGGTGCTCCTCCTACGGCGACCTCCTCCTCCCTCCTCTCCTCCTCACGGTCCTCCTCCTTCGGCGACCTCCACCTCCCTCCTCTCCTCCTCACGGTGCTCCTCCTTCCTCTCCTGCTCACGGTCCTCCTCCTCCTCTCCGGTGACCTCCTCCTCCCTCCTCTCCTGATCCTCACGGTCTCTCCTCCCTCCTCTCCTCCTCACGGTCTCTCCTCCCTCCTTCTCTACTTTCGGCCACATGTGGAGCTCCCCCTCAACAAAGAACGTACCAGATCTAGGTCGAGAATGAAATTTGAAAAAAAATCAAGCAACAAAAAAGAGGAGAAAAACAAGCCAAAATAATGAGCCAGATCTAGATCCAGATCCAAATTCAAAATTCAAAATAGCAATGGCTCATGGTGGGGGTTAGATGGTGCGCCAGTAATATTTTCTCGCCTTCAAAATTCAAAACAAAATCAGAAAAAAAAGTTACCTGTGGCGCACCTGTAGCAATAGTAATGGCGCACTACAAGGTGCGCCACTATTACCTCCAATAGTAATGGCGCACTACAAGGTGCGCCACTGTTACCTGCAATACAAATGGTGCACCAGAGGTGCGCCATTAGTATTTGTTACTAGTGGTGTGGTAATAGTGGCGCACCTATGATGACCCACAAGTATAGGGGATCAATCGTAGTGCTTTCGATAAGTAACAGTGTCGAACCCAATAAGGAGCAGAAGGCTCTCGTAAACAGTTTTCAGCAAGGTAATAACTGCAAGTAGTGAAAGTAGCGGTAACAAGTGATGGTGTAGTGAGGTGAAACGTAGCAATCGAAAAGTAACAAGTAACAAGTAGTAGCAACGGTGCTGCAAGTGGCCCAATCCCTTTTGTAGCAAGGGGCAAGCCTGAACAAAGTCTTATAGGAGGAAAAACGCTCCCGAGGACACACGGGAATTTCTGGCATGCTAGTTTCATCATGTTCATATGATTCGCGTTCGTTACTTTGATAGTTTGATATGTGGGTGGACCGGCGCTTGGGTACTGCCCTTACTTGTACAAGCATCCCACTTATGATTAATCCCTCTCGCAAGCATCCGCAACTACGAAAGAAGAATTAAGACAACGTCTAACCATAGCATTAAACTAGTGGATCCAAATCAGCCCCTTACGAAGCAACGAATAGACTGGGGTTTAAGCTTCTGTCACTCCAGCAACCCATCATCTACTTACTATTCCCCAATGCCTTCCTCCAGGCCCAAATATGGTGAAGTGTTATGTAGTCGACTGTCACGCCCAAGATGCGACCCTATCCTCAAGTTGGCACGAGGGCCTCGTCAGGGATAGAAGCGCATCTCGTCGTGTCGCAAGAATGGATATCGTTACAAGTACATGTACTGAAAAGAAGAGATATATATATAATTGGCTTACACTTGCCACATGCTACATCAGAGTCACATCAGTACAATACATAATCATCATGAATAAGAGCAGGGTCCGACTACGGACGAAAACAAACGAGAAAATAAGAACGACGTCCATCCTTGCTATCCTAGGGTGCCGGCCTGGAGCCCATCCTAGATCCAAATGTACAATCAACACGCTCGCATCAGTAACCTTTACCTGTACCTGCAACTGGTGTTGTAGTAATCTGTGAGCCACAGGGGACTCAGTAATCTCATTTCCAAAGATATCAAGACTAGCAAAGCTTAATGGGTGAGGTATGGTTACGTGGTGAGGTTGTAGCAGCGGCTAAGCATATATTTGGTGGCTAAACTTACGAGTACAAGAAATAAGAGGGGGAAGATCTACGCATAGCGGACATGACTACTGATGATCAAATGAATGATCCTGAACACCTACCTATGTGAGACAGAACCCCACCGTGTCCTCGATCGGAGAAGGAACTCACGAAAGAGACAGTCACTGTTACGCACACAGTTGGCAAGTTATAATTAAGTTATCTTCAAGTTATCTAGGACCAGTGTTAAACAAAGTTTCCATGTTGCCACATAACCGCAGGCACGGCTTTCCGAAAGATTTAACCTGCAGGGGTGCTCCAACTAGTCCATCACAAATTACCACAAGCCGCATAGAAATCCTCGATCACGACACTCGCGATCTCGTCGGATTCCTTAGTCAAACACCTCAACTCTGAGATTACCCAAAACATCACCGGAATCCCGATGCACAAGATATCTCGTCAAAGGTAAAACTAATCCAGCAAGGCCGCCCGACGTGTCGACGATCCCGATAGGAGCCGCGTATCTCGCTTTCAGGACACGACGGATAGAACTAGCTACGAGTGCCAAACCTCGAGTTTCCTCGCAGTGGCCCCGCAGGCAGACCATTTGGGACCAACACCATCAGCACTGGCCCCTCCTGTTTATGTAAAATTACTCCTCGGGTTCATGACACCCTATGCATCTCAGTATTAACAAATTATTATGTTGGGCAAATGTAGAACCAATGTTGGGCCTTGCCAGACCAGCTTTAATCTAAAACGAATTATCAAGGGGCTCCCCATAACAACCCTGATCGTGTTAGGAGTGCTCAATTATGGAACATATCACCGGTAGCCAAAACTAAGGGGGCAAAGGTGGAACAAAACACCAGGCTAGAAAGGCCGAGCCTTCCACCTTTTACCAAGTATATAGGTGCATTAAATTAAATAGCATTAATATGGTGATATAACAAGGAACCCATGTTTTCACATGGAATAAACTACACCTGCAACTAGCTACGCTAACAACTTGGTTAAGCAAGCGGTAACATAGCCAATCAGTGTTTGCTAGGTCGAACAGGTTGAAGGTTATCATGGCATTGAAGAGAGGCTGATATTTAACATGTGGTAGGCAACGAGACATAAATGACAGGCGTGGTATAACTAGTATGGGAATGATAGTAATGGTATCAGGGGAAATGGTCATCTTGCCTGAGATCCCGCTTGGAAGAAGAACGACTCCGTGAAGCAGACGAACCGATGTAGTCGAACGGGTCCTCACTTTCCGACACGCTTGCGGAACTCTATCGAGACAGAGGAAAAGGAAAACACAAATCAACTCACGATATTCACCACACGATGCACAACACATATGATGCATGAACGAAGAATACATGCAAGTCACGGCATGACAAATCACACAATCAAACACTACACATTAAATGAAGTTCAATATGCAACGAGTTGCATATTGACAAAACTTCACGTAAGAATTGATTAGTTCTATCCCGATTAGGTACACAACAATATTAAATGTGGTTAAACATGGCAAGAGGTGAAGCGCAATTAATCTACCTATCTAGGCATTTTAAATGAGGTCGGAAATTACATATAGCACCTCCGAGACGACCTCACATGTTAATTTACAATTCTGTCCAAATCTGAACTAACGCATTTTATATTTGTTAAACGGCGAAAGAAAGTGGTTCACGTGATTCTACTCATCGTTTTGGTCCATTTACATATATGGCACATCTCCAACGGAGCTACGGACAAATAGTTACGACCTAAACCGTTTTCAACACGTCGAAACGCGAACTGATGCAAATAGCACACTAAACAGTTCTAATTATGCATGAGAGTTGGAAAATATTACTCTATGCAAAATTCTAGTTAAAAACCATATATAACTCACTCCGATCCATCGCACGGTTTAAAAGTTGCAGCCATTTTTAAAACATGCGATCTTTAGAAATCTAGCAAATTCGTAGGAGAAAAAAAATGAACATGGGCCGAATTGCAACAGTTTGGAGTGGCCATTAGAGGATTCAGCCCAAGTGGAAAAATACCAGTGACATGTTAATTTACAATTCTGTCCAAATCTGAACTAACGCATTTTATATTTGTTAAATGGGGAAACAAAGTGGTTCACGTGATTCTACTCGTCGTTCTGGTCCATTTACATATATGGCACATCTCCAACGAAGCTACGAACAAATAGTTACGACCTAAACCATTTTCAACACGTCGACACGCGAACTGATGCAAATAGCACACTAAATAGTTCTAATTATGCATGAGAGTTGGAAAATATTACTCTATGGAAAATTCAAGTCAAAAACCATATATAACTCACTCCGATCCATCGCACGGTTTAAAAGTTGCACCCGTTTTTAAAACATGCGATTTTCTGAAATCTAGCAAATTCATAGGAGGAGAAAAAAAATGAACATGGGCCGAATTGAACAGCTTGGAGTGGCCATTAGAGGATTCAGCCCAAGTGGAAAAATACCAGTGACAAAAAGAACCGAGCCTTCCCTGGGATTCGATCCCAGGACCTCTCTGGTGGAGACAAAGGCACCAGCCAGTCGAGCTACGAAGCAACTGTGATAAGATACGGGTTTTCAGCCTATATGAAGGAGCATAAAGGGCCAACCTGAACCAAAAACAAAACAAAATAGAAAATAGGGGTGCTTGGGATTCGAACTCCAGATCCCTCGCTTGGAACATGACTGCGCTACCAACACGGACGTGCATGGCTGAGTGTTAAATTACTGCCCGAATTCCACAAATACAAAACAAAACGCGGGCCTTCTTCCCCACGAACACAAACATGCAACGACCCTGCAGATTGGGCAGCTATAGACCTGTAGAGTGCGGGACCCGGTCGGGGATGGCGCGAGCGGAGGGGGTTCGAGGGCCGGCAGGTCCACGGTGGCGCCGGATCGGCCGGATCTAGGCATGCGATGGCCGGATTGACTCGGCTGCATGGAGATGCCCGATGGCGCCATGCCATCTCCTGTTATCTGAAGAAATAAGAAGAGAGACATAATAAGAGGGGAAGCAGGGCAACGTGCATAGCAGATAGCAGCGCAATTTCAGGCCGGTTCTTGCAGGATCTGGTAGAGCCGGTGGTGGGAACTAACGGACCTTGGCAATGGGTTTCCATTCCGGGCAGCAGACGGCAGGATCCGACAGGGTCGGTCACGGGAGAAGCTCATGCTCGAGGTCATCCATGGCTGCCTCCTGTACATGAATGAGAGAGCAGGGGAGCTCGGGACCGAGACGATGGGCATCTCCGGCGAGGCTCGGAGTCACGTTGCTCCAAACAATGGCGACAGCTGCACCTGCTACTGGCTGCTCGAGATCGAGGCCAACTCCATCTGGAGCTCGGGATCGCCATGAGGCTACTGGAGCTTCGGGACGAGCCCATCCACGGGCATAAGGGTGCACTCGGTTGGACCAGCTTCGGGCTGCTAGTTTGGTGGGTGGCTGCGCGAAGGGGGGTTTGCTCCCGCACAGGAGAGCTCGCTGGTTGGGGAGGATCTGGATCGGGATTAGATCCCGAGGAAGGAGGAGGTTGGTCGGGTGGCAGCTACAATGGAATGTGGCTGGCGGCGCTAGTGTAGGATCCCTAGAATTTAGGTTTAGGCTAGGGATACATCTATAAATATAGTAGGTAGGTTAGATATAGGGTTATATGGACCCTCTAATATAAATCGGATGGTCAAGAATGAATAGGCTAGGGAGTCCAATGGACAAACTGATGAGTGTTTGCGGTAAAACGGGGTCGATCCGGATCCAACGGTCACGACAGCCGGGTTCGTGTTCTGGGAGGTTTTCGGACTAGGCTGCGCGTAGGGTAGATGCACTGAGCAAAGGGGCTAGGCAGAGATGAGAGGGAACACGGGCACCCGGCAACATAATTTTAAAACACCGGAAAAACGTTAGACGATAGACCGAATACGGTGCCGCTACGGTCGACCGTTCGGGTACCAGACGGACTCCGATTACGATGAAATTTGACAGGTGGCCTAGCTATATTAAATTAAGAGCGCACGTCAAATTCCAACCCAATCAGAGAAATTTTTAAACACACTTTTTAAAACAAGATTTAAACGATGCCGCGGGCGCGTGCGAGTGCGATCGGGCGCAGAACGGACAACGACGAGAACCGGCAACTAACAAGGGATGCAAGTTTGAAAACTGGCAGCAACGGAGATGCCGATGCAATGCAGATGATACGAATGATGCGATGAAGATGCGACAAATAAAAATAACCACACGACGAAAACAAAATAGAAGGGGAATCTTCTGGAACGTCGGCATCGGGCTGTCACATCGACGTTCACATAACACCACTAGAGGAAAAGACAACATACAACATATCAAAATACAGAACGAATATCAAATTCACATGACTATTATTAACATGACTTATCCCATGTCCTCGGGAACAAAAGTAACTACTCACAAAGCATAATCATAATAATGATCAGAGGTGTAATGAATAGCATCAAGGATCTGAACATAAACTCTTCCACCAAGTAATCCAACTAGCATCAACTACAAAGAGTAATCAACACTACTAGCAACATTACAAGTACCAATCGGAGTCGCGAGATGGAGATTCGTTACAAGAGATGAACTAGGGATTGGAGAGGAGATGGTGTCGATGAAGATGTTGATGAAGATGCCTCCCCTCCGACAAGAGGAGTGTTGGTGATGACGATGGCGACGATTTCCCCCTCCGGGAGGGAAGTTTCCCCGGCAGGATCGTCCAGCCGGAGCTCTAGATTGGATCTGCTCAAGTTCCGCCTCGTGGCGGCGGCGAAACCACGAAAAAGCTCCCGATTGATTTTTTCTGGAACGAAACCCTTCATATAGCAAAAGAGGGGGCCAGTGGGCCGTCAGGGAGCCCACAAGCCCTGTAGCCGCCACCAGGGGGTGGCGGCTACCAGGCTTGTGGCGCCCTGGTAGCTCCCCTCTAGTACTTCTTTCACCCAGTATTTTTTATATAATCCCAAAAAATTCCACGTAACATTTCACGGCATTTGGAGATGTGTAGAATAGAGGACTTAGATTTGCTCCTTTTCGAGTCCAGCATTCCAGCTGCCTAAATTCTCCCTCTTCAAATAAACCTTGCAAAATAAGAGAGAAAAGGCATAAATATGGTACCACAAAGTAATATAACAACCCATAAAGCAATAAATATCAAAATGAAAGCATGATAAATATGGACGTATCAACCTATAGTGCACCATTAATAGCAAAAACTGGTGCGCCACTAACAGCCTTTTTTTAGTAGTGTCTTGGGCGCCCCCTTCCCTCCCTCCGATACATAGTGTAGAGGAGAGAGTGAAGCCACACCCAAAAAGGTTATGGCACGCAGCCCCACCCAATTAGGTCATTGTGTGCAAGTGCACCCAATTAGGTCATGGCGCACCTTTCTCTCCCTCCTCTATTTCGTTCCACCTCTAGATCGGTTCGGTAGTACAGGTCAAAGCCCTGCCGGATCAGCTCCACCACCATCGCCACCACGCCGTCGTGCTGGCAGAGAAATCATCTACTTCTCCACCATTGCTTGTTGAATCAAGGAGGTGGAGATACTCATCGAGCTTTACATGTGCTGAACACGGAGGTGCCTTCCGTTCGGCACTAGATCGGGACAGATCGTAAAGGGATTGTGGGACAGATCATGACGAGATCGCAGGACAGGCCGTGATTGGATCGCGAAGACGTCCGACTACATCAACCGCGTTATATACGCTTCCTCTTAGAGATCTACAAGGGCATGTAGATGCACTCCCCCCTCTCGTAGAGGTTAGTCTCCATAGATTGATCTTCGTGAGCGTAGGAAATTTTTTGTTTCCCATGCGATGTTCCCCATCAGATACGACATCATTTTCTTTATTCTCATGTGTTGAAGGGCGACATCGTCATCGAATTTGTGAAGTCAGGAGATCAACTAGCTGATATCTTCACAAAGCCTTTGGATGAGAAGAGGTTTTGCAAGCTGTGGTGTGAGCTAAATATCTTAGAATCCTCAAATGTCGAGTTAATGGATACACATCCTAACACTTATGCATGTAGATGACCTTGATGCACAACACATGAATAATGTCTGTCTTCAACAAATGAAGACATACACTCTATGTGTGTCGGACTTCTGGGAATGGGGATACCCAGACCTTCCTACATGTGGCCTAGGGCCGGCCCACTTCGTCAAGCAAACCAACGGGCTCGACGCTACTCAAGGCAAGGCACTCGTGATGGGCCAAGCCTCACGAGGAGGAACAACATCAAGACCCGCAGGGGGCATCCTCAGGACCCCTCTAGAGCGGCGGATATTCTGAGGTGAGGCTCGGCCTCAGGAGTCAAGGGTGACGCAACGGAAGGACAGGCGAGCAGCATACATCAGAGCAGTGCAGTTTCCCGATTAGTGCAAAGGGGACAAGGACGTACCAGGGCTCACAAGGCTTCTTCCAAAGGTTTCCCTTATGGTGCAACAAGGCCGTCGCCGCCCGTCAGCAGGACAGACGTCATCTTCGGGCCTGGCCCTACTGTGCGGGCAGCCACTTTGATGGCGAAGACCACCTTTGGGCAGGGGGAGCATGTTCCCCTGTTCCCCTTCAAAATGGGCCGTTGTGGGATCTCTTCCCACCGAAAAGATAAGGGAATAGGACCCGGGCCACCAGTACTAATAGAGGATAGGTTTCTTCGTAGAAGGGGACCCAATCCTCGAATCATTCATTCACCCACTAGCAGCACGCAAGGTCACCCAGCCTCCGCAGGTGCCTAAGCACTGTACTAGTTCATCCACCAACCTCCGTGAGAGGCAATCCACCAAAGTAGGAGTAGGGTTTTATGCCTCACAGTGGCCCGAACCTAGGTAAACTGATGTGTCATGTGTTTCCCTCACCATCGAGTGAGTTTCTTGCCATCCGGAGCGAGAAGCGAGCTAGGTGAGGCGAATCAGTGAGAGATCTTCGTACACGCCCCTGACTCCGAATCTTTAGGGTTTTGCGGAGCCCTAAATCTGACATTTGGCGCGCCAGGTAGGGGGCGTGTCAACGTATTCTCCGGGTTCCATCTCCAGAAATCTTCGTCGCTCCCATGACTAACACTCGCCGGGCTCGCGCCGAACGTCGCGTCGCTCGCGTCGCTCAGACGATGCCAGCAAGCCCTGTCGGCACACGCCGGTCGCCATCGCCCGTGATGAACGCCTCCACGGGCCCCGACCCTCAAGAAGAAAAGTGATCCTCCCAGCAGGCTACTAAGCACTGCGACGGCTGCACCGCCAATCTGTCGCTCGTCTGGCGCTCCGGGGTGACCTCGCACGCCCGACCGGAGATGCCACACGACCGGCACACGCTCGCCATGGCCACCGAGCTGCTCCGCTACCGGCCCGCACCTGACCGCCACCACGACTGGCTCAAGCGCATAGAGGAGCTTGTTGCTGCCGCCAGCGACTCCGCCGCACTCTTCTGTTCGTTTCGGCCCAAACCGTCCCAAGCAAACGATGAAGAACAAGATGCACCGCCCCCACCACCATGGCGAGACATGCGCCCCGAGCACATACAGGAAGCGCGTCCCCGCGGCCAACCTCGTGAGCCCACGGCGGGGCCAGGAGATGAAGCCAGCTGTTAGGTGGTCCCTTGGCCCCGCGCTGATGTGCACACACCCCCAGCGCTGCAACTCTCGCGTCGTGAGCACGCCCTGCTCGAAGCAGACCCGGTGAAACAACAAGATACGGCCACTCCCGCGCGCGCCGCGCCCGTCGGGCCAGTGGGATGCCTCGCCTGTTGGGGAACGTCGCATGGGAAACAAAAAAATTCCTACGCGCACGAAGACCTATCATGGTGATGTCCATCTACGAGCGGGGATTTCCGATCTACGTACCCTTGTAGCTCGCACAGCAGAAGCGTTAAGAAACGCGGTTGATGTAGTGGAACATCCTCACGTCCCTCGATCCGCCCCGCTAACCGTCCCACGAACTGTCCCGCGATCCGTCCCACGATATAGTGCCGAACGGACGGCACCTCCGCGTTCAGCACACGTACAGCTCGACGATGATCTCGGCCTTCTTGATCCAGCAAGAGAGAAGGAGAGGTAGATGAGTTCTTCGGCAGTGTGACGGCGCTCCGGAGGTTGGTGGTGATCTAATCTCAGCAGGGCTCCGCCCGAGCTCCGCAGAAACACGATCTAGAGGAAAAACCATGGAGGTATGTGGTCGGGCTATCGTGGCAAAAGTTGTCTCAAATCAGCCCTAATACCTCAGTATATATAGGAGGGAGGGGGAGGGAAGAGGCAGCCTCAAACCCTCATGGTTTGGCTGAAATTGGAGGTGGAGGAGTCCTACTCCAATCCTACTTGGAGTAGGATTCCACCTTCCCACTTGGAAACTCTTTCCACCTTGTGTTTTTTCCTTCTCAAACCTTATGGTCCTTAGTGGGAACTTATTCCAGCCCACTAGGGTCTTGTTTATCTCTTCCCATAGTCCATGAGACCACTTGGGGCGTGACACCCCTCCCGATGGTCCCGGGCACCCCTCCCGGCACTCCCGGTACACTACCGATGAGCCCAAAACTTTTCCGGTGACCAAAACAGGACTTCCTATGTATCAATCTTTACCTCCAGGCCATTCCGGAGCTCCTCGTGACGTCCTGGATCTCATCCGGGACTCCGAACAACATTCGGTAACCAACCATATAACTCAAATACGCATAAAACAACGTCGAACCTTAAGTGTGCAGACCCTGCGGGTTTGAGAACTATGTAGACATGACTCGAGTGACTCCTCGGTCAATATCCAATAGCGGGACCTGGATGCCCATATTGGATCCTACATATTCTATGAAGATCTTATAGTTTGAACCTCAGTGCCAAGGATTCATATAATCCCGTATGTCATTCCCTTTGTCCTTCGGTATGTTACTTGCCCGAGATTCGATCGTCAGTATCCGCATACCTATTTCAATCTCGTTTACCGGCAAGTCTCTTTACTCGTTCCGTAATACAAGATCCCGCAACTTACACTAAGTCACATTCCTTGCAAGGCTTGTGTGTGATGTTGTATTACCGAGTGGGCCCCGAGATACCTCTCCGTCACACGGAGTGACAAATCCCAGTCTCGATCCATACTAACTCAACGAACACCTTCGGACATACCTGTAGAGCATCTTTATAGTCACCCAGTTACATTGCGACGTTTGATACACACAAAGCATTCCTCCGGTGTCAGTGAGTTATATGATCTCATGGTCATAGGAACAAATACTTGACACGCAGAAAACAGTAGCAACAAAATGACACGATCAACATGCTAGTCTATTAGTCTGGGTCTAGTCCATCACATGATTCTCCTAATGATGTGATCCCGTTATCAAGTGACAACACTTGCCTATGGTCAGGAAACCTTGACCATCTTTGATCAACGAGCTAGTCAACTAGAGGCTTACTAGGGACAGTGTTTTGTCTATGTATCCACACATGCACTATGTTTCCAATCAATACAATTATAGCATGGATAATAAACAATTATCATGAACAAAGAAATATAATAATAACTAATTTATTATTGCCTCTAGGGCATATTTCCAACAGTCTACCACTTGCACTAGAGTCAATAATCTAGTTCACATCACCATGTGATTCCAACGAATCCAACACCCATATAGTTATGGGGTCTGATCAATTCTTGCTCGTGAGAGAGGTTTTAGTCAACGGTTCTGAAACTTTCAGATCCGTGTGTTCTTTACAAATCTTTATGTCATCTTATAGATGATGCTACTATGTGCTATTCCGAAATACTCCAAATATCTACTCTACTATATGAATCTGTTTCACTACTCATAGTTATTCGGATTAGTGTCAAAGCTTGCATCGACGTAACCCTTTACGATGAACTTTTTAACCACCTCCATAATCGAGAAAAATTCCTTAGTCCATCAATTACTAAGGATAAATTTTGACCGCTGCTAGTGATTCAATCATGCATCACTCTCTGTACCTCTCAACAGACTTTGAGTTAAGGCACACATCAGGTGCGGTACCCAGCATGGCATACTTCAGATTCTACGGCCAAGGCATAGAAGACGACCTTCGTCTATTCTCTTTATTCTGCCGGGGTCGGGTTTTGAGTCTTACTCAAATTCTCACCTCACAACGCAACCAAGAACTCCTTCTTTGTTGATCTATTTTGAACTCCTTCAAAAACTTGTCAAGGATGCATCTTGTTGAAACTTCTATTAAGCGCTTTCGATCTATCTCCATAGATCTTTGATGCTCAACGTTTAAGTAGCGCAATCCAGGTATTCCTTTGAAAAACTCCTTTCAAACAACCTTGTATGCTTTACAGAAATTATACATTACTTCTGATCCACAATATGTCAACCACATATACTTATCAAAAATTCTATAGTGCTCCCACTCACTTCTTTGGAAATACAAGTTTCTCATAAACCTTGTACAAACCCAAAATCTTTGATCATCTCATCAAAGTGTATATTCCAACTCCGAGATGCTTGCACCAGTCCATTGAAGGATCGCTGGAGCTTGCATACTTGCTAGTATCTTTAGGATCGACAAAACCTCCTGGTTGTATCACATACAATGTTTGCTCAAGGAAACCGTCGAGGAAACAATGTTTTGACATCCTATGTGCAATATTTCATAAATAATGCAGCAACTACTAACATAATTCTAACAGACTTTTAGCATCGCTACGAGTGAGAAAGTCTCGTCATAGTCAACTGTTTGATCTTGTCGGAAACATCTTTGCGACAAGTCAAGCTTTTCTTAATAGTGACTTATCACCATCATCGTCTGTCTTCCTTTTAAAGATCCATATTTACTCAATAGTCCTATGACCATCAAGTAGTTCTTCCAAAGTCTACACTTTGTTTTCATACATGGATCCTCTCTCGGATTTCATGGCTTCCAGCAATTTGTCAGAATCCGGGCCCACCATTGCTTTCTCCATAACTCGTAGGTTCATTGTTGCTCAACAACATGACCTCCAAGACAGGGTTACCATACCACTCTGTAGTAGTACGCGACCTTGTCAACCTACGAGGCTTGTAGTAACTTGATCCGATGCTCGATGATCACCATCATCAGCTTTCACTTCAATTGGTGTAGGCTCCACAGGAACAACTTCCTGCGCCCTGCTACACACTGGTTGAAGTGATGGTTCAATAACCTCATTAAGTTCTACCACCCTCCCACTCAATTCTTTCGAGAGAAACCTTTCCTCGAGAAAGGATCCGTTTCTAGAAACAAACACTTTGCTTCCGGATCTGAGATAGGAGATGTACCCAACTGTTTTGGATATCCTATGAAGATGCATTTATCCGCTTTGGGTTTGAGTTTATTCGACTGAAACCTTTTCACACAAGTGTCGAAGCCCCAAACTTTCAAGAAACGACAGTTTAGATTTCTCCAAACCTCAGTCTATACTTTGTCATCTCAACGGAAATACACGGTGCCCTATTTAAAGTGACTGCGGTTGTCTCTAATGCATAACCCATAAACGATAGTGGTAATTCGATAAGAGACATCATAGCATGCACCATACCAAATAGTGTGTGGCTATGACGTTCAGACACATCATCACACTATGATGTTCTAGGTGGCATGAACTGCGAAAAAATTTCCACATTGTCTTAACTACGTACCAAAACTCGTAACTCGGATATTCATTTCTATGATCATATCGTAGACAGTTTATCCTCTTGTTACGACGAACTTCACTCCTGAAACAGAATTGAACTTTTCAATATTTCAGACTTGTGATTCATTAAGTAAATACTCTTGTATCTACTCAAATCGTCATTGAAGTAAGAACATAATGATATCCACTGCGTGCCTCAACACCCATTGGACTGCATACATCAAAATGTATCACTTCCAACAAGTTACTATCTTGTTTCATCTCAATGAAAACAAGGCCTTGCTCATGTGGTATGATTTGCATGTCACTAGTGATTCAAAATTAAGTGAGTATGAAGATCCATCAGCATGGAGCCTCTTCATGCAATTTATACCAACATGACTCAAGCGGCAGTGCCACAAGTAAGTGGTACTATCATCATTACCTCGTATCTTTTGGCACCAATATCATGAACATGTGTAACACTACGATCGAGATTCAATAAATCATTGAAGGTGATTATTCAAGCAAATAGAGTAACCATTATTCTCTTTAAATGAATAATCGTATTGCAATAAACACGATCCAATCATGCTCATGCTTAATGCAAGCACCAAATAAAAATTATTTAGGTTTAACACTAATCCGGATGGTAGAGGGAGTGTGCGACGTTTGATCATATCAACCTTGGAAACACTTCCAACACGTATCGTCACCTCGCCTTTAGCTAGTCTTCGTTTATGTCGTAGCTTCCATTTCGTGTTACTAATCACTTAGCAATCGAACCGGTATCCAATACCCTCGTGCTACTAGGAGTACACATCAACATTATGTATATCAAATATACTTCTTTCGACTTTTGCCAGCCTTCTTATCTACCAAGTATCTAGAGTTGCTCCGCCTCAGTGACCGTTCCCCTCATAACAGAAGCACTTAGTCCCGGGCTTTGGGTTTAATCTAGGGTCTCTTCATTAGTGCAGCAACTGTTTTGCCGTTTCACGAAGTATCCCTTCTAGCCCTTGCCTTTCTTGAAACTTAGTGGTTTTACTAACCATCAACTATTGATGCTCCTTCTTGATTTCTACTTTCGCAGTGTCAAACATCGCGAATCGCTCAAGGATCATTGTATCTATCCTTGATATGTTATAGTTCATCACGAAGCTCTCACAACTTGGTGGCAGTGACTTTGGAGAACCATCACTATCTCATCTGGAAGATTAACTCCCACTTGATTCAAGCGATTGTCGTACTCAGACAATCTGAGCACACGCTCAACGATTGAGCTTTTCTCCTTTACTTTGTGGACAAAGAATATTGTTGGAGGTCTCGTACCTCTTAACAAGGGCACAAGCATGAAATCACAATTTCATCTCTTTAGAACATCACTTATGTTCCATGACGTTTCAAAACGTCTTCGGCGCCTTGCTTCTAAGCCATTAAGTATTTTGCACTGAACTATCGTGTAGTCATCAGAAACGTGTATGTCGAATGTTCACAGCATCCACAGACGACGCTCGAGGTGCAGCACACCGAGTGGTGCATTAAGGACATAAGCCTTCTGCGCAGCAACGAGGACAATCCTCGGCTTTACAGACTCAGTCTGCAAAGTTTGCTACCATCAACTTTCAACTAAATTTTCTCTAGGAACATATAAAAACAGTAGAGCTATAGCGCAAGCTACATCGTAATTCACAAAGACCATTAGACTATGTTCATGAAAATTAGTTCAATTAATCATATTACTTAAGAACTCCCACTCAAAAAGTACATATCTCTAGTCATTTGAGTGGTACATGATCCAAATCCACTATCTCAAGTCCGATCATCACGTGAGTCGAGAATAGTTTCAGTGGTAAGCATCTCTTTGCTAATCATATCAACTATACGATTCATGCTCGACCTTTCGGTATCATGTGTTCCGAGGCCATGTCTGCACATGCTAGGCTCGTCAAGCTTAACCCGAGTGTTCCGCGTGTCCAACTGTTTTGCACCCGTTGTATGTGAACGTTGAGTCTATCACACCCGATCATCACGTGGTGTCTCGAAACGAAGAACTGTCGCAATGGTGCACAGTCGTGGCGAACACAATTTATTCTTGAAATTTTAGTGAGAGATCACCTCATAATGCTACCGTCGTTCTAAGCAAGATAAGGTGCATAAAGGATTAACATCACATGCAATTCAAAAGTGACATGATATGGCCATCATCATGTGCTTCTTGATCTCCATCACCAAAGCACCGGCACGATCTTCTTGTCACCGGCGTCACACCATGATCTCCATCATCATGATCTCCATCAACGTGTCGCCATTGGGGTTGTCGTGCTACTCATGCTATTACTACTAAAGCTGCGTCCTAGCAATAAGTAAACGCATCTGCAAGCACAAACGTTAGTTTAAAGACAACCCTATGGCTCCTGCCGGTTGCCGTACCATCGACGTGCAAGTCGATATTAACTATTACATCATGATCATCTCATACATCCAATATATCACATCACATCATTGGTCATATCACATCACAAGCATACCCTGCAAAAACAAGTTAAACGTCCTCCAATTGTTGTTGCATGTTTTACGTGGTGACCATGGGTATCTAGTAGGATCGCATCTTACTTACGCAAACACCACAACGGAGATATATGAATTGCTATTTAACCTCATCCAAGGACCTCCTCGGTCAAATCCGATTCAACTAAAGTTGGAGAAATCGACACTCGTCGGTCATCTTTGAGCAACGGAGTTACTCGTAGCGATGAAACCAGTCTCTCGTAAGCGTATGAGTAATGTCGGTCCGAGCCGCTTCGATCCAACAATACCGCGGAATCAAGAAAAGACTAAGGAGGGCAGCAAAACGCACATCACCGCCCACAAAAACTTTTGTGTTCTACTCAAAAAGACATCTACGCATGAACCTAGCTCATGATGCCACTGTTGGGGAATGTCACATGGGAAACAAAAATTTTCCTACGCGCACGAAGACCTATCATGGTGATGTCCATCTACGAGAGGAGATTTCCGATCTACGTACCCTTGTAGATCGCACAGCAGAACCGTCAAGAAAGGCGGTTGATGTAGTGGAACGTCCTCCCGTTCCTCGATCCGCCCCGCGAACCATCCCACGAACCGTCCCGCGATCCGTCCCACGATATAGTGACGAATGGACGGCACCTCCGCGTTCAGCACACGTACGGCTCGACGATGATCTCGGCCTTCTTGATCCAGCAAGAGAGACAGAGAGGTAGATGAGTTCTCCGGCAGTGTGACGGCGCTCCGGAGGTTGGTGGTGATCTAATCTCAGCAGGGCTCCGCCAAAGCTCCGCAGAAACACGATCTAGAGGAAAAACCATGGAGGTATGTGGTCGGGCTGCCGTGGCAAAAGTTGTCTCAAATCAGCCCTAATACCTCAGTATATACAGGAGGGGGGAGGGAAGAGGCAGCCTCAAACCCTCAAGGTTTGGCCGAAATTGGAGGTCGAGGAGTCCTACTCCAATCCTACTTGGAGTAGGATTCAACCTTCCCACTTGGAAACTCTTTCCACCTTGTGTTTTTTCCTTCTCAAACCTTATGGGCCTTAGTGGGAACTTATTCCAGCCCACTAGGGGCTGGTTTATCTCTTCCCATAGTCCATGAGACCCCTTGGGGCGTGACACCCCTCCCGATGGTCCCCGGCACCCCTCCCAGCACTCCCGGTACACTACCGATGAGCCTGAAACTTTTCCGGTGACCAAAACAGGGCTTCCTATGTATCAATCTTTACTTCCGGACCATTCCGGAGCTCCTCGTGACATATTGGATCTCATCCGGGACTCCGAACAACATTCGTTAACCAACCATATAACTCAAATACGCATAAAACAACGTCGAACCTTAAGTGTGCAGACCCTGCGGGTTCGAGAACTATGTAGACATGACCCGAGTGACTCCTCGGTCAATATCCAATAGCGGGACCTGGATGCCCATATTGGATCCTACATATTCTACGAAGATCTTATCATTTGAACCTCAGTGCCAAGGATTCATATAATCCCGTATGTCATTCCCTTTGTCCTTCGGTATGTTACTTGCCCGAGATTCGATCGTCAGTATCCGCATACCTATTTCAATCTCGTTTACCGGCAAGTCTCTTTACTCGTTCCGTAATACAAGATCCCACAACTTACACTAAGTCACATTGCTTGCAAGGCTTGTGTGTGATGTTGTATTACCGAGTGGGCCCCGAGATACCTCTCCGTCACACGGAGTGACAAATCCCAGTCTCGATCCATACTAACTCAACGAACACCTTCGGAGATACCTGTAGAGCATCTTTATAGTCACCCAGTTACGTTGCGACGTTTGATACACACAAAGCATTCCTTCGGTCTCAGTGAGTTATATAATCTCATGGTCATAGGAACAAATACTTGACACGCAGACAATAGTAGCAACAAAATGACACGATCAACATGCTACGTCTATTAGTTTGGGTCTAGTCCATCACATGATTCTCCTAATGATGTGATCCCGTTATCAAGTGACAACACTTGCCTATGGTCAAGAAACCTTGACCATCTTTGATCAACGAGCTAGTCAACTAGAGGCTTACTAGGGACACTGTTTTGTCTATGTATCCACACATGCACTGTGTTTCCAATCAATACAATTATAGCATGGATAATAAACGATTATCATGAACAAAGAAATATAATAATAACTAATTTATTATTGCCTCTAGGGCATATTTCCAACATCGCCATCACCCCTGAACTATACCCAACTGTGTGGCCCTGCAAGTTCAAGCCGGACCTACTACCGTGCTACGACGGCAGCCTAGACATGACAGAGTTCCGACAACTTTATACGCTAAGCATCAGGGCGGCAGGAGGAGGCGACAAGGTCATCGCGTGTTGGTTCCCCATGGCACTCAAGGGTAGCGCGCTCTCTTGGATCCTCAACCTCCCGAAGGCGTCCAACACCTCATGGGACAGCCTGCACAAGCGCTTCATCGCCAATTTCTAGGCCACTCGCGACCGCACCCCCACCGTGAACAACCTGCGGCGCATCAAGCAGCAGGAGGGGGAGACCCTGCACAAGTTCATACAGCGCTTTACAGTCATGCGCCTCAAGATCCCTAAGGCGTCGGACGAGTCTGTCATCTCGGCCTTCTCTGACGGAGTCACCAACCTCAAGATGAAGGAGGAGTTCGCCATGAGTGACGAAATGAGCACCGCACTGGTGATGTTCAACCTGGCAAACAAGTGCGCCAGGGCTGAGGAAGGTCGCCTGTCTCTCCTCGAGTCTCAGGCGGTTGAACCAGAGGAGAAGAAGCCCAAGGCCAAGGAGGTGAAGCCCAAGGCCCCTGCAATGCTTGAAGCCGAGCCTGAGGTGAAGTACGGCCGGGGAGGAGAGCGCCCGTCAAGAGAGGGGCCAATGTGCATCTTCCATGGCACCACCGGCCATGACACCTCTGAGTGCCAAGAGCTCTGGCTGGCCCGTTTAGAGCATTTCAGCAGGCGCACTGGGCGGGGAGACAGAAGCCCCGCCCATGGTGGAGGCCACGGCGGAGGCTGCTGGGACGACCGAGAGCCGCATTAAGGGTGGCGCGAGCGGCCTCATGAGGACCGTTGGCATGGCCAGCCACAGGAGGATCACTGGCGCGATGACCCTCAGGAGGGGCAACGAATCGGTCAGCCTCATGTGCTCCGCCTTCGTGAGGCTGGCCTGCCTCCTCTGCCACCGCCACCCAGGAGGAGGGATGAAGACCGGCAGGAAGATGGGGCTGGGGGCTTCCAGAAGGTCAGGGCAGTGGCCTCCATCTTGGGCGGCGCCCAGACCCCAGCCTCCAACCGCGCCTTCAAGCAGTTCGCGCGGGCGGTGAATGCCACTCTCCCGAAGCATTAAAGCGATGCGCCCCCTAAAATGGTCCCAAACCACTATCGCCTTTGACCTAAGTGACCATCTTAGGGGCTCATTCATGGCCGACAAGCTCGCCATGATGTCCACCCTGACCATCAACAACATCCTCGTCACCAAAACCCTTATTGACAGTGGAGCGGGCTCAACATCCTCTCCGTCGAGACCTTTGAGAAACTCCAACTGCCGTACGCATAGCTCCTGCCGACCAAGCCCTTCTCAGGAGTCACGGAGGGGTCCATCGTGCCCATCGGGTAGGTGCATCTTCTAGTCACCTCTGGGAAATGGAAGAACTACAATACCGAGATCATTGTCTTCAACGTCACGCGCAAGCACCTGTCATACAATGCGATCCTTGGTTACCGGGCTCTCGCCAAGTTCATGGCAGTGACCCACCATGGCTACAACGTCCTCAAGATGTCGGGGAGCGGCGGCGTCATCACCATTGCCTGCATCGATAAGGATGTCGTTGGTGCACTCAAGCGCGCCTTCTGCGTCGCTGTAGCAGAGCGCTCGGACGACGAAGAAGACAAACCGCCTCATGAGGACCCATGCAAGAAGATGAAAGAACTCCTCCCCACGGAGCGCCCGGGGCTACGGACTCTGTGTCGGGGGACGGGGCCCTACCCCCCATCGCATAGGAAGGCACGCTCGGTGCCCCCTTTGGGTCGGGCCTGGGGCTCCCACCAGGGAGATCCCCGTCCAGACCAGTGAGGCAAGGGTGGTGCTTGAGCACAACTCCAGGGCTAGGTCCGGCGCGCTCCAGCTCAGCTCTCGCGAGTCGTTCGTCAGATAAATCGAAGAACTTACGGAGGCCCAAGCCGTGCGAGGCGGAGACTGCCCTGCGCCACCAATCGCAGCCACCGTCGTTGGCACGGTCTACTGGCCTCGCTTCTGCATCAACACGCTCGTAATCGACAGAGCCATGGTCCATGGCCCTTTCTGGCTCGCGCCAACTTAGCACCGGTGGGTGTACCCGCGCGTCGGTGCACACATGCCGTTACGGCTAGAGAACGCGGTTGCCACCTATCAGCGGCTCAAGTGAGCCATGCTCATGCCCGGCCCGCTGGGGCGTGTCGATGAGGAGGAGGAGGCGCTCGGGCCAAGCGAAGGCCTCGAGCCTCGGGAGACGGCAGACTCGTGAGGGTCGCGACCGCGAAGACAGGAGCTCGGGCAATGACGGCGCCTTTGCCACTTCAGCGGCATGGCCACCAGGTGACTTTTTGTTGGCTGCTGCCAGGTAACTTTTCAGCTCGCCTTGTCCGAGGGCGCTCGGAGGGCCATGCGGCCACAAGGAGCTCAGGGCACTCCCAGATGCTACTTTCATTTAAGCATTTTTCAGTTGTTTCTACTTCACCAGTTTTGGACCCTAACGTTCTACTTTGTTTGCATTTTTGGGTGGTTGACCCCCGCTTGGGGGCTCCGGTCGAAGCTTATCCTTGCAGGCCGCCTGAGAAATCAAACACCCAATCTCACTCCCAAAGGAAAGAAATCAACAGGGCTTACCAATGACCCAAAAGAAGCACAGACCACCAATGACTCGAGGGTAGGCACACTCGCGAGGACAAAGCGTCCTCGCGACCTCCTAGATACACCCCCACAGTGACACTCTCACGTAATAATGAGCCGAGGCTGTATATGCCCAGCCCCCGCCCCCCGAGGAAGGGGAGGGGTCCATGCCACGCCTAGTGGCAGCCCTATGCTCCGCGCTAGGGAGAAGCTCAGTCCACCAATGTCTTGGAGGTAGGGACACTCGCGAGGCCAAAGCGTCCTCGCGACCTCCCATATACAACCCCACCGTGACACTCTCACGTAATAACTAGCCGAGGCTGTATACGCCCAGGGCCCCTCGAGGATGCGGAGGGGTCCACCCCACACCTAGTCAAAGACATATGCTCCGCGCTGGGTACAGATGGGGGCAATAGACATAGTCCGCCAATGACTATGCCCACAGCTGGTGCCAATGCAGTCCGCCAATGACTACGCCCGGAGCTGGCACTAGCATAGCCCATCAATGGATACACCCGCAGCCGGCAAGGAAGTCAAAACAGTCCACCCACGACTACGCCCACACCCAGTGCATGGGACAAACAGCTGAAGGTACAGAGTCGCTCGTACGTCAAGGGGGACCCCTGAGCATCACAACTCAGGGGCCTAACTGCGCCCGTAGCCCCTTCCCCATTTCGGCCATCCTCGGTTTCCGGTTGGTTCAATTGCGGGGAGGTACGCGCGGTGCGGGCCCTGCCAACGCAGAGCCTAGTGCGCTCAACAAGCCACCTCAAATCACTTAGGAGGGACATTGGAATCGCTGGAACATCAAGGGGGGTCTCGGAGCATCGCGACTCAGGGGCCGAACTGTGCTCGTAGCTCCTTCCCCCTTTGGGTCATCCTTGATTTTTGGTCGGTTCAATTGCGGGTAGGTACGTGCGGGGCATGCCCTGGCGACGTGGAGTGTTGAAGGTATTCTGAAGTTTTACAATCATCGTCGTGTTCTCCTCATGTGGGCAGCTCGCGGGTCAAGCGGGACTCCTGAGCATCGCGACTCAGGGGCCTAATTGTGCTCGTAGCCCCATCCCCCTTTGGGCCGTCCTTGGTTTCTGGTTGGTCCAATCGCAGGGAGGTATGCGCGGGGCGGGCCCTGCCGACGCTGAGTAACACAGCAAACATGACAGGAATGAGGTGAAGAAAACGTTCAAGCATTCAGTCATTACAAGCCTTGTCAAGTTCATGAAAAAGCAAATAAGTTTAACGTCTCCACGAGGCACGATGCGCATTGCAGGAAAAGACAAGTAGGAGGAATCAGGAGGAGCCGCGGGTGGTCGCCACCTCCATAGGGGGCTGGTCATCAACGTCAGAAGCATCGTCTTCCTCGTCGTCGGCTACGGCGGCACCAGGAGATGAAGGAGCTGCGACGCGGGCGAACCTCCTCACCAATGCCTCCACGGGGCCCTTCACCGCCTCCGCAGCGCGGTTGCGGGCCTCAACAGGGACCGGCAGGATCACGGAACCGAGGTCAAATCCCGGCTCGCGAAGATGAAGGTGGCTAAAGACGTGTGTCGCAGCCGCGAAGAAGAGGTCGCGACACTCGTTGTCGAAGATCTTGTCCACCTACACGGCAGCGCCCTCCAGCGCCACGACGAGCCGCTTCGCGTGCACGACGAAGCCGTCCTTCGGGGTGGCCAGAGGCTCGTCGAACCCGTCTCGGCAGAGGGAGTGGAGCGCCATGCAAAGCTCGAGCTCAACGGCAGGGAAGCGGGCAAGCTTTGCGGCCTTCTTCTCCTCGGCCGCGGCGAGGGTCCCTCCTCGGCGTCAAGAGGGCCTTCCTCGAGGCGGCCTCCTTCTCCCGCTCTTCCAAGCACGCCTGCTTCGCGTCCAAGAAGTTTGCCTCCTTGGATAGCTCTTCCTCCCGGGCGGCGAGATTTTCTTCGCTTGCCTTAAGCTCCTCTCCTGCAAGCGATGCTCCTCGCCTAGCTTGGCCTGATCCCCTTGGAGGACCTGCAGGCGGACCTCCACCTCGTCGTGGCATTCGGAAGCCGCTTTGGCTTCTCTCAGCGCCTCCTCACACACAACGCGGGAAGCCTAGGCCTCCCTCTCGCCTCTCCCCATCTCGACTACGACGTTACCCAGGGCAATGAAGGTCGCGTTTAGGACACCCTGGGTGAATACCGAGGTCCTCTGGACCTCCTCCTGAAGAGCCTCCAATATTGCCGCAGGTGGCGCTATCGGGGAGGCAGCGTCACGAGGAATAGGGGGCTCTGAAGGCTGCCTGGAAGTTGCAGGCATTCGTGCATCAGTAGGACAAGGACCCTCCAGAGCCTGTCCCTCGGGCAACTGCGTCACCCCGGCCGTTTCACGGCGCTTCGGGGGCTTGGGGTACGCGATGATCTAGGCTTGCAAGGTTGCCTTGCCAGCCTCCTCCTCTCCATCGGCAAACGACGATGCGCTGAAGACAATTGGTGAAGCATCGGGAGTCGCCTTCGGCTTGACGCCAGACTTCTTCCTCCTCGCCTTCGACGATACGATGTCCCTCGGCATCAGGCAAAACACAGAATTAGCCAAGCACAGACTTCGAACGCGCATGGCATGCCAAGACAAGCGACTTACTCCTCGAGGTCGATCCACTTCTTCCTCTTCGCCGCCCCGCGTCGGCGGGAGCCACAAGACCGCCACGGAGGGGCGCGAGCCCGGCGCCTCAGGTTTTCCTCTGGCGGAGGCGGGATGCACCAAGGATGACCCAACCTCGCACTTCTGGGGGACGGGCACTCACGCAAACCGCATAGCACGCGAGGTCGACGTGCGGCCCTCGGGGTCTGGAGCGGGCACGAGGGAACCCCTGTTGAGACCTCACCGGCGGCATCATCATCTCCGAGCTCACGCAGAAGGACGTCCTATGATGGGAGGGGGCGCTCACCAGGCAGTGCTTGACGGTCTTCTCCGAATCCCCCTCACCGGAGGTATCGCTGGATGAAACCTCTACCGGACAGGAGCCCATGACTGGGAGGAGCCCACTCTCATCAAAGACAGGCAGCCCGACGATCACGTCGGCCCGATCGTCAAGACGGTACAGCGGCCCCAGAGCCTCAGGCAGGTCACCTGTGTCGCCGCCCAGCAAGATTGCCATGACCCTGGTCATCTCATTAGTAGGGAGGTCCTAGGACCAGAGCTTGAGCTCGTCGTCACAATTACGGTAGTCCCACAGGGGCCTGGAGTGGGCCTGAAGGGGCGACATGCGCTGTGCCAAGAACACCTTCACTATCATTCCACCAATCAGCCTCTTGGTGCACATGTCGCGGGAGAAGCACTCCAGGACGGGCGCGGCCCGAGGGTCGGAAAGCTTCGCCGACCTCCACACAAAGGTCTTCTCTGGCAAGCCCTTCGACTCGTCCAATCAAGGGTTGGCATCTTGAGGCCCATAAGAACCCAACGTTGACTGAAGTTTTACACCTTCTTCCCGGCCTTCAGGAGCAGGTTGCCACTCTGGGCCGCCACGAAGAACACACACGCCGACATATGGGCTCCTTCATGCAGACGGAGGCTGAAGAAGTGGCGGAAGAGGCCAACTGAAGGCTGCACTCCTACGAAGGCCTCGCAGTAGAAAGCCAAGACGGACAGGAGCAGGATAGAGTTGGGCTGGAGCTGAAGACCCTGGATCCTGTAGTGGTTCAAGATGGCGGTGAAGAACGGGGAGAAAGGCGGCACCAGCCCAGCAAAGACACTGTGGAGGAAGAAGGGGTATACCACCTTTGACGCGGGCCGGTCCTTTACGGCGCCAGGCCAGATCGGGGTCCGTTCGTACTCGTTGGACTCGGCCGCAGTCCACGGAAACACGAGGGCGAGATCCACATCCTTGGAAAGGACGCACTCCAAGAGCGGAGGAGCCGGGGCTGGGTCTTGCGTCTCTGGCTTCTGCTTGCCGGCGAGCGCCATCCCTGGATAGGCGAAGGGGCCGTGATACGTCTCAAACGTATCTATAATTTTTGATGGTTTAATGTTGTTATCTTGTCAACTCTGGATGTTTTGTGTACCTTTTATATCTTTTTTGGGACTAACTTATTAACTCAGTGCCAAGTGCCAGTTCTTGTTTTTTGTGTGTTTTTGACTCTTTTCAGATCTGATTTTGGAACGGAGTCCAAACGGAATAAAATCCCGGAAAAAAATTCTCCTAAAACAGAAGAAGATCGAGGGACTTGAGGGCAAAGGCAGGAGAGCTACAGGGGGCCCACAAGCCTTGTAGCCGCCACCAGGGGGGCCGGCGGCTACCAGGCTTGTGGCCTCCCTAGCGCTCCCCTGCCCTAGTTCTTTCGCCTATATATTCCCAAAAATCCAGAAAAAAATCATGGCATCCACGAAAACACTTTTCCGCCGCCGCAAGCTTCCGTTTCCGCGAGATCTCATCTGGCGACCCTTCCCTGTGCCCTGCCGGAGGGGACTTTGGAGTTGGAGGGCTTCTACATCAACATCATCGCCTCTCCAATGACTCGTGAGTAGTCCACTTTAGACCTACGGGTTCGTAGTTAGTAGCTAGATGGCTTCTTCTCTCTCTTGGATCTTCAATACAAAGTACTCCATGATCTTCATGGAGATCTATCCGATGTAATCCTCTTTGGCGGTGTGTTTGTCGAGATCCGATGAATTCTGGATTTGTGATCAGATTATCTATGAATTATATTTGAGTCTTTGCTGATTTCTTATTTGCATGATTTGATATCCTTGTAAGTCTCTCCGAGTCTTGGGTTTTGTTTTGGCCAACTAGATCTATGATTCTTGCAATGGGAGAAGTGCTTGGTTTTGGGTTCATAATGTGTGGTGACCTTTCCCATTGACAGAAGGGGCAGCAAGGCAAGCATCGTGTTGTTGCCATCAAGGGTAACAAGATGGGCTTTTATCGTAGATATGAGATTGTCCATCTACATCATGTCATCTTGCTTAAGGCGTTACTCTATTCTTATGAACTTAATACACTAGATGCATGCTGGATAGCGGTCGACGTGTGGAGTAATAGTAGTAGATGCAGAAAGTATCGGTCTACTTGTTTTGGACGTGATGCCTATCGACATAATCATTGCCATAGATGACTTCACGACTTTGCGTGGTTCCATCAATTTCTCGACAGTAATTCGTTCACCCGCCGTCTACTTGCTTTCGTGAGGGAAGCCACTAGTGAACACTACGGCCCCCGGGTCTATTCACAACTATCGTCTCCACTTTTGCTTTTACTTTGCTTTGTTTACTTTTTTGCTTTCAGTTCTCACTTTGCAAACAATCTATAAGGGATTGACAACCCCTTCATAGCGTTGGGTGCAAGCTCTTTGTGTTTGTGCAGGTACTTGTGTCTCGACACGATTCTCTCACTGGATCGATACCTTGGTTCTCAAACTGAGGGAAATACTTACTGCCGCTGTGCTACATCACACTTTCCTCTTCAAGGGAACACCAACACAAGGCTCCAAGGCCGCGGGGGAAACCCTTTGCATATTTTCTAAGGAAATCCCTATAGGCGTAGCCCGTGACAGAAGGATTCCTGGCGCCGTTGCCAGGGAAGGTCTATTGTCGCAGTAGCAGAAGGATTTCTAGTGCCGTTGCCGGGGAGGAGGATCGCTTGCCGAGGAGACATCAAGTCAAGATCTATCCAAGTAGGTGTCATAAACTCATATCTTGCATTTACTTTTTTTGCCAGTTGCCTCTAGTTTTCCTCTCCCCCACTTCACATTTGCCGTTTTCATTTGCCTTTCTCATTTGCCGTTTTTATTTGCCTTTCTCCTTTGCCATTTTCTTTTGCCTTTTGCCGTTTTCCTTTGCCAGTTTTCTGGCTTGCTTGTGTTCTTGTTTGTTTGTTGAAGTCATCATGGCTGAAAACACAAAACTTTGTGACTTCTCCTGTACCAATAATAATGATTTTATTAGTACTCTGATTGCTCCCGCCACTAGTGCGGAATCGTATGAAATCAACGCTGCCTTGCTGAATCTAGTTATGAAAGAGCAATTCTCTAGCCTTCCTAGTGAAGATGCCGCATCCCATCTCAATACCTTCATTGAACTTTGCGATATGCAAAAGAAAAGAGATGTGGATAATGACGTGATTATCTTGAAGCTTTTTCCTTTCTCGTTGCGAGATCGCGCAAAAACTTGGTTTTCTTCTTTGCCTAAAAATAGTATCGATTCTTGGGATAAGTGCAAAGATGCTTACATATCCAAGTATTTTCCGCCGGCTATGATTATCTCCCTACGTAACGATATCATGAATTTCAGGGAACTTGATCATGAACACGTTGCACAATCTTGGGAGAGGATGTAGTTAATGATTAGAAATTGTCCCGCTCATGGCTTGAGTTTGTGGATGATTATACAAATCTTTTACGCTGGTTTGAATTTTTCTTCTCGCGATATCTTGGACTCCGCCTCAGGTGGGACGTTCATGGAAATCACGTTAGGAGACGCTACAAAACTCCTAGACAATATCATGACCAACTACTCTCAGTGGCACACTGAAAGGTCACCTACTAGCAAAAACGTACACGTTATAGAAGAAATTAACTCTCTTAGTGCTAAGATGGACGAGTTGATGAATTTGGTTGCTAGTAGAAATGCTCCTTTAGATCCTAATGACATGCCACTATCTTCCTTGATTGAGAGTAGCAATGCTAGTTTGGACGTTAATTTTGTTGGTAGGAACAATTTTGGCAACAACAATGCTTTTAGAGGAAACTATGTTCCTAGGCCTTTTCCTAGTAACTCCTCTAACAATTGTGGCAATTCCTACAACAACACTTATGGAAATCACAACAAATTACCCTCTGATTCAGAGAGTAATATCAAAGAGTTCATCAACTCTCAAAAGATTTTCAATGCGTCCATAGAGGAAAAACTACTCAAAATAGATGATTTGGCTAAGAGCGTTGATAGGATATCTTGTGATATTGATGCTTTGAAAGTTAGATGTGCTCCTCCCAAGGTCGACTTGGATGAAACTTTAAAAGCTATGCGTGTCTCCATGAATGAGAGCAAAGAAAGAACCGCCCAAATTCGTGCTAGGCATGAATGGTTTAAAAGGGTGCGTTCTAGTGATGCATATCACGAAGATCTTAAAGTGCTTGGTGTGACTCCTCTTGAATCTTTGTTTTCGCGTGTCAAACCTATTGATGAAGGGGCTGGATATGAATCCACTTTGGTTGAAAAACGCCCCAATGATTCGGAGTCCACCTATCTTGATGATAAAGGTGTGGAGAATGGAGTAGAAGAAATCAAAATATTGGGGTAGTAATGAAGCTCCCACTTTGGATTTTAAGGAATTCAATTATGATAGTTGCTCCTTGTTTGAATGCATTTCTTTGATGCAAACCATTGCAAACTCTCCACATGCTTATAGCCAAAGCAAAGCCTTTACCGCTCATATCGTAGATGCAATGATGAAATCTCTTGAAGAGAAGCTCGAATTAGAAGTCTCTATACCTAGAAAACTTCATGATGAGTGGGAACCTACTATCAAAATCAAAATAAAAAACTATCAATTCAATGCTTTGTGTGATTTGGGTGCTAGTGTTTCCACGATTCCAAAGTCTTTATGTGACATTCTTGGTTTTCATGAGATTGAAGAGTGTTCTCTTAATTTGCATCTTGCGGATTATAATGTCAAGAAACCCATGGGAAGGATCGATAATATTTTTATTGTTCCAAATAAGAACTATGTACCCGTGGATTTCATTGTACTTGACATAGATTGCAATCCTTCATGTCCCATTATTCTTGGTAGACCTTTCTTAAGGACTATCGGTGCTATCATCGATATGAAGGAAGGGAATATTAGATTTCAATTTCCTCTAAAGAAGGGCATGGAGCATTTTCCTAGAAATAAAATAAGATTGCCTTATGAATCTATGATGAGGGCTACTTATGGTTTGAGCACCAAAGATGACTATACGTGATTCCATCACCTTTTGCCTAGCTAAGGGCGTTAAACAATAGCGCTTGTTGGGAGGCAACCCAATGAATTTATCCTTTTTCTTTCTGTTTTGTGTTTTCCACACTTTCATAATTCTGTTATGATTGTTTTTTTTTTGTGTTTCTTTTTGCGTTTGTGTCAAGTAAAACTGTTATGATTAGTCTTGGGGATGATCGTTTGGTCATGCTGGAAAAGATAGAAACTTTCTGCTCACGAAAAGAATTTTCTTTTTTTCTATAAGAGCTTTTGAGTTGATTTCTTTTTGCTGCTGATTGCTATGCCAATTCTTCAGACTGTCATAAGTTTTCAGAATTTTTGAAGTACGAGAAGTATAGGAAGTATACAGATTGCTATAGACTGGTCTGTTGTTAACAGATTCTGTTTTTGTTGAGTTGGTTGCTTATTTTGATGAAACTATGGATAGTATCAGGGGGTATTAGCCATGGAAGATTTAAAATAAAGTAACCCAACATCAACATATGTAGGATTTAAGTTTTCTACAGTACCTAAGGAAGTGGTGGTTTGCTTTCTGATACTAATGTTATCACGAGTTTCTGTTTAAGTTTCGTGTTGTGAAGTTTTCAAGTTTTGGGTGAAGTTCTTATGGACAAAGAGATAAAGAGTGACAAGAGCTCAAGCTTGGGGATGCCCAAGGCACCCCAAGATGATTCAAGGATGCCGTAAAAGCCTAAGCTTGGGGATGCCCCGGGAAGGCATCCCCTCGTTCGTCTTCAATCCATCGGTAACGTTACTTGGGGCTATATTTTTATTCACCACATGTTATGTGTTTTTCTTGGAGCATCTTGTATCGTAGGAGTCTTTTATTTTTGTTGTGTCACAATCTTCCTTGCTGCACACCTAGAGAGAGACATGCACTCACCGTGATTTTGTCGAGCTTCACTTACATCCTTTGGTTAGACAATTCAGCTCACATGTGCTTCACTTATATCTTTTGAGCTAGTTGATTTTGCTCTATGTGCTTCACTTATATCTTTTAGAGCACGGAAGCGCGTGGCTTGGTAGTTGATCTATGCTATGAAAGTAGTCTCAAAAGGGGTAGTTATCCAAAGGGATATGAAAACTTCCACCTTCATGTGCATTGAATAGTAAGAGAAGTTTGGTTCATCTCAATTAGTTTTGAGTTGTGGTTGCGGTACTATTTAAGTTATGTTAGTATGGTGTTGTGGATCTAGAAATACTTGTGTTGAAGTTAGTGATTCCCATAGCATGCACGTATGGTGAACCGCTATGTGATGAAGTCTGAGCATGATTAGTCTAGTGATTGTCATCCTTTGTGTGGCGGTCGGGATCGCGCGATGGTTTATACCTTCCAACCCTTCCCCTAGGAGTATGCGTTGAATGCTTTGTTTCGATTACTACTATGAGTTCTTCATGACTAATGTGGAGTCCATGGTTTAGATGCACTTTCACCTTCCACCATCACTATCTTCTTTAGTGTCGTGCAACTTTCACCGGTGCACAAAACCCACCATTAGCCTCCCTCAAAACAGCCACCATACCTACCTACTATGGCTTTTTCAAAGCCATTCCGAGATATATTGCCATGCAACTACCACCATGACATGTGCCACAACTTCTACATTGCCATTGCATGATATTAAGATAGCTAGCATGGTGTTTCCATTAATGTCTATGCCATGCTAGATCATTGCCACGGTACACAACCGAAGGCATTTCATATAGAGTCATCATTGCTCTAAGTTTTGAGTTGTAAGTGTGATGATCATCATTGATGGAGCATTGTCACATGTGAGGAAATAAAAGAGGCCAAAGATGCCCACCAAAATAAAAATAAATAAAAATAAAAACAGGCCAAAGAGCCCACCAAAAAAAAGAGAGAAAAAGAAAGAACGGACAACGTTACTATCTTTCCACACTTGTGCTTATTAAGCACCATGATCTTCATGATTGAGAGTCTCTCGTTTTGTCAACACCATATAGATAGTGGGAAATTTTCATTATATAACTTGGCTTGTATATTACAATGATAGGCTTCCTCAAATTTGCCTTAGGTCTTCGTGAGCAAGCAAGTTGGATGCACACCCAATAGTTTTCTTGAAGAGCTTTCACTTACTCTTAGCTCTAGTGCATCATTTGTATGGCAATCCCTACTCATTCACATTGATATCTATTGATGAGCATCTCCATAGCTCATTGATATGCCTAGTTAATGTGACCATGATCTTTTCCAGAACAGAAGAAGATCGGGGGACTTGAGGGCCAAGGCAGGAGAGCTACAGGGGGCCCACAAGTCGTGTAGCCGCCACCAGGGGGCGTCGGCTACCAGGCTTGTGGCCTCCCTAGCGCTCACCTGCCCTAGCTCTTTCGCCTATATATTCCCAAAAATCCAGAAAAAATCAGGGCATCCACGAAAACACTTTTCCGCCGCCGCAAGCTTCCGTTTCCGAGAGATCTCATCTGGAGACCCTTCCCGGTGCCCTGCCGGAGGGGACTTTGGAGTTGGAGGGCTTGTACATCAACATCATCGCCTCTCCAATGACTCGTGAGTAGTCCACTTCAGATCAACGGGTATGTAGTTAGTATCTAGGTGGCTTCTTCTCTCTCTTGGAACTTCAATACAAAGTTCTCCATGATCTTCTTGGGATCTATCCGATGTAATCCTCTTTGGCGGTGTGTTTGTCGAGATCCGATGAATTGTGGATTTGTGATCAGATTATGTATGAATTATATTTGAGTCTTTGCTAATTTTTTATTTGCATGATTTGATATCTTGTAAGTCTCTCCAAGTCTTGGGTTTTCTTTGGCCAAATAGATCTATGATTCTTGCAATGGGAGAAGTGCTTGGTTTTGGGTCCATACCGTGTGGTGACCTTTCCCAGTGACAGAAGGGGCAGCAAGGCATGCATCATGTTGTTGCCATCAAGGGTAACAAGATGGGCTTTTATCGTAGATATGAGATTGTCCATCTACATCATGTCATCTTGCTTAAGGCGTTACTCTGTTCTTATGAACTTAACACACTAGATGCATGCTCGATAGCGGTCGACGTGTGGAGTAATAGTAGTAGATGTAGAAAGTATCGGTCTACTTGTTTTGGACGTGATGCCTATAGATATAATCATTGCCATAGATGACGTCACGACTTTGCGCGGTTCTATTAATTGCTCGACAGTAATTCGTTCACCCACCGTCTACTTGCTTTCATGAGAGAAGCCACTAGTGAACACTACGGCCCCCGGGTCTATTCACAACTATCGTCTCCACTTTCGCTTTTACTTTTCTTTGTTTACTTTTTGCTTTCAGTTCTCACATTACAAACAATCTATAAGGGATTGACAACCCCTTCATAGCGTTGGGTGCAAGCTCTTTGTGTTTGTGCAGATACTTGTGACTCGACACGATTCTCCCACTGGATCGATACCTTGGTTCTCAAACTGAGGGAAATACTTAGCGCCGCTGTGCTACATCACCCGTTCCTCTTCAAGGGAGCACCAACACAAGGCTCCAAGGCTGCGGGGAAATCCTTTGCATATTTGCTAAGGAAGTCGTTATAGGCGTAGCCCATGACAGAAGGATTCCTGGCACCGTTGCCAGGGAAGGTCTGTTGTCGGAGTAGCAGGCCGCGTGATGCTAGATCTGGGGATGTCGGTTGGAGTTTGAGACCAAGGAGGAAGAGCGTGTTTGGGAGAAGGAAAGCAATAATGCACCGAGGCAACAAGCAAGGCTCCTAATAACTCGGGTGGAGGCAGAAGACAAGGAAGACTCAACACCAGCCACGTGACGCGCACCGGCATGGCCAACAGGTTCCTGGGGGCCGTGGCATCTCAGGTCGCCCCCGAGGCTTCGCCCAGAAGACAACCCGAGCGCGTCGTGGGCTCGGGCTCTACTATTGGCGTTCTAGGAATGGGGATACCCAGACCTGCCTACATGTGGCCTAGGGCCGGCCCAGTTCATGAAGCAAACCAACGTGCTCAATGCCGCTCAAGGCAGGGCCCTCGTGAGGGGCCAAGCCTCACGAGGAGGAATAGCATCAAGACCCGCAGGGGGCCTCCTCAGGACCCCTATGGAGCGCCGGATATTCCGAGGAGAGCCCAGCCTCAGGAGTCAAGGGTGACGCAAGAGAAGGACATGCGAGCAACAGACAGTAAGGCAGTGGAGTTCCCCTTTAGTGCAAAGGGGACAAGAACGTACCGGGGCTCCCAAGGCATCTTCCAAAGGTTTCCCTTCCGGTGCAACACGTTCATCGCCGCTCGCCAGCAGGACATACGTCATCCCTAGGCCCGGCCCTGCTGCGCGGAAGCCAGTTTGCTGCGAGGACCACCTTTGGACAGGGGGAGCATGTTCCCTTGTTCCTCTTCAAAATGGGCCGTTGTAGGATCCCTTCCTGCAGAAACGATAAGGGAAGAGGACCTGGGCCACCACTACAAATAGAGGATAGGTTTCTTCATAGAAGGGGACCCGATCCTCGAATCATTCAATCACCCACTAGCACCACGCAAGGTCACCCAGCCTCCGGAGGCGCCCAAGCACTGTACTAGTTCATCCACCAACCTCCGTGAGAGGCAATCCACCGAAGCAGGAGTAGGGTTTTACGCCTCACAGCGGCCCGAACCAGGGAAACTGATGTGTCCTATGTTTCCCTCACCATCGAGTGAGTTTATTGCCATCCGAAGCGAGTAGCGAGCTAGGTGAGGCGAATCAGTGAGAGATCTTCGTACACGCCACTGAGTTCGAATCTTTAGGGTTTTGCGGAGCCTGAAATCTATCAAAGTGTGAATAAATTAATGAAGAATATGAGTTCAAAGTGCCATGATAATTGTGTGCCATGCCTGGGTTAAACATTCTTATACGATGGGCAGCACCACCAACCCCTCATGAAGACATTTCTTTTATCTTCCTTTTTTCATCTATGTCTTCAAACACATATATTTATCTTCGAATTGTGTGGTTGTCTTTGAACTTGAACACTTGTCATCTGGATATGTCATATGAGACACTTTGGAGTTTTGTCCTCTACATCATCTTGCCTATAGCTATATCTTCGATTATTATCTAGGAAAAATGTGATCAGATCCTTACACCTCATATATGCTTATCTCTCCTAACACTATTCAATTCCAGTCATATGCATTTTAATGACACGTGTTGATTGTCTTCGCAGCATCATTGCGCGCCAAAGACAAATCCAACCAAGAAGTTAAAATGTTTTTCACACTTATCTTTCTACCGGCCAAACGCCAAATTCCCGCCCCCGGCACAACAAATCGGAGATAGTGGGTTGTCACACATGTTGCATGCTTGGCACGTTCCCTACTAAGCCGAAGAGTCCGTGGCAAATCCGTCCAAAAATATCGGATGTCCCTGTTTCATCCGATCCTTATAAATACATTACCCCGAGCTCCATTATTACTCTAACGTCTCCATCTTCATCTCCTAGCTCGCTGCCTCGTCGCCTTTTCGCCTCGTTGAATAGCTTGTTTCGTTCAATGATTTTTACCGAATAGTTGATCTTAAAAGTTACCATAAATCTTCGAAAGTTGTTTTTCCACTATAGATCCAATAGCTCGCAACACATCTATCTCCATTTGCTCAATACTTTTACTTGTGTTAAAACTATGGGTTGTTTCTCACTTGTCCAAATTCTTGAACTTTTACAAATCTGAAACCACATTATCTTGAGCAAAAGTGAAAATCTTTGGTGAATGAGGTAAGTATCTTCAGAAAATATTTGATCTTCAAAATCTTCTGAGAATGCATATGACCTTGTCTATTCCCTCACATCTCTAATTCTTTGACATGTACATGTTTGTGGCAGAATCGCTAGGATCTCATAGTTCGAATTCATTTGCAGACTACTTGGAGATACACCTAGACTCACCTGGAGCATGCTCTCATCTGAACCCATCTATCAAATCTTTAACAAAGTCAAAGAGAATGGCCACACATAACACTCCCGAGAAGGGTGGAAGACAAAGACCTGTGGATACGACCGAAGATCTTCCACCAGATCTATATGAAATGTACAAGTATAATTCTGGTGAAAGGCGCAAGATCCGGATCCAATGGATCCGAAGATATTGGGTCGAGGTGTGGTACAACTACCGCTTTCTAACAGATGAATATGCCAAGAATAATGCCAAAAAGGCTCCTTGGACAAATATCATATACAAGAATCTGCATCTGAAGACAAAGGCCAAAGCTATACAGAATGGCTTCTACCCGTGCATGGTACGACCCCTAATGCCTAAGCAACTTGATCCATCCAGCATCCTTGGTTGCACTGCGGCAGAGGAAACATGTGGTGAGGAAGATCAACCTTCAGCTGGACATCCGAAGCAAAAGGAGAAAGCAAGGGCTTCAAGGCTTGAGACTTGAAATGATTCAAATATTAAGCATGCAAAGGCTTTAGGGCCAAGAGCTTCACCTCAAGCCTCCAGATCAAGGCCAGTTGCAGCAACTGACCCACACGAAGATTCTCACATTACTAGAAGACTGAAGTGAAAACTTGTTAGTGCCCATGGTCCGAAGCCATCCCTCTCCTTGATGGATGTTGCTAATATGGTTGAGCTGTCTTATAATGAGTATGATGATGAAGCCGTCGCAAAGTTGATTCAGCGGAAAGAGAAAGAGGGAAATCGTCTCAAAGACATACCTATCATTGATGTAAAAAGCATAGACCAGTTCATTAATAAATGGTTTACATACATCACTATCACCATCGATGCCCTACAACTAGCAATAGGACTAAGTGTCACTTTTCAAGGGCTGGTGAACGAAGAACTCACAGTTTCTCAAAGGGTTGTGCAGCAGCGCAAAAAGATTTGCCATGAAAAGGTTATGTTCAAGAGAAATATGCACAACCTCACAACCAATCGAATTCAAGGATATCAGCTCTTCAAGAAAGATCTGAAGGGCGAATTTGTGAGTGTTGTGCTGCTGCCAAAGGTGCTCTTGAGCATCTCAAGAATAAATCTGGGCAGATGGTTCAGGGTCACAATGAGATGGTGAAGCAAAAAACCACTTGGTCATCCTACTCTTGAAACCAAAATCCATGAACGGTCAAGGCAAGGTTCTATGTCTTTGAGCCAGCGTGCCTCAACACAGAACGACATGCCCAACATTGTCTTCCATGCTATCTTCTCTGACACAAGAACACCCCCTCCTTATGTTGTTTTAACTAGTAAGAAGACCAAGCAAGAT
This sequence comes from Hordeum vulgare subsp. vulgare, assembly GCF_904849725.1. Taxonomy (NCBI): domain Eukaryota; kingdom Viridiplantae; phylum Streptophyta; class Magnoliopsida; order Poales; family Poaceae; genus Hordeum; species Hordeum vulgare. The sequence goes on along the minus strand of NC_058521.1, from coordinate 289,534,848 downwards.
GAAGCTAAAGGCAGGAACCGCATGTAGCGACCAATTTTTCTGAATTTTTTTTCTAGAAATCTAGCATTTGTGTTCACCAGCCCGACGACTACTGTTAGCTGGTGGACACTCACTTGATACAGAAATCCCAAGGAAATACAAAATCTAGGTTACCAAACCATAAAGGTCCACTGGCTTGGATAAGGTCTGAGATTGACGGCGGAAGCAACTCGAGGAATCTCCAGTGCCCATGGGACTCCATTCCCACAGGAACAACTGACCTGGATAAATTCCTGTCTCGCAAAGCTCTTATCCTCGACTCCTACATTCCGGGGTTGACGGCATCGTGCTCCTCTCTGAAAGCAATCTGGCCAAGACAATATCCAGGGGCAAGCTAGTGAGTACTTTGAATGTACTCGCAAACATCAAGAAAACAGATAAGTTAAAGCAGGTGAGATGCGTGCATAAACCACTTAATAATTCTATCATACCATATGAATTAATTCATGAATGCATTTATTCATACAAAACATTTCCACCAAAACATATATTCAAGCAGGAAGAAGGGTAGCAGTAAATATAAGCTTCTCGATCGGGCGTCTCAGGCGACACCTCGAAACGATAAGCAGTACAAGCCACAGTCGTGCGTCTTGGCGACACCGCATAAAGGGACTTGTGAAAATAAATATTACTATGTGTGCCACACTTGGGCGTCTCAGCGACACCACATACACGGCTTATATGAAAGTAATAACAGTTGCCACAGTCGGGCTTCTGAGCGACACCTCATATAGGGCATAATAAAATTAAATACTCGCCACAGTCGGGCCTCTTAGAGACACCACATAAAGCGCTTATGTGAATTCATTAATAATAACGATGAACATCGAGGAGGTAGAACTGTCCTAGTGATATTCCAAAAATAATATTTATGATCATCCACCATATACCAAGATGATTAGTCCACCTCAGAAAAACACGAAAATAATAAAGGATTACCATCCCGGTTTATAGGCATCATCATGTTTTAATTTAATTCCTCCAAAGACCGACACTCACACTGAGACATGACTAGTCAACCAATCGTCCTTGACCGTGGACAGAGCTACTCGAATAGTTTTTACTCTGCACAGGGTGTACTCTTTACCCATAGCCCACGGGTTTCAATAGTCACTCGGACTAATCCCGCGTACAGTATCTCAGCAGTAAATACTCAGAACCAGTACACACCCATTTTCCCCCGCGAAGACCAGCCTCACCTAGGCTACGCTGCCAGGGAACAACCATAAGACGGGGAGGCTCCAACTTCGACTAGCATGTGATCAAATTTATACCACGCGCTACAAGGGATGAGCTCTTACCTCTTGTTCCCAGACGGAAACACCCATGGCCCCTGACCGGATGGCTGGATTTAGTCCAGGGCCATGGATACTTTCATCCCAGCCCCTCTACTTGGTGTGTGCCTGGTAATAGGTTTACGACCTACTAAACCGTATTCCCTTCTGGGAAGGCGTGTGGCAGGACGAAAGGTAAGGTGACATACTGACAAGACTCGATCCACGGTCGACTTAGGAGGTTAGGTTTTCCTGCAAGGGTTAGTACCACACGACCTTGCTAAATGACATACCTTAGCGTTAGCACCATCACACCCCGTCATGCCTTTACTGACCACTCTCGCCCCACAAGATGTCAGCCCCATGGTCTCATATTCACCACGACAAACCTTCCTCCGAGGATGTACAGACCAACATGGCATATAAGGCATGAGGTAGTACCCACCCACCTTTGCATCACATATATTCAGCAACAAAATATCCATCACATGCACTCATATAAAGTATGACTATATGCAAGAGTTTTTATCAAAATAACGGAATCACCCATTCCAATGCATCACAACAAACATCACACATCTTAGCACAAATCAGGGTTCAAGATGCTTGCCTTTGGAGTTGAGGAGAGTGGTGTACACCCTAAAAACCTTGAAGGAGTTTGCTCCCTTCCGAATTCCTATTTCAAAAATAATACCATTGAACATGCAATTCCAAAACGGTATATAAAAGTTGTTTGAATAGTTTTGGAAATAAAATTGTAAATAAATTAGAGTAAATTTTAAAGAGGTAGCAAAAAGAATCAATTGATTTGGAGTTGTATTTTAAAAGTTCGGGCCAGTCAAACTTTCTGGTCAAACCTGATTTTTAAATCAAATATAAAAGAAAATGTTTTGTTGCCGAGTACGCTTTCTAGTAGAGAAAACATATTCACTGAAACAACTACGGAAAAATACGGTTTCATTGATGGAAAACGCACCACGGGCTGCACCATTGAGGTTACTGGATGGCTCACCCACAGGTGGGGGGCACCTGTCGGGTTTGTCCTCTTCCTCCCGCAGCAGAACCAGGGCGGCGCTCCGGTGCTCCTCGCCGGCGACTAGCTACGGCTCTCGGGCTCTAGGGCACGGGAATGGATCCACGGGTATTTGCGGTCCTCCTGGTAGTCTCCAGAAGCGTAGGGATGGAGGGAGTGGCCGGTGACGCGGGCTCCAGCGAACGGTGGCGTCGGTCTCAAAGAGGGCACTGCCCCCGACGGTCCTAGACACTCGTGGCTACAGGGAAAAGGGACTATTGCCTGCAAGGCGGCAAAAGGAGGAGCATGCTGGCGCGGGGGAGGCACGGTTGCAGCGAATTTGGCCGGCAAAGCTGCGGCGGCCAAGTTGCCGGAGCTGAGGAAGATATCCATCTCCGGCCAAATTGCAGCTACGGGGGGACTTGCTTCGGTCGAGAGGGGGCGATGGAGCACACTGCAGCTCCAGGGGAGGCAATTTATAGCCGGTCAGAGGCGGTTCCGTGGCGGCTGAGGATAGGGACGTCGGCGAGACTAAGGTGCGGCAGCTACAGGCTGGCAGAGCGAGTAGTAAGGGGATGACGCAGGGGGTGGTCGAAGGGGGCAGCTGGGACGATGAGGCTCCTTGGGCGGTGCTCGCCATGCCAGGGCCAAAGCAGGGGCCGGCAGCAGCGGCCTTGCCGACGGCGACAGTGCTTCGGCACGGCAGGACTGCACCAGGGTGCAACAGGGTGAGAGAAGAACTGTCAGGGTTTTGGCTCGGCCTTGCGGCTATCCAGGGGTGCAAGGGGTGCGATGGTTGGTGACGCGACGGCTTGGGTATGCTCGTAGCAATACGCACGCTCTCGGCATGCCCACCAAGCGTTCGACAGAATGTCTGGCAATGCTACAAGGCTCAGGTTGCAATGGATCTCCCCAGGGTTAGGTTATACGCCAGGGGAAAACTGCTAGACATGATTTTAAGGTCAGGGGAGGAACTCAACAATGCAGGAAAAAATCCATGCCAAATCAGTACATAAACTCAAGATGTTCGAGAGAATGTCAAGGGTACCTAGGGAGCTCATGTGGCCACCAAAATTACCACATTAAGGTCTCCTTAGGTGTTAGTCATGATGGTCATGTTAGTTTGGCAAAAAGTTAAACTTGTTAATGCAAAGTTTTGAGAAAATCAATTATGGAAAGCAACTTAAGACTAATATTACATGCATTTGAAGTCCTCCAATGGGGCTCAACTCATGGACTTATGATTTTGGCACGGTGTTCTACAAGCAGGAAAAATCTCAAGGCAATTAGGGCAAAGCAAAACATGGTTATAGTACAAAGTACCAAACTGGACTAGAATAAAAAAGTGGTTGTTTTGCTAAATTTTTCCAAGGCACATAATTGGGGAATTTTTGCATAAAAGTGATCTTGATGAATCCCTTGGCATCTACGAATTTTTATAGAATTTTTGAAAGAGTAAATCTAGGGGTTGTAGTTCAAAACACCAACTCGACGAGAGTAGAAAGAAGATAATGTGCTCAAATTTTTCCAAAACACTTGGATAAGTTTTTGCATAAAATTGATTTAGGGACGTCACATGTCACCTACAATTTTTTGTAGAATCTTTAGAGGAAGATATCAAAAGGTTGTAGTGTAAAAGAGGCCCTTAAGGAAATTAAAATTCATTTTTGAATAGAAGAAACCTTGGCATAATTATTTACAAAGAGGTTATCCAATGAATTTGTAAAAATAAAAGAAATGTTTTGATGCAAGCACTCAAGTCCCAACATGATTTTCAAAAACTTCTACTTGGAGGAGAACTTTATAATTAGGGAAAAGGAGTGGTACCATTAAATAAGTAATTAAAATCAATTGAAAAGCCAGAAATTCAAATTTTAAACAAACATGGCCAAATTAAAAAGAATATTCCCATTAAAGAAGTAATTAAAATTATCTTAAGTAAGGACTCAAGCACTAAATGGTCTTTAAACTTACACTTGTAAAGAAAAGTTTTTGGAAAGAGGCTTTGAAAAGAGTCATGAATCTAACTATTTCTCAAACAATTTATTCTAAGCAATATTTTAATTTATAAAAATATGATTAAATTTTTGGGGTGTGACACCACAAGTGTGCACTTGTTTCGAAAGCCTAACCAGTCAAGCGACTGAAGACTAAGAAGATAAAGTCTTCGGGTTTGCCCCAAGTGCCCAATCCCGTCAACCTCCATCTGCCACACCACTTGCTCGTGAGGAGTACCTCTTTGTGACGCCAATGTCCATGGATCCTCCTACCTCATAAAATGTTGATAAGCAAGTTGTTCTACATGAGTCTGCTACCGTAGAGGCTCACACAACTGACAATGCACCAGCTGCTGACACCACCAGAGCTGAAGACATTGCACCACCTACAACTGAAGACATTCACTACAAGAAAAATGCTCAATTATGACCCAAAAAATGACGGTGGTTTAATTGGTCATTGATCCATGACCAAAATTCCAAACTTAGTCATGACAAGTCTAAGAGGGTCCAAATCCCATAACGTTATGATCTTTTGCGTCCATTAGGTCATGATACTATTGCACAAATTGGTCATTAAGTGCTACCAATTGAAAAAAGAAGAAGAGAACAAATGATAGAGGTGTGTTGCATGAGGGAAGGGTTTTGGAGCGTTGGATGTAGGAGGAGTGGATGGGCAGGATCTGTTTCTGGGATGGGATCCGTGGCCTCGCATGTGATAGGCTGGCTGCCCAAAGTGAAAATAAACAAAAAAAAGTGAAAGACAAAAATCCCACGACCCCATCTCTCTTCGCGATCTCCATCTCTTTCTCCCCCACGACCTATGGCGGCCGATCCTCCCCTCGGCCCGAATACCAAAATCGACGGAACCTCCGCCGTCTCCGCCTCCCCATTCCCCACCTCCTCGGCCCGGTCCCTAGTTGCGGTGCGGTGGGTATGGAGGTCGACGACGCGGTGTCGCGCGGCGGGGGCGGGGGCGGGGAGCCGCCCCGCATCAGGCGGCTGGAGGAGTCGGCGGTGAACCGCGTCGCCGCGGGGGAGGTGATCCAGTGCCCGTCATCGGCGGTGAAGGAGCTCGTCGAGAACAGCATCGATGCCGGCTCCTCCACCATCTCCGTCACCGTCAAGGACGGCGGCCTCAAGCTCATCCAGGTCTCAGAAGACAGCCATGGCATCCGGGTACGCTCGCTTCCAAAATAAACCCTAAACCTCCAAACAAATTCCCTATCCCCTGAACCCTTGGTGCTGCCACGGGCGCCTGCTACTGGGAAAATCCTTCAGATGCGGGTTGTTAATCATGAGTTCTGTTGATTGCGACCTTTTAATCCTTGTTGCGTACATGAACATGTGGGCGAATGATTGGGGATCTGATGTCTGTTTGTTCCGACTCACTCAGCTGTGAAAAAATGCATAGGAGCTGCCATTCCATGGACAAATGAGCGCACAACTCCATTAATACAGTTGACGATTGTTAGTGCTAATTGCCTTTAGGTTGCACTTAGTTGTCTATGATACTACGAACTGGGCTTGTTTTGTGCTATAAAGTGGGCAGGCGCCTGCAAGGTACTAGTATTTGATTACAGTATTTATTGTTAGGTACGGGCATGTTCAGAAATTTCTTATAAGCATCTCATATGTCAAGCATTTGCGCTAGCATTGTTGACCACCACTCTGTCAGCTAACTTGGTTTCCTTTCACAGTGTGAGGACTTGCCAATATTGTGTGAGATGCATACTACCTCAAAGTTGTCTGCATATGAGGATCTACAGACAATAAAGTCCATGGGGTTCGAAGGGGAGGCTTTGGACAGTATGACTTATGTTGGCCATGCTACCGTGACAATAATAACAGAAGGCCAACTGCATGGCTACATGTCAGTCCATGAGCAACTTCAAATATTTCTGCTAGATTCTGGAGTCGTATGTTAATGATTATTATCATGTTGTCCTGTCAGAGTTTCTTATAGGGATGGAGTAATGGAGAATGACCCAAAGCCCTGTGCTGCGGTTAAAGGAACTCAAATCATGGTGAGCTTGCAGCTTTTCATAGTACTATTACTCTATTAGATATGTCCTGTGATTTTTACAAGGATTTTTTTTTCTTAATTTGCAGGTTGAAAATTTATTCTATAATATGGTAGCTCGTAGGAAAACACTTCAGAACTCCAATGATGACTATCCAAAGATAGTGGACTTTATCAGTCGGTTCGGAGTCCATCACATCAATGTGAACTTCTCTTGCACAAAGGTAAATGTAGCTTTCTTATTTGATGACATTTCTGAAAGGATATGATCCTCGGCATTGCAGAGTTATCTTTCATACTATTGTAGTCTCAAATTTTACATACGAACTTAACTTGTTATCAAATAAGTTTAGAATAAAATTTCTGTTTTCTGCTATTTCTGTTTGATTAATCCCTATATTGTGCAGAGTTAGTGAACATTTCTAGATGTGAGTATGGAGTATATATGTATGCTGGGTATATATGCTTATTACTAATATGGGGTATATAGCAATATGTAGTTAATTTTTTGAAGCAGCAGTACGAAAGAAAACATGTATAATACACGGGGAGCATGTAAAATAGAATAGCTTTTTAGAAGGGAGTACCGAATATGCTTATTACTAGATTATGGAGTATATTCGTTGGGGTATGTAGTATATACGTAGTTGATTTTCGAAAGCGGCAGTATGAAAAAAATATGTAGAGTAGAATAAAAATATACTGCTCTTTAATTGTAAACTAGTGGGCTGTTGTATTTCGGTGTCTCGGATGAAACACGCAGGCCCTCTTTATAGCGTTTGTTAATCCGTGATTAGCAAATCAGTTGCACACGTACGTGCCCACCAAATAACTAGGGGCTGCCTTATCTATAAAAAAAGAATTTTCACGATCAGTCAATTAACCAGATCATACAGCCAACATAGAACTATTTTAACAACACAATGCTGCCAGTTGCGTTACTTTACACAACAAATAAGATGAGGGCATTAGCCACTTGCTGTCAAGCTGGCATTGCAGGAGTTGTCCTCTCTCTTGACATAGGGACAGCTCCACGAATATTTGTAAACTACAGGGCTCATCTCAACCGAGTTTCATCCTGTTTAGGGCACAAAAACCAAGCCTGGCAAAAAAGAGCTGCCCTTTAGACTGCAATAGCACACAAATAAATACAGATGATCTTGAAATGCAATGATGTCAGAACAAGAAACATAATTCCCTTTTCTTTGGTTTATTTGGGTTGTGATACATGTGTGCTACAAACTGAATGTTTACCCATTCTTGATTATTACACATTCATGGCAGATGTTTGGGAACTTGCAAAATATACATGTCCTTTCCTATCCTTGTTGGAAACCGCTGGGTGTTTTCTGTTTCAATTTATCAAACTAAAACACTGACAATTGGTAGTACCTACGTACACACATACTTACAGATTACTGTGTCTACAGAATGATTGGGTCTGCCTACATTTCTTTTTATAAGCAGTGTTTGATCAAGCATGCGGATTAAAAAGGGCATATTTTGAGTACCAAATACTCCATATATTTTTATACATATTTTTCTTGTAATTATTATTTTATACGTGATGAATGTTGTTGGTATTTTACTCTGGCAAAAAGGTGGTATAGCTAAAGTCAGTACCAGAACACCTAGGAAGTTGCTTATGTGCGTAGTAAAATGACCTTCCAGAGCTAGAATAAAATACAGATTTTCAAAATGGAAAGCACTATACCATATTTCACAATGAAATCAGAATCACTAGATTTTAGTACATTAGTCACATCCGTAGGTCTTGCTTCATACTTCTGCACCAAGCAACCAAATAGAGCTTTGCAAGCCGCACACCTCTGCAGGTATTAGCATTACTAGACCAATCTCATAGTAGAAAATAAAATAATTCATGAAATATTAAAATACACCGGCACAAAGGAACTAGCTACTCTAACTACAAAATTTAGAACCGAAGCTTCTAATCCTGAAAAAACGAATCAAGAATGTAATAAAATTGCCAAATAAATCTAATGATGCATGCGAAGAGTTGTTGACATGCATAGTATAAACGAATCAAGAATTTCAAGGGAAAAGATAAGGGAATAAAAAATAGAGGAAATATACTGGGAACTAGCGTTCAAAATGTAGGAACAGTCATCAAATCCTATGGAATGTTAACATAACCTGTACTTTCACACGAAAACAAAAAACCCAACCGGATCTCATATTCTCGCGGAAGACCGAGTTGAACATATTGAGGCCAATAATCATGGCATAATGGAAAGAAAGGGAAAATAAGCATCAGGCCATCGACCATGAAGAATTCCAGGGGTTCCTCAAACCAACGCTATAACAATTTTTAAAATCACAATATAAAGAAAAGTGGGTTACTATTTTATATGACATGGAAAGCACATCAATCAATGATTAAAGTCGCCTAACATTTTTGCGAGGGGTATATACTAACATGAATTTTTGCGAGGGGTATATAATAAATTAGGTTGATACTCCTAGAATATATAAGAAATTAGGTAGAATATACCACATCATGCGTGTGAAGAGACATATACTTAATTTTTATGAGAGAGTAAATATAGAACATTTGTATTTCAGAAGAAGGTAGAACGGGACTTTCAGAAGAACAAGATAATTAACAGTAACCGGTACAAATTAATAGTACAATATCATTGTATCACTACTACGAGAGGGTATATTTTGCTAGTACACCTGCATCTCGGTTTTTCAGCAAGATACAACGAGCCCGAATCCCTATTTATGTGGTCTAAAAGCCTTACCATAATTTTCTTCTTGCAGGCGGCAATGGCAAGAGCATATTGTGCAGAGGAAGAGGATGAGAAGAAACTTCTTTGTGGAACTCTCTTTATGTGCGATTGTGCATTTGTTGGAACCTTTTTCTATGCACTTGCACTTGCACTTGCAGAAGTATTATGTTATGCACATGTAAAATTATTTTGATGTGTCCTTGTTAGGCGTTGAACCTTAATGCGTGGAGTCGGTGGATGATGTATTGTATTTGATGTTATATGCTACTAAAATGAAATATACATTTTATTTGCAATCTTTTATTCTGTTGTACTTATTTTTAATGGGCCTATCCTGAGATTTGCGTGCTTCTAGCAAAAAAAATGCTTCAACCCAAACAAATCAAACATTTCCAATAGTAAATTTCCAATAGTAAAATAGGTATTGGGCCAGGCCCATGTAGCTAGATTGGTGGACAGGGATCTGAAAATTATGATGATTTCATTTGGTCAGTAGCAATGCCACGTCGGCTTGGCCACGTCAGATCCTACGTGGCTCACACAAATGGGTAATGACCAAACCAAAAATTTGGTTGATAGAGACCTGCGACCAAAATTTTAGAAAGGTCATGTTTGTTCATTCTTGACGGCCAACTGTTGACGTTGTAAATTTGGTCAAAAAAAGTCAATAAACGACAACAATGACGAATTAGTGACCAATATAGGGAGTCATAATTGACCTTATTTCTTGTAGTGATTGCTTCTATTGAAGTCAATGTTCAAAGAGAGACTCACCCAGTGCCTCAACTGGATGCCTCTATGTTATGATCACAACTTCACGAGGAAACTGGGTATGTGGACACTAGAACTCCTCCAAGGCTAGATGTGCCTCAACCTACTCCTAACTCTCCACCAAGTCCTTTCCCGACAATTATGGAAAGAATCCCAGGATCACCATTCTCACCAATGGAGGATGACGCCCTTGCACATGCGTCGCCTATCAAAAGGCTTCGCAAAGGACCAAGGCAAGCCCCTCCCTTGATGCAAAGCTTTCCTGAAAATGAAGTGTGTGTGACTCCCGCTGCATCTATCGATGAAGTACTCGAGCTTGAATACTTTCCTCGTAATCATCCTGAAGTCAATGTCAAATTAGCTAAATATATTGTTGCTAATGATGTTGTTGCACCTGATGACCCTCCTTTACCTGCTACACCATCCACCGACGACAATGTTGAAAACATTTTGATGGCTTGCAAGAGGGAAGGACAGATATTACTTACCATATGGCGAAGGCATGAAGCTCTTGCAAGAATGGGCCTGCAATATGAATTTAACATCTTTTAGTGCCCAGGAGTTATAAAGCGAATGCCCAGGCTGCCCAGCATTCATCATCAAGGACAAGGTTGTCCCATTCTCTTCAGTGTCCAGCGCTTCAGACTGAACAACACCTGCTGTGACTCTGACATAAATCCATACATGAAGCCAAAGATCCAATCTGACATGTTCAGGATCATGCCTCAAAGAGGTTACTATACATCTGTGCTCTGTGGACAGAATGAGATCTTCCCTCACAAGCATCTTAGCTTTCAAGCAATGAGTGGTCTTTTGTGTTTTGATCAAGCTCTTGATTGTCTTCGAGATGTTGGACTGTTTTCATGTGTCCCTGACCATGAAGATTGGAATGAAGAAATGATTTTTTTTAATTTTATGGAACACTCCACATCTTGGATTATGGAAGAGACCAGAATCCCTAAAAATGGACTTCATGATTAGAAATGAACACGTTCAAGCTCCCTCCATGGAATACTTCGCCACCACACCTCTTGCCACATCTGGTAAAGACTTAGATCCATGATCTGCAGCATGTGTTGTCACCTCAGCCAAATATGACTACCATGCACACTCTAAGGAAGCCTTTGGCCCCATATGTTGATCTGCCCAGAAGCTTCTTCGTCAATGATCTTCAGTATATGCCAAGAACTATATAGCATATTCTTCGTCGTATCATACGGCCGATCAAAGGGCATTCATCTACAAGCAAGCTCGACGGTGCGTTGAAGACATTGCTCTATAACATTGTCTATGGCATCAGGTTCAATCTTCAAGATCTATTCCCGAGAAACCTGGCTACCAATAGCATCAATCTATTTGAACTCAAGATCTTTGCACCATGGATCATGCGCTTCATTAAGCATGACACAAATATGATGTTTCTTCCTTCTGCTCGTGATCACGGGATATATCTTCCTAATGTTAAAGTCATCCACAAAGACACCTACCCATCCAAGGCAAATAATCTCATTGTTGAAGACACGAGTGGCACTTCTGATGTTGAGGAGCTTCACATTCCATCTGATCTAGCCCAACCAAAACTCATTGTCTCTTTTGGATGCCCCCAGCTAAGTGTGACTAACACTGAAGCCACTACAAATGTACTACAACAATCCAGAAGGGAGATTTCCATGAATGATCGAGATCTTCTTGTATCTCTGATTCAGAAGCAAGATCATCATCATGAGTGGACATAGAGACAAACGTATGCACCGGAAACAGATATCAATCACATTCGCAACCTCTCCACCAAGAACTCTTTTGTTGCACATGATAACTGTAGGTGTTCTTGGAAGACATTGTCTCTTCTGGGTGCAGAGGAAGATCTTCGTGAGGATGATTTTGCTGAATGCAACAAATTTGGTGCCCTTCCTCCTCGTACGAAGAAATGGCGCATGACATAATCCCTCGAAGATAGTGACTTCTCTTCATCGGTAGAATCAGTCCATGCCAATCTTGCCCATGATGAAGCTGAAGACATCACTTCCTCTCCTGCACCAAGAACTCGCATCTTCATTTCACCAGCTTAGCCAACACCAACCACCAACAACCCAGTTGCAATAACATCTTCACTCCATGGGGACAAGTAGTGCCCAAGGTCTTCACCCGTTTTAGTCATTCGATGAGAAAGGGGGAGAAGCATTGGTTGATAGTATTCCAATGGGAATATATGGGTTAGGTTCTGCTATTTTTGTCAAGTTTACAACTCTTGTTCCGAACATTTGTGCTTTTAGTTCGTAAAACTTAAGTCTTGATAGACTTCTACACATTCCTTACTTGTCGCATATTTGGCATTATTTCGTTTGATATCATATACGTCTGAAGTCATTCAGTAGATGCCCATTTACCATTATGCATTTCATTATCTTCATGATTATTTTCAAATTCATAGTGAGTGGTGTAACGCCCAAGATGCGATCATATCCTTATTTTGGCTCGAAGGACTCGACACGGATACAAGCGCATCTCCTCGTTTCATAAGAATGGATATCCTTACAAGTACATGTACAAAAGAGATGAGTATAGGGAATTGGCTTACACACAGCACACGCTACAACATGAAAATCTCAATGCAATAATACATTCAAACATCGAGTAGAAGAGTAGGGTCTAACAACGGACGAAATCAAACGATAAAATGATAATGTCCATCCTTCTATCACAGGCTGCCATCCTAGAACCCATCCTAGATAGATGAAGAATAATAATAAAAATAAACTCCAAATAGAACAATCATCGTGCTCATGTCAAAGTGTCAGTTTACATGTACATGTAACTATGGTTGTAGTAATCTGTGAGCCATAAGGACTCGGCAATGTCATTTCCAAAGGTATCAAGACTAGCAAAGCTTAATGGGTGAGGTATGGTTAAGTGGTGAGGCTGCAACAAGCACTAAGCATTTATTTGAGTTCGGAAGTTACAAGTACAAGAATAAGAGGGGGTCTACACATAAATGGTCGTGAACTAATAATGATTAAGGAATGATCCTGAACACCTACTTATGAGTCATACATAACCCCACCGTGTCCTCTCTCGGATATAGAGCTCACGAGAAGAGACAATCATGGTTACGCACATAGTTGGCATATTTTAATTAAGTTGACTTAAATATTTCTATGACCGGGTGTTAAACAAAGTTTCCAAGTTGCCACATAACAACGGGCACGGCTTTCTGAAAGATATTAACCCTGCAGGGGCGCTCCAACTAGTCCATCACAAACTACCAAAAGCTGCATGGAATAACTTCGACCACGGAAGACCTGTAGTCTCCTCGAAAATTTCGATGGAAAACCTCAACCTCGAGATAGCCCAACAATCCTTGGAACCCCACACACAAGAAATTCAATAAGAGTAAAACAAATCCAGCAAGACCGCCTAACGTGGCGACAACCCCGATAAGATCATGTATCTTGTTCTCAGGACACGTCAGATAAGTGAAGCGTACGATGGCTTCATAGACATCTCCGAAGTTTTCCTAGGTTGGCCCCGCACGGTGCTCTAGTTTGGAACAACGCTCATGTGGAGCACTGACCCAGTGGTTGATTAATTAGTCACGGGGTGTTCAATGCCTTATGCGAATTTTATTGGTTGTTATTAAGCAAATAGTACCAATGTTGGGCCTTGCTAGATGAGTTTTATCCCAAATCGAAAATCAAGCGGGTCGCCATAACAACCCGAAACATGTTAGGAGCGCTCTATCTGGAACATAGCTCCGGTTCACAAGTAACTAGGGCGACATAGATGGAACAAAACACTAAGCTATAAGACCAACCCTTCCACCTTTTACCAAGTATATAGGTGCATTAAATTAAATAGCAATAATATGGTGATATTTCAAGGAACCCATGTTGCCACATGAAAAGCAACTGCACCTGCAACTAGCAACGCTATAAGAAGGCTCAGGAAGCAGTAACATAGCAGAACAAGGGTATGCTGGGATGAGGGGGTTAGAGGGTTTTCCTAGCAATGTTGGGAGGCTTCACATAACAGGTGGTAGGCAACGAGACATAGGGATAGAAACGAGACAACTAGCATAGCAATCACATTACTAGTACCTAGGTAACTCATCATCTTGCCTAAGACCCCGCTTGGAAGAAGAACGAATCCGTGAAGTAGACGAACGAATGTAGTTGAACGAATCCTCACACTCTGAAGTAGTTCAGAACTCTATCGAGGAGAATCAATCTAGAAATAACAATCAACACACAATTAACACTAGAACATATTCATGGCATGACATGCAAGCAATTACGATTCATGCCATTTAATTATGCCTGACATGGCAAAGCACCTTAACTTGTACACATTAAGTGGAGCTCAATATGCAACGAATTGCATATTGACGAAACTCCAACTTTTGAATTATTTAGTTCACTCTCATTTAGGTACACGACAATGTTAAATGTTGTAAACATGGCAAGAGGTAAAGCATAAATAAACTCCACTATCTAAGCATTTTAAATGAGGTCGGAAACAACATATAATATTTCTGAAATGACCCCATATGATAATTTTGAAATTGGTCCAGAAATAAACTAAATATGTTTTATATTTGTCAAACAGAAAAATAAAGTGGACCATGTGATTCTACACGTCATTCTAGTTGATTTACATATATGGATCATCTAAAACGAAGCTATAGTCTAAAAGATATGACCAACAGAATATAATATGAAATGGATGCAAAATGTATACAAATGACAAGCACAAGCATGTTAAAGATGGACGCGACAAGATATTATGGAATTACATGAAATTATAGGCAAGTTTAGAAGAGGCTAGTACAACGAATAACAATTCCGGAAAGTCCCCATATGCAAATTAAGATTTCGGCATTGTTCTGCCAATAACACAATTTTAAAGTTGTTAAACAGCAAAATAAATGTCACCATGTTATTCTATACATTTTTTGAGTCGAGTTACGTATGTGGATCACTAAAATCGGAACTACGGTTAATTAGTTATGAATTAAACCGTTTTAATATGCACTTGTGCAAATTAATGCAAAAAAGCAACTTTAAACATTTTAAACATGTGTGAAAGTTGGATAACATTAATTTACAAAAAAAATCTAAACATCTTACATACATAAATCATTTTAATTTGATGCACAATTATTTTTACATGGATTTTACAAATTGCAACAAAATACTAAAATATGTGCGGGTTTTCTTTTATCTGAAAACAAATGAAAAACAAAAAAGAAATATATGGGGTATCTCAGATTCGACCTTCACACCCCTCAGTGATGATATTACTAGGTGGGCTATGGTAGGTCTATGATTATATATGGATTCGGCCCTAGATAACATATGTGGAGCGTGGAACACTGATATACCCCCTCCGTTTCAAAATAGAAAACATTTTAGAGATTTCACTATATACGGAGCAAAATAAGTGAATCTATACCTTAATGTACATCCGTAATTCATAGTGCAATTTCTAAAAGATCTTATATTTAGGAACGGAGGTAGTACGAAACAAACAGAAACGAACATAAAAATTAGGGGTGTGCTGGATCCGGAGCCAAGACCCTTTGGATGAAAACGAGTGTCGCTAGCCGCTGCACTACGGTCGTATTTGCGAAAATATCCAGAGTTCAGCGATATATGAACATAAGAAAGGCCAAACCAGTATTTTATGTGGCTACACGGAGATTTCACCAGGTTGGCAGCGAGCAAAAGAAAGAGCTGACGGGCCTTGCAGGAGATGGAGGTGAGGGTCGCGGAGTCGCCGGATCCGGGCGGCGCACAACCAGATTCTGCGAGGGATAGTTACGACGTGAGTTGGCACGAGGTCGAGGTGGTCATGGACGAGGTCCTCCTCTTTCCCGTTCTCTTATAGAAAAGAGAGAGAGCAACAGAGATTATATAGAGCAGAGGGAAAACGGAGGGAGGAGAAGAGAGGGCAAGGGGAGGAGCGGCCAGGACCTGCTGCTGGCCTGATGGCTAGGTGATCGGCGAGGCGGCCACAACTGCTCCACTGGTGGCTTCCATGATGTGGGGAGCTCTTGTCTAAGTTGCACACGCAGATATGTTAGAGGATATGCAAATCAGGAGGGAAAAGAATGAGAGAAAAGGGGCGTGCGTGCGAGGCTCGGGGACATACTCCACCGGTGCTTTCGCGACTGCGGGGCTGTTTCTCCTATGGTCGCCATGATGAGGGCGACTTCGGGCGGTCAGGCGTGTCCAGGGGTAGAGGAGCAATCAGCCGCTGGTTGGTCCATCGAGGAAAACCATGGGAGCAGGGACGATGCTCATCTGTTGGGTATGCTCGCGATGTGCTTGTGACGGAGGCGGAGAGGCCGGGGTCGATCGCTAGTGGCTGCTTGAGCTGGGGATGAAAATGAAGTAGATTGGATCGGATCCCGAGGAAGAAGAGGTTGACGACGCGACGTGGAATGGGAGGATAGCTAGGGTAGGATCCCTAGAAATTAGGAAGCATCTATTTGTATGAGAATGGAGTAGGTTTTGGACCTCCCAACTATATCGGACGGTCGAGATAACTAGGTTAGGGAGGCCACTTGCAAAACCGATGATAGTTTGGGTTATTTTGGCGTTGATTCAAACCCAACGATCAGGACATTATGTTTTGAGTTCCGGGAGGTTTTCGAACTGGGTTGCGAGCGCACTACCAGGGAAAACCCTACTAGTAGCGCTGGATATATGAGTAGCATTAGCGCTGGTCCAAGCGCTACTACTATCGCGCTACAGCTAAAAACTAGTAGTAGCGCCGATACAGGCAGCGCTACTGGTAAGTTTAGTAGTAGCACTTGCTCATAGAAAGCGCTGCTGCTAAGAAGCGCTACTCCTAATATGTTCCGGCGCTACTGCTAACTTTTACTATGAGAATGCATCATCATCATTGACAATATTGGCAGTATTCAGAATATTCACAATGCATCATCATCGACAATATTAGCAGTATTTAGAATATTTTCAAGCTCTATGTACTTAGCATCATCATAATCATCATCGACAATATTTGCATCATCATCATCTATATCAACAACATGGCGGTCGGATTATCGGTAGCTCATACTCATTTAACTCATATAATTCGTACTCATTTAACAACTCATATAACTCATATTCATATAACTCATACTCATACAACTCATACACATATAACTCATACTCATAGAGCTTATACTCATATAGCTCATACTCATATAGCTCATACTCATATAGCTCATATTCATATAACTCATACTCATATAGCTCATACTCATATAACTCATACTAATATCACTAATAATAATCCAGTTGACGCCTCACAGTGCAGGCGGTGGCAACCCAAAGATAAGGAACCATCACTCGATCATAGCTCGGGTGATGTCCCTGGAGAACCTGCCAGGTATTGAAGAACGTGGCATCCAACGCAGCCATGTAGTGATAGACGTGCTCGTCCTCCTCCTTGACACGACGACGTACCACCTCCGTGGGGGCCGGCTCCCTCATCACCGATAATGGCCCACGCGACCGCCACCAAAGAAGCTCCGGGTCAACGATGAGACCCGGATTCCGCACGAAGGTGCGCCCCCGGAAGGTAGCACCTCCCAGTGCCAGCCCGGCGGAGCCCAGTCCCGGATATGCCGGCGTCTATCAAGCAGGTGGTCGCCACCGAGTCGACGACGAGGATGCGGGATTGGCATCGTCGACGTCGAGACAAATTCCTCTGAATTTTTTTTCTTATTGTTTAAGGTTTCAACCAAATATGACATGGCAACATCATATGACAAATTAACCAAATATTACATAGACTATCTCAAGAGAACATGGCAACATCATATGACAAATTAACAAAGTTCATATGACAAAAACTAATTAGCTCGTGTTCAGGGGATCAATGCTCATGACAACATCATATGACAAATTAACCAAATATGATTGTGCATGTTTGCAACTTTGAGGTAATATGAACTAGAGGGAAGCGAGAGCGTGGTAGTACCATGCGGAGGCAGGGTCGGAGGTGGCCATGGGCGACGTCGGAGGTGGCCGATGGAGACGTCAGAAGTGGCCAGACGCGGCGGCGCTAATCCTAGGAGAATGAGAATCGCAGAGAGGGGATGAAAATAAGTTGTCAATAGAAATTAGTTGTGAAATATTTTTCAATAAACGACATAAATTACTTAATAAATATGGTTGAGGAACTTAAATAAACGACATATGATGGACACTCTTCTCTCATGTCTAGTGGACACTCCCTCACCGATTTTTCGACCTTCGATGATGGTCGCTACTCCTACTTCCCCTAGTGCATAACAAATATCTAGCACAAGGAGAAGGAGGAGAAGCGACCCCCACGACAATAGTCAGCATTCTTCTTCTCTCATATATGGTGGACACTCCATCACCGTTTCTTCGACCCTCGATGATGGTCGCTACTCCTACTTCTCCTAGTGCATAACAAATATCTAGCACAAGGAGAAGAAGGAGAAGCGACCCCCACGACAACAGTCGACATTCTTCTTCTCTCATATATGGTGGACACTCCCTCACCGATTAAACTATTTCATTAAACACTTACTAAAGAAACTATTTCTAATAGACACTTACCAAAAACAGTAAAAAAACTACATTATACTTATACTGAAATATAATGTAGCACAAGGAAATAGACGATGAAAATTAGTGATTTTCCCACTAAAAGACTGCTGTCGTGATCCTCATTATACTTATATTTGTATTATACTTATATTGACGCTAGTATATTCTTAGTGATTTTCCTTTCCTTCTAATTTTTCTGTATAATTATCAAAAAGAAATGGTTGCATATTTATATGCTACAAGTTCATATCAATAGCATATCTAATAGGATTAAGTTCCACCTCATATAAAATATGTCATCTTTCAAGCCTAACCCTAACTACTAGGAAAAACCTAAACTTCTAGGATTAGTTCATATACCTAGAATATCTAATAGGATGTAGTTCATATACCTACGGTCATATCAATATGCTACAAGTTCATATCAATAGCATATCTAATAGGATTAAGTTCATATACCTAGGGGCAACACAAAAGTGAAGCATATTTCCCATACAAAAATTTGAAAGGAAAACGGGTTTCACATATACAAGAACGTCATTGATGAACTCGAACGGGAGGAGGGAGGAGAGAGGAGGAGGAGGGAGGAGGGAGGAGGAGAACCAGGAGCGGCGGGCGACGGGAACGGTGGCGGCGGCGGACGACGGGCGACGGGAACGGCGGTGGTGGAGGCGGACGATGGGCGGCGGTGACTGACGACGAGCGAGGTGCACAAACGGGGGGAGAGTGAATTAGAGTGGAGAGGGGAGTAGGTGGATAAGGGGATAAGATATATGTATTAGCAGCGCTCATTTAAGGAAAGCACTACTGCTATTCAACTTATCAGTAGCGCTTTACTCAAGCGCGCGCTGCTACTAACGCTACCGTCTGTGCACCTCGTTGGACCTCCTTTAACAATAGCGCTGGATATAAAACCAGCGCTACTGCTAATTAGCAGCAACGTTTTATGTTTTCCAGCGCTACTACTGAGGTCCTGCCTATAAGATTTTTCCTAGTAGTGGCAGGTTGGTACACTATGCACAGAGCCTAGGCGAAGATGAGAGGGAAAATGGTCAGCCCAGCGATAGAGTTTAAAATACTCAAACGTCTGTGATTTAGAGTGGCTATATTTTCTCTATAGGTTTAATGGTTCGGGTATCAAACGGATTCCGAATGCGACGAAATTGGGCACGCGGTCTACTTACACTATATAAGACTTGTTGGGGAACGTTGCATGGGAAACAAAAATTTTCCAACGCACATGCAATACCTATCCATGGTGATGATCATCTATGAGAGGGGAGATCGGATCCACATAACCTTGTAGATCGTTAAGCGGGAAGCGTTAAGAAACGCGGTTGATGTAGTCGAACGTCTTTGCAATCCAAATCGCAAGCGTCCCACAAACTCCATCCCGATCTAGCACCGAACGGACGGCACCTCCGTGTTCAGCACATGTACAACTCGATGATGATCTCCGCCTTCTTGATCCACCAAGAGGGGCAAAGAGGTAGATGAGTTACCCGGCAGCACGATGGCCTGGTGGTGGTGGTGGTGGTGAACTAATCCGGCAGGGCTTCGCCAAGATATGTCATAATAATCTAGACGAGAAAGACTACATGTGGAGAAGAGGGAAGCACATGGCCTTTTCTGGCGTACTTTGCCCTCAAAACCTCCACTATATGTAGGTGGAATAAGAGGGAGGGTTGCCTTGCCTCCAGCTCCAAGGAGAGGGGTTCGGCCGAGCCAAGAGGAGGAGAGTCCCCCTCCAATTCGGTTTGCTGGAGGACTCCCTTCCTATTTGACCGCCTCCTTCCTTTTTTTCTTTTCTTTTTTCCTTTTTCACTCTTAGCAGAAAATAGGTTATTGTGCTAGCCGCACCAGCCCAGTAAGGGCTTGTGCGCCACTCTCTAGGCCTATTAGGTCCTCTCCCAGGTGGGTGACCCGTCCCGGTAAAACCCCAGAATCCATTCGTCACTCCCGGTACTTTACTGGTAATGCCCGAAATCTTTCTGGAAGCCAAATGCAAAATTCCTATATATCAATCTTTACCTTCGGACCATTTTGGAGCTCCTCTTGACATCCGAGATCTCATCCGGGACTCCAAACAACTTTCAGTGACCAACATACATAAATCAATACTACCGAAACGTCACCGAACCTTAAGTGTGAAGACCATGCGGGTTCGAGAACTATGTAGACAAGACCGATACACTCTCTGGTTAATATACAATAGAGGAACCTGGATGCTCATATTGGATCCTACATATTCTACGAAGATCTTATCGGTTGAACCTCTATGTCATGGATTTAGTTAATCCCGTATAACATTCCCTTTGTCCTCTGGTATGTTACTATCCCGAGATTTGATTGTCGGTATCTCCATACCTATTTCAATCTCGTTACAGGCAAGTCTCTTTGACCATTCAGTAAAACAAGATCACATGACTAACTCTTTAGTCACATTGCTTGCAAGGCTTGTTGGTGATGTTGTATTACCGAGTGGGCCCCGAGATACCTCTCCCTCATACGGAGTGACAAATCTCAGTCTTGATCCACGCTAACTCAACGGACACCTTCGGAGATACCTGTAGAGCACCTTTATAGTCACCCAGTTACGTTGCCACATTTGATACACACAAGGCATTCCTCCCGTGTGAGTGAGTTACATAATTTCACGGTCATAGAAATGTATACTTCACATGCAGAAAACAATAGCAATAAAATAGCACGATCACATGCGACGTTTATAGTTCGGGTCTTGTCCATCGCATCATTCTCCTAATGATGTGATCTCGTTAACAAGTGAGAAC
Organism: Hordeum vulgare subsp. vulgare; assembly: GCF_904849725.1. Taxonomy (NCBI): domain Eukaryota; kingdom Viridiplantae; phylum Streptophyta; class Magnoliopsida; order Poales; family Poaceae; genus Hordeum; species Hordeum vulgare. The sequence goes on along the minus strand of NC_058521.1, from coordinate 289,513,596 downwards.
ACTTTTCTATGGCTAGGAAACCTTAACCATCTTTGATCATCGATCTAGTCAACTAGAGGCTCACTAGGGACATTGTTTTGTCTATATATCCACACATGTATTTGCGTTTCCATTCAGTACAATTCTAGCATGGATAATAAACGATTATCTTGAAAAAGGAAATATAATAATAATTATTTTATTATTGCCTCTAGGGCGTATTTCCAAGAGTCTTCCACTTGCGTTGGAGTTGGTAATCTAGTCTTCACATCGCTATGTGATTTACAATATCACGAATCTAACACCCACATATTTCTGGTATTGATCATGTTCTGCTCGTGGAAGAGGCTTAGTCAGTGGATCTGCAACATTCAGATCGATTGCAAATATTTATGTCCTCCTCCTTGATGTAATCACGAATGGCATTGAAGCGTTGCTTTATGTGTCTGGTCCTCTTGTGAAACCTTGGTTCCTTGGCAAGAGCAATGGCACCAGTGTTGTCACGGAACAAATTTATTGGATCTAGTGCACTTGGCGCAACTCCAAGATCTGTCATGAACTGCTTCATCCAGACAACCTCTTTAGCCGCCTCCGAGGCAGCTATGTACTTTGCTTCACATGTAGAATCAGCTGCGACGCTCAGCTTGGAACTGCACCAGCTTACCGCACCCCCATTGAGAATAAATATGTATCCAGTTTGAGACTTAGAGTCATCCGGATCAGTATCGAAGCTTGCATCAACGTAACTCTTCATGACGAGCTCTTCATCACCTCCATAAACGAGAAACATTTCCTTGGTCCTTTTGTGATAGCCCCAATGCATTCCCTTCCTGCTCTTGTAATCTTTCCTTGTATGGCAACCTTGATATGGTAATGATAAGTGGGTGAGCCCAATTGTGTCATCATTTTCTGTGCATCATGGCATCATGCATACATATTTCCCTTGTGGTTTAGTTTATGTTGATGTGGGTGCACTGTGATGTGGTGTGCAAGTGCATGTGGATGTGCTTTTGTGATTGTTTGATGTGTTGGCGCAACAAGTGAATTTCAAAACCCACTAGTTGCACCATAGGACCAAACTCCTATCTCCCCTCTCCTATTTTTCTTTTGAGGCGTTTTCTAAGTTTCTGTTTTGCCCCAAATAAAATGTTCCTCCTCTTCTAAAAATCTTCTTATTAATTGTGGAGGCAACCCCTCTGGTTTTAAAAAAGGTGCATGATTTTAAGAGCGCATTCACATTTTTGCCTTTTTCAAAACCTCCCCTGTTTTCCTTTGTGAGTTATTTTGTGCAATGCAGCTTTTTTAAAGGAAATACTGATGTATCGATCTCTCTAAGAGAAGAGCTAAGTTGGGTTGCTTCCACTTTCCTGGCCCAGCAACCTGTAGCAACAGTAGATACCAGACGTCCAAGTAGAAGTATCCGCAGCCCAGCCGTGTCCCTCTCTTCAGCCTCTCATCGTCATCCTGTACGACCGAAGCTCAGCCACCAATTCCTATCTCCCTCGATCGGATGGCCACAAGCGCGAGCCCCGAGGCTATATACAGCCCCAATTGCGGCCCCTCCAACCCTTGCCTCGCCCTCTCCATTCCCCATCACGCCGCCACCACCCCTCGCCCTCTTTCTTCGTCATATAGTTGTAGGTGAGTTTTAGAGAGAGATAGAGTCAGGGGCTATGCCGCCCATCGTCGTTGCCGTGCTCATCGGTGGGTGCGTCCTCGCCACTTTGAAGATGTCCAGAGGCTCGGGAACATCACCGGCCACCCATTGCCGGCGCTAGTGGGAGGAGCTCGCCTCCACGACGTCGGCGCCATCGGCGTCATCTTCACGAACCCGGAGCACCCGGAGCTCGAGCGAACAAATGCAGCTTCCCCTTCTGCAGCAGGTCGTCATCCCAGCATGCGTGGTATGGAAGGTGAGCGCCCCCTCTGATCACCTCGTTGTCGCACGTAGCTCACCGTGTCATCGTGTAGCCTGTCGTCGCTCGTCGCGCTGCACATATGTAGTTAGCAGCAGCGGCTGCATCGTCGCATTAGCAGTAGCAGTAGGTTGTAGGTGTAGCCGTTGGCGGTAGTGCATCGGTCGTAGCGCACGTCACGTCGCCTCGCCATGTTGAATGCCCTGCATCGCGCAGCCCTCAACAGAGTTGCACTGGTAGTTGCAGGTAAGCCGACCATGTTAGGTGTTACCTACCCAGAACCCTTCCCTTAGTGCAACAACCGAGCCACAACCCAGTGGCAACAGAGCCACGCCTCTAACACCGCGACCCAGGTTCGATTCCCCCGCGCACAGTAATCCCCCCTTTTTGTGTTGATTTCTTCGATGCACTAGCTAGCTGCCGTGTTTGTGTTGTACGCTTCCCCTAGTAGATCAACTACCCGAGCTAGCCCAGTGGTGGTTGACCTGTTGTGTAACAGGAGGTGGTGGGTTTGAGTCCCCCTCTCCCCCTTTTATTTTCTCTGCATATAGTTGGTTGTAGCTGTGCCACTGACAGTGGGCCACAGGGCCCACCTGTCATGCACTTGGGCCCCCTGGTGCCTATGACCATTGGGGCCCCTTGTCAAATAGGTTTGAGTTTTTTTGTTTGTGTGTTAAATTCCACTTTGGAATTCCGGAAGAGGAAATTGCCTAATCTGGAATATGCCAAATTTGGGAGGTTCAAGAACAGTTCATGTTCCTAACATTAGTATAGTTTGATCTTGTATAGTATTTCTTTTGCTGTATGTGGTGTTTTTCTGCATGCATATATAGCAGTATGATATATGGTTTTGGGGTGGAAGAACCCAAGGAATCTAATGGAGGAACTGGATTTCATATTTGAGCAATTATGCAAAAGTGTCATTTTGGGATGAGGTGGCACCCCGTTATCTCAGTAGGTTGTTTCCGTGCATATTTAGAGTTTGTGCATGCATGCATCATATTGGTTATTGCATTATCAATTGCTGGTGTTTATTTCCTGTTTGTTTCTTTTGGGTAGCTATTGGGTCCGGAAACGAGTTTGAGGAGTCAGGTGTGTTCGTGCAGGAAGATCAGAAACAGTTCTACTCTGAAGAAATCACACGCAAGATGATCGTGACCTTGACACAGTTTCTAGCTTTGTTATTCTTAGTGATCCTTTCTGTCGCTACATACCACATGATATATAGGCCATCAAACATTGCCATGAAACCTCAAACACCTCCCCTCCTAGCAAATATTGTTTGGCTAAGTTAGGCTTGCTCAACCACTAATTTATTAGCTTTGCTAGTTGGAGGTGTGAGTTGGTCCATGTGATAACATGGGCATTTGATATCATCTTATTTAAATGCTATTTAATCAATGCACCTATATACTTGGTAAATAGCGGAAGGCCTAGACTTTTGCCGGGTGATTTGTTCCGCTGTTGCCGCCTTATTTTCGGCTATCAGTGTTTTATTCCATAACTCAGCACTCCTAACACGTTCGGAGTTGTTATGGGGACCCCCTTGGTAAATCGTTTAGTGTTAAGGCTTGTGTGGAAAGACCCAACTTTGGTGTTAATTTGCTAACAACTTAATAAAAAGCATAGGGAATAGCTACCCCGAGGAATCTAATTAACCCCCCTCCCCCTGGCCAGTGCTCCTCATGAGTGTTGGTCCAAACTAGAGTCGTGTGCGGGGCCAACCCGGGGCAACTTCGGAGATCTCTATCAGGCCACTGTACACTTTGCTCATCCAGTCGTGTCCTGAGATCGAGATACGCGGCTCCTATCGGGTTCATCGACACGTTAGGAGGTCTTGCCGGACTTGTCTTACCATAGCGATATATCTTGCGCATTGGGATTCCGGTGAGACTTTGGGTCTTCTCAAAGTTGAGGTTTTCTCTATGGCATCCAACAAGATCGCGAGTTTTGTGGTCGAGGATTACTATGTGGCCTGTGGTAATTTGTGATGGATTAGTTGGAGCATCCCTGCAGGGTTAAATCTTTCGGAAAGTTGTGCCCGCGGTTATGGGGCAAACATGGATATTTTGTTAACATCCGGTTCTAGATAACTTAAAGTAACTTAAATAAAACATGCCAACTGTGAGTGTAACCGTGACTGTTTCTTTGGGAGCTCCTTCTTTGATCGAGAACACAGTGGGGTTATGAATGACGTAAGTAGTTGTTCAGGATCAGTTAGTGATCATTCTAAGATCTTGACTGACTTACGTAGACCACCATAACTTATTTATGTTCTTCGTAAGTTAGCCACCATATATGCTTCGGATGTTGCAAACTCAAACACTTAACCCTACCTCACCTATTAACTTAGTTAGACTCGATACCAAGGTGATGAGATTGTTGAGTCTTCATGGCTCACAATTTAATACAACCACCCACACATACGGGTACATGTACTCTAGATGTAGACGTTTCCGAGGATACCCAGTTGAGGTGGGAGTTCGATGAGGTCAGTGGCACACTATACGTGACCTACCCCGAGGATTAGAGGCACTTGGTCGTGATCGTGGGCCTAGCAAGGCGCGATAGCATTGTTTTTCTGTTTATCTTGTCCGTAGTCGGACCCTGTCTTATGTATGAATAATGAGTGCTTGTGTGGATTGTAATCTAGCATGTGGCGAGTGTAAGCCAAATCTTAATACTCATCTCTCTATTATGTAATGGTAATGTTATCCTGCATGCAAAACGTTGAGATGCGCCTCTTTCCCCTTTTGAGGTCTCGCCCCCAAATAAGGAAAGGGTCGCATCTTAGTCGTTACACCGTTTCAGGTACTTCAGAATATTCTTGACCGCTCTCCAGTGCTGAAAGCACAATTTCTCCCTAGGGTGGTTTACTAATTGATCACAGCATATGCATCATTGGACTAATGTGTTTTCCCAGTATATTTCATAAAAGTTCAAAAGATGATATGGCTTAAGGTTTATGTGGAGGTTCCCCTTGATGCAAGAAAGGAATAACATTGGCTCAAGCTTCCAGCTAGAAGACTCTTAATTTGATATTTGTGAGAAATCACCTTTTGAGTCCATAGGAAAGCCAATAGTATTAAAAGGGGGTGAGGTAGTAAAATGAGCCGATTGTTCAAATGCTCAAAGTTAGCCACTAAAAAACTCAGTCATTCTTACCACATTTCCACTCTATCAAGTTCCACATTCACAAATTCGGTGTCACCAAGATTTCCACATTGGAAACACCGCGTTTGATCGTCATACAGAACCCTAGCCATTCCCACCAAATCAGTGCAACTGAAACTGCATCGGTGGTACTGAGTTCAGTGTGACCAACATTCTGTTGCTAAGATACACAAAATCAGAATTTCTGAGTTTGAGTATCAGTGCCACCGAGTTTGGCCATCCGACAGTTAGTCACCTTTTCGGTGCCTCCGAGTTCTATATATCGGTCTCATCGATATTCAAAAGTTCACATCTTTAGTACAAGTAGGTACCACCGAATTGTCCACTTCGGTGTCACCGGGTTTGCACTCTTGTGTGTAACAGTTGGATTTTGTCGGCTACCTATATTGTAACGACTAAGATGCGCCCCTTTCCTATTTTGGGGGCGATGCCTCAAAAGGGAAAGGGGCGCATCTAAATGTTTTGCAAGCGAGATAATCATAACATTACATAACTGAAAGAGTGACAAGTAGGGCATACACTTGCCAACTGATAAGAGTATAGCATTAAGCTTACATACACACATTATTGAAAGCATAGTTTAGTCCCGCTACCGACAACATGAAACAAGCAAAATTATGACATCCTGGATGCTGGCCCCACGATCACGACCACGGCCTCAGTAATCTGGATAGTTCACGTACAGTCGGCCAGAGTCCTCATCAAACTCCCACTTCAGCTGGTTGTCATCAGGATCTCCTCCATCGGGCATACCTATACCTGTTGGTGTTTGTTGTAATCTGTGAGCCACAGGGACTCAGCAATCGAGTGACCTCGGTATCGAATCTAGCCAAGTTATTGGGTGAGGAAGGTTAAGTGTATGGGTTTGCAGCAACCTAAGCATATATGGTGGCTACCTTACGATGATTAGAGTAATCATATGGTGGTCTACGCGAGCGATCGAAGAGTAGATTGGTCACTAAGTGATCCTAAACAACTACTTACCTCAAACATGACCCCACCGTGTTCTCGATCTTAGAGCGATCTCCGGAGGAGACAATCATGGTTACACACACAGTTGGCAGTTTTATTAGAATTACTTTAAGTTGTCTAGAACCGGATGTTAACAAAATATCCACATTTGCCACATGACCGCGGGCATGGCTTTTCGAAAGATTAAACCCTGCAGGGATGGTCCAACTACTCCATCACAAACTGCCACGGGCCGCAAAGTAATCGTCCATCACGAAACCCGTGATCTCGTCGGATTCCTTAGAGGAAAACCTCAATTTTGAGGAGACCCAAAGTTTCACCGGAATCCCTAGGCGCAAGATATATCGCTAGGGTAAGACAAATCAAGCAGGATCTCCCGATGAGTCAACGAACCCGATAGGAGCCGCTTAGATTGTTCTCAGCACTCGGTCGGATGAGCGCAGCGTATAGTGGACTGATAGAAATCTCCCGAGATGCCCCGGATTGGCCCCGCACACGACTCTAGTTTGGACCAACACTCATGAGGAGCACTGACCCGGGTTTTTGATTAATTCCTCGGGGTATCTATTCCCTATGCAAATTATTATTAGGTTATTAGAAGATTAAAACCAATGTTGGGTCCTCCCAGACAAGCCTCAACAATACACGATTTATCAAGGGGGTCCCCATAACAACCCTGAATGTGTTAGGAGCGATCAGTTATGGAATCAAACACCGGTAGCCAAAACTAAGGCGACAACAACGGAACAAATCACCCGGCAAAAGGCTAGGCCTTCCGTTATTTACCAAGTATATACGTGCATTAATTAAGTAGCAGTTTAAACATAATGATATCAAATTACCCATGTTATCACGTGGGACCGTTGACACCTGCAACTAGCAAAGCTATCCATTAGGGGTTAAGCAAGCCTACTTAGCCAAACAACATTTGCTAGGAGAGGGAAGTGTTTGGGGCTCATGGCAAAGAGAGGTGGCATTTATATCAAGTGGTAGGCAGCGAGCTTATAACGAAGGAAAGGTGATTCTGAGCATAACAAAGCTAGAAGGTCACGGTCATCTTGCATGTACTCTCCCGAATCCACGTACTCGCTCTGCGTTCCCGATGCTACCCAAGATAAGATAGCAGCCAATGAACACCGGCAAAACATAATGCAATAATCAATATGATGCATGTGTGAACAAGGAAACGTGCATCACTATTCTAGTCACTTTCATATGCATTAGTTGAGATAATTGAATTCTGGAGAGAACCTCATATTAAGTTATCTTTACATGCATGAACATGGACTGAACATGTGCATCACGAGAAAACGATGCAAAAACATATAAAGAACGTAGAGAACGGAGTTACGGATCAACCGGAAACTACAAAACAAGTTTCAAAGGCCTACGGTTCAAAACAACCACAAACACACTCTAATGAGCACTCCCTGGTGTAACCAGGTTTCCACATGATCAAGCAACAAGATATAAGTGGGGTGGTGCATGGGACCACACCACACCATCAACAATGCCCATACAAGCTTCAAAACAATACAAACATACAATCTGTTTTCAACAGCAACATATCAGTTTGTCTACAAGATTTAAAGTAGCTACAACCTTCTAAATAAATCACACAAGGCATGAAACTGAAGCCGTTCAAAATCTCTACAACCATGTACAACAAGGTAATGCAAAGGAATCACCCATGAGCAGATATATAGACACTAACTTGGACAAAATATCACAGTTTTTGGGACTCAGTGAAAATCACAGATTTTCACCAGGTGCTTATGCTCTGAAGCATTTTGGCAGCCTCCAAAATGATATCTACAGGAAATGTATAAGCATGAAATTTAACAGGGAGCTAAAAAAACTTAAAATCTCACAAACATTAGTTTGTTGCATGGGCTAATTCCCAACACAGGAGCTAATTTACACAAGACAACAAGGGGAGAAAATAACTCCAGTTTCCCAGACTTTGTGAAAATCACAAGGTTTCACAAATGTGTCAGACTCAGCCAAGTGTCCACTTTGACAGGGCACAATAGGTGCATACAAATCCCTAGGTACAAAATAAAAGTCCCATACTGTAGAGGGGTTCACCCACTACAATTCCATCAAGGAATAATCCACAAAGGGCCAAAGCACCACCTAATGGAAGGGTCTAAACATGGCATCATATCAGAAAATAACAGTTTTATGAAGTTGCTCCAAAGTGAAATATGACTGCACCAATGGATTCCTGGGATGATTCTACCCCAAATCCATATATCATACATGGGTACTTGCATGTAACAACAAAGCACAAAGCTAGCTCGAAAAATTACAAGGAGTCCTATAAGCTACAAATGACTATCATCACATGTGGAAACTAGCACATATTGCATCACCTACACATGCACATACACTAGGAAAAGAACAACCTATCTAGGCATAGCATGGTCTAACTAACATGGTCACACTAATATAGAGAAATGTGGTCATTCACACACACACACACATGTGCAACCCATACACATGCACATGTATCATTGGACTATGACATCCCGCATATGCCTCCTCCCCATCTTCCCCTGTTCCGGCCTGTGGGTGGTTTTGATAATTGATCACAACATATGCATCATTGGACTAATGTGTTTTCCAAGTATATTTCAGAAAAGTTCAAAACATGCTATGGCTTAAGGTTTTTGTGGAGATGCCCCTTGATGCAAGAAAGGAATAATATTGGCTCAAGCTTCAAGATAGAAGACTCTTCATTTTATATTTGTGATAAATCACTTCTTGAGTCCATAGGAAAGCCAATACCATTAAAAGGGGGCGAGGTAGTAAAATGAACTTATTGCTCAAATGCTCAAAGTTAGCCACCAAAACACTCAATCGTTTTTCCCACATATTCACTCTGTCAAGTTCCACAATCACAAATACGGTGTCACCAACATTTCCACATCGGACCCACCGAGTTTGAACCTCAAACAGAATCATAGCCATTCCAACCAAATTTGTGGAACCGAAACTACATCGGTGCTACCGAGTTTGGGTGACCAACATTATGTTGCCAAGATACACAAAATCAGAATTTTCGAGTTTGAGTATCGGTGCCACCGAGTTTGGCCATTTGATCGTTAGTCATCTTTTTGGTGCCACCGAGTTGTACATATTGGTCTCACCAAGATTGAAAAGTTCACACCTTTAGTGCTAGTCGATACCACCGGATTTCCAACTTCGGTGCCACCGAGTTTGCTCTTTTGTGTGCAATGGTTGGATTTTGGATGCTGCCTATATATACCCCTTCACCCACCTCTCATTCGTGGGAGAAGCACTCAAAACACACACTTCATTTCCAGATCCATTTTCTGAGATAGAACCACCTACTCATGTGTTGAGACCTGGATATTCCAATCCAATCATTTGAAACTTGATCTCTAGCCTCCCCAAACTTCTTTCTACCAAATCAACCTCTCCTACACATGCATATTCTGTGAGAGAGTGATTTGTGTTGAGCCGACTATCTTTAGAAGCACAAAAGCAAGGAGTTTCTTGATCTACCCCATCTATTACCTTTTGGAGGGTGGTGCATCCTAGATTGGTTAGGTGTCGCTTGGGAGCCTCCTACTTCGTGTTGTGGAGTTGAACCAAGATGTTTGTAAGGTCAAGTAGATCGCCTACTTCGTGAAGATCTATCGTGAGTAAGGCTAGTCCTCGGTGGACGAAAGCCGTGGTGGGATAGACAAGGTCGCTTCTTTGTGGACCCTGCGTGGGTGGAGCCCTCCGTGGACTCTCACAGTCGTTACCCTTCGTGGATTGAAGTCTCCACTAACATGGACATACGATAGCGCCACCTATCGGAACCATGCGAAAAATCACTTTGTCAACCTCATGCATTTAATCTCCCTACCCTACTCCTCTATTTACACTTGCATGTTTACTTTCCGCTGCTACACTATTAGAACTGCATGTGTAGGGTGTACTTGACTTGTTATAACTGTTGTAGCTACCTCTCAAGTAAAATTGGGAAAAGGAAAAAAAATATCTTGTCAAATAGTCTAAGCACCCCCCCTCTAGACATACTTTCGATCCTACAAGTGGTGTGAGAGCTTTGGTCTCCAGTTCATTAGTTATCAACCTAGGAGAGTATGACATCTAGTGAGGGAAATTATCTTTGTAGAGGTCCTTACTTCGATAGTACTATTTTTGCTAGTTTGAAGCATAAAATGAAAATGCATATACTTGGCTTTAATCCTCATGTTTGGGCTGTTATTCGTGTTGGTGTGCAAGGTAACTTCTTTAGAGATGGGCATAAACCAGTTCGTGATGCGACAACTTATGAACTGAAGATGTTGCAACTTAATGCTCAAGCATGCAATATCATCTTCAACTGCCTTTGCCCCGAAGAAATCAACAAAATTAGTCGTCTTGAGAATGCAAAATAAATTTGGGATACTTTTGCATATATGCATGAAGGTACTTATTCTGTCAGACATAAGTTGGATGTGCTTCAATGTCAGCTTGACAAGTTCAAGATGAAGGATGGTGAAGGAGTCGCTGAAATGTACTCTAGGCTAGCTCCCATCACCAATGAGATTGTCGGCATAGCAAGCGAAGAGATGACCGCCAAATTCATCATCAAGAATATAATTAGAGCTCTTGATGGAAACTATGACAGAGTGTGCACATTGATCCAAATGATGCCAAATTACAAAGATCTCAAGCCAACATAAGTCATTGGTTGGTTTGTGGCTCATGAGATGTCACTCAAGGACAAAGACGAGCTGCACAACAAGTGAACGGTGCTTATAAGCCTTCATGTGATGCTCCCGCTACTTCAAAAGACAATCTTGTCACTGATGAAGAGATAAGCCTCATGGTCAGAAAATTCAACAAGTTCTACAAGAATACAGTCAAAGATAGAAGATCAAGTTCAAGACATGAAGAGAAGCATTCGTCCAGTCGTGACTGGAACTGCTACAATTGTGGGAACCCCGGACACTACTCAAATGAGTGCTCGACTCCCTACAAAAGAAGAGAAGAGTCACCTCAAAGACGAAGCTCGAGAGATGAGTCACCTCGTAGAGAGAGAAGGAGTAGAGAAGATCACTATGAACGAAGAAACATACGAAGAGGCAAGGAATCGAAGAAGAATGACAAATACACCAAGAGAAGTCCAAGAAGAAGGCATCAAGCTCATGTTGGTGAATGGGTGTCTGGCTCCGAGTCTGATCACGACTTTGAGAGAAGCTATCACTTCAACTTCGACTATAGTCAAGATGAAAGTGTTGCTGGGATTGCGCTTGCTTCCACCAACTCCTACGACTTATTTGATTCACCAAATGAGGGAGTCGAAAACTGCTTCATGGCTAAAGGCCCCAAGGTATCACATCCTGAGTATCTTGATTTCAATAGTGATGAGGATGACTTGTTAGGAGAAGATGATTTGCTTCTAGGTAAAAGTAGTGAATGCACTGAAAATGAACTTTCTATTCATCATGCTAGTCAAGAGAAATGAAATGATGATGATAAGAAATAAATGGAATGACTAACTCAGGAATTTGGAACTCTTAAGTTAGCTCATGAGACTACTCTAGTAGATCATAGAGAGCTTGCAAGAACCCATGAGAAGTTACGCTTTGAGAAGATCAACTTGCGGCAAGAGCATGAGTTCTTAAAAGCAATCAATGATGATCTTTGGAAGAAGAGTTCTTCTTATCTAGCCAAGCGATTACTCTTGTCTAACTTTGTTCCACAAGTTAAACCTAGCAACACTAGTAACAAAGTCAAGAAGGTTTCTCCATCTACTAACAACAATGCTAAAGCTAAATCCAATAATGTTGTTGCTAGTAACTCTATTTATTCCACTAATGATTCTCTTAGCAAAGTTACACTTGAGAAAGAAAATGATCCAATGTAAGGGATTATAGAGAGAGGTGTCTTCAAGAGTCTTACCGAAAGTAAGCAATTTCAGGAAATTGTGCGCAAGCAAGGAGGACATCGGACGAAACAAGGTGTTGGCTACTTCAACGTCAATGGAGATGTTTGGGAAGAAGGTCCATATCCCACTCCCAAGTTTGTTCCCCAAGAAGAGAAGTGTGATTCCACTCCTTCCGAAGGAACAAGCTCACAATATGGCCTTCTACGACAAGACCACAAAGGTAAGGGAAAGCTTCAATATGACATTGACCTATTTGAAGAAGAACCCCAAGCCAAGGTCAAGTGGATTCCCAAAGATACTACTAGCTCTACCTCAACAAGTGCTACCACAACTCCAAGGATTCCCATTAATTTGGTGTAGATTACCAAAAGGAAGAACTAGAAGTTCTTGAGGGGTGACTCTGCCAATGAAATTCACTCTTATTCATTTTGGCAAGAACTATATGCAATCAACCTCAACCATATGCATTAGTTCAAGGAGTCACACATTCCCTCAAGGTAAGCAAGGAACAAGGTAATTAATGCATCTTTGGACATTATCGCATGTGTGCATTACTCCATGTCCATAGATATTCTTGCATATGTTCCTTTTGCTTTGGGACTAACCCATGTAGGTGAAAGGAGTATGAAAACAAGAAGGATTGCTCCCAACTCAAGATGACCTTCATCAACATTGAGCATCCACCACTACTTCACCTACTTGAAGTCTTCTACGACAAAACCCAAGGTTAGTTGATCCCTCTTAGTGGGGATATCATATCAAGGGGGAGCTTTACTCTAAGATTTGAGCATAAGCATCTCCTAAGGATATGAACACATTAATGCTTATGTAAAAGTAGTAACCCCACTTGTGCTTAACGATGAGTATGTACTGTGATCAAGCATTCTTACTTGGTTCCTATGTCAATATACTCATATATAGATGACCTTGTCATCGCCCAAGTGCTTGATAGCTGCTAGGATGTTTCTGCATGTTCACCTTGTTTTATTCATCATTCTTATTGTGTGAGCATGTTAGTCTGCATGTGTTTGATCATTCGTGAATATCCAATTGTTGTTATTTGGCTTTTGATTTATCTTTTTCCAATTGGATGGACAATAATGCTTAGGACCCTTCTCTAGCTATCTATGCTATCTCATCTCAAGTCCTATTCATGCTTCATCACGAAACTTGAGCAAGCACTTGTTGATCCCTCTTTGTGAAGGTGCACTATGAGTTCCGTATTGTCGAAGGTTACCTTCCAAAACCTCTTTGAAAAACTCAATGTGACCAACTCCACAAACTTGGTGCCACCGATTTTTCAAAGTTGATTAGGTTTTCCTATCTAAGTACCACGAAAATCGCAACTCAGTTACACCGATTTTCCCTGTCTACTCACAGTAGTGGAACTCGGTGACACCGATTTTGTCATCTCAGTGAGACCGATAGCGCATGAGTATATATATCCGCGAAGGGAATACTTTGATTTCACTTTATCAAAACGATTTGTTCACAAAACCCTTGCTGTCCCCAAGACCCCAGATCATCGCCTTTGTCCCCGAGCACCACCGCCTCTGGGATTTGGCGCCGTCGATGCAATCGACTCCGCCATCATCGCCGTAGTCGAACCGCCACCAAGCTATGGTATGGTTCGAACACCTTTGCGTTTCCCCGTCCAATTCTCACGCATTGGAATCTTTATTCTTCATAACACTGCATGCAAACCTCCTATCCACCAGATGAATCCTTAGATTAGTAGAAGTAGGAAATTTGGGATATGATCTGCCGCAGTATGCAACTCGGTGAGACCGAGTTTGTAAAATCGATTCCTCCGATTCTTGTTTTAGGGTTCCTGAGAAGCAACTTGGTGAGACCAAGCAGCTCTTTTCCGTGCCACTGAAAATGACTACCAATTTGTGTTAGGCGAGTAAGATTTCTCGATGACTCTGAAAATGACAACTCGGTGCCACCGATTTACATCCTGCAGAAGATCATACCCTAAGTTACAGACATCAAAATTTTAAAAATATCCATCATGTCTTTCCTATATCCACTTCACTGGTTCTGATTTTTGCTGTTGAGCGTGTCTGTTAGTATGTCAGGTTTAGAAGATAGTCATAATGATTTTAGGGAACCAAGTGTTCATCACTTGGATGCTGGCACTAGTCCAGAGAGGACAAACTCTGATCCTGGATCATATAGCTCCCATGGCTAGCGCAAAGCAGTCACCAGGCAGAGAATGAAGCTAAATTCTGATGAGGAGGATTCAGACTTTGTGCCTCAAGAGACTTTAGATCCTTTGAAGGCCCCTCCTAAGAAGGCTGTCAGGAAATTATCTGCTACTCCAGATGATCTTAGAGCACTTGAGTATGCTAGGAAGAGCACTGAGATTTCCATGGATGCACCTTCAAAAGAAAGCTGGTGTGAAGTGTCCTAGGAAGACAACTCTACATCTGGTAGGCAGAAAAACTTCCATGTATGAAAATCCAGAAGTTGTTGAGGAAGAAGCTCATGAGGAGATCCCAGTTCCTCCTCCGAAGAAGAAGTTGATGGTTGGCGCCATGAAGTGTGCTCCTAAGCCTTCCGCTAAAGCAAAGAAGGCTCCAGCTTCTAGGAAGACCACCAAAGATAAACCTGTTGGGAATATTCCCTAGAGGAAATAATAAAGTTGTTATTATTATATTTCCAGTTCATGATAATTGTCTATTATTCATGCTATAATTGTATTAACCAGAAACCGTAATACATGTGTGAATGTATAGATCACATTGTGTCCCTATTGAGCCTCTAGTTGGCTAGCTCGATGATCAATAGATGATCATGGTTTCTTGATCATGGGCATTGGATGTCATTGATAATGGGATCACATCATTGGGGAATGATGTGATGGACAAGAACCAATCCTAAGCATAGCACTAGATCGTGTTGTTCGTCTGCTAAAGCTTTTCTAATGTCAAGTATCATTTTCTTAGACTGTGAGATTGTGCAATTCCTGGATACCGTAGGAGTGCTTTAGGTGTACCAAACGTCACAACGTAACTGGGTGATTATAAAGGTGCACTACGGGTATCTCCGAAAGTGTCTGTTGAGTTGTATGAATCGAGACCGGGATTTGTCACTCCGTGTGACCGAGAGGTATCTCTGGGCCCACTCGATAATCCATCATTATATTGAGCTCAGTGTGACTAATGTGTTTGGCACGGGATAATGTGTTACAGAACGAGTATAGAAACTTGTCGGTAACGAGATTGAACAAGGTATGGGGATACCGACGATCGAATCTCTGGCAAGTATCATACTGATAGACAAAGGGAATTGCATACGGGATTGATTGAATCCGTGACATCGTGGTTCATCTGATGAGATCATCGTGGAGCACGTGGGAACCAGCATGGATATCCAAACCCCGCTGTTGGTTATTGGCCGGAGAGATGTCTCGGTCATGTCTGCATGTCTCCCAAACCAGCACGTCTACACACTTAAGGTTTGATGATGCTAGGGTTACAGGGAAATAGTGTACATGGTTACCGAAGGTTTTTCGGAGTCCCGGATGAGATCCCAGACATCACGAAGAGCTCCGGAATGGCCCGGAGGTAAATATTTATATATAAGATGTGAGGTTTCGGGCACCGGAAGTGTTTCGGGCATCACTAGTAACGTACCGGGACCACCGGAAGGGTTCCGGGGGTCCACTGGGAGGGGCCACCAGCACCAAGAGGCTTCATGGGCAAAAAGGAGAAAGCGAACCAGCCCGAAATGGGCTGGTGCACCCTCCCCTCTCAGCCCAAGGCGCAATAAGAGTAGGAGGGCGCAAACCCTTGGCGTTGAGGGGGCCCAAGGCCCACCTAGGGAGCGCCCCCCTCTCCACCCTTTGGTCGCGGCCCTCCCTGCCACATCTAGGGCTACCGCACCCTTGGGGGTGGGAACCCTAACGGTCGGCACCCTCCTCCCTCTCCTCCTATATATAGTGGAGGTTTTTGGCTTTTGGAAACACGATTTCTTCCTCTCCTCGCACAGCCGTACACCTCTCTCTCCTTGTCCTCCGCACAGCTTAGCGAAGCTCTGCCGGAGAACCACATAGCTCCACCGCCACAATGCGGCCGTGCAGCCAGAGCTCTCTCCCTCAGCCTCTCCTTCCTCCTTGATGGTTCAAGGTGTTGGAGACATCACCGGGCTGCACGTGTGTTCAACGTGGAGGTGCCGTAGTTTGGCACATAGATCAGAATCCACCGCGATCTAAATAATTGCGAGTACGACTCCATCAACCGCGTTCATTGTAACGCTTCCTCTTAGCGATCTTCAAAGGTATGAAGATGCTATACAACCTCTCGTTGCTGGTTTCTCCCTAGATAGATCCTTGTATTGCGTAGGAATATTTTTAAATTACTATGATCCCTAACAGTGGCATCCGAGCCAAGATTCTATGCGTAGATAATATGCACGAGTAGAACACAAAAGCTGTGGCCGCTGATTTGTCAACTTGCTTGTTGTTACCAGTCTTATCTTTTTTTGGCGGTATTGTGGGATGAAGCGGCCCGGACCGACTTTACACGTACGCTTACGTGAGACTGGAACCACCGACAGACATGCACTTGGTGCATAAGGTGGCTAGCGGGTGTCTGTCTCTCCCACTTTAGTCGAATTGGATTCGATGAAAAGGGTCCTTAAGAAGGGTAAATAGGATTGGCATATGAACGTTTTGGCTGTCACATAGGTGAGAAACATTCTTGCTAGAAACACAAACCAGCCACGTAAAACTTGCAACAACAATTAGAGGACGTCTAACTTGTTTTTGCAGGGCATGCTATGTGATGTGATATGGCCAAAAGGATGTGATGTTACACATGTGATGTATGAGATTGATCATGTTCTTGTAATAGGATTCATGTCCTGCATGTCCATGAGTATGACAACCGGCAGGAGCCATAGGAGTTGTCTTAATTTATTGTATGAGATGCACTGCCATGTTGATTACTTTATTTATCGCTAACAGTTAGCTATAGTACTAGAAGTTATAGTTGGTGTGACAACTCCACGGAGACACAATGATGGAGATCATGGTGTCATGCCGGTGATGATGATGATCATGGTGCCCTGAAGATAATGATCAAAGGAGCAAGATGATATTGGCCATATCATGTCACTATATGATTGCATGTGATGTTTATCATGCTTTACATCTTATTTCTTAGAATGACGGTAGAAAATATAAGATGATCCCTCATTAAAAAATTGAAGATAAGTATTCCCCTAAGTGTGCACCGCCGCGAAGGATCGTTGTCTCGAAGCACCATGTGATGATCGGGTGTGATAGATTCTAACCTTCGCATACAACGGGTGTAAGCCAGTTTACACACGCAGAACACTTAGGTTGACTCGACGAGCCTAGCATGTACAGACATGGCCTCGAATATGAGAGACCGAATTGTCGAACATCAGTAATATGGTTGATACGATCAGCATGGAGACGCTCACCATTGATGACTAGTCCGTATCACGTGATGATCGAACACGGACTAGTCGACGTGGATCATGTAAGACTTGGATGACTAGAGGAATGTCGATCTAAGTGGGAGTTCATTAGTAATTTGATTAGATGAACTTAATTATCATGAACTTAGTCTAAAGTTGCCTTTACAAATATTGTAGATCCAATGGCCAACGCAAATGTCCCATTCAACTTCAACGCGTTCCTAGAGAAAACCAAGCTGAAAGACGATGGGAGCAACTATGCGGATTGGGCTCTTAAATTAGAGCTCATCCTCATGGCTTCCAAGAAGGCATATGTCCTTGATGCACCGCTAGGTGATCCTCCCGTTCCCGCGGCAATCCAGGATGTTAGGAACGCTGGCAGTCGTGGAGTGAGGACTACTCTCTTGTTCAGTGTGGCATGCTTTACAGTTTAGAACCGGGGCTCCAAAGGCGTTTTGATCAACACGAAGCATATGAGATGTTGGAGCAGCTGAAACTTGTTTTTCAAGCTCATGCCCGGGTCGAGAGATATGAAGTCTCCGACAAATTCTTTAGCTGTAAGATGGAGGAGAATAGTTCTGTCAATGAGCAAATACTCAGAATATCTGGGTTGCACAACCACTTGACTCAACTAGGAGTTGAACTTCCGGATGATGCGGTCATTGACAAAATCCTCCAGTCGTTTCCACCTAGCTACAAAGGCTTTGTGATGAATTGCAACATGCAAGGGATGGAAAATACTATTCCCAAGTTGTATTCAATTCTGAAATCTGCAGAGGTAGAAATCAAGAAAGAGCATTAAGTGTTGATGGTCAATAAGACCTCCAGTTTCAAGAAGGGCAAGGGTAAAAAAGCTTCAAGAAAGACGGCAAAGTTGTTGCCGCGCCCGGTAAGCTAGTTGCCGGGAAGAAGTCAAAGAAAGGACCTAAGCCTGAGACTGAGTGCTACTACTGCAAGGGAACCAGTCACTCAAAGCGGAGTTGCCCCAAGTACTTAGCCGTCAAGAAGGCCGACAACGTCAAAGGTATATGTGATATACTTGTAATTGATGTGTACCTTACCAGCGCTCGTAGTAGCTCTTGGGTATTCTATACCGGTGTTGTTTGTCACATTTGCAACTCTAAGAAGGAACTACGGAACAAGCGTAGGCTGGCCAAGGACGAGGTGATGATGCGCGTCGGGAATGGTTCCAAGGTCGATGTGATCGCCGTCCGCACGCTACCTCTTCATCTACCTTCGAGATTAGTTATAAACCTTAATAATTGTTATTTACTACCATCTTTGAGCATGAACATTGTATCGGGATGTCGCTTGATGCAAGATGGATACTCATTTAAATCTGAGAATAATGGTTGTTCTATTTATATGAGTGGAATGTTTTATGGTCATGCCCCGCTGGTTAATGGTT
Organism: Hordeum vulgare subsp. vulgare; assembly: GCF_904849725.1. Lineage (NCBI taxonomy): Eukaryota > Viridiplantae > Streptophyta > Magnoliopsida > Poales > Poaceae > Hordeum > Hordeum vulgare. The sequence continues at coordinate 289,494,785 of NC_058521.1, read as the reverse complement.
TATTCCTGATGAATCTCGTTCGTTATGTTACACATATTCATAGTGTGAGTACCAAAAGATGTAAAGTTGATGATGATGGTCCCACATACTTGTGGCACAGCCGCCTTGTTCATATCGGCGTAAAGTGCATGAAGAAACTCCATGCAGATGGACTTTTGGAGTCACTTGATTTTGAATCATTTGACACATGCGAACCGTGCCTCATGGGCAAGATGACCAAGACTCTGTTCTCCTGAACAACGGACCGAGCAACTGACTTGTTGGAAATAATACATACCAATGTATGCGGTCTAGTGAGCGTTGAAGATCGCGGTGGCTATCGTTATGTTCTCAATCTCAGTGATGAGTTAAGTAGATATGGGTATGTCTACTTAATGAAACACAAGTATGAAACCTTTGAAAAGTTGAAGGAATTTCAGAGTGAGGTGGAGAATCAACATGGCAAGAAAATAAAGTTTCTGCGATCTGATCGTGGAGGAGAATATTTGAGTCATGAGTTTGGCATACACCTACGGAAATGTGGAGTTGTTTCACAACTCACGTCGCTGGCACACCGTAGCGTAACGGTGTGTCTGAATGTTGTAATCGCACTTTATTGGATATGGTGCGATCTATGATGTCTCTTACCGATTTACCACTATCATTTTGGGGATATGCTTTGGAAACTGGCGCATTCACTTTAAATAGGGCACCGTCTAAATCCGTTGAGATGACACCATATGAATTATGGTTTGGGAAGAAACTTAAGTTGTCGTTTCTTAAAGTTTGGGGCTGCGATGCTTACGTGAAGAAACTTCAACCAGAGAAGCTCGAACCCAAAGTGGAAACGTGCGTCTTCATAGGATACCCTAAGGAAACTATTGGGTACACTTCTATCTTAGATCTTAAGGCAAGATCTTTGTTGCTAAGAACGGATCCTTTCTAGAGAAAGAATTTCTCTCGAAGGAAGCAAGTGGGAGGAAAATAGAACTTGTTGAGGTAGTTGTACCTCCTCTCGAACCGGAGAGTAGCACAGCACAAGAAAATGTTTCTGAGGCGCCTGCACTGGCTAGAGATGAAGTTAATCATGATGATCATGACACTTCGGATCAAGTTGCTATTGAACCTCGAAGGTCGAAAAGGGTACGTTCAGCACCAGAGTGGTACGGCAACCCTGTCATTGAAATCATGTTGTTAGACAACAGTGAACCTTCAAACTATGAAGAAGCGATGGCGGGCCCGGATTCCAACAAATGGCTTGAGGCCATGAAATCTGAGATAGGATCCATGTATGAGAACAAAGTATGGACTTTGGTGGACTTGCTCTATGATCGGCGAGCCATAGAAAATAAATGGATCTTCAAGAAAAAGACTGACGCAGATGGTAATGTGACCATTTATAAAGCTTAACTTGTCGCTAAGGGTTATCGACAAGTTCAAGGGATTGACTATGATGAGACCTTCTCACCCGTAGCAATGCTGAAGTCGGTCTGAATCATGTTAGCAATTGCCACATTTTATGATTATGAAATCTGGCAAATGGATGTCAAAACAGCATTCCTGAACGGCTTTCTTAAAGAAGAATTGTATATGATATTGTCGGAAGGATTTGTCGATCCTAGCAGTGCTAACAAGGTATGCAAGCTCCAGTACTCCATCTATGGGTTGGTGCAAGCATCTCGGAGTTGGAACATTCTCCTTGATGAGGTGATCACAGCGTTTGGGTTTATACAGACATTATGGAGAAGCCTGTATTTTACAAGAAAGTGAGTGGGAGCTCTGTAGCATTTCTCATATTATACGTGGAGACATATTGTTGATGGGAAATGATATAGAACTATTGGAAAGCATCAAGGCCTATTTGAATAAGAGTTCTTCAATGAAGGACCTTGGAGAAGCTGCTTACATATTAGGCATCAAGATCTATAGAGATAGATCGAGATGCCTCATAGGTCTTTCACAAAGCACATACCTTGATAAGATATTGAAGAAGTTCAATATGGAGAAGGCTAAGAACATGTTCTTGCCTGTATTGCAAGGTGTGAGCTTGAGTGCGACTCAATGACCGACCACGACGGAAGATAAAGAAAAGATGAGTATCGTCCCCTATGCTTCAACCATAGGCTCTATCATGTATGACATGCTATGTACCAGACCTGATGTGAACCTTGCCATAAGTTTGGTAGGGAGGTACCAGAGTGATCTAAGAGTGGATCACTCTACAACGGTCAAGAATATCCTAAAGTACCTGAAAAGGACTAAAGATATGTTTCTCGTTTATGGAGGTGCCGAAGAGCTCGTTGTAAAGGGTTACGTCGATGCTAGCTTCGACAAAGATCCGGATGACTCCAAGTCACAAACCGGATACGTGTACATTTTGAATAATGGGGAAGTTAGCTGGTGCAGTTGCAAGCAAAGCGTCGTGGCGGCATCTACATGTGAAGCGGAGTACATAGCAACTTCGGAAGGAACACATGAAGGAGTGTGAATGAAGGAGTTCATCACCGACCTAGGAGTGATTCCAAGTGTGTCGGGCCTGATTAGTTTGTTCTGTGACAACACTGGAGCTATTGCTATTGCAAAGGAGCCGAGGTTTCACAAGAATACCAAGGACATCACGCGCCGCTTCAGCTCCATTCCCGCATATATCCAGGATGGAGATATAGATATTTCCAAAGTACATATGGAACTGAATGTCGCAGACCCGTTGACTAAACCTCTTCCACGGGCAAAGCATGATCAACACCAGAACTTTATGGGTATTCGATTCATCACAGTGTAACTAGATTATTGACTCTAGTGCAAGTGGGAGACTATTGGAAATATGCCCTAGAGGCAATAATAAAATTGTTCTTATTATATTTCTAGTTCATGATAATTCTCTATTATTCATGCTATAATTGGATGAACCAGAAACCGTAATACATGTGTGAATATATAGATCACAATGTGTCCCTAGTGAGCCTCTAGTTGGCTAGCTCATTGATCAATAGATGATCATGGTTTCTTGATCATGGACATTGGATGTAATTGATAACACGATCACATCATTAGGGAATGATGTGATGGACAAGACCCAATCGTAAGCATAGCACTAGATCGTGTTGTTCGTCTGCTAAAGCTTTTCTAATGTCAAGTATCATTTCCTTAGACCGTGAGATTGTGCAACTCCCGGATACCATAGGAGTGCTTTGGTTGTACCAAACGTCACAACGTAACTTGGTGATTATAAAGGTGCACTACGGTTATCTTCGAAAGTGTCTGTTGAGTTGTACAAATCGAGACCGTGATTTGCCACTCCTTGTGACAAAGAGGTATCACTGGGCCCACTCGGTAATCCATCATCATATGGAGATCGGTGTGACTAAGGGGTTAGCCACGGGATGATGTGTTACAGAATGAGTAAAGAGACTTGCCGATAACGAGATTGAACAAGGTATGGGGATACCGATGATCGAATTTCGAGCAAGTATCATACCGATAGACAAAGGGAATTGCATACGGGATTCATTGAATCCTTGACATCGTAGTTCATCCAATGAGATCATCGTCGAACATGTGGGAACCAACATGGATATCCAGACCCGACAGTTGATTATTGGCCGAAGAGATGTCTTGGTCATGTATGCAGGTCTCCCAAACCCGTAGGGTGTACACACTTAAGGTTCGATGATGCCAGGGTTATAAGGAAATAGTGTACGTGGCCACCGAAGGTTGTTAGGAGTCCCGGATGAGATCCCACACGTCACGACGAGCTCCGAAATGGTCCGTAGGTAAAGATTTATATATAGCATGTGAGGCTCCGGGCACCAGAAGTGTTTGGGGCATCGCCGGTAACGTACCGGGACCACCGGAAGGGTTCTGGGGGTCCACCAGCCCCAAGAGGCTTCATGGGCCAAAAGGAGAAAGGGAACCAGCCCAGAGTGGGCTGGTGCACCCTCCCCTCTCATACGAAGGTGCAAGGAGAGAGGGAGGGCGCAAACCCTTGGCGCAGAGGGGGCCCAAGGCACACCTAGGGCGCGCCCCCTCTCCACCCTTTCGTCGCCGCCCTCCGTGCCCCATCTAGGGCTGCCGCACCCTTGGGGGTGGGAACCCTAAGGGTGGGCACCCTCCTCCCTCTCCTCCTATATATAGTGGATGTTTTTGGCTTTTGGATACACGATTTCTTCCTCTCCCGGCGCAGCCCTACACCTCTCTCTCCTTGTCCTCCGTAGAGCTTAGCGAAGCTCTGCCAGAGAACCACGGACCTCCACCGCCCCCACGCCGTCGTGCTTCTGGAGCTCTCTCCCTCAACCTCTCCTTCCTCCTTGCTGGTTCAAGGTGTTGGATACGTCACCGGGCTTCACGTGTGTTGAACGCGGAGGTGCCGTAGTTCGGCAGATAGATCGGAATCCACCGCGATCTGAATCGCTGCGAGTACGACTCCATCAACCACGTTCATAGTAACGCTTCCACTTAGAGATCTTCAAAGGTTTTAAGATGCTCTACAACCTCTCTCGTTGCTGGTTTCTCCATTGATAGATCCTTGTATGGCGTAGGAAATTTTCAAATTACTACGATCCCTAACAAAACCTGCATCTGCCAAAGGAAAAGGCCCTACATCCAGTGTCCCTACTGCAGAAGAAGAAGCAGGTGAGAATGCTCCAGTTCTCAAGAATATCGGACAATTCCTTCCACTCCACAATGCTACTCATCCTATAGAAGAGGATATGAAGAAGAGGAAGGATGCCGGACTAAGAAAGTGGAGATCCCTTGATCCATACGCTGTCAGGAGAAGAACTACTGTTGATCCAAGGTTTCACACCAAGGAACAACAAGACTTTTATGAGACTGTCTTATTTGACAAGAGTCCTGCTATCAGTGATATGAGGTATGTTGATTGGGCATACATAAAGGATAATTAAGATTTCTTTCCACATGTCCGAGAGAACTTCAAGGCAGTGGACATTGAGAAATATGTTGGGAAGGAGATGACCCCATGGAATGACGAGTAGGTCATGCATTCTATGCATCTGTCCACTTTTATGAAGATTCTTTAGCGTCCATGACCGATGGATGCAGGTACGAAGCTACAATTTCTAAATGGGATACTATCATTGGTGATCCCGAGCAGGAAGAATCAGATGTATATGTGTATGCAGACGCTAAGCACAATCACAACTCCATGGCCAATATGTACAAGACCATTTCACATCAATACTTGCCAGTCACAAGCTTGGTTTAGTGTATTTTCTTCAAGCTGGCATTCCCACGACGAACAATATACCGCGATACACCCTCATGCCTAAGTAAGGTGATGAGAAGATGATCAAAAGATATTCTATCAACATGCTGCACGTGATAGACACACATACCAGATTTATAGTGATGTACTTGATAGTTGAGACTATCCGGAGAACTGCTGCGGATCAGAAGAGATTTTGTGGATATACACCTTACATTCAGATGCTCATCAATACCAAGATAGGCAAGCATGCATATCTACTTGATCATCCCCATCTACCTCTTCAGCCTAAATTTGAAGATAATGAGGTTGTGATGGATGACAATGATCCCAACTCAGCTGCAACAAGAATGGCAGCAGAGGCAGCAGAGGCTGAAGTTGCTAGAAATAGGCCACCTTTAGTTCCACAACTAAGAACCCCAGCTGAGCAAATGGCATTTCCAGTGAGAACTGTCCAAGGCATGGAGAAGAACATCGAAGAGATCATGCAAAATCAGAAGAGTCTTGAGAGAGTTGTGGAGACAAAATTCCACAACATGGATGTGAAGGTAACTGAGTTGACCACCATTGTTAGACAACTTCTACATGAAGTTGACTCTGTGGAGATTCCACGCTCAGAGGATGAAGATGAAGATGAAGATGATAATGATGATGAGGATGAGTCTCCTCCTCCCACTTCTACTAGGTTTAGCATCAGGCCTCGGTCAACTGCTGTTCCAACTCAGGAGACAGGTCAGACATCTTCAACACAAGCTTCAGCACCTTCAGCACCAGCTCCAGCTCAAGTACCTCTAGTATCAACTCCTCCCGCTCCAGGGACATCGGCAGACAACTTCACACACGCTGTTCTATCGACTCCATCATCAGCTGCCCAGAGAGACGAGTAGTTATATACCTTTGAACTTTTTGCTAACTTGTTTTCAAAGGGGGAGAAAGGTATAGATCATAGACTTCGCGTGGGAGAGAGCTTTAACTTTATTTTCTCTAATTTGGTTTTAAAAACTTTGGTTGTTGGATGACTTTATCCTATATGTGTGATTTATCATACGCTTTATCTTGTGTGATGCTACGATATCACCTATTAGCTATCCTTGTGATGATCACTCACTTATCTCTTTGGAGTCATATGCATTGGTATTATTTTTATAGCAAGACGTATGTGACATAGAAGAGTAACCCATGATCCTAATCAATTATGCATGTGCATTCAAACACAAATTTTAAATAATGCACAAAATAGGGGGTGCTCTTGCTTTTCACATACTTCTCAAAGTGTCGATGCTAATCATTGCTTATATCTTTTCTCGAAGCTTTGATCTATATGTTGTCATCAATTACCAAAAAGGGGGAGAACGAAAGCACAATTGCTCCCTAGGGTGGTTTTGATAATTGATCACAACATATGCATCATTGGAGTAATGAGTTTCCAAGTATATTTCAGAAAAGTTCAAAAGATGATATGGCTTAAGGTTTTTGTGGAGACGCCCCTTGATGCACGAAAGGAATAATATTGGGTCAAGCTTCAAGCTAGAAGACACTTCATTTTATATTTGTGAGAAATCACTTTTTGAGTCCATAGGAAAGCCAATACTATTAAAATGGCGTTAGGTAGTAAAATGAACTGATTGTTCAAATGCTCAAAGTTAGCCATCAAAACCCTCAATCATTTTGTAACACCCCAAAAATCGGGTTATCAACTTTTGTGTTGGTATTCCTTCCTAGATTTTCTCTCCCAAATTTTTCCTCTCGAATTTGGCAAATGACTAGGTGAATCCAGTCTACCCTCAACCTCTCAGTGCTTTTCCCATGTCCTTGTGCCAGCTTGCCCTTGTTGAGTAAACCCCGAACCTCTTTCAAACCCTAGCTCCGAAATATTGGAAATGGGAATCCTTCCTTTGTGTTTGCAAAGGAGCTATCATTTCCCTCGCTCTGTTAATCCTCCAAATTTTCCCAGAGGTCATTCTTCCCTTATAGACCCTACATGTTCAAAAAATATTGCCAAGTTATATGCAATATTTCTCCTCTAGAATTAATTCCTGTTTCTGCCTTTCTGAGAAATTAAATCCAATAAAATATCTATCTAGCTTCCAAGGTCATGAAAACATGTGGAGATATTCTTTGTGATCATATGGAGCTATCATAAAATATTGGCCATTACTAAGTGGGAAAATTTCCTTTTTCCTATTCAAAGGCAATATTGCATTTTGGGGCCTTTCCAAATAATTTGTGGAGCTTCTCATATCCATATATTCATCATTTCCATCAAAATATCAAGTTCCCCAATTCAAAAATTGAGCACAACATCCCTTTGCAAATTCTGTTCAGATTATCTGTTTGCAAAGGAAGTGCTTCATTCCTTGTTTCCCTTGAGCACAAATTTTGCAGAGTCGTTCATTATGATAAATTAACCTTGTCCACCAAAATTTAGCCCATTCCATCAATCCATCCTTCCTCAGCAATTTATCTAAGGTTATGTCCAGATTGGAGCACTTTGAAGGAAGTACCATTTATACTTATGCAAATGGTATGAAACTTTTACGGTGACTTCATAGGCCTAAATAATTAGTCTCCTCCAAGTTTCATCCATTTTTATTGCGCCAATTAACCCCAGCATCAGCTTCTTCATTTCTGGTCAGAATGCCAAGTTACAAAGGAAGTACCCCCTAGACTAATTTGTTTGTGCTGAATTTGGGCCAGGAGAGTGACCTTAGTGAGTGGTCAACCTCATCCAAAGATCATGCCAAGAGGAGCACTATGGTGGCCACTTCACAGATCGAACACCTTGCTGTTGGAAACTATTTGGCTTTGGTTTGATCACACCATTGCTGCCCAGTGCTGTCCAGATGCATAGGTCAACTCAGAGAAGTGTGGAGAAGAGCCTAGACATCTTTTGGCATGAAGTGTGGCGTGGCAATGTTCCCTCTGGAACCCTCTCCCCCTTGTTCCCTTGCTCCAAGAGGTGACTGCCGACGGAATCTCGCCATGGTTCTCGGAGCTTCTCCCAGTGTCGCGAGAACCTCTCCTCGGAGCTATTTAAGGGCGTACCCCCCAGCCCGTGCCATCCAGCAGCCTGCCCCGACCCCCCATAGGAGCCGATGTGGCCCACGCCTCAGCATCGAGCCCGGCCGGCGTCGACTCTGCCCTCGTCGCGGTGGTGGTGCTGTAGGCCGCCTCGGGTGACCCCACGGCCACCCCCAGGCGCGGCGAGGAGTGGCGGCCCCCCTCACCCTCTGGCCTTCTCTCCCTCGCGGTAGAGCAATGGCAGCCGCGGCGGATGGCACCCTCCCATGCCCTCTGTCGTGTTGGAAAAGAAGGTAGGAGGAGGAGGAGAGAGTGAGAGAGAAAGATGGGGAGGGACCCACGTGTAAGAGAGAGAAAGAGAGAGAGAGATAGAGAGAGGAAGTGGATAAGGTAAGGCCCAGCTGTAAAGAGAGAGAGAGCCCGGGCCCAATGGAGTAAGTGGAAGCCTATTTCTCAAAATACATTTTCCCTATTGGAAAACGTATTCTGGCCAAAGGCACGTTCTACTTCAGCCCGAGGGACCTGTTTACAGTATTTCTTTTTATAGACTAGTCCCCGGTGCTCTAACACCCATAACGCCGCGACCGTAACTCCGATTGATGTAAAATCAGCGCCCACGCTTTCGTCTCGTCGAGCTAGTTTTGATAGTATGATTTTCATTATGACTTTGCATAGTAGAAATGACTGTTTTTCTCTTGCCCTTTGATTTAGCCCTTCTAGAGGGAAACCTCTCAGGCAAATATTTCCGGCGTTTTATTGCGCTTCTTCCCGGAGTATTCGTCGACCCTCAGGCAAGCCAACCTCTTATCATTAGCTCCGGACTTGCATGATGACCTTGCCTGCACTCTGTGTGTTTATCTGTATCACCTGTTAGTCTGCATTTGCATACATCTGTGATGATATCGGTAGTAGCTCTTAGTATTACATTGAATCTAATGTCATGTCTTGATCACGTTATACCATGCTAATGATAATATTGTTAGTAACATTGACATGTAGTACTAGGGTTTGATCTCATGCCATGATGTTGAGATTACTGTCTATGATTACTTTGGGTTTCATCCGACAGTTTATGGATATGGATCAATAGTAGTGGCTTGAGCTTATTGGTTATTGTATTACTATCGGAGTGTCATCTATGACGGAGATATTATCCGGAGAGAAGATAACCTAGTTGGTTGATCTTGAGTCACCTGTTCGGGCTTACCTGTGCAACCACATTTGCCGATATGGGACGGCCTTGACTTGGTCTGATTGCATGCTCTTTCATTGGTACCTCCAAAGAGGGAGGGTTATGCACGCGTGCTACCCTGATTAGGTAGGCGGTGATAACCCTGTGATCCAGTTGAGTTTTTTGTGCCGGCGTCCCCGGTTGGGACAGTTTAGTTTGGCCACGACGGTGGCAGGTGTCATGAGGACACAGGGCCAACCAGGGCAGGACTCCAGGGGAGGATGAATGTCGGTGGTACGATGGAAGAGTCACGGGTCCGGCAATTTTCGTTGGAGCAACACTGGTCCACCCGAATGGGATCACGAGGTCAGTGCTCCATAGTGTGGGTAAAGTGCGCAACCTCTGCAGAGTGTGAAACCTATTCGAATAGCCGAGTCCATGGTATTGGACAGCCCGACCAGACGTTAGTAGGTGGTCAACCATATCATTGTTAGTAATGATGGAAGAACTCATCTTGGGTGAATAACAGAGGATGTCGATAACATGATATGTTAGCCAAGAGATGGCTACATAATGAGTAGTCAGAGCACTATATGATTTGGAGGTGATTTGGATCCATTCAGGTTGGATTACGAGTATATCGAGGGTTGTGGAACAACCTAGAAGTGAGTAAGTGGCATTCGATAAAAGTAAGTAATTTAAGCACCTGATGCGATCTTTGCCTTGCTAGTTAGGTAGATTACATGTTTAATCCACGTCATGCTATGCTTGATTCATGTTTTCCTATCAATTTCATGACATGCCTAGATTCATTACTATATATTTGTAGGGCAAGCTTTGTTATCTGCTTGTTTGGATGCTATGTATTTGGTTGTCTTGCAAGTAAATTCAAAGTACTCACCTGGCCTTGCACGTGGCCAGTTGCATGAGAACACTCGTCATGATAGATCGTAACCCAGCCAGTCCTGCGAGTTATGGAGCCCGGCCTGAGATGTCGTTGCCATCGATTCATGACCTTTGTTGCCATTTAGTTAGCGTTGGAGTTGTGTAATATTGTTGTAAGCATCAGTATTGTAATACTCCATTATATTAATAAAGCCATTTTTGCGTGGAATTGTTGTATCATGTCTTTGGTGTGCGTGGTCTTACCCTTGGGACGGGCGTGCGTCAGCCCTCTATCGGGGTGCCAGAAGACGTGGTATCAGAGCTAGGCTGGCTGTAGGTTACCCTAGCCCCAAGACCACCTTAGGTTCAACCGGTAGTGAGCCTAGTAGATTTGACTCGTCTCTGGCATCCGACATGGCCACTATTGACCAATAGATGGCGCAGTCGGAATGGATGTGTCCCTACCCAGTTGTCCACCGACCCAGCCACTTTAGATTGGACCCTGACCCTACCCAGTTGTCGGACGCATCCGCGTATCTTCTTCCCGATATGAGAAGGACCTACGCCATCCCGTTGTGTTCCAGCCCGACTGACTATTTAACCCCTCTCCCTTGTGAGCCGCAGCTCTCTCCACCTAGTGAGCCAGAACCCTTCAAGAGAATCCAGGCCAGTATCCCCAAACCAGCTGTCGTGGCCAGTTCCTCCAAAACGCCCACTTTCCATAGCCGAACCCTAGCCAATGGTTATCCTGGCATTCCGCCCATCCTTTCGAGTATGCTCTCCCAAGCCCTTGGACGTAGTAAGCCTCGAGTGTATTTGGTGTTCCAGTCAGAACCCGTTCCCCATCTTTGCCGATTTTATGCAAAGGTGCATATCAACCCGGGTCCAACAGCGGATGGCAAGCCCATGAATTTTCGTCGAAAACCCATGACCACCCCTGTCTTGGCTGTCCAGATAGCTCATGCGGAAGCCATCACCCGTCATCGTTTTCAGTTTCCGCAAGTGGTGGAGATGCAGGAGTTTCTTTATTGTCCCTCTGCGTCACACGCAGGCTAAAATTTCTCTGGCACAGTCGAAGACGCAGACCCAGCAATAGCTCGTCTGATCCAGTTTGTTGCTCCCAGGGACTATTGCTCTCCGGCATTCTTAGAGAGTTCAAAGTTGTTGACCATGACACCACACGGGTTGTTACGGAAGCATACCGTGCACCCCGTCAAGTTCCTCCCCAGTCCACCCGTTCCCTGTTGGCAAACCCAATGCCCCCTTCGCAGCTAGTATCGCCCTTGCAATCTGTGGGCCCATATCAACCCGGGAACATCCATCGAAACTCCATTCTAGGAGCTATCCGGCGACTCCGTTGTCGGGATGTGTTCCGTCAAGTTCCCCCTGCAGCTCCAGCAGTTGAGCCCCAACCCATAGAGGTGCCCGACGATGAAGACTAAAGTTGGCTTAGCCTTCATCCCCCAGGAGAGCCCCAACAAGAGTAGGCCCAGTTGTGGCTTCGACAGTGAGTGAAGCCAGGATTTGCTGTGAGTAGGTGTGTTGCGAAGACTGTTTCTTCGCCCACGTCTAGGATTAGGATGCTGTATTTTGGAGTGAGTTGTTGTTGTTAGCCGCTCAGTAGGGCTGTGTGTTGTTGTATTGCTTGCATTTCTTGTACGTGTAAGCTGTTGTAATGCCATGTATGCTTATTTTCCGTGTGTGCTTGGTTCATTTGTCACCCTGTTAAGCAGAAATGTTTAACAGAGCTGGAAGTGGATTCTTAACAAGATTCTAGTCAGTAGAGCACTTACACCTAATAACAACGGACTCGTCCAGAGTTCCTAATAAAATGCGAGCTGGTGTAGGTGTATGCATGCCAGGAGTACATACACCCACTAGAATTCAAACACCTTAGTATAATATGATTAATATGATTCTGTCTTTCGCCTACATTTTTCCACCATGAGCATTCTGCATGTGCTTGCATATTAATTTGAATAGATTGCCTGTGTATCGTGTGAGCAATGTCTGCATACTGGTTGCAATCTTGGAGAAATTCTGAGAAATTTTATTGCATGATAGGCTGTTACAACACTTCCACACCAAGACCTAAACCGTAATTTTTTTCCCAGTACCCACTAGTTGTGGATGTCATTCAGCGAGGAGCAACCAACAGCGTGGTCTCCACACTGGTAGAACTCCGCAGACCGCACCACACTGACCCCAGACCGAGTGGCGCCTCTGTCACCGTCTTGTGTGATGTTGACAGGTCGCCCTTGCCGCCACCGCCAGCGCTTATTCCGCTGGCCTGAGACGGCGTAGTTGACCCTCAACCATCCCTCAAGCCGCGACATTGCAACGATCATCGCGCATAGTAGTAGCGAGCCGCCGACCAACGCCGCCAGTAGACCAGCTAGAAGGATCGTGACCAGCTCCGTCCCCACGCCCGCCATTAGCGCCTTGCCTCGCGCTCCTGCAACCAGAAAGATAAGGAGAAGAGGAGGAAGAAGTGAGGAAGGATGCGAGGTAGAAGAGAGAGGAAACCATGGTGGTTTTGTAGCCCCAGCCCGGTGTACGGTGAGCGAGGTCCACGAGGCCGCACGCTGCTCGATCATCGGTGTAGAGGAGCGAATCCACGAGCAGTACCGACCGGCGTTGGTCCGCGATGGGAGTGCTCTCTGCATTGGCCTCGTGCACGCCGCACTATCGTCGTAGGGTGCTTTACGCCCTAGGAGCTAGAGGTGCGCAGTGCCTAGCCGCACCTCGGATGGCGCAAGAGCGAGAGAGAGTGAGAGCCGTTCGCTAGAGAAAGAAGAAGAAGAAGGCTGCCACTGGGCCCTGGTCCCACTTGCCAGCTAGCGAGGTCACTATTCATTGCGGTGCCCCAAGCATTTTTGGGAAAAGGAAATTCCTCTTTTTATAAAATGATAGGGCTACCCAGTGACCCCCTGCCTCTGGAGTAGGTCCCGTGATATTTTTGTCTCGATCTGGGTGTTCTAGTTTTGGAACTCTTAACTTGGTTGTTTTCAACCACAGGGTTAAGTCCAAGCCCAGAGGTCCTCATAGGAGGTGTAGTAGTTTTGTTCTAAACTAACCCTAGGAATCTCGAGGACGAGATTCTTCTAAGGGCGGAAGGTTTGTAACACCCCGAAAATCGGGTTATCGATTTTTGTGCCATTATACCTTCCTAGCTTTTCTCTCCCAAATGTTTCCTCTAGAATTTGGCAAATGACCAGGTGAATCCAGTCTACCCTCAACCTCTCAGTGCTTTTCCCATGTCCTTGTGCCAGCTTGCCCTTATTGAGTAAACCCCGAACCTCTTTGAAAACCTAGCTCCGAAATATTGGAACTGGGAATCCTGCCTTTGTGTTTGTAAAGGAGCTATCATTTCCCTTGCTCTGTTAATCCTCCAAATTTTCCGAGAGATCATTCTTCCCTCATAGACCCTAGATGTAAAAAAAATATTTCCAGGTTATATGCAATATTTCTCCTCTAGAAATAATTCCTATTTCTGCCTTTCTGAGAAATTAAATCCAATAAAATATCTGTCGAGCTCCCAAGGTCATGAAAACTTGTGGAGACATTCTTTGTGATCATATGGAGGTCTCATAAAGTATTGGCCATTACTAAGTGGGGAAAATTTCCTTTTTCCTATTTAAAGGCAATATTGCATTTTGGGGCCTTTCCAAAGGAACTACCATTTTGGTAGCTTGGAAAAATCCCAAATAATTTGTGGAGCTTCTCATGTCCATATATTCATTATTTCCGTCAAAATATCAAGTTCCCCAATTCAAAAATTGAGCACAACATCCCTTTGCAAATTCTCATCAGATTTTTTGTTTGCAAAGGAAGTGCTTGATTCCTTGTTTTCCTTGAGATAAAATGGTGCACAGTAGTTCATTATGATAAATTATCCTTGTCCACCAAAATTTAGCCCATTCCATCAATCCATCCTTCCTCAACAATTTATCTAAGTTTCTGTCCATATTGGAACACTGTGAAGGAAGTACCATTTATACTTATGCAAATGGTATGAAATTTTACAATGACTTCATACGCCTAAATAATTAGTATCCTCCAAGTTTGAGCCATTTTTATCTAGCCAATTAACCCCAGCATCAACTTCTTCATTTTTGGTCAGAATGCCAAGTTACAAAGGAAGTACCCCCTAGACTTATTTGTTTATGATGAATTTTGGCCACGAGAGTTTCCTTAGTGAGTGATCAACCTCAGCCAAAGATCATGCCAAGAGGAGCACTATGCTGGCCACTGCATAGATCGAACACCTTGCTGCTGGAAACTATTTGGCTTTGGTATGATCACACCATTGCTCCCCAGTGCTGTCCAGATATATAGGTCAACTCAGAGAAGTGTGGAGAAGAGCCTAGACATCTTTTGGCATGAAGTGTGGCGTGGCAATGCTGTGGCATCTTGGTGACCACATGTGGAGCATGCCAAAACAAAGCTATGTGTATTAAGGTCAATGGGAGCTCGATTCGAGTGGGTTCTAGCTTGTTTAGGAGTGCCAGCAAGCTCCCCACTGCCCTCCCGCACCCTCTAGAGCCCTCTCCCCCTTGTTCCCTTGCTCCTGGAGGTGACTGCCGATAGAATCTCGCCATGCTTCTCAGAGCTTCTCCCGGCGTTGCGAGAACCTCTCCCCGGAGCTATTTACGGGCGTGCCCCTGAGCCCCTGCCATCCAGCAGTCTGTCCTTACCCTCCATAGGAACCGCCGTGGCCCCGCGCGTTGGCATCGAACCCTGCCGGCGCGAGCTCTTCCCTCGTCGCGGCGGTGGCGCTGCAGGCCGCCTCCGGTGACCCCGCAGTCACCCCCGAGCGCGGCGAGGAGTGGCGGCCCCCTTGCGCCCTGTGGCCGGCTCTCCCTCACGGCGCAGTAGTGGCAGCCAACGCCCTCCCCTGCCCTCTGTCATGTTGGAGAAGAAGGTAGGAGGAGGAGGAGAGAGAGAGAGAAAGATGGGGAGGGCCCCACGTGTAAGAGAGAGAAAGAGAGGAAGTAGATAAGGTGGGGCCAAGCTATAAGAGAGAGAGCCCGGGCCTAGTGGAGTTAGTGGAAGCGCATTTCTTTTGTACACACTAGTCCCTGGTGCTCTAACACCCATAACTCCGCGATCGTAACTCCGATTGAGGTAAAGCCAGCGCCCACGCTTTCGTCTCGTCGATCCCATTTTGATATTATGATTTTCATTATGTGTTTGCATAGTAGAATTGAATGTTTTGCCCTTGCCCTCTGATTGAGCCCTTCGAGAGGGAAACCTCTCCGTTAAATCTTTCCGGCGTTTTATCGCGCTTCTTCCCGGAGTATTCGTCGACCCTCAGGCAAGCCAACCTCTTATCATTAGCTCCGGACTTGCGTGATGCTTTGCTTGCACTCTATGTGTTTATATTTATCACCTGTTAGTCTGCATTTGCATACATCTGTGATGATATGGGTAGTAGCTCTTAGTATTACCTTTTATCTAATGTCATGTCTTGATCACGTGATACCATGCTAATAATAATATTGTTAGTAACACTGACATGTAGTACTAGGGTTTGATATAATGCCATGATGTTGAGATTACTGTCTATGATAACTTTGGGTTTCATCCGACAGTTTATGGATATGGACCAATAGTAGTGGCTTGAGCTTATTTATTATTGGATTACTATCGGAGTGTCAGCTATGACAGAGATATTATCTCGAGAGAAGATAACCTAGTTGGGTTATCTGGAGTCACCTGTCCGGGCTTACCCATGAAACCACATTTGCCGATATGGGACGACCTTGACTTGGTCTGATTGCGTGCTGTTTCACCGATACCTCCAAAGAGGGAGGGTTATGCACGCGTGCTACCCTAATCAGGTAGATAACCCTGTGAGCCAGTTGAGTTGTTTGTGCCGGCGTCCCCGATTGGGACAGTTTAGTTTGGCCACGACGGTGACACGTGTCATGAGGACACATGGAAGAGTGCCGGTGGTACGATGGAAGAGTCACAGGTCAGGCAAGTTTCGTTGGAGCAACACGGGTCCACCCGAATGGGATCACGAGGTCAGTGCTCCATAGTGTGGGTAAAGTGTGCAACTTCTGCAGAGTGTCAAACCTATTAAAATAGCCGAGCCCACGGTAATGCACAACCCGACCGGACCTTAGTAGGTGGTCAACCATATCTGTGTTAGTAATGATGGAAAAAATCATCTTGTGTGAACAACAGAGGATGTCGATAATATGATATGTTAGCCAAGACATGGCTACATGATGAGTAGTCAGATGACTATATGATTTGGTGGTGATTTGGATCCATTCAGGTTGGATTACGAGTATATCAAGGGTTGTGGAACAACCCAGAAGAGAGTAAGTGTCATTCAATAAGAGTAAGTAATTTAAGCTCTGTGATCTTTGCCATGCTAGTTAGGTAAGTTACATGTTTAATCCACGTCATCCTATGCTTGATTCATGTTTTTCTATTAATTCCATGCCATGCCTAGATTTATTATTATATAATTGTAGGGCTAGCTTTGTTATCTGCTAGTTTGGATGCTATGTATTTGGTTGTCTTGCGAGTACATTCGAAGTACTCACCTGGCCTTGCACGTGGCCCGTTGCAGGAGAAGACTCGTCGTGCTAGATCTTAACCCAGCCAGTCCTGCGAGTTATGGAGCCCAGCCAGAGATGTCGTTGCCATCGATTCAAGACTTCTGCTGCCATTTAGTTAGCGTTGGAGTTGTGTAATATTGTTGTAAGCAACTATATTGTAATACTCCATTATATTAATAAAGCCATTTTTTCCTGGAATTGCTGTATCATGTCTTTGTCGTGCGTCCGGTCTTATCCCGGGGACGGGCATGCGTTGGCGCTCTATCGGGGTGCCACACATTTTTCACACATATCCACTCTATCAAGTTCCACATTCACAAATTCGGTGTCACCAACATTTCCACATCAGACCGAGAGAGTTTGAACCTTAGACATAACCCTACCCATTCCCACCAAATCGGTGCAACCGAGTTTGGGTGACCAACATTCTGTTCCCAAGATACAGAAAATCGGAATTTCCGAGTTTGAGGATTGGTGCCTGTCACACCCTATTTTTACCTTCAATTGTAATCTCTTCAAAAAATTGAGTTCATTAAAAACAATTAAGCGAGTGCTATGAGTGCCATGATTGCCATTGTTTGTGTGTATGCTTGAATGAGTGGATCCAAAAACAATACTTTTATAACCTAATATTTCCAAAAAGGCCTTTTTCTCATTTTTGACTATTTCAAAACCTTGCTTTGGGTTTGCACTACAAGACCCTGATCCCAAGGGAGTGCCTTCACCCAAAGATTGTATTCTGATTTTAGCACTATTATAAATCTCCGAAATCATAAAATAATTATTTTATAAAATATTTTTCTATTTTATTCACATGTCCTTTTCTGAGGCTAGAAATGATATTTCCTGATGGAAAATTATTTTTCTGCCATAGAAAAGTCTGAGAAAATTTGGTGATACTCAGAGTACGTATATTTTCCATACATAATATTCTCAACCCCTATTTATGTTCAATATATTTGAGCAAATCCTTGAAAACCTATTCTGTTTGTTTTGACCTTTTGAAATTTTACCAAAGGAAGTATTTTCAATAAATTCCTAGAAAATTCTAGCATGCTTCCCAAGCTATATTCGTTGGCCATGCCAAGTTCCACCTCATTCCAAGGTGGTTTGGTTCATCAAATAATCCTAAAACCTCTGTGTCGAGAATCAAGTTGAAGCAACTCTACATAGCAAAGTTTGTCCAAATGTCCTCAAACTTTGCAGGAGTGCTCAACACCTCAAATGGGGAGACCCTGACAAAAATTGGATTTGTGGTGATTGATTTACCCACATTGTATTTTAGAATTACAGAATTGCCCATTAGGGGGTGATTTCAAGTTTGCACTGTCAAACTTGTCCCATGGAGCTCAAATTTGGTGGAACATCCTACTTTTGCATCAAACCCTATCCTGTTAACATTCAGCACTAGTGGTGAAGGTTATCTACCCCAAACACATGTCGAACACCTTCTGCCAGCATGGTCAAACAACACTTAACACCCCCTACACCCACTCCCTTTCCACTAAACTCATAGAACAAGCTGCCAGCACCAATCCTTAACTGTAGACGAGTGGCCCTTCTCTGGTTCCAAGCAAGTAAGCTAAAATCTCCATTTTATTTTCTGAATCAAGGTTGACAACTCCTCTCCAAGCTCTTCCTTTGACCAGCAGTGAGACCCTCAGCTCCTAAGCAGCTAAGGGGTATCTATGCCAACCCCCGGATATGCTAGACAGGACCAAAGCACCCCCAGAGCGTGTCAGTATGCAGTGGCATGCCAAATCTGCGCTCTGTGCGAACTACAGGGCGCACCAAAGGCAAAGGAGGCCAGCCCCAGCCGGTTCTCACCTCCCCTCGGTGTCTCTCCGCGTCTCTGACAAACCTCCTGAATCAGGGCAGCCTCCAGACCTCTTCTCCACATTTCTGCTGACCAGGGCGACGCGTGCCCGCGCGTGCCAGATTCGGCCAGAAGAGCGCGACCCCGCAAAACACGTGCACTCAACCTCCTCTCTCTCTCTCTCATTGAGTAGGTGGGGTCCTGAACCACGTCCGCGAAACCGTGGTATCGACCCCGAGCCCTCTCTCCCCGGTGAAACCACCGGCACTCCCTCGCTCGGTGCACCGTTGTTGTCCTATAAATAGCCCCCCTTCACTCTAGCACCTCACACCACTCCTCCAGACCCTCAATCGAGGCCCTAGCCACACCATTCGAGTACAGAGAGCAACCATGCTCGAGATCGACCGAGGCACCGCCGCTTCGGACCTCTGTTGATCTCGGGCTATTGGCCAACTCTCGCGCTCCTCTCACGTCCCCTGTGACGGTAGTGAGCTCGGGACTCTTCTCCACCTCTTCCCCGAGCGTTTCCCTACCCGTAGCACCCAACACCACCACCACCCAAAGCACCTCCGCAGCGGCCACCTCGTCGCCGGTGACGCAGAGCCTCCCCGTCGTTTTTTCGACAACCAGCAGGTAGGCGACGACGCCACGGTGCCATTCCAGCAGGCTCCTAACCTCGAGGGCGTCGGTATGGCCGCTGGCGTGCCTCCCCTCCCTCTGTCCAGAGGAGGAATACGACCCCGATAAACCTGTTGGTGGCCAGTCTCTCCCCCTCTCTCCTCTGTCTGCCACTAACCGGAGGGGCACGCACGACAGGTTTAAACCTCACGGCGCGCTCGCACCTGGGCTGCTGGCCTTTTGGCCAGTTGGGTCGGCCGAGCAACTAGCCGAGCCAGGCCAGGTTTGAGGCCCTCTTTCTTTTTACTTATGTTTCTCGGTCTAAATGATTTTTTTAGAATTAATTATTTAATCAAATTTAAATATTTTTCCACCACAATTCTTATACAAATGTGTAGAATTTATTAGTGTTGTTGCACTAATTTTTGTAAAAACCTTTATACATAGCTTTGATTAAAATGCCTAGTTCAAATATTTTTAGCCCCTGTTATTTATGTTTTAAAAATACCTTTTTGCATAAAAACCAGAGGCAAATATTTTTAAAACTATAATATAGCCGTTCTTACGCATTCCGGGCACACCATTGGTCCCCGCATGGATGATACGATCTAGAGTCGGTGCTCGTAAGACATACATCATGTGGGATGGATACCAATTGAGTGGACTCTTTGTCTAGTGTCGTGAGGGAAAAGGCAATGATCGGATACTTACCTCGGGTATGTTATATACCGCGAGTCATGGATGACACGGAAGTTTCCCGGATCTCGTGTGTACAACATACAACCTCTGCAGAGTGTAAAACTATTCGAATAGCCACGTCCACGATCAAGGAAAGTTGGGTAATCCTATTAAAACTTAGTCAAGTCGTTTCCGCAAAAACCAAGTGTGTGTGTGTGTTCATAATGTGTTATCAAGAAGTTGATATGGTCAAGTTGCTGACTTGACATATCTGGGGAACCCGGAGTGTTCAGCCCTCAGTAGATATGTTGATACCTGTAACCTGTTCTTGAGATTACCATCTAGTTTTTGATGCATATCCATACACGTGTGTGAAGATGTTTAATTGCAATGAAAACTTGTTTTCCCGCAAATGTTGCATATTACTTCATTATCATACCAACTGCATTATCCATATCATGGGCTGTTTGCGAGTACATTCAAAGTACTCACTGGCTTGTCACTGGTTATGTCATTAACCAGAACTGAAGGAACCAGAGTTTGGAGAAGAATTCATCATCGGAGACGGACACGCAAACTAGGACGCTTCCCAGTCAGAATGCATGTTGGTGAAGGCTGATGGCATGGGCTCCCGTTTATTACCAAGATTTCCTCTAGTAGTTGTATCGGCGTGATTGGCCCTATCTGTGTGAGACTTGACCATAATGGTCATTTGTTGTATCAAACAGTATGTTGGATGTAAGACTCTTAATATCCAATATATGTGTGTTCGGTGAGAATTGATCTATGGAATCACTGAGCACATTCATTCGGCTATCTCGACTCGGAAGTCGGGGTCCCCAAAGAGCTGGTATTAGAGCCATCCTAACTGTAGGAAGCCTTAGATTAGTATATTCAGCTCTTAGACTTGAGACTTCCACACCTTACTACCATTTCATACCACCCACAAATTGATAACCCTCTCCTAAAAACCTTGTAGATGGTCGTCGTACCTGAAACGCTTCTGAAACTGGGTTTCCCTTGCTTTAGTTAAGTAAGTGCATTAGGTTCCTCAAATCTTTTTTGTATGTATCACACTTGCACAGTACCAAGCCCCCTTATCTAGGAGACAACTTGGAGAAGTGTCAAGTATGCCACACGCCCATTTTTGTTTACCAAGAGCACTAGGTCAACGCCGACACAAAGGAATATCATGTATACATGATAGTGAAGGCAAACGACTCCCCAACTAGTTGGTTGTTTGAAGGACCACAAATGGAGAATATAGTGTTGGCAGTGGAGATAGCAGCATAAGAGGAGCTCGTGCATCTTCGTGATGTCCTACCCGAGATGGCCAACAAGCCGGCTACTCGTCACCTTTCTTTTGTTAAGGACAGGTTTGACCAGAGCTGGACACTCATCCCATCCCCGGAGGACGGGACGCGACTCAGGTTTCAGACCTACTACAGCCTCTCCGCCGACACCCTTAGTCATATTCTCATTAAGGAATCCATGATGCTTCGCCAAG
Source organism: Hordeum vulgare subsp. vulgare (assembly GCF_904849725.1). Classification (NCBI taxonomy): domain Eukaryota; kingdom Viridiplantae; phylum Streptophyta; class Magnoliopsida; order Poales; family Poaceae; genus Hordeum; species Hordeum vulgare. The sequence goes on along the minus strand of NC_058521.1, from coordinate 289,473,311 downwards.
AACTACACCAAGTCAAAGAACTACTCCGCCTCGAAAAGATGAAGACCCGCAAGGTCAAGAAGGAAGGAGCACCCGGAGGGCTGCCTACCATTGCCTTTCGAGGAGGAATACCACCGCTCCAGGCCACTCCTATACAAAGTCGCCGTCTGACCGCGGAAGAATACATTGAGCTCCTCACCGCTTCGCCAACAAAGCGACGCCGTGATGGACCTCTTCCATCCCCCGCACCTTTGAAGGAAGAAGACCCCAACGAGGATGAAGACGAAGACCCTATAGAACCTGCTTACGAGACCGAACAGTCGACCGCTTAGTGGAGCATCTTAGGCAAGTTAGGAGTCTCCCGAGTGAACTCGAGTCCGTGTAACGGTTCATGAGAACCAGGAGTGTTGTGTGCTTCCGGTTCATGTTTTTATGCAAGCCGCATTTCTGCATTAGGCAGCTTGTAAGCGACTACATCACTTGCTTTAGTTAAGTAATTGCATTAGGTTCCTCAAACCTTTTTTGTATGTATCACACTTGCACAATACCAAGCCCCCTTATCTAGGAGCGGCATCCCTTATGATTCCCGACCACTTGGGAATATTGACATGTCTGCTCCCAAATAGGATGGTGATTTCTACTCGCACCAGCACCTTCGGCAACCCCATCACTGACGCTTATGGCCAGCAGCTAGGAACCGGTGGGTCTGCCCAAGCTGGAGATCACCCCAAGCAGCATCAAAGCGACATTCTCCCGCCACCACCTTCTGTGGAGAGCATGACCGTAGCTCAGTTCCTCCAAGATCTTCGAGAGGAACGTCAAGCCAACAATGTCGCCATCCAGCAATTGGCTCACGTCTTAGAGAACAATCCACCACAAAATGGAAATGTCAACGGTCGCTCTACTCTCTTTGAGTTTATGAGGACAACGCCTCCCATATTCATGGAGACAACTGAACCATTGGATGCCGTTGACTGGATCCGCACCATCGAAGACCTCCTCGCGATGGTTAAATGCACGAGAAAGTCCTTTATGCTTCTCATTGTCTCGGAGGCACGACCAGGGCTTGGTGGGACGGATTCCATGTCATGTGAGAAGGACAGGCTATCCCTTGGACTCACTTCAAGGATGGATTCTGGACCGCTCACATTCCCCCTAGGATGATGACCATTAAGAAGCAGGAATTCCGAGCTCTGAGGCAAGGCAGCGGGATTGTCAAGGTGTACCTGCATAAGTTTAACCTTTTTGTCAAGGTATGCACCACAAGACGTCAACACTGAAGCTGCGAAGGTGGAATGCTTCATGGAAGGACTTCAGTAGTTGCTTCAGTATCAACTTGTTGTGTGTGAATGCCGGACCTTCTGCGATCTGGTAAACAAGGCCCTCATCCTGGAAGATAAGCGTCGTGCGATGGATGACACCCGCAAGTGTAAGTTGATGGGCAATGGAGGTTCCAGTAACCAGAAGGCACGTTCGTGGCAATCCGCCACGACAAAACCCAACTATCAGCAACAACAGTATAAGGCACCAACGTTCCGCCAGAAATACCAGCCCCAGCAGCATGCCAATCCCAAGCCGAATATAAATCCGCCCAACAACAGTGGAGTCAAGCCCAACATTCCAGGGTAGGTTACCTGCTTTGGATGTGGTCAGACTAGGCACTACTCCAGGCAGTGCCCCAACAAGAAGCCCGATGCACCGCACCCCAATGCGCCTAATCAAGGACAAGATAATGGAGCACCAAGCAGGAATCGAGCTCCCCACAACCAGCAGTACCACAGCAGGGGACGCGTGAAACACATCTCCGCAGAAGAAGCCCAGGAGGACTCGGACTGCATTCTGGGTACGTTCCTCGTCAACTCCACCCCAGCAACAATATTGCTTGAATGTGGTGCTTCACATTGTTTTGTCACCCAAAAGTTTGCTGGAAAATGTAGTTTGAAGCCTACCCTCCTTAATGGACAAATGGCATTACATACCCCGGGAGCAGTGCTAAGGACCAACCTAGGATGTAGAGGAGTCGGGATCAACATCAATGGGATAAGCTTCATATAGATCTCATCGTCCTTAAGTCGCAAGGCTTGGACGTGATACTTGGTATGGATTGGTTGGGCAGGCACCAAAGCATACTGGGCTGCGCCAAGAGGGCTATTAGCATGACAAGTGACCAAGGGGTCAAAGTCCATTATGTCCCTGAACCTACCTCCACTCAAGTCCCTCGGGTTAATTTCCTTTCGGAAGAAGAGTTCTACCGAGTACCAATAGCAGTCTGCGAATACCCGGACTTCTTTCCTGATGAGCTGCCTAGGATGCCTCCTGACAGAGACATCCAGTTCATCATTAAGCTCATGCGCGGATCAAGGCCTTTCTATAAGAAGCCTTATAGGATGTGATCCGAATAGCTAGCGGAGTTGAAGAAGCAGTTGGATGAGCAACTCAGGAAGGGATTCATCCATCTGAGTGCATCACCTTGCGGATCACCTGTTCTATTCGTGTCCAAGAAGGATGGAACTATCAGGCTCTGCGTTGAGTACCGTTCCCTCAATGAAATCATGATAAAGAACAAGTACCCACTCCCCAATATTGATGACCTATTTGACTAGTTAAATGGTGCCAAGCTATTTTCCAAAGTCGACCTCAGATTTGGATATTACCAGCTGAAGATCCGACCCGAGGACATACCTAAGACTGCATTTGTGACCCGGTATGGAATATACGAGTGCACAGTCATGTCATTTGGGTTGACCAATGCCCCATCATACTTCATGTACCTCATGAACAAAGTCGTCATGGTATACCTGGATAAGTTTGTCGTCGTCTTCATCGATGACATATTAATCTTCTCCAAGTCCGAAGAAGAACATGAGCAAAACTTGAGGCTAGTGTTGGAAAAGCTTCGAGAGCACCAACTTTATGCCAAGTTTAGCAAATGCAAATTCTGGCTGCACGAAGTTGGACACTTGGGTCATACCATAACTGCAAACGGATTGGCAGTCAATCCCTCCAAGAGTACCACGGTAAACAATTGGGAGTCGCCAATCGATGTGAAGGAAGTCCAAAGCTTCCTCGGACTCACGATATACTACCGCAAGTTCGTGGAAGAATCCTCTCGCATCGCCCGACCAATGACTCAGCTCTTGAAAAAGGGCAAGAAGTTCGAATGGACACGAGAGTGCAAAGAAAGCTTCCAAGAACTGAAGAAGAGATTGACTACCGCCCCAGTACTAGCTACTCCGGATATCAACAAGGAGTTCTGATAAAGTGTGATGCCTCAAGAATCGGGCTCGGTGGCATCCTATTGCAAGATGGCAGGGTCGTGGCTTATCTGTCACGGCAACTACGCCCGCATGAGGAGGACTCATGACCTCAAGTTGGCAGCAGTAGTGCATGCCCTAAAGACATGGCAACACTGTCTTCTGGGGAAACGATGTGAAATATACACCGACCACAAGAGTCTGAAGTATATTTTTACTCAAACCGTCCAGATCTTTATAAGGACATCGACCATCAAGCCATTGACCTTCAACCTGACCTCACTTATCGCGAAAGGCCGATCCACATTCTGGAAGAAGCCGAGCGTTGTACCACAAGCCGGACCATGAAGTACTTCAAGGTTCAGTGGAGCAACCATACCGAAGTAGAAGCAACATGGGAGCGTGAAGACTATATCCGATCCGAATTTCCTTACCTTTTTAGCACCTAGCTTAGGAATCTCGGGGACATGATTCTTGTAAGGGGGATAGGTTTGTCACACCCTGTTTTTACCTTACTTCAACTGTAATCTCTTCAAAAACCTGAGTTTATTAAAACTTTATAAGCAAGTGCTATGAGTGCCATGATTGCCATTGTTTGTGTGTATGCTTGAATGAGTGGATCCAAAAACAATATTTTTATAACATGATATTTCCAAAAAGACTTTTTTTTTCTCATTTTTGACTATTTCAAAACCTTGCTTTGGGTCTGCACTACAAGACCCTGATCCCAAGGGAGTGCCTTCAACCAAAGATTGTATTCTGATTTTAGCACTATTACAACTCTCCAAAATCATAAAATAATTATTTTATAAAATATTTTCTATTTTATTTGCATGTCCTTTTCTGAGGCCAGAAATGATATTTCTGGATGGAAAATTATTTTCCTGCCTTAGCAAAATATGAGAAAAATTGGTGATACTCATAGGACATATATTTTCCATACATCAAATTTTCAACCCTGATTTATGTTCAGTATATTTGAACAAATCCTTGAAAACCTATTCTGTCTGTTTTGACCTTTTGAAATATTTCCAAAGGGAATAGTTTCAATAAATTCCCAGAAAATTCTAGGATGCTTCGCAAGATATATTTGGTGGCCATGCCAAGTTTCACTTCATTAAAAGGTGGTTTGGTTCACCAAATAATCCAAAAACCCTCTTTTTCCAGAATCAAGTTGAACCAACTCTACATAGCAAAGTTTGTCCAAATGGCCTGAAACTTTGCAGCAGTGCTAAACACCCCAAATGAGGAGACCCTGCCAAAAACTGGATTTTGCGGATTGATTTACCCACATTCTCTTTTAGAAGGACAAAACTGCCCATTTGGGGGTGATTTTAAGTTTGCATTGTCAAACTTGTCCAATGGAGCTCAAATTTGGTGGAGCAACCTATTTTTGCATCAAACCCAATCCTGTTAACTTTCAGAACCAGTGGTGAAGGTTATTTACCCCAAACACCTGTCGAACAGCTTCTGCCAGCATGGTCAAACAACACTTAACACCCTCTACAGCCACTCCCTTTACACTAAACTCTTAGAACAAGCTGCGGGCACCACTCCTCAAGTGCAAATGAGTGGCCCCTCTCTGGTTGCAAGCAAGTAAGCCAAAATCTCCATTTTTTCTGAATCAAGGCTAACATCCCCTCTCCAAGCTCTTCCTTTGACCAGCGGTGAGACCCTCGGCTCCCAAGCAACTAAGGGGCATCTAAGCCAACACCCGGACATGGTAGACAGGGCCAAAGCACCCTAGAGTGCGCCAACATGCCGTGGCATGCCAAATATGCGCTCTGGGCGCGCTATATGGTGCACCCAAGGCAAAGGAGGCCAGCGCCGGCCAGTTCTCACCTCCCCTCGGTGTAGAAGTGCCCGTGCTTGCCAAATTCGGCCAGAAGAGCGAGGCCCCGCAGCGCATGTGCACTTTGCCTCCTCTCTCTCTTGTTTAGTCGCTTGGGTCCCAAACCACGTCCGCGAAATCGTGGTATCGACCCCGAGCCCTCTCTCCCTCTCCAACAGACGCGATGAAACCACCAACGCTCCCCCGCTCGATGCACCATTGCTGGTCTATAAATAGGACCCCCTAAACTCCAGGACCTCACACCACTCCTCGAGACCCTCAATCGAGGCCCTAGACACCCCAATCGAGCATGAAGAGATTAGATGCTCGAGATCGACCGAGGCCCCGCCGCTTCGGAGCTCCATCGATCTCTGGCTACAGGCCAGCTCTCGCGCTCCTCTCGCCTCCTCCGTGACCGTAGTGAGCTTGGGAAGCATCTCCACCTCTCCTTCGAGCGTTTCCCTACCCGTAGCACCCAACTACACCACCACCCTAAGCACCTCCGCCACGGCCACCTCGTCGTCGCTGACCCAAAGCCTCCTCGTCGTTCTTTCGACCACGAGCAGGTAGGTAACAACGCCATGGTGCCATTCCAGCCGGCACGCGGCCTCGAGGGCGTTGGTATCGTCGCCGGCGTGCCTCCCCTCCCTCTGTCCACAGGAGGAAGACGACCCCGACAGGCCTGCCCCACCTATCGGTGGCCAGTCTTTTCCCCCTCTCTCCTCTCTCTACCGCTGACCGCAGGGGGCCGCACGTCAGCTTTAAACCTGACGGTGCGCGCGCACCTGTGCTACTCGCTGGCTAGCTCGCCGGTTCGCCTGTTGGGAAGGCCGAGCCACTAGCCGAGCTAGGCCAGGGTTGAGGCCCTTTTTCTGTTTCTTTTTGTTTCCGAGCCTAAATGATTTTTGTAGAATTAATTATTTAATTAGATTTAATTATTTTTCACCACAATTCTTATAATAATGTGTAGAATTTATTTGTGTTGTTGCGCCAATTTTTGTAAAAACTGTTATACATAGCTTTGATTAAAATGCCTAGTTTGAATATTTTAGCCCCTGTTATTTAAGTTTTGAAAATAAGTTTTTGCATAAAAACTAGAGAAAAATATTTTAAAACTATAATTTTGATATATCGGAATAGGATAACATTTTTTAAAGTAAGTTTGTGCTTTGTTTTTGAGTGAGCAACTTATTTTATTACCATTATTACGACGACATATTCCACATTGGACGAAGGAGTTGGACTCGAAGACACCGAAGACCCCGGATACCTAGTTGATCAAGGCAAGCAGCCCTTTGACCATGTTGAGAAAAATATTTATTGCATGCCAAGTAGAGTAATTATTCCCGTTGCATATGATCATGAGTATTCGGTAAACCATTGATATGGTGTTACCGATGGCTCCTCTGGAGCACTTGCATTTGAGCATGATCCTACCACCTATGAGAGTCACGCTGATAATATGTTGACAAATAGACAGTAGTGCTACTCATAGTAGAAGCATATGCATGATGATGGTAAAGTTGTTATCAAAGGTTTTACGAAAACCCCATCGGCTGCCGCTAATGCCCGAGGGTGATGATGTTTAGTTAGGTGGCCACTTATAAAGAAGTGGTGCAATGGGTTTATTTTGTGTGAGTGGTTTCAGAAATGGGAATAAAGTTATGATGTGTCGACCGTCCCAGCCTTACTTGCATGACCACTATACCCCTTTATGGGACGGGGCTTTGTTGATTACTTTGGTCAGTGCGAGCAAAGAGGCCACATTACTAGTGGCGGGAGTGATATGTGGTCACTCTCGTGACGTGGTCATACCTGGTAGGTCGACTATGCCATTTTTATGTGTTCCGGGCACACCGTTGGTCCCCGCATGGATGATACGGTCTGGAGTCGGTGCTCGTAAGACGTACATCATGTGGGCTGGGTACCAATTGAGTTGACTCTTTGTCTAGTGTCATCAAGGGAAAGGCAAAGATCTGGTACTTACCTCGGGCATGTTATATACCGCGAGTCGTGGATGACACGGAAGTTTCCCGGTCTCGTGGGTACGACGTACAACCTCTATAGAGTGTAAAACTATTTGAATAGTCGTGTCCACGGTGAAGGACAACTAGGTAATCTTGCTTAAACTACGTGGAGTTGTTTCCGCATAAACCTAGTGTGTGTGTGTGTGTGTGTGTGTTCATAATGTGTTATGAAGAAGTTGATATGGTCAAGTTGGTGACTTGACATATCGGGTGAACCCGAAGTGTTCAGCCCTCAGAAGATATGTTGATATATGTAACCTATTCTTAAGATTACCATCCACTTTATGATGCATATCCATACACGTATGTGAACATGTTTAATTGCAATCAAAACTTTCTTTCCCGCAAATGCTGCATATTACTTCATTATCATACCAAGTGCATTATCCATAGCATGGGCTATTTGCGAGTACATTCAAAGTACTCATTGGCTTGCCACTGGTTATGTCATTGAACAGACATGGAGGAACCGGAGTTTGGAGAAGAATTCGTCATCGGAGACGGACGCGCGAACTAGGACCCTTCTGCTACTGCGACAACAGACCTTCCCTGGCAACGGCGCCAGGAATCCTTTTGTCACGGGCTACGCCTATAGGGACTTCCTTCGCAAATATGCAAAGGATTTCCCCGCGGCCTTGGAGCCTTGCGTTGGTGTTCCCTTGAAGAGGAAAAGATGATGTACCACAGCGGCAGTAAGTATTTCCCTCAGTTTGAGAACCAACTTATCGATCCAGTGGGAGAATCGTGTCGAGTCACAAGTACCTGCACAAACACAAAGAGCTTGCACCCAACGCTACGAAGGGGTTGTCAATCCCTTATAGATTGTTTGCAAAGTGAGAACTGAAAGCAAAAAGTAAACAAAGCAAAGTAAAAGCAAAAGTGGAGACGATAGTTGTGAATAGACCCGGGGGCCGTAGTGTTCACTAGTGGCTTCTCTCATGAAAGCAAGTAGACGCTGGGTGAACGAATAACTGTCGAGCAATTGATAGAACCGCACAAAGTCGTGATGTCATCTATGGAAATGCTTATATCTATATGCATCACATCCAAAACAAGTAGACCGATACTTTCTACATCTACTACTATTACTCCACACGTCGACCGCTATCCAGCATGCATGTAGTGTATTAAGTTCATAAGAACAGAGTAACGCCTTAAGCAAGATGACATGATGTAGATGGACAATCTCATATCTACGATAAAAGCCTATCTTGTTACCCTTGATGGCAACAACACGATGCGTGCCTTGCTGCCCCTTCTTTCACTGGGAAAGGTCACCACACGATATGAACCCAAAACCAAGCACTTCTCCCATTGCAAGAATCATAGATCTAGTTGGCCAAACAAAACACAAGACTCGGAGAGACTTACAAGGATATCAAATCATGCAAATAAGAAATCAGCAAAGACTCAAATATAATTCATAGATAATCTGATCACAAATCCACAATTCATCGGATCTAGACAAACACACCGCCAAAGAGGATTACATCGGATAGATCTCCATGAAGATCATGGAGAACTTTGTATTGAAGATCCAAGAGAGAGAAGAAGCCATCTAGCTACTAACTACGGACCCGTAGGTATGAAGTGGACTACTCACGAGTCATTGGAGAGGCGATGATGTTTATGTAGAAGCCCTCCAACTCCAAAGTCCCCTCCAGCAGGGCACCGGGAAGGGTCTCCAGATGAGATGTCGCGGAAACGGAAGCTTGCGGCGGCGGAAAAGTGTTTTCGTGGATGCCCTGATTTTTTTCTGGATTTTAGGGAATATATAGGTGAAAGAGCTAGGGCACGGGAGCGCCAGGGAGGCCACAATCCTGGTAGCCGCCGGCCCCCCTGGTGGCGGCTACAGGGCTTGTGGGCCCCGTGTAGCTCTCCTGCCTTGGCCCTCAAGTCCCCGGATCTTCTTCTGTTCTGGAAAAATTTATTTCTGGGATTTTATTCCGTTTGGACTCCTTTCCAAAATCAGATCTGAAAGGAGTCAAAAACACAGAAAAAACAGGAACTCGCATTTGGCACTGAATTAATAAGTTAGTCCCAAAAAAGATATAGAAGGTACATAAAACATCCAAAGTTGACAAGATAACAACATGAAACCATCAAAAATTATAGTTACGTTTGAGACGTATCAAGCATCCCCAAGCTTAACTCCCGCTTGTCCTCGAGTAGGGAAGTGATAAAGAATGAATTTTTGATGCTTTCATGCTAACTAGCATAGATGTCCTTTGTAACTCCTCTTATGTGACGTGAATGTTCAAATCCATTAGATTCAAAACAATAGTTTGCTACTGATGTGGAGACAATAACAATTTAAGCAAACTAGCAAGGTAATCATGAACTTTCAAAATAACAAGGCCAAAAGAAAGTTATCCCTACAAAATTGTATAGTCTGGATATGCCCTATCATCCTTGCACAACGAATTTAAATCATGCACAACCCCGGTATTGGCCAAGTAATTGTTTTCACACTTTTACTTTCTCAAACCTTTTCAACTCTCACGCAATACATGAGCGTGAGCCATGGTTTTAACACTAAGTAGAATGGAGTGTGGTGGAGGTTGCAAGACAAACAAGGAGGAGATGGTCACATTAACTAGGCATATCAATGAGCTATGGAGATGCTCATCCATTTATATCAATATGAATGAGTAGGGACTGCCATACAAATGTTGCACTAGAGCTAAGAGTAAGTGAAAGCTCTTAAAGAAAACTAGTGGGTGTGCATCCAACTTGCTTGCTCACGAAGACCTAAGGAAAATTTGAGGAAGCCTATCATTGGAATATACAAGCCAAGTTATATAATGAAAATTTCCCACTAGCTATATGGTGGGACAAAACGAGAGAATCTCAATCATGAAGATCATGCTGCTTAATAAGCACAAGCTCGGAAGGATAGTAGCATTGTCCCTTGTCTCTATTTCTCTCATTTTTTTTGGTGGGCTCATTGGCCTCCTTTTTTTTGGTGGGCATCTTTGGCCTCTTTTATTTCCTCACATGGGACAATGCTCCATCAGTGATGATCATCACACTTGCAACTCAAAAACTTAGAGCAATGATGACTCCAAATGAAATGCCTTCGGTAGTGTACCATGGCAATGATCTAGCATGGCATAGACATTAATGGAAACATCATGCTAGCTATCTTACTATCATGCAATGACAATGTAGAAGCTGTGGCACATGTCATGGTGGTAGTTGCATGTCAATATATCTCGGAATGGCTTTGAAAGAGCCATAGTAGGTAGGTATGGTGGCTGTTTTGAGGGAGGCTAATGGTGGGTTTTGTGCACCGGCGAAAGTTGCACGCCACTAAAGAAGATAGTGATGGTCGAAGGTGAAAGTGCATCTAAACCATGGACTCAACATTAGTCATGAAGAACTCATATACTTTTTGCAAAAGTGTTAGTAGTAATCGAAACAAAGCATTCAACGCATACTCCTAGGGGAAGGGTTGGTAGGTATAAACCATCGCGCGATCCCGATCGCCACACAAAGGATGACAATCAATAGACTAATCATGCTCAGACTTCATCACATAGCGGTTCACCATACGTGCATGCTACGTGAATCACTAACTTCAACACAAGTATTTCTAGATCCACAAAACCATACTAACATAACTTAAATATTACCGCAACCACAACTCAAAACTAATTGAGATGAATCGAACTTCTCTTACTATTCAATGCACATGAAGGTGGAAGTTTTCATATCCCTTTGGATAGCTACCCCTTTTGAGACTACTTTCATAGCATAGATCAACTACCAAGACACGCGCTTCCGTTCTCTATAAGATATAAGTGAAGCACATAGAGCAAAATCAACTAGCTCAAAAGATATTAGTGAAGCACATGTGAACAGAATTGTCTAACCAAAGGATATAAGTGAAGCTCGACAAAATCACGGTGAGTGCATGTCTCTCTCTCTAGGTGTGCAGCAAGGAAGATTGTTACACAACAAAATTAAAAGACTCCTACGATACAAGACGCTCCAAGAAAAACACATAACATGTGGTGAATAAAAATATAGCCCCAAGTAACGTTACCGATGGATTGAAGACGAAAGAGGGGATGCCTTCCAGGGACATCCCCAAGCTTAGAATTTTACGACATCCTTGAATCATCTTGGGGTGCCTTGGGCATACCCAAGCTTGAGCTCTTCCCACTCTTTATCTCTTTGTCCATAAGAACTTCACCCAAAACTTGAAAACTTCACAACACGAAACTTAAACACCTCGTGATAACATTAGTATAAGAAAGCAAATCACCACTTCCTTGGGTACTGTAGAAAACTTCAATTCTACTTACGTTGATGTTGGGTTACTGTATTTTCAATTTTCCGTGGCGAATACCCCCCGATACTATCAATAGTTTCATCAAAATAAGCAACCAACTCAACAAAAACAGAATCTGTTAACAGCAGACCAGTCTGTAGCAATCTGTATACTTCATATACTTCTGGTACTTCACAAATTATGAAAAATTACGACAGTCTGAAGAATTTTCGTAGAAATCAGCACCAAAAAGAATCAACTCAAAAGCTCTTATAGAAAAATAATGAAAATTCGTTTCGTGAGCAGAAAATTTCTGTCTTTTATAGCATGAGCAAACGATCATCCCCAAGACTAATCATAATGGTTTTACTTGGCACAAACGCAAAAAGAAAGACAAAAAACACAATCATAATAGAATTATGAAAGTGTGTAAAACACAAAACAGAAAGAAAAAGGATAAATTCGTTGGGTTGCCTCCCAACAAGCACTATTGTTTAACGCCCTTAGCTAGGCAAAAGGTGATGGAATCACGTATAGTCATCTTTGGTGCTCAAACCATAAGTAGCCCTCATCATAGATTCATAAGGCAATCTTATTTTCTTTCCATGAAAATGATCCATGCCCTTCTTTAGAGGAAATTGAAATTTAATATTCCCTTCCTTCATATCGATGATAGCACCAATAGTCCTTAGGAAAGGTCTACCAAGAATAATGGGACATGAAGGATTGCAATCTATGTCAAGTACAATGAAATCCACGGGTACATAGTTGTTATTTGCAACAACAAGAACATCATCGATCTTTCCCATGGGTTTCTTGACAGTAGAATCCGCAAGATGCAAATTAAGAGAGCACTCTTCAATCTCATGAAAACCAAGAATGCCACATAAAGACTTTGGAATCGCAGAAACACTAGCACCCAAATCACACAAAGCATTGCATTCATAGTTTTTGATTTTGATTTTGATAGTAGGTTCCCACTTATCATGAAGTTTTCTAGGTATATAGACTTCTAATTCGAGCTTCTCTTCAAGAGATTTCATCATGGTATCTACGATATGAGCGGTAAAGGCTTTGCTTTGGCTATAAGCATGTGGAGAGTTTGCAATGGATTGCGTCAAACAAATGCAATCAAACAAGGAGCAACTATCATAATTGAATTCCTTGAAATCCAAAGTGGGAGTTTCATTACTACCCAATATTTTGATTTCTTCTACTCCATTCTCCACACCTTTATCATCAAGATAGGTGGACTCCGAATCATTGGAGCGTTTTTAAACCAAAGTGGATTCATATCCAACCCCTTCATCAATAGGTTTGACACGCGAAAACAGAGATTCAAGAGGAGGCACACCAAGCACTTTAAGATCCTCGTGATTTGCATCACAAATTTCAGGTTTAGCTGCCATCTTATTGACTAAGGTAGCCTGCTTGTCAGAAATTTGGCCCACCAATTTTTCAAGGTGAGCAAGCTGAGATTTTAGTGCAAGGAACTCTTTGGCCATATCATCAACTTCTTTATTCAAACAGGCCATAAAAGAATTTTTCTCTTTTATTTCCCTACGGAAGTAACTATTTTGGTCAAACTGAGAAGACATGAAACCTTTTACTCTAGTTTCAATCTCTTCCAACCTTCTGAAATAGTTTTGTTTGGCCATGAGGAAAGCTCTCTCACGAACAAGCCCAAGAGCAAGCGAGGAAAACGTGCAAAGGAAAATGGAAAAAGGCAAAAGAAAACGGCAAAGAAGAAAGGCAAATAAAAACAGCAAAGGAGAAAGGCAAATGAAAACGGCAAATGTGAAGTGGGGGAGAGGAAAACGAGAGGCAACTGGCAAAAAAAAGTAAATGCAAGACATGAGTTTGTGACACCTACTCGGATAGATCTTGACTTGATCTCTCCATGGCAAGTGATCCTCCTCCCGGCAACGGCTCCAGAAATCCTTCTGCTACTGCGACAACATACCTTCCATGGCAACGGCGCCAGGAATCCTTCTGTCACGGGCTACACCTATAGGGACTTCCTTAGTAAATATGCAAAGGATTTCCCCGCGGCCTTGGAGCCTTGCATTGGTGTTCCCTTGAAGAGGAAAGGGTGATGTAGCACAGCGGAGGTAAGTATTTGCCTTAGTTTGAGAACCAAGGTATCGATCCAGTGGGAGAATCGTGTCGAGTCACAAGTACCTGCACAAACACAAAGAGCTTGCACCCAATGGTATGAAGGGGTTGTCAATCCCTTATAGATTGTTTGCAAAGTGAGAACTGAAAGCGAAAAGTAAACAAAGCAAAGTAAAAGGGAAAGTGGAGACGATAGTTGTGAAGAGACCCGGGGGCCGTAGTGTTCACTAGTAGCTTCTCTCATGAAAGCAAGTAGACGGTGAGTGAACGAATTACAGTCGAGCAATTGATAGAACCGCGCAAAGTTGTGACATCATCTATGGCAATGATTATATCTATAGGCATCACGTCCAAAACAAGTAGACCGATACTTTCTGCATCTACAACTATTACTCCACACGTCGACCGCTATCCAGCATGCATCTTGTGTATTAAGTTCATAAGAACAGAGTAACGCCGTAAGCAAGATGACATGATGTAGATGGACAATCTCATATCTACGATAAAAGACCATCTTGTTACCCTTGATGGCAACAACATGATGCGTGCCTTGCTGTCCCTTCTGTCACTGGGAAAGGTCACAACACGGTATGAACCCAAAACCAAGCACTTCTCCCATTGCAAGAATCATAGATCTAGTTGGCCAAACAAAACCCAAGACTCGGAGAGACTTACAAGGATATCAAATCATGCAAATAAGAAATCAGCAAAGACTCAAATATAATTCATAGATAATTTGATCACAAATGCACAATTCATCGGATCTAGACAAACACACCGCCAAAGAGGATTACATCGGATAGATCTCCATGAAGATCATGGAGAACTTTGTATTGAAGATCCAAGACAGAGAAGAAGCCATCTAGCTACTAACTACGAACCCGTAGGTCTAAAGTGGACTACTCACGAGTCATTGGAGAGGCGATGATGTTGATGTAGAAGCCCTCCAACTCCAAAGTCCCCTTCAGCAGGGCACCGGCAAGGGTCTCCAGATGAGATCTCGCGGAAATGGAAGCTTGCGGCGGCGGAAAAGTGTTTTCGTGGATGCCTTGATTTTTTCTGAATTTTAGGGAATATATAGGCGATAGAGCTAGTGCAGGGGAGCGCCAAGGAGGCCACAAGCCTGGTAGCTCTCCTGTCTGATGGCGGCTACACGGCTTGTGGGCCCCCTGTAGCTCTCCTGCCTTGGCCCTCAAGTCCCCCGATCTTCTTCTGTTCTGGAAATATTTATTCCGGGGATTTTATTCCGTTTGGACTCCGTTCCAAAATCAGATGTGAAAAGAGTCAAAAACACAGAAAAACAGGAACTCGCACTTGGCACTGAATTAATAAGTTAGTCCCAAAAAAGATATAAAAGGTACATAAAACATCCAAAGTTGACAAGATAACAACATGAAACCATCAAAAATTATAGATACGTTTGAGATGTATCACCTTCCCAGTCAGAATGCCTGGTGGTGAAGGCTGATGGCATGGGCTCCCGTTTATTACCAAGATTTCCGGTAGTAGTTGTATCGGTTTGTTTGGCCTTATATGCCCTATATATGTGAGACTTGACCATGATAGTGTCGGGGAATGTAGCATGGGAAACCAAAAAATTCCTACGCACACGCAATGCCTATCCGTGGTGTTGATCACCTACGAGTGGGGAGTGTGAATCTACATACCCTTGCAGATCTCTAAGCGGAAGTGTATATAACGCGGTTGATGTAGTCGATCCAATCACCATCCGTTCCACGATCTCATCACGATCCGTCGCGATCTAGCACCGAACGGAGGACACCTCCGCGTTCAGTACACATACGGCTCGACGACCTCTCCTCCTTCATCCAGCAAGAGAGGAAGGAAAAGCAGATGGGATATCAACCAGCATGACAGCATGGTGGAGATGATGGTGGAGCAGTGCCAGCAGGCTTCGCCAAGCACTGCCGGAACCGTTCTAAGGAGAAAACAGAGTTATGGGAGAGGTAGGGCTGCCACCGGGACATGGGAATTGATGTGTTCAGCCCATCAACTCCCCCACTATATATAGGAGGCTGGGATGAGGCTTGGGTCACAGCCCTAGCCCCTCCTCCAAGGAGGGGGAGTGGGCCTAGGAAGGTTTCCTCCCTCCCTGTGACAGCCCGAGACCGACGCTCTAGAAGGTTCCCCTCTTTTCTGTTGTCGCCGTGTGATTATTTTATTTGTCGCATCATCATCGCATCATGCGCACCATCAGCATTGCACCGGCATCCCGTTGCCGCCAGTTTTCAAAACTTGCATCCGTTATTAGTTGTCGGTTCTCTCCGTGTTCGTCGTTGACCATTCTGAGCCCGACCACACTCGCATGTACCCGCGACATCGTCAAGACCTTGTTTTTAAAAGTGTGTATACAATATTCTTGGATTGGGATGAAACTTGGTGTGCGGTCTTATTTTAATATAGGTAGGCCGCCTGCCAAATTTCGTCACAACCGGAGTCCGTTTGATACCCGAACGGTCGACCATAGCGGCTCCGTCTTCGGTTAATTGTCAGAAGTTTCCTCTATCCCGTTTCCTATATATAGATAGCAATCCAGCCCCGTGCCTCGATTCCCGTGCCCTCCTAACACTAGTCGCCTCCCAAATTCTCTCTCCCATTGGGCCCGGGTCAGGCCCGCCAAGCCGATCTGGGCCCGAGGCCACTGCATCCCTCTAGCCTGATGCAGCCTAGCCCCGCCACCGTCGCATCCTGCGCCTCCCATCACCGTTGCCTCGCCCTCCGGCGAGCCGACGCCACGTCGACCCGCCGCCGCTTCCCGGTGCCTTCGCCTCGCCGGAGCTTGCTGCAGCCACCGCTGACCAGGGCCGAGTCGCCCAGCTGTTCACCAGATCCCTTGTCCGCCGCAGCTCGCCGCCTGGCCCTAGCCTCGCCGTGCCGCCGCATCAGGCCGCAACCGGCCGGATCCGCCCAGATCCGGTCTGGCAACCCCTTTTCCCCACGTCGCCATGTCTCGTCTCCCGCCTCGCTGGAGGCCGTGACCTGCGCGACCTGCGCCGCGCCGCCAGAGGCTCCCGCTTGGGAGCGAGCATGAGGAGGAGCTCGCTCGCCTAGGCCAACACTCGCCTCGCCCGGCCCAGCGCCAGCGCCGCGGCCCAGCAACCCCGATGACCCGAGCCGGCCCAGTCAGCGCGCAAGCCTGCCTTCTCTTCTCCTTGGGCCGAGTTCACCAAGGTGAGCCCCGAGCCCACTTTCGTTCGCCCCGGCGCATGGTAGTTATTTTGCGCGCCTCTGTTTGGCCAATTATGCCTAGATTCGGCCCGTAGGTTTTATTAATTCCCGTGAATTAGTTTTTTTTAGTAAAAACGCTAGATTTTCAAACGAGCATAGATTCCAAACTGTGCAACGGATCGCGACGTATTATATATGTATCTCGTGTAGTATTTTGCGTAGATTATGATTCTGCCACTTGGATGCATGTTTAGAGTGGTTTAACCCACTGTATGCCTAGATTTGCATGTTGTCCTAACATGGAATTATTCCGTAGCTATTTTTGTGTGTGTCCGGATTGTTCAAATACCATAGATAAAATGTTCATGTTGTTTGTGACCCTTTGCCATGTATTTTAGAGTAGTTATTTGCATTTTTCATGTAGGTTCCATCGCTAGTTTGTTATGTCGTGTTTAGGACATAATCTCGCACATATGTGTGGCGTTAGTTTTATTTTTCAACCCCACATATTATATATGTTTCCGGGGTAGAAAAATCCATAGAAGTTAACTTTGCATTTAGTTTTGTCTTTTGAGTAAGTTAGTGTGCATGATATTTTGCCATGTTGCCCTCTTGTTAATTTTGTGGGATTTATTCCGTGCGTGATATGCATGAGTTGTGAACTAGAGATATGCCCTTGGATATGTAGACTAGCCCCTGGTATTTTTGGTTACCTTAGAAATCCATGTTTAGGTGTTGTTTTCTGGTTGTCAACATGCTAGAAGATAGTGCTGATTTGGAGATGCTGAAATATTTCTAAGTCTTAAATCTGTTATATTTTGTTGTTGTCTTCCCATGAGTTTTGCTAGTGATCTACAGCTCCTTTGGGGTTGGTGCAATGGTGTTACTTGTAGTACTTTAGATTCTCTAGCATGCTGTGACTTTTCATGCCATTTGGTGCCTTGTAGGATATAGTTTTGCTGCTATCAATATGCCTTCAAATCGAAAACTGCACTTTCAAAACCTTTTATTTTCTCTAAGTCTGAAACTGTGTGCGAGATGCCATTTTGTGAGTTCTTTTCCTAGTGATCCATGCTGCCATGCTAGATGTAATAAGTAGTATGTTGTAGAGCATATTGACCAGTATCGCCTCATGTCTTGTTTGACCATTTTAGATTTATGTAGCTTGTTGTTTTGGGGTGTAGAAAATGCGAGGTTGCTGTTTTTGGCAGATTATGACTATTTCTTGTGTAGCTTGTATTTGTTAAACCGTTGCTCCGTTTTGATCGTTTCCTATATGAAACTTGCTTAGAATCTCGTGTAGTTTCATATTATATTGATGCCTTCTTGTTTTGGGATGCTTGTGGCTGTCGTTGCGCACATATTGCATTCATGCCATCATATCTTGCGGTGTTCGTATCTTTTGAACCGTAGCTCCGTTGGAGATGTTCCATATGTGTAAATTGATTGGAACGTATCTTTTGAACCGTAGCTCCGTTGGAGATGTTCCATATGTATAAATTGATTGGAACGACGCGTAGAATCACGTGAACTTATTGATTTTGCTGGTTAAAAAATATTAAAACGTGTTAGTTCAGATTTGGGCAGAATTATAAATTAACGTATGAGGTCATCTCGGAGATGCTACATGTCGTTTCCGAACTCATTTAAAATGCCTAGATAGGTAGTTTAATTACGCTTCATCTCTTCCCATGTTAACAATATTTAATATTGCCGTGTACCTAATCGGGATAGAACTAAATAATTCGTCTGTGGAGTTTCGTCAATATGCAACTCGTTGCATATTGAACTTCACTTAATGTGTAGTCTTTGATTGGAGTGAATTGCCATGTCTTGCCTTGCATTAAACCAATCATGCATCATACGTGTTGAACATTATGTTATACATGTGCCGTGGTGAATATCTGTGTTGATGCTTGTTTCGGTATGCTTCGTCTCGATAGAGTTTCGCAAGCGTGCCGGAAAGTGAGGACCCGTTCGACTACATTGGTTCATCTGCTTTACGGAGTCACTCTTCTTCCAAGCGGGATCTCAGGCAAGATGACCATTTCCCTAGATACCATTACTATCATTGCCATGCTAGTTGTTTTATTTCTATCGCTATGTCTCCTTGCCTACCACATGTTAAATAACAGCCTCTGAACATTGCCATGAAAACATTCAACTTGTTCACAACCTAGCAAACCACTGATTGGCTATGTTACTGCTTGCTTATCTATGTGTTAGCGTTGCTAGTTGCTGGTGCAGTTGCTTCCATGTGATGACATGGGTCCTTTGTTATATCACCCTATTAAATGATATCTAATTTAATGCACCTATATACTTGGTAAAAGGTGGAAGGCTCTGCCTTTCTAGTCTGGTGTTTTGTACCAACTTTGCCCCCCTTAGATTTTGGCTACCGGTGTTATGTTCCATAATTGAGCACTCCTGACATGCTTAGGGTTGTTATGGGGACCCCCTATATTCTCATTGTAGGATAAAGCTTGTGTGGCAAGGCCCAACATTGTTACTATTTGCCCAACATAATAATTCTGTTAGTACTGAAAAACATTGGGAGTTAGCGCTATCTGAGGAGAAATTCAACATAATACAGGAGGGGCAATGCTGATGGTGCTGGTCCAAAACAGAGCAGTTTGCGGGGCCAACCCGGGGCAACTCGGGAGATTTCTATCAGACCACCGTACGCTATGCTTATCGGTTGTGTCCTGAGAACGAGATACGCGGCTCCTATCAGGATCGTCGACACGCCGGGCGGCCTTGCTGGACTTGTTTTACCTTTATCGAGCATCTTGTGCGAGGGATTTCGAGGATGCTTTGAGCTAACTCGAGGTTGAGGTTTTCTAATAGGGATCCGAGGAGATCACGGGTTTCCTTGATCGGGGTCATTCCGTCGCAGCGTGTCGTAGTTTGTGATGGACTAGTTGGAGCACCCCTGCAGGGTTAAGTCTTTCAGAAAGTCATGCCCGTGGTTATGTGGCAACGTGGAAATTTGTTTAACATCCGGTTCTAGATAACTTGAAGATAACTTATCAAAAACTTGCCAACTGAGTGCGTAACCGTGACTGTCTCTTTCGTGAGCTCCTTCTCCGTTCGAGGACACGGTGGGGTTATTGACGAAGTAGGTGTTCAGGATCATTCACTTGATCATCAGTAGTTCACGTCCACTATGCGTAGTTCATCCCCCTCTTTTATTCTTGTACTCGTAAGTTCGCCACCTCAAATAAATGCTTAGCCGCTCCTGCAACCTCCCCACTTAACCATCCCTCACCCATTAAGCTTTGCAAGTCTTGATACCTTCGGAAATGAGATTGCTGAGTCCCTTGCGGCTCAAAAATTACTACAACACCAGTTGCAGGTACAGGTAAAGGATATTAATACGTGAGCGCGGTGATTGTTCATTTGGAGTTTCTTCTTCTTCATCATCATCGATCTAGGATGAGTTCCAGGCTGGCAGCTTGTGATAGAAAGGATGGACGTCGTTCTTTTCTCGTTTGTATTCGTCCGTAGTCGGACCCTGCTCTTCTTTATGATATTTATGTATTGTACCGATGTGACTCTGATGTAGCTTGTGGCAAGTGTAAGACAATTCCATATACTCTTCTCTTCAGTACATGTACTTGTAACGATATCCATTCTTGCGAAACGACGAGATGTGCTTCAATCCCTCTCGAGGCCCTCATGCCAAAATAAGGATATAGTCACATCTTGGGGGTTACAAGTTGGTATCAGAGCAATACCGACCTAGGAGCCCCCTTGATTGATCGAACTTGGCCGAGTCGAGTCTAGTGAAAAACTGCTTTGAGTCTAGTCATATATCGGAGAGTAGGATTCTTTTTTCTCCTCTTCTATGATCTGGTGAGGATTCTTGATGTAATAATTTTAATTCTACTCCTCTTCTCACTCAAATTTTTTTAGGATCACGTGGATATGTTTGGAATCTATATGATGCCGATGTGATGGAGTTCTGTCTTGGTGCCTCCCGTGTGACTTGATTTCTTCCGGGGAGTTGAGCTCTAGGGGATTCTTGAGCACATCGCTATCTTTCGGATTTCTTAACATCTCGGGACAGAGGATGTTCAAAATTTCTTCAATGCTAGTAGTGGAGAGAGGAGTCTGTCTTCCCCAGTACTGGTGCAGATAGATCCGGATGTATCGCCAGACTTAGTATCGTTGTGATTACGAGGGTCTGAGATAGATGAAGTTCTGAGATTCTAGTTATGTGTTGACGGATGTGATACATTGGATGGGTTAGTATAGGAGTTGAGTGATATATTACTCCTTGTATCCGTCGACCAAATTGCATGACCAGAAATTACGGGAGTTCTCAGGTGGGAATCAAGTAGTTACTTATAGGACAATCTTCCAACAAATGCATGATGTTAGGTTGGGGCTCGACATCTAGTGGATTCGTTTGTTCACGATCGTTTTAAAGTGGTTATCATTGTGTCTTAAAGAGCCTTGTAGCTTGCTACGACTCGGGGATTCTTCATATGTCATGTGCACTACCTTGTACATGATGACTACTGTAGGATAGAGCCCATGCGAGCCTCATCCATGAAAATATCGGACGGAATCTCTCTCATGAATATGTTCTGCCTTGTTTCGTAAGGCTCATCCTTTTTTTTGTTGTAGTATGGTAACTCGAGTTGCTTCGATGTCAAGTGGTCAATTCATATCTTTGTAAGCAGTGTTCTCATATTCGTATGAGAGTGCAAATCCTTTTGCTCAATCAAATGTTTTATCAATTCCTTTTCAACCGGAGTCATCATGTCAATTCCTTTTCAACCGGTGTGCATCTCTTCAAGTCAATTCTATCCTTTTCAAGATTTGCAACATCATTCTCTCTTTTCCTTCCGGAGTTCGTCTCATCGGTTCCAAGTTGTCTTTGTATTCCCCGCCCTCCGTCCCTTTTCTTCAGTCATTACTTTATCTTCCAAGTGTCTTTCTCTTGAGTGATGCTTCCGCTATCTTCTTCCATTTGTATCAGGTGATTCATTGAGAAGATTCTCAGGAACTTCGTGTTTTATTCCTTCTTGTCATCTTTTCCGATGAATTCAATTCAGTTATCCGTGTCATCATATCCTTTTCATCATTTAATTCATTCCTATGTTGGAAATTCTTATCAGCCTATCTTGTTTATTCATTTCTCCCTATTGTATCCGGTGTGTTGAAGATTCTGAAAAGTGTCTTGTTTTCAATTCTTTCAATTATTTCGAGGGCCTCACCTCATCTAGTTTCCTTTATACCGTTGCAATATCTCTCTTTCTAAGCAATATTTTCAACGATGGTTTCTTTGAGTGGGCCCATAACCCACATGTTCTTTCCGAGGATCTTATCTCGCTCTTCTAATCTTTTCCGGAGATCTCTAATTCTTTTCAACTATGACGTAAGTATGAATTTCATCAGTCCTATTCCTTCTTCAAGATGTATTTGAATTAATTCTCATTTTTGGCTTAACCTTTCTTTCTTCTTCATTGCGGAGTATCTCAGTTATTCTTGGTGGTGTTCTCCTCATCATTTTCGACTTGGAAGACCGAAGGAGTGTTTCCCTCAAATCTTGGTCCATTCTCTTGAAGATTCATCATTTCAGCTTTGTGGCGTTATCTTGAACTGTTCCCAATCATGAGTAATCCCTTTCTTGCTATGCGGTGCTCTTCTGAATTGTTTCCATTCTTGATCCTTCGAAGGCCATCATTTCAGAAGATTTCTTCGTTCTCAGCTTTCAGCTTTCGTTCTCAAATTCTTCTCAATTGTTGAATCTTCGTTCGTCTCTCTATTATTCCGGTGCCTTGTTCGGTTTTCTATTAGGCGGCTGAAGATCTATTCTTTCTCAAGGTGTTCTTCAAGATTCTTGCGGTAGTAGTTCTCAATTTCTTCTTCGTTCTTTTCTTGCCAAGAGCTAGTTTCTATTGTTTCTAACGGAGGCCTTGTGATGTTGCTCACTTCAATCTATGATTTTGCCTTTTCAAGATCATATTGTTCCCTTGTTCAATTTAGTTGTTTGTTGTGAATCTTGTCTAGTTCTCCTATCTTATTGAATTTTGTCCCCTTTTCCTACCGAAGTGCTGCCTAAATTTTGTTTGAATTCTTGGTTGTTCCTCATATCATTCTTCATCTCTTTGCAACCCCCAAGAGTCATTGGTTTCACTCATTTGTCAAAGAAGCGACTAAGTTTTACCTCTTCTTTCTCATCCTCTTCCCCTTTCATTCTTGGATCTCGGGTCGAGATCCTATAGTGTAGGAGAGTTGTGACAGCCACAGACCGACGCTCCAAGAGATTCCCCTCTTTTCCGTTGTCGCCGTTTGATTATTTTGTTTGTCGCATCATCTGCATTGCATCACCATCCCGTTGCCGCCAGCTTTCAAAACTTGCATCCGTTATTAGTTGTCGGTTCTCTCCGTTTTCGTGGTTGCCCGTTCGGAGCCCGACCACACACGCACGCGCCCGCGGCATCGTCAAAACCTTGTTTTTAAAAGCGTGTATAACATATTCTCTCATTGGGATGAAACTTGGCGTGCACTCTTATTTTAATATAGGTAGGCCACGTGCTAAATTTCATCACAATCGTAGTCCGTTTGATACCCGAACGGTCGACTGTAGCGGCGCCCTCTTCGGTTATTTGTTGGAAGTTTCCTCAGTGTTTTAATTTCGTTGCTGGGTGGCCTGTTTTCCCTCTCATCTCTTCCTAACACCCCTTTTGACAGCCCACCATAGCCATCTGAGGCAAACCCTCTGATCGGAGCCATCGGATCATGATCCAACGACCCGAAAACGGAAGAGATCTGCAAACCCTAGCGTGTTTCCTATATATAGACACCAATCCCAGCCCCGTGCCTCAATTCCCGCGCCCTCCTAACCCTAGCCGCCTCCCACCTTGTCTCTCCCACCTCCCAACCGCCAGGACCGCTCAGGCCCGGGCCAGGCCCGCAGAGCCCATCTGAGCCCGAGGCCACTTCCTCCCGCGAGCTTGCTGCAGCCTAGCCCCATCGTCGTCGCATCGTGCACCTCCCATCGCCGTTGCTTCGCCCTCTGGCGAGCCACCGTCGCGTCGACCCGCCGCCGTTAACCGGTGCCGTCGCCTCGCCGGAGCTTGCTGCAGCCGCCGCCGACCAGGGCCGAGCCGCCGCGCTCTTCGCAAGATCCCGTGGCCATCGCAGCTCGCCGCCTGGCCCTAGCCTCGTCGTGCCGCCGCCTCAGGCTGGCACCGGCCGGATCCGGCCAGATCCGGTCCGGTATCCCCTTTTCCCCGCGTCATTGTGTCCCGTCTCCCGCCTCACCAGAGGCTGTGACGTGCGCGACCTGCGCCGCACCGCCAGAGGCTCCCGCTCGGGAGCGAGCACGAGGAGGAGCTCGCTCTCCTGGGCCCGCACTCGCATCGCCCGGCCCAGCGCCAGCGCAGCGGCCCAGCAACCCTGTTAACCCGAGCCGGCCCAATCAGCGTGCCGCCCTGCCTTCTCTTCTCCTTGGGCCGAGCCCACCAAGGTGAGCCCCGAGCCCACTATTCTTTGCCCCGGAGCATGGTAATTATTTGGTGCGCCTCCGTTAGGGCCATTATGCCTAGATTCGGCCCGTAGGTTTTATTAATTCCTGCGAATTAGTTTTTCAGTAAAAACGCTAGCTTTTCAAACGAGCGTAGATTCCAAATTGTGCATCGGATCACGACGTGTTATATATGTAATTTGTGTAGTACTTCGCGTAGATTATGATTTTGCGACTTGCATGCATGTTTGAATGGTTTGACCCTCCGTATGCCTAGATTTGCGTGTTGTCCTAATAGGGAATTATTCCGTAGCTATTTTTGTGCGTGTACGGATTGTTCAAATACCATAGATAAAATGTTTATGTTGTTCAGGACTCTTTGCCATGTATTTTACAGTAGTTGTTTGCATTTTTTGCATGTAGGTTCCATCACTAGTTTGTTATGTCATGTTTAGGACATAATCTCGCATATATGTGTGGCGTTAGTTTTATTTTTCAACCCCACATATTATATATGTTTCCTGGGTAGAAAACTCCATATAATTTAACTGTGCATTTAGTTTTATCTTTTGAGTAAGTTAATGCGCGTGATATTTTGCCATGTTGCCCTCTTGTTTATTTTGTGGGATTTATTACGTGTGTGATATGCATGAGTTATGAACTACAGATATGCCCTGGGATATGTAGGCTAGCCCCTGTTATTTTTGGTTTCCTTAGAAATCCATGTTTAGGTGTTGTTTGCTTGTTGTCAACATGCTAGAAAATAGTGCTGATTTGGAGATGCTGAAATATTTCTAAGTCTAAAATTTGTTATATTTTGTTGTTGTTTGGCCATTAGTTTTGCTAGTGATCTACAACTCCTTTGGGGTTGGTGCAATGCAGTTAGTTGTAGTCCTTAAGATTCTCTAGCATGCTGTGAATCTTCATGCCATTTGGTGCCCTGTAGCATATAGTTTTTCTGCATTCCATATGCCTTCAGATCAAAAACGGCACTGTGAAAACCTGTTATTTTCTCTAAGTCTGAAACTGTGTGTGAGATGCCATTTTGTGAGTTCTTTTCCTAGTGATCCATGCAGCCATGCTAGATGTAATTAGTAGTATTTTGTAGAGCATCTTGACCACTATCGCCTCATGTCTTGTTTGACCATTTAAGATTTATGTAGCTTGCTGTTTTGGGCTGTAGAAAATGCCATGTTGCTTTTTTGGCAGATTATCACTATTTCTTGTGTAGCTTGTATTTGTTGAACCATTGCTCCGTTTTGATCGTTTCCTATATGAAACTTGCTTAGAATCTCGTGTAGTTTCATATTCTGTTGGTGCCTTCTTGTTTTGGGATGCTTGTGACTGTCGTTGCACATATATTGCATTCATGCCATCATATCTTGCGGTGTTCGTATCTTTTGAACCGTAGCTCCGTTGGAGAAGTTCCATATGTGTAAATGGATTGGAACGACGCAGAGAATCACGTGAACTTATTTACTTTGCTGGTTAGCAAATATTAAAACGTGTTAGTTCAGATCTGGACAGAATTATAGACTGACGTATGAGGTCATCTCGGAGATGCTATATGTCATTTCCGACCTCATTTAAAATGCCTAGATAGGTAGTTCCATTACGCTTCATCTCCTGCCATGTGTAACAACATTTAATATTGCCGTGTACCTAATTGGGATAGAACTAAATAATTCATATGTGGAGTTTCGTCAATATGCAACTCGTTGCAAATTGAACTTCACTTAATGTGTAGTGTTTGATTGGAGTGAATTGCCATGTCTTTCCTTGCCTTAGACTGATCGTGCATCATATGTGTTCAACATTATGTCGTACATGTGCCGTGGTGAATATATGTGTTGTTTCTTGTTTCCGGTTTGCTTCGTCTCGTTAGTGTTTCACAAGCATGTCGGAAAGTGAGGACTCGTTGGACTACATCGGTTCGTCCGCTTCACGGAGTCACTCTTGTTCCAAGCGGGATGTCAGGAAAGATGACCATTTCACCAGATACCATTACTATCATTGCCATGCTAGTTGTTTCGTTTCTATCGCTATGTCTCGTTGCCTACCACATGTTAAATAACAGCCTCCCAACATTGCCATGAAAACCTTCAACCTGTTCACAACCTAGCAAACCACTGATTGGCTGTGTCACTGCTTGCTTATTCATGTGTTAGCGTTGCTAGTTGTAGGTGCATTTGCTTCCACGTGATAACATGGGTCCTTTCTTATATCACCCTATTAAATGCTATCTAATTTAATGCACCTATATACTTGACAAAAGGTGGAAGGCTCTGCCTTTCTAGCCTGGTCTTTTGTTCCACCTTTGCCCTCCCTTAGTTTTCGGCTACCGGTGTTATGTTCCATAATTAAGTGCTCCTAACATGCTTGGGGTTGTTATGGGGACCCCCTAGATTCTCGTTGTAGGATAAAGCTCGTCTGGCAAGGCCCAACATTGCTACTATATTAGCCCAACATAATAATTCTATTAATACTAAAAAACATATGGAGTTAGCGCTACCCGAGGAGTAATTCAACATATACACGGAGGGCCAGTGCTGATGGTGCTGGTCCAAAACAGAGCCGTTTGGGGGGCCAACCCGTGCCAACTCGGGAGATTTCTATTAGGCCACTGTACGCTGTGCTTATTCGTCGTGTCCTGAGAACGAGATATGTGGCTCCTATCGAGATCATCGACACGCCAAGCAGCCTTGCTGGACTTGTTTTACCTTTATCGAGCGTCTTGTGCGAGGGATTCCGAGGATGCTTTGAGCTAACTCGAGGTTGAGGTTTTCCAATAGGGATCCAAGGAGATCACGAGTTTCCTTGATCGAGGTCATTCTATGGGAGCGTGTGCTAGTTTGTGATGGATTAGTTGGAGCACCCCTGCAGGGTTAAATCTTTCGAAAAGCCATGCCCGCAGTTATGTGGCAACGTGGAAACTTTGTTTAACATCCGGTTCTAGATAACTTGAAGATAACTTAACAAAAACTTGCCAACTGAATGCATAACTGTGACTGTCTCTTTCGTGAGCTCCTTCTCCGATCGAGGACACGGTGGGGTTATGTCTGGCGTAAGTAGGTGTTCAGGATCATTCACTTGATCATCAGTAGTTCACGTCCGCTATGCGTAGTTCATCCCCCTCTTTTATTCTTGTACTCGTAAGTTAGCCACCTAAAATACATGCTTAGCCGCTGCTGCAACCTCACCACTTAACCATCCCTCACCCATTAAGCTTTGCTAGTCTTGATACCTTTGGAAATGAGATTGCCGAGTCCCCTGTGGCTCACAGATTACTACAACACCAGTTTCAGGTACAGGTAAAGGATATTACGACGTGAGTGCGATGATTGTTCATTTAGAGTTTCTTCTTCTTCGTCGATCTAGGATGGGTTCTAGGCCGGCATCCTGGGATAGCAAGGATGGAATTCGTTCTTTTCTCGTTTGTTTTCGTCCGTAGTCGGACTCTGCTCTTCTTCGTGATATTTATGTGTTGTACTGAAGTGACTCTGATGTAGCTTGTGGCGAGTGTAAGCCAATTCCATATATTCTTCGCTTCAGTACATATACTCGTAACGATATCCGTTCTTGCGAAATGACGAGATGCTCTTCTATCCCTGTTTTTGGGGATATTACCTGCGGTATGACCCGCCCTATTGGGCCGGCTCAGGAAAGCGACGACTCATACATACATGACCAATGAAAGCCTCGGTTTAGGCCTCACGTGCATTTGTCGAAAGGCCACTAGAGCCCATGAGCCGGATGCCGGTTCTAGATTAACGAAGAAGATAAGTCGTCAAGGAGTTTCCTTAGCTTGGTGAACACGACGACTTAGAGATAAGGAAGGACACGATTTGTAACATGGCAAGGACTTTGTAAACGCTAGGCCTCGACCTATATATAAAGGCGAGTCTCTGGGGCAGATAGAGCAAGTTAGAAATCATCGAGAGCTAGGTCAGGCGAGTTACGCCCTCCTTGTAATCGAATCCACCATCAATATACACAAAGCAAGACGTAGGCTTTTACCTCCACATTAGGGGCCAAACCTGGATAAATCTGACTCTCGCTTCCGCTCACCCCCTTCGAGTCGCCACCATAGTGCGATGGCTCCTTCACTAAGTCCTTTCACGAGGACATTTGCCGTGACAAAACCATGACAGTTGGCGCCCACCGTGGGGCTTGCGCACAATGGAGTTGAGTTCTCAAAGCGAGCCCTCCCAGGGTCAGGAAGCTACAAGGTCGGCATCATGATGAAGAGCCGCCGTGCAAAATACTACATCGACAACTCGTAGTGGGGACCTGAGGCTGATTCAATCGAATATGGATACAGAGTCCCCTTCGGCAAGATCCACGTTTTCAACGGTAAGATTGGGGCACCCGTACCTGAGCCGGACATCTTCACCGACATCATCGAGCCGGCCTGGTACACCCATCCCATCAAACATCAGGTCAGGGGAATCCATGTTTTTGTTGGTTTTATGCAGGGAACCGACCTTTCGGACGGGCCGGTTGTCGAGGAGATCACCCCCGTCAACTCGGATGACGAGTCATCCATGGGTGACACAGATTCAATCTACCCTCTCTACGAGGGACAACTCCGAGGGTTACCGTAGGCGGCATACTCTCAGGACTTTGCAGGGCTGCATCGACAAGTCGCCATCTACATGGAGGGGGCAGCACCGCCTCAGCCAAACCCGACGGGCAACAATGAAGCTGGCGGGTCGTCGAAGGCTCCGGCTCAGCCCATGGCAGACCTGTCAGGAGAGACAGCCAAGTTCATCGCGATCGCTATGATGGCAAAGAGCAAGGAAACAATCAACGTCGAAATAGCGAAACTAAGGGAGGAGATGGCCAAGATTCAGCGGGACGTGGAAGCGGAAGCCGCCAGGATGGCAACACAGCAGGCCCAGATCACCGCGGAGACAGAGCATTTGAATACTGAAGGCTGGCGGCTTCAGCGACAACAGCGTGCCTCTGATGCGATCCACAAGAGGAGACATCATGGCCGCCTTCCAGCCGATCTAAACCCTACTCGCCTCTTCGACAACCCGCATACCCCCTGGATAGAACCCAATCAGCCTTGGTAGGCGGCTCCAAGAGGAGATCCGGCTCGACCACCGCTTAACCCGCAGCCGCCTCAGCGAACGGAGGCTCATGCGCCTCGTTTCCAAACGCCACGGGGTCACTTCTCGAACCCCGTGGATAACGTGCTCGCAGCAACCCGCCACCTGGAGTCTCTCGCGATTTACGGAAACCCCCGGCCGAGGTGGAAGCGAGAAACGCCATCGAGATGCTGAAAACGGCGATGGTACAACATGCGCAATATTCACATAGGCGCGAGCGGCTAGACTCCATGCCCTAGGCGAGGCACACCAGGAGTCTCCATGATGACCTGCCTGCAGTGACGAGCGAGTAACGACGCTTGCCGCAGACCAATCCGCCCGGGATGCCCGATACACGGGCTCGAGATCTTGTCGATGCGGCGCGAGCCGCCCGCTTGATGGAAACGACAGCTGGGGCAGGTTAGGGCTATCCAGCTTACACCCTGCCTCCCCCCATATTGACTGTGACAGGTGGTAGGCACGTCGAGGTGTCCTGCCTAACGCCCACCCAGCGCAACGAGTGTATGCCGAAAGATTTCGAAGGACCACGAAAGGTACCCAATTATACACCAGACATGGAGCCAGGGTCGTCGATTGAAAGTTATGAGCTTGCAATGGACATGCTCGATGTGACTCAGGCGGTCTGCGCTAAGTATTTCACCATCATGCTCGAGGAAACGGCGCGCACGTGGCAGAAAAACCTGCCGCCCAATTCCATCAACACCTGGGCCGAGTTGAAGGAACGCTTCGTCAAAAATTTCCGAGGAACCGGTAAACGCCCGATGACCATCGTTGACCTACAACACTGTGTCCAGCGCCCGAATGAGTCGGCCCATCATTGGAGGTGGCGGGTTGCGGAAGTCATCCATTCGTTAGATGGCATCTCGGCGGCTCAGGCAGTGCTAATTCTGGAAAAAATTGTCATTACGAGCCTTTGGTGCTGAAGCTTTGGAGACTCAAGCGTAAGGTGCTAGACATGGGCGAGTTGATGGACACCCTGACTAGGTACGCCGAGTCAGACGATACTAAAGATCCCGAGGAGGATGACGACAAATTTAGCACCGCCAGGAGAGGCGAGTCGTCAAAAGGCCACTCCCACTTCCAAGGGCGGAGCAACCACAACCACGCGGGACAACGTAAAAGGAGACAACAGGAAGGCGTCACAGACTTCGTCGCTAACAATAACGCTGGCAACGGGAACCAATGCCAGAAGAAAAGTAGCTTCAGTGGGAAGAAACCATCCAACTATCACGAGATGCTCAAGGGCCCCTGCCCACAGCACGCCACCACCGAAGGACCGTGTACCCACTCTTGAGAGGATTGCTACGTGATGCAGGAATTCTGAGCTGAGGCACTCAAAAAAGGTCAAGGAGGTGACCAAGGTGGACATCAGCAACAGTTTGGCACGCCCGGGTCACACCGAAGCCCGTTCGGTGGGTTCCCTAACCCGGTCCCACAGGGCGGGTCACAGTCTAATGTCACGCAATACCATATTCACAATAGTCAGCGGTACAACACGCATGGCGTGTTTTAGCAACTGCCCCCGCAAGGTGATCCCCAGCGGCAGGATGACAATGGCGGCTTTCAGAATAACCCTAAGCACTTGAACAGCGGGCAATATCACGTGTTCACCACCAGCACTTGCAAATGGGACCAAAAGGTGAAACGGAGAGCTTTTAGCGTGGTTGAGCCGACCCTCCCTAGGTACCTCAATTGGTCTGAACAGCCCATTATCTTGAGTAGGGAGGATCACCCGCCCCGGGTTGATAATCCCGGCGACTTGGCTTTGGTCGTGGCTCCCCAGGTCGGAGGTTACACCCTTTCCAAAGTCCTTATGGATGGCGACAGCAACATTAACATCTTATATTTTGATACCTTCCGGCGGATGAATTTCTCAGAAAAAGACTTGATGCCATCTTCCACGCTCTTCCACAACATTGTTCCGGGTAAGCCGGCATACCCTGTTGGGCGAATCAAACTTACCGTAGCTTTTGGCATGGAGTCTACTTACAGGAGCGAGTCCCTCATGTTTGAAGTGGTCAAGATCAAAAGCCCTTACCACGCGCTATTCAGAAGACTGGCTTACGCCCGGTTCATGGCCCGCCCATGTTATGCTTACCTCAAGCTCAAAATGCCTGGTCCTAAGGGGACTATTACGATCAACGGGGATAGGAAGATAGCCCAAGAATGCGAGGAAGGAGACCCAACTTATGCCGAGTCGGCTTGCGCGGCCGAGGAGCTCAAGTTTCACCAAGCAAATGTTGACCCGGCAGATATGACACCACTCAAGAGACCCACAATCGACTCAGAGTCGCCCCTCAAGTTTAAACTGACGGATGACATAGAGGTGATAGACATCACACCTGGCGACTCTACCAAGGAGTTCACCATTGGGATGGGTCTGGACCTCAAATAGGAAAGCGAGCTCATCGAATTCATCCGTGAGAATTGGGACATCTTCGCATGGAAGCCTTCTGACATACCAGGTGTACCGAGAGAATTCGCTGAGCACCATCTTAATATTGGCCCTAAAACAAAACCGGTTCGGTAGTATATTTTTTGGTTTAATGAAGAACGGCGTAAGGCAATTTGGGAGGAAATCGCCCGGCTTTTGGCAGCTGGGTTCATCATTGAGGTTTTCCATCTGAAATGGTTGGCTAACTCGGTCTTGGTTCTCAAGAAGAATGGCACTTTCCGCATGTGCATCGACTACACCGACCTCAACATGGCCTGCCCAAAGGACCCTTTCGCCCTTCCCCGCATTGATCAAATCATTGATTCTACGGCGGGTTGCAAGCGATTGTGTTTTCTTGATGCTTATTCAAGATACCACCAGATCAAGATGGTTGTGGCGGATCAGGAGAAAACGTCCTTCATAACACCCTTTGGAGCTTGTTGTTATGTATCCATGTCTTTCGGGCTCAAGAGCGCGGGGGCGACTTATCAATGTTGCATCCAGAATTGCCTACATAGCCAGATAGGCCCAATTGTCACGCCTACATTGACGATATCGTGGTCAAATCCCAGAAGAAGGAATCACTTTTGGAGGACCTCAGGGAGACTTTTGAGAATTTGCGCGTGTACCAGATGAGACTTAACCCTACCAAGTGTGTTTTTGGTGTTCCCACATGAACGTTATTGGGTTTCCTAGTGTCAGAACGAGGCATCGAAGCTAACCCGGATAAAATTGAAGTGATCACTTTGCTAGGCAAACCGGCCAATATCAATCAAGTGCAGCGCATGGCGGGTCGCATTGCGGCTCTAGGTAAGTTCGTAAGTCGCCTTGGGGAGAAAGCCATCCCTCTTTATCAGCTACTCAAGAAAATTGATCGCTTT
Source organism: Hordeum vulgare subsp. vulgare (assembly GCF_904849725.1). NCBI lineage: Eukaryota > Viridiplantae > Streptophyta > Magnoliopsida > Poales > Poaceae > Hordeum > Hordeum vulgare. The sequence goes on along the minus strand of NC_058521.1, from coordinate 289,440,731 downwards.
GTTTGGACGGATGAAGCCACTGAAGCTTTTAAAGCCCTGAAGCAACAATTAGCTAGGCCGCCTGTATTGGCTGCTCCAACTAACAAAGAGCCTATGCTCTTGTACATCGCGGCCAATTCTAAAGTGGTAAGCGTAGCCGTGGTCGTCAAGTGCAAAGAAGAAGGGAAGGAATACCCCATTCAAGGACCGGTCTATTTTATCAGTGAAGTTCTAACCCTCTCCAAACAGCGCTATCCACATTGGCAGAAGCTGGTCTTCGGGGTGTTTATGGCAAGTTGGAAGTTGAAACACTACTTTCAAGAGCATCCTATAACGGTGGTTAGTTCTGCCTCCCTCGGTGATATCATACAGAATCGAGAGGCAACTTGACAGATTGCTAAGTGGGCCATTGAGCTAGGACCTTACCATGTGCTATATACCCCTCGCACAACCATTAAGTATCAAGCACTAGTGGATTTCATCAATGATTAGACCGAGTTGCAGGTTCCAGAAGACACACACATGTATTGGACCATTCATTTTGACGGGTCTAGGCAGCTGGAAGGCTCGGGGGCTGGCGTGGTGTTGACTTCGCCTCAGGGTGAAAAGTTTTGCTATGTCCTCTGACTCATGTTCCCATGTACCAACAACGCGGTGGAGTATGAAGCCCTGCTCCATGGGTTGCAAATTGCCAAAGAGATGAACCTCAACCGAGTCAGATGTTTGGGCGACTCAGATGTAGTAGCAAAACAAGTTTCTGGTAGGTGGGATTCCGGAGATCCCTTGATGGCGGCTTATAGACGAGCCATGTCGGACATGGCGGGTCATTTTCATGGCTATCAGGTGTATCACATTGATCGTCGACTTAATGAGGCGGTGGATGCTCTTTCACGACTCGGTTCACAGCGTAAGCCAGTTCCCGCTAATGTCTTTTTGGATGTATTACATAACCCATAAGTAAGGGTGCCTTCAAAGGAAGACTTGGCGGTTCTCGATCCTGAGTCTCAACTTGTGGCGGCTCTCTGTGCTACCCTGGATTGGGAAATCCCCTACATGGTGTATCTGGCACGAGGCAAGTTACCTACTGATGAGTTGTTGTCCCGCCAAATCGTCCGTCGATGCAAGTCCATGGTCATGCATAAAGGCGAGTTACACAAGCGAAGCACTTTCGGAGTGTTTCAAAGGTGTGTCTCTTCTGAGGAAGGGTGTGCGATTCTTAAAGTGATTCTTACAGGCGACTGTGGGCATCACGCCGAGTCACGCTCTTTGGTATCCAAAGCATTTAGGCATGAGTTTTACTGGTTGACAGCTCATGCTGATGCTGAGGATATAGTTCGCCGATGTGATGGCTGCCAAAAATTTGGGCGTCACTTGCATGTGTCGGCTCAGGAACTATAGATGTTCCCAATTACATGGCCGTTTGTGGTCTCGGGGCTGGACGTGCTTGGTCCTTTCAAAATGTTGTCCAATAAAAAGACTCGCCTGTTGGTGGTGGTTGAAAAGTTTACCAAGTGGATTGAAGGAGAGCCGGTTAGTAGCTGTGATGCACACACGGCCATCAAGTTCCTGAAGAAGTTGATTTTCCGCTTCGGGTATCCTCATAGTATCATTACAGATAATTGTACTAACTTACCAAAGGGCGCCATGCAAGAGTTTTGTGCAAGGGAGCACATCCGGGTTGACATTTCTGCAGTCGCACACCCCTAGTCCAATGGACAGGCAGAAAGGGAAAATCAAGAAATACTACGAGGAATCAAGCCCCAGCTTATGGTACCTCTGGAACGTACCCCGGGATGTTGGGCTGAAGAATTGCCTTTAGTTTTATGGAGCAACAGAACCACTCCAAATCGATCTACTTGTTTTACGCCCTTTTTCCTGGTCTATGGGGCAGAGGCAGTATTACCAACTGACATCAGACACGATTCACCACGAGTCGCCGCCTATGTGGAACAAGACAACGAGTTAGCACGTCAAGATTCGTTGGACACCTTGGAGGAGGAGCATGATTTGGCCTCGTCACGGTCGGCGATTTATCAACAAGACTTGCGACGCTATCACAACCGTCGAGTCAAGAGCCAAACTTTTCAAGAGGGCGACTTAGTGCTCCGGTTGATTCAAGACCATACTAGTATGCATAAGTTATCCCCTCCATGGGAAGGACCTTTTGTCATCAGCAAGAATCTCTGTAACGGTTAATATTACTTGGTGGATCTTCGCCCGGATAGACCAACAACGGAGGATGAGACAACTCGCCCATGGAATATCGCCCACTTGCGGCCATACTATACTTAGAGCCATTCGCTCCTTACCTATGTTTACAATTTTTAATTTGTAATCCTTTATTTTATTTATAAAGCAATAAAGCCAGCACCCACGAACTTCGAGGTCTTTTGCCGTTTCAAATTCTTGAAAGCATGAGTCTTTATTGTTCTATAAGTCGTCCAGGCATGGACGCTATCGGCATCAAAGAGCATAATTCACCACATTGCGCTTATTTCAAAACTGAATGTTGATACGCCAAAGAGGACCAAAGTTGTCACGCTGCACAGTTCAAACATGGGCACCTTATATGGTTTTGAGAATTAAGTCGGCTTACTTGGGGGCTACTAGCTCCCAAGTCGTTTTGCAGTAAGAGCGTATACGCTTCTGCAATCCTATGTGTGGGTTTTCCCTGATCATAGGGCACTTGGGGGTTTCCACTCACTCAGTTGAGCCTGAATACCCTCTTGGCTAGCGAAAAATTGACGTGTTACAATGGTTCTACTGGACTGTGTGTTTGACGACTCGCCCTATGGTCCCATGTACTCTTGGCGAGTCAATCCACTTTTGGACCCTGAACTTTCCTTTGTTAAAACATGAAAGGTACCGGCGAGAGCCGACACATGGAAAATAGACAAACCATGGGTTCACTGAACCTACTTCACTGAAGCTTGACTTGCGCCTGATCAGCCGGTCTAAACAACTAGGGCTCTTGCAAAAGCCTTCTTGGGGTAGCACTAGAGTTTTGCAAACTCGTCCTATCCGGTCGTAACTCATCGCGCCGACGAACTTTATGACTATCTTTGTGGCATCACCCAAAGGTTTCATAAAACATTTATAACCCGCCGCGAGTCACTGAGCTGGCTCATTGTTTATAACTCGCCGGGACCCACTAAGTCGGCCTATTGTTTTTCTCTCACAAACAGGGCAAAGGACCTTTTTTGTCAAAACATGACAAGGCTTTGGGAAAGGCGATTCATATTAATGACGGCTGAAATTTTCAAACACAAGTTGCAAATGTACGGTTATCACACTATTTTCCTGAATCCTAAGACTATTACATGGCTCACCAGGCCATATCGGGCATCATATCCCGGTTAGAAAGGGATCAAAATATTCTTGGAGGATCAGCTTCATGACAATTCAGTTCAAGCCGCCGCCGGGTGACCCTGCTTCGAGCTTTTGTCGTCTTCGATCCGTAAGTCGCCCAGTTTCCAGTTGCAATTGGTCAAGGGCACGAACTCCTCTTCATCAGTCAATATGGCGGACATATCAACGTCAACATTGAAAGGATTCTTATGGCGTCGAGGAGTCAGGCTGATGATATCAAACAAAGGAGTCACTCTTTTGTTGTGTTCATCATAAGCCGCCTGGTATTTCCCTAAGTCCAGGCCGGCTGCTAGCTGAGTCGCCGTGGAGCGAGACTCTTTTACGCAATGATGGTAAGCCTCCTCAGTGAAATCCGACGGATCATCTTTTAACTCTGGAAAGCCAGCAGCTACCTCCTCCGGCTTAAGTTCGGGATCATAGGCCAGACACCGGCTTAGGGTGGTCAGTGTTCCTTTACGGGCGGCTGACCTTTTTAACTCCTCTACGTGAGGCAGCAATGTTGAGAGGCAACCCGACATGTGCTTGATGGATTTTATGGGCTCCTTGTTGCCCATCACGGCCTTCATAGTCATCATGCCTCCCTTGTATAACTGCTCTGTGAAAGTATAAATCGCCTTCAGCTTAAGAATGCAGTCATTCTACAGGGTGGCAGCTCGCGGACCTACTAGTGACAAAACAAGATAATTAGCATTTGCAATATGCTTTGCAACACTTTTCAAAAGAAGGGAATTGACCCTTACCAAATATAGCTTGGGTCATGTTTGACATATGACCCTTTAAGCCAGGGAGTTCCTGAAGAGCGGCGTTTAACTTTTCATCAGCTTTTTCCGCCCGTTTCAAGATGGCGGCTTGTTCAGTATGGGATTTATCTTGAAACTTTTTATGTTCAACTTTCATCTTCGCCACGTCAGCAAGGGCCAAACGAAATTTTTATTCATACTTAGCTCGAGCATTCTGCTGTTCGGCTAAGCTTTATTTTAAACCGGCCAAGGTTGAGTCGGCCCGAGTCAAGGAATCCTACAAACAAAAATTGGGGAAGCAAATATTAGGACGATTGCAAGCAACATCCCTCACACTTGGGGCTAATGTATGACTGAATTCTTTTTCAAGTCATACCTTCATTCAAGACCCAGCTCATCTTTCAAAAGATGACCCGGCCCTTGGGGGCTACAGGTTGAAGAAGTTCTATATTCAAATACCAGATCATCTTTCAAAAGATGACCCGGCCCTTGGGGGCTATAGGTTGAAGAAATTTTATATTCAAAGACCCGGATCATCTTTCCAAAGATGACCCAGCCCTTGGGGGCTACGGGTTGAAGAAATTTATATTACAAATTCAAGACCCGGCTCATCTTTCAAAAGATGACCCGGCCCTTAGGGGCTACAGGTTGTAGAAATTTTATATTACAAGTCCAAGACCCGGATCATCTTTCAAAAGATGACCGGGCCCTTGGGGGCTACAGGTTGAAGCTGATCTTTGCCAATACAAGTTCAACGTCTGGCTCATCTCTACAAAGATAACCCAGCCCTTGGGGGCTACACATTGCTGAATGATACAAAAGTACGATTCATCATCGATGACCCATCCTTTCGAGGGCTAATGGGAGTATATATTAACAAAGATAAAGATGTCATACCTCATGTTTGAATCGCATCAAGTTGGCTAGACTCTTCTCCATCTCGCCACTTGCTTCAAGGCGGCTCACAAAACCGGAATACAATTCTTCAAACTCCAATTTTTCATAATGAGGAAGCTTCAGCTTGGTGGTGACCTTCTCTGCAAATGTTTGGGCATCTTTTGGCGTACGTTTGGCTAACACCGCAGTGGCCAGCTTAGAATAACCAGTACCAGTAACAATGACTGCGTTTGGATCTTCACGCGTCTTAGCTCGTCTGTGTGGGTTGATGTTGCCAACCACCTCCCTTTGAGGGCTTGAAGGCTCGACCCGGATATCAGGAATATCATCAAAAGTATCGCCTTGGATCTGAGCTGGATTTTCTGGAACCTCTCGGATGGAAGCACCTTTATCAGACATTTCAGCCACTTTTGGAGCTAAAGATGACTCGCCTGTCTTCCTCTTCTTTGCCTGCGCTCTGAGAAACAAAGGTACCATTGTTGGAACAAAAGACATTGATGATGGAAAGAACATGTTAGTAAAAGAAACTTACCCCTGAACACGAATCATTGGGGGGAGAGTCGACATTGCTTTGTCACAGGACAAAGGAGGTGAGACCTCATGAACAAGAATTCAATGATTGAATAAATTTGGAGAATATCTTTCACAAGAAGGAAAGGGTGCTTGTGGAAACATACCTCGCTTTGCCGTTTTCAACCAGTTGTTCTTTCGGGTAAGCCGGACACTAGGTCTCCGGAATGGCTTCGAGTATGGCGTTTAGGTGTGTAACTCGCCTTCTTCAAAAGGTAATTGGGGTCCATATGAGCATCCGGGTGAGACATGGGAACTTTCTTACAAATTCGCCTGGCCGGCTTGGGGGAGAAGAAGTTGTGTCGGAAGAAACGAAAATTATCTCGACATCTTCATCTTGGCTCTCATAGTCATCATCCTATAAACAAGGGCGGTAAAGCATAAGTGCAAGTCAAAAGGAAACAATAAGAACGAGAAATTTGACCTCTGACTGCTCCTCAACAGCCCGAGACTCACCAACTACGGATGACTCTTTGGCCGCAGCTTTGCCTTTGATCTTCTTCTTCTTCGTCTTGGAGGGAGGTTTGGTTGTCTTCTTGACAATCGTCTTGGTTCTCCGGGTCAAGAATGCCGAATCCCTGTGATTAAACGTGATGAAAGGCTCAAGACAAAAAACATAAATGATTATATGAAAAGGTTACATTTTGGAGCTGGGTTTTTTACCTCTAGAGTCGGGTTGGTGATACAAAAGGGTTTAAGCCCAATTTTGGAGCAATTTTCGATAGGCTCATCGCATAGCGTATTTATGATGTTGACAATGTCTTCTTCCAAGAGCCTCACATTGTAATAGCATTGGGGGTGGTTCAAGTCGCCATCATATTCACATATCCAACCATTTCGGCGACTTAAGGGCAGAATACTCGATTCTACCAGACAACGGATTAGGTCAATCCCGGTAAGACTGTTGGTGGTAAGGGCCCTCAGCTTTCCAAAGATGGGGACGAAGGTAGCTTCTTCTTCTTCTTCAGTCAACTTTTTGGGCAACTCAAAGTCCATAGGTAGGCGATCTTCCCTGAAGCTTGGCAGAGGGTTCTCATTGGATGGAGGCGATTTTCGGCTGTCACATTGCCTAGCCATAACTACCTCTCCTTTCGCGGGTTGGGGAATTGTTTCCCCAAAGGCAGTCTGCCAGCCAATAACTTCCTTGGGATCTAGATTACCCGTTTCTACAAAGTTATCAAGATAGGAATCATTGACCTCTATTGGCAGCCAGTTGCATTTCGAGATAGTGCCATAACTACAAAAGGAAGGAGCGGGGCGGGTTGTCAGGAACTGCATAATTACAACTCGCCAGCCAAAATGATCTACAGGGATGTTCTAACTCGCCATGGCGAAAGGAGACGGGTTATGGTTCTAAAAAGGGTTTCCTTAGGGATATTCTTGATTGGAGGACAAACAGGTTTGTTACGACAAGCAATAATTTACGGATCTACGGGTGTTTCCAATGGAGAAAATAACGCTAGCCAAAGGATCGAAGACCGCACAATGCAAAACAACACTGTGAAAAATGGTGCGTAGAACTATGAACAACGGATTGACAAGGAACATGGCAAGAACTACTGCGATTATCATTTCATATGTGGGTCTACAATTCCGCATCCAGATGGTCTAAGAAGCAAGGGGATGTGGCGTTCGTGGAGTTCTGATGCTGAACTAAGAGGTGCGAAGGTTCGGATCTACTCCTAATGGGAGGAGGATATTTACCTCTAGAAAGAATAAGAAGTCGGACGAGGATTGAGGAAGTCCTGCGACGGCGAGTGCACCCTCGACTGGCTCAGGAAGCAGCTAGACGGGGACGACCTGCAATGGAGCTTCAGCGGTGACGAGACGATGGTTGAGGTACGGCTGGGGAAGACGATCCGGCCGAAAGGAGGAAGTAGGGGTAGGTGGCCTAGCCCTCCCACTCCCCCGCGGCTATTTAAAGGCCCAAGGCAAGAAAAAAAAAGGCAGGCATGGGAATTGAGGCCACGGATTGAAAATAGAAGATGAGGGCACCTAGATATTCGGGATCACAGGATATGGACGAAAAAGGATCCGTTGGGAAGTGATGTCACCAGAATTCCTGGAATAGTGGAGAAGGTGATGTCATCAACACATGATCTGGCGACTCAAGCAAATTGAGGAAGCTGGCGGCTTGTCATTCATTGAAGGAAAATGATGGTGAGATGAGTCGCCAAAGATAAAAGTGACGATTTGTTGGCGTGAATAAATTCAAGTCAAATTGGGGCCTAATGTTGGGGATATTACCTGCGGTATGACCCGCCCTATTGGGCGGGTCAGGAAAGCGACGACTCATACATACATGACCAATGAAAGCCTCGGTTTAGGCCTGAGGCGTGTTTGTCAGAAGGCTGCCAGAGCCCATGAGCCGGATGGTTGTTCAAGATTAACGAAGAAGATAAGTCGTCAAGGAGTTCCCTTAGCTTGGTGAACACGGCGACTTAGAGATAAGGAAGGCCACGATTTGTAACGTGGCCAGGACTTTGTAAACCCTAGGCCTCGACCTGTGTATAAAGGCGAGTCTCTAGGGCAGATAGAGCAAGTTAGAAATCATTGATAGCTAGGTAAGGCGAGGTACGACCTCCTTGTAATCGAATCCACCATCAATATACACAAAGCAGGACGTAGGCTTTTACCTCCACACGAGGGACGAACCTGGATAAATCTGAGTCTCGCTTCCGCTCACCCCCTTTGAGTCACCACCAAGGTGCGATGGCTCCGTCACTAAGTCCTTTCACGAGGACATCGGCCATGACAAAACCATGACACCTGTCGAGGCCCTTGTGCCAAAATAAGGATAGAGTCGCATCTTGGGCGTTACACTCCCCAAGGCACCTAGGAGGTGCCTTCCCCTGTAGGGACTCTTCCCTCCCAACCGCATGGGCCCTTGGGGGATGGACCCACAAGGTTTTGACTCCCCCTTACAGCCCATGCACGTCCTAGGGGCTGGACGGATCCTTCTGGACTCCTCCGGAACCCTCTAGAACCTTCTGGAACCTTCCAGAAGCTTCCGGTACAATACCGATAAACCGGAAACTTTTCCGTTTGCCAAAATATGACTTCCCATATATAAATCTTTACCTACGAACCATTCCGGAGCTCATCGTGACATCCAGGATCTCATCTGGGGCTCCTAACAACATTCAGTCACCAACATACATATTCCAATATTACTCTAGCGTCACCGAACGTTAAGTGTGCAGACACCGCGGGTCCGAGAACTATGCAAACATAACTGAGACACATCTACGGTCAATAACAAATAGCAGGACCTGGATACCCATATTGGTTCATACATATTCTACGAAGATCTTTATCGGTCAAACCATGATGTCAAGGATTCAATCGATCTCGTATACTGTTCCCTTCGTCCATCGGTATGTTACTTGCCCGAGATTTGATCGCCGGTATCTCCATATCTAGTTTAATCTTGTTACCCACAAGTCTCTTTACTCATTCCGTAATACAAGATCCCGTGACTAACTCCTTATTCACATAGCTTATAAGGCTTGTTGTGATGTTGTATTACCGAGTGGGCCCTAAGATACCTCTCCGTCACACGGAGTGACCAATCCCACTCTCGATCCATGCCAACCCGACAGACACCTTTGGAGATACCTGTAGAGCACCTTTATAGTCACCCAGTTACGTTGCGACATTTCATACACACAAATTATTCCTCTGGTGTCCGGGAGTTGCATGATCTCATGGCCATAGGAACAAATACATTGACAATCAGAAAAATAGTAGCATTAAACTAACACGATCATATGCTACGTTTATAGTTTTGGTCTTGTCCATCACATCATTCTCCCAATGATGTGATCCCGTTATCAAGTGACAACACTTGTCTATGGCCAGGAAACCTTAACGATCTTTAATTAGCGAGCTAGTCAACTAGAGGCTCACTAGGGACAGTGTGTTGTCTATGTGTCCACACATGTATTTGAGTTTCCAATCAATACAATTCTAGCATGGATAATAAACGATTATCATGAACAGGGAAATATAATAATAACCAATTTATTATTGCCTCTAGGGCATATTTCCAATAGATGGTCATTTGCTGTATCAAACGATATGTTGGATGTAAGACTCTTAATATTTAGTATATGTGTGTTCGGTGAACTTTGATCTTTGGGATCACAGAGCACGTTCAGTCGGCGATCTCAACTCGTAAGTCGGGGTCCCCACAGTGCCATCGACTTTGGCCATCTAACCGTTAGTCACCTTTTCGATGCCACCAAGTTGTATACATCGGTCTCACCGAGATTCTAAAGTTCACAACTTTAGTGCTAGTCGGTACCACCAAGTTTCCAACTTTGGTGTCACCGAGTTTACTCTTTTGTGTGTAACGGTTGGATTTTGGCTGCTGCCTATATATACCCATTGACTGGCACTCTCTGGCTATAGATGGACGAATGCTGATTCTGTGACAAAATACCTTCCCCTGCAACGGCACCAAAAGAATGCTGCTAGCACTCTCCGGCAATCCAAACTAGAAGAATGTTGTTGACGGCCCACCAGCGCGTGGCATCGCAGCAGTTTTCGAGGGTAGAGTATTCGACCCAAATTTGTTGATCGCCAAACAGGAGGTGAGAGAATACTCTCGAATATTAGCAGCTGAATGTGTCAGATTCAACCACACCTGAAAGATTAGTATCTGCAAGCAAAGTAGTAACAACAAAGTAGTATCATAGCAACGGTGTCAGAAACGATCTATTGACAGCAGACAATTCCTAATTCTCGTAATAATGGCGCCAAGTTGCCCGTTGACGGAAATTGTCTGTTCCCGTCAATGTCGAGCGAAAAAGTATTGTAGCAGGTAGCAGCAGTGTAACGAGTAATAGCAGCGGCAAGGAACGTCGGTAGTGACAGCAGTAGCAAGTAGCAACAGTAGCAAGCGACGGTAGTAGCAACAATAGTAAAAGCAGTAGCAGCAGAGCAAGACAAGTAACAGCAGCAGTGCACGACAAGTAACAGCAGCAATAGGACAAACTCGTAGGCAATGGGTCGGTGATTTGTTTGGATGATATTCATCATGCAACAGTTATAACACGGAGAGATATATGGCTAGCTCCCGTTCGTCAATGTGATGTAGGCATGCATTCCGTGTGTCGTCATACGTGCTTAGGGAAAAGAACTTGCATGACATCTATTGTCCATCCTTCCCGTGGCAGCGGGGTCCAAAAGGAAACTACAGGATATTAAGGATCTCCTTTTAATAAAGAACCGGACCAAGGCATTAGCACTTGGTGAACACATGAACTCCTCAAACTATGGTCATCACCGGGAGTGGTTCCGGTTATTGTCACTCCGGGGTTGCCGGATCATAACACATAGTAGGTAACTACAACTTGCAAGATCGGATCTATAACACACATATATTGGTGACAACATAATAATTTCAGATCTGAAATCATGGCACTCGGGCCCTGGTGACAAGCATTAAGCATGGCAAAGTAGTAGCAACATCAATCTCAGAACATAGTGGATACTAGGGATCAATCCCCGTCAAAACTAACTCGATTACATGATAGATCTCATCCTACTCATCATCGCCCAGCGAGCCTACAAATAGATTACTCACGAATGACGAAGAGCTTCATGGAATTGGAGAGAGAAGAAGGTTGATGATGACGATGGCGACGATTTCCCCTCTCCGGAGCCCAAAACGGACTCTAGATCTGCCCTCCAGATGAAGAACAGGTTGTGGCAGCACCTCCGTAGCGCAAACGCGATGAAATCTTCTCTCTTTATTTTTTTCTGGGACGAAAGTGAACTTATAGAGCTCAGATTGTGGGCGGCAGAGCCACGTGGGCCCCACTAGCTTGCCCACCGCCACCAGGGGGTGGCGGCTAGGGGGCTTGTGGCCCACTGGCCGACCCCCTCACGTGGACCTTTGTGTAGGTATTTTTTATATTTTCCGAAAATAATCTCCGTAGATTTTCAGGACGTTTGGAGAACTTTCATTTCTGCAAAAAAACAACACCAAGACAATTCTGCTGAAAACAGCGCTAGTCCAGGTTAGTTCCATTCAAATCTTGCAAATTAGAGTCCAAAACAAGGGCAAAAGAGTTTGGAAAAGTAGATACGATGGAGACGTATCACCCCTTCACCCACCTCTCATTCGTGGGAGAAGCACTTAGAACACACACTTCATTTCCTGATCCATTTTCTGATAGAGAAACGCTTACTCATGTGTTGAGACCAAGATATTCCAATCCAATCATTTGAAACTTGATCTCTGGCCTGTCCAAACTGCTTTCCACCAAATCAACCTCTCCTACCCATGCAACTCTATGAGAGAGTGATTTTTGATGTGGATACTGTCTGTACAAGCACAACAGCAAGGTATTCATTGATCTACCCCATCTATTACCTTTTGGAGGGTGGTGCCTCCTATATTGGTTAGGTGTCACTTGGGAGCCTCCTACTTCGTGTTGTGGATTTGAACCAAGATGTTTGTAAGGGCAGGAGATCACCTACTTCGTGAAGATCTACCGTGAGTAAGGCTAGTCCTCCATGGACGGAAGCCGTGGTGGGATAGACAAGGCCGCTTCTTTGTGGACCCTCCGTGGGTGGAGCCCTCCATGGACTCTCGCGTTTGTTACCCTCCATGGTTTGAAGTGTCCACTAAAATGGTCGTACGATAGCGCCACCTATCGAAACCATGTCAAAAATTGCCATGTCAACCTGATGCGTTTGATCTCCCTACCTTACTCCTCTATTTACACTTGCATGTTTACTTTCCGCTGCTATACTATTAGAACTGCATGTGTAGGGTGTACTTGACTTGTTATAACTGTCGTAGCAACCTCTCAAGTAAAATTGGGAAAAGGCAAAAAATTTATCTTGTGAATTAGTCTAATCACCCTCCTCTAGACATATTTTTGATCCTACATTTAGTCTTCAAGAGGGTCTATATATATTGGTTGTTTTAGTTTAAGTTTGCTCTTCTAAGGTGTTTGTTCGAATGAGTTGTAAACTTAAGTCCGATAGTGGTGTGACTCTTTTGAACTTTTTTCTACATGCTTATTCCTCAAGTTCATCAATGCATGCATGCTAAATTTCGTCAGACACCATCTTCCATCATGCATTTCAAATTCTTCATACTATTTGTTAAATGCGTGAATGGACTACAAGATATAGGGGAAATTTCCAAGATTTTATCTTGTCATTTTCATTTATAGTCCAAAGCTAATTCCTCAAATATGCACATCTTCATGGGGAGTTCCTCTATATCTTGCAACCAAATTCCTCAAACTCTATATTTACACTTTATATGTTTATCCTCATTGAAAGCTTAACCTATTTGTCATCAATCACAGAAAGGGGGAGATTGTAAGTGCATCTAGTTCCCATTAGTGATTTTGGTGTATGAATACTTATAGGTGAAGGGACTAATTTGTTTGTGAGTGTACACATGTTCTATAAGTCCTTGAGGAGTTTGAGATATACGACGAATGTCGGTCCCTAAAAATATATGTCTTCAGCTTAAGACCTTGATGCTCTTCTTGAAGACTTTGAAAGTGAGGAAATTGGTGTGACCTTGAAGGTATTGATGCAAGGACTATGAAACTTGAAGACGTTTGTTTTCTTATTAGTACCATTTCCTTTCCATGGTTCATAGGTAACACCATACTATTAAAGGGGGGCCAAAGTAATACTAAGGAAAACAAGTCGAAGTGATGCTTATCTCAAAATCCTATACATACCCAATCCTTCGAGGGAAGACTTTTGAAATATGTTGCACTTCAGTCATTTTTTTCAGTGACAAAGATGATGCTCTTCTGATCTCTAAGGAAATTGTTCTAACTGCGGAATCAGGATATCGCCAGTGCGAATTGTCTACCGTGCGGAATATGATTTCCCTGAGGAATTTAAGGGTTCCAATTGTGACCATTGGTGTTCTTAGTGCCAGCTGTTCCAATGGATCTTATCCTCACAATCATCATATAATTAGGGTCATTTATGTCTTATCATGTCGTGTTGCACCCGAGCTATAAATAGTCGCGCCCACAACCACTAGTTGGGTGGCTGCTTCAAGAGAGTTTGACTGGTGTCATTTAGAGCAACACATCCTTCGAGGACTTCGAGAGAAAACCATTAGTGAGTAAAAAACCTAAAACTCAAACACCTAAAACCCTATGTGATTGAGCATCACTTAAGAGACTAGTAGAACACCCGTGTATTTCTACGGGGAAGAAATAGATTTCTATGTGACATCGATGAACTTTAGGAGTTGCATTGTTTTCTGCCTCCAATATCTTATTTTCACTACTACCGATCTAGTGCCGAACGGACGGCACCTCCACGTTCAGCACACGTACAGCTCGATGATGATCTCGACCTTCTTGATCCAGCAAGCAAGATGGAGAAGTAGATGAGTTCTCCGGCAGCGTAACGACGCTCTAGTGGTGGTGATGATCTACTACAGCAGGGCTCCACCCGAGCTCCACAGAAATCCGATATAGTGGTGGAACTATGTGGTTTAGGGTTGAGTTGCACGTGGCACAAGTTGCCTCAAATGAGCCCTAAAAGACCACTATATATAGGAGGGAGGGGGGAGGAGGCTTGTCTTGAGGGCCAAGTCCTCAAGGGGTGCGCCAACCAAGGGGCAGGTGGACTCCCACCCCAATTCGGTTTGGGGGAAGGAGTCCACACTCCTTCCTTCCCACCTCCCCTTTTCCTTTTTCCTTTTTCTTTTCTTCGGTATTTTATTATGTGGCGCCATGGTCCCCTTGGGGTGACTCCACTAGCCCACTAGGGAATTGTGGCACCACCCTATGGCCTTGGGCTCACTCCCGGGTGGGTGGGACCTCCCGGTGAACTCCCGGAACCTATTCATCACTCCCGGTACACTGCGGGAATTGCCCGGAACTTTCCGGTAACCAAATGAAACCATCCTATGTATCAATCTTCATTTCGGACCATTCCAGAAACCCTCGTGACGTCCGTGATCTCATCCAGGACTCCGAACAACATTCGTTAACCACACATATAACTCAACTATACTAAAACATCGCCGAACCTTAAGTGTGTAGACCTTGTGGGTTCGAGAACTACGTAGACATGCCCCCAAGCACTCCTCGGTCAATATACAATAGCGGGACCTGGATGCCCATATTGGATCCTACATATTCTCTGAAGATCTTATCGGTTGAACCTCAGTTCAAGGATTCATATAATCCCGTATGTCATTCCCTTTGTCCTTCGGTATGTTACTTGCCCGAGATTCGATCGTCGGTATCCGCATACTTATTTCATTCTCGTTACCGGCAAGTCTCTTTACTCACTGTGTAATACAAGATCCCGTGACTTACACTTAGTCATATTGCTTGCAAGGCTTGTGTGTGATGCTTTATTACCGAGTTGGCCCCGAGATACCTCTCCGTCACACCTTCGGAGATACCTGTAGAACACCTTTATAGTCACCCAGTTATGTTGTGACGATTGATGCACACAAGGTACTCCTCCGGTGCAAGTGAGTTATATGATCTCATGGTCATAGGAATAAATAGTTGACACGCACAAGACAATAGCAATAAAACGACACGATCAATATGCTACGTTCATAGTTTGGGTCTAGTCCATCACATGATTCTCCTAACGATGTGATCCTGTTATCAAGTGACAACACTTGCACATAGCCAGAAAACCTTGACTATCATTGATCAACTAGCTAGCCAACTAGAGGCTTGCTAGGGACATTGTTTTGTCTATGTATCCACACATGTATCTATATTTTCATTAAATACAATTATAGCATCGATAATAAACGATTATATTTAAACAGGAAATATAATAATAACTATTTGTCATTGCCTCTAGGGCATATTTCCAACAGTCTCCCACTTGCACTAGAATCAATAATCTAGTCCTCACATCGCCATGCGATTTACATTGTAATAAATCGAAAACCCATACAGTTCTGATGTTGATCATGTTTTGCCCGTGGAAGAGGTTTACTCAACGGGTCTGCTGCATTCAGATGCGTGTGCACTATGCAAATATTCACGTCCTCTCCTTCGACGTAGTCGCGGATGAGGTTGAAGGCAATGGCACCAGTGTTGTCACATAACATAGTTAATGGATCTAGTGCGCTCGACACAACTCCAAGATATGTCATGAACTGCTTCATCCACACACCCTCCTTTGCTACCTCCGAGGCAGCCATGTACTCCGCTTCACATGTAGAATCTGCTACGACGTTGTGCTTGGAACTGCACCAACTTAGTGCACCCCCATTAAGAATAAATACGTATGTGGTTTGTGACTTAGAGTCATCCGGATCGGTGTCCAAACTTGCGTTGACGTAACCTTTTAAGACGAGCTCTTTGTCACCTCCATATACGAGAAACATTTCCTTAGTCCTTTTCAGGTACTTCAGAATATTCTTGACCGTCGTCCAGTGATCCACTCCTGGATTACTCTGACACCTGCCTGCCATACTTATGGCCAAGCTGACGTCTAGTCTAGTGCACAACATTGCATACATGATAGAACCAACGCCTGAAGCATAGGGGACAAAACTCATTTGTTCTCTATCTTCCAGAGTTGCTGGGCACTGAGTCTTACTCAATTTTATACCTTGTAATACTGGCAAGAACCCTTTCTTGGACTGATCCATTTTGAACTTCTTCAAAACTTTATCAAGGTATGTGCTTTGTGAAAGTCCTATCAGGCGTCTCGATCTATCCCTATAGATCTTAATGCCTAGAATGTAAGCAACTTCTCCTAGGTCCTTCATAGAGAAACTTTTATTCAAGTAATCCTTTATGCTCTCCAAAAGCTCCACGTGGTTTCCAATCAGCAATATGTTATCCACATATAATATTAGAAATTCCACAGAGCTCCCACTCAATTTCTTGTAAATACAAGATTCTCCAACCACTTGTATAAACCCAAATGCTTTGATCACCTCATCAAAGCGGTTATTCCAACTCCGAGATGCTTGCACCAGTCCATAAATGGATCGCTGGAGCTTGCATACTTTGTTAGCATTATTCGGATCGACAAAACCTTCGGGTTGCATCATATACAACTCTTCCTTAAGAAAACTTTTAAGGAACGCCGTTTTGACATCCATATGCCAGATTTCATAATCCTAATAGGCAACTATTGCTAAAATGATTCAGACGGACTTAAGCATCGCTACAGGTGAGAAAGTCTCATCATAGTCAACTCCTTGAACTTTTTAAAAACCCTTTGCTACAAGTCGAGCTTTATAAACGGTCACATTACCGTCTGCGTCCGTCTTCTTCTTAAAGATCCATTTGTTCTGAATAGCCTTGCAGCCTTCAGGTAGTACTTCCAAAGTCCACACCTTGTTCTCGTACATGGATCCTATCCTAGACTTCATGGCCTCCAGCCATTTGTTGGAATCCGAGCCCACCATTGCTTCTTCATAATACACATGTTCATTGTTGTCCAACAACATAATTGATAAGACAGGATTACCGTACCACTCAGGAGCAGTACGTGATCTTGTCGACCTGCGAGGTCCGATAGGAACTTGATCCGGAGTTTCATGATCATCATCATCAACTTCCTCCTCAACCGGCATCGCAGCAACAGGGGTTTCCCCTTGCCCCGCGCCACCATCTAGAGGGATTAAAGGTTCGACAACCTCATCAAGTTCTATCTTCCTCCCACTCAATTCTTTCGAGAGAAACTCCTTCTCAAGAAAAGCTTCATTTTTAGCAACAAACACTTTGCCCTAGGATTTGAGATAGAAGGTATACCCAATTGTCTCTTTTGGGTAACCTATGAAGACACACTTTTCCTCTTTGTGTTCCAGCTTTTCAGGCTGAAGATTTTGACATAAGCATCACATCCCCAAACCTTAAGAAATGACAATTTTGGTCGTTTGCCATACCATAGTTCGTATGGTGTCGTCTCAATGGGTTTTGATGGTGACCTATTTAAAGTGAAGGCAACTGTCTTCAATGCATAACCCCAAAACGATAACGGCAAATCGGTAAGAGACATCATAGATCGCACCATCTCCAATAAAGTACGATTACGACGTTCGGACACACCATTACGCTATGGTGTTCCAGGCGGTGTTAGATGTGAAACAATTCCACATTGTCTTAAGTAAGCACCAAACTCAAAACTCAGATATTCACCCACAAGATCAGACCGTAGGAACTTAATCTTCTTGTTACGATGATTTTCAACTACACTCTGAAATTGCTTGAACTTCTTAAACGTTTTAGACTTGTGCTTCATCAAGTAGACATAACCATATCTACTCAAATCGTCAATGAAGGTGAAAAAATAATGATATCCTCCGCTCGCCTCCACACTCATCGGACCGCACACATCGGTATGTATGATTTCCAACAAGTCACTTGCACGCTCCATTGTTCTGGAGAACAGAGTCTTAGTTATCTTGCCCATGAGGCATGGTCCGCACGTGTCAAGTGAATCAAAGTCAAGTGACTCCAAAAGTCCATCGGAATGGAGTGTCTTCATGCACTTTACACCAATATGACCTAAGCGGCAGTGTCATAAGAACATGGCGCTATCATTGTTAACTCTAACTATTTTGTTCTCAATGTTATGTATATGTGTATCATCGCTATCAAGATTCAATATGAACAATCCTCTCACATTGGGTGCATGACCATAAAAGATATTACTCATAGAAAAAGAACAACCATTATTCTCTGACTTAAATGAGTAACCGTCTCGCAATAAACAAGATCCAGATATAATGTTCATGCTTAACGCACGCACTAAATAAGAATTATTGCAGTTCATAACTAATCCTGATGGTAACTGAAGTGAAATTGTGCCGACAGCGATGGCATCAACTTTGGAACCATTTCCCACGCACATCGTCACTTCATCCTTCGCCAGCCTTCGCTTATTCCGCGGTTCCTGTTTCGAGTTGCAAATATGAGCAACAGAACCAGTATCGAATACCCAGGCACTACTACGAGAGCTGGTTAAGTACACATCAATAACATGTATATCGAATATACCGGATTTTTCCTTGGCCGCCTTTTTATCAGCCAGATACTTGGGGCAGTTGCGTTTCCAGTGACCCAGACCCTTGCAATAATAGCACTTCGTTTCAGGCTTAGGTCCAGCTTTGGGTTTCTTCGTCGGATTGGCAACAGGCTTGCTGATGACCCACAAGTATAGGGGATCAATCGTGGTCCTTTCGATAAGTAAGAGTGTCGAACCCAACGAGGAGCAGAAGGATTTGACAAGTGGTTTTCAGCAAGGAAATATCTGCAAGCACTGAAATTATCGGTAACAAGTAGTTGTGTGGTGAGATGATTCGTAGCAAGCAACAAGTAACAAAAGTAGCAACGGTGTAGCAAAGTGGCCCAATCCCTTTTGTAGAAAGGGACAAGCCTGGACAAAGTCTTATAGGAGGAAAAATGCTCCCGAGGACACACGGGAATTTCTGTCATGCTAGTTTTCATCAAGTTCATATGATTCGCGTTCGTTACTTTGATAGTTTGATATGTGGGTGGATCGGCGCTTGGGTACTGCCCTTACTTGGACAAGCATCCCACTTATGGTTAACCCCTCTCACAAGCATCCGCAACTACGAAAGAAGAATTAAGACAAAGTCTAACCATATCATTAAACTAGTGGATCAAAATCAGCCCCTTACGAAGCAACGCATAAACTAGGGTTTAAGCTTCTGTCACTCTAGCAACCCATCATCTACTTACTACTTCCCAATGCCTTCCTCTAGGCCCAAATAATGGTGAAGTGTTATGTAGTCGACGTTCACATAACACCACTAGAGGAAAAACAACATACGACATATCAAATTACCGAACGAATACCAAATTCACATGACTACTATTAGCATGCTTATCCCATGTCCTCAGGAACAAAAGTAAGTACTCACAAAGCATAATCATATTCATGACTAGTGAGATAATGAGTAGCATCAAGGATCTGAACATAAACTCTTCCACCAAGTAATCTAACTAGCATCAACTACAAAGAGTAATCAACACTACTAGCAACCTTACAAGTACCAATCGGAGTCGCGAGACGGAGATTGGTTACAAGTGATGAACTAGGGTTTGGAGATGAGATGGTGCTGATGAATATGTTGATGGTGACGAGTCCCCTCCGATAAGAGGAGTGTTGGTGATGACGATGGCGATGATTTCCCCCTCCGGGTGGGATGTTTCCCCGACAGGATCACCTTGCCACAGCTCTAGATTGGTTCTGCTCAAGTTCCGCCTCGTGGCGGCGGCGAATCCACGAAAAATCTCCTCCCCGAACTTTTTCTGGACGAAACCCTTCATATAGCAGAAGAGGGGGGTCAGTGGGCTAGCAGGCTGCCCACAAGCCCTCATGGCTCGGCCTGGGGGGGGGTGGCCGCGTCGTGTAGGCTTGTGGCCACCTGCTCGGGCCCCTCTGGCGCTTCTTCGGCCCAGTATTTTTTATAAATCCAGAAAAAAAATCCTTGTTGATTTTTACGGTGTTTGGAGTTGCACAGTATAGGTATCTCAACTTTGCTCCACTTTCAGGCCAGAATTCCAGTTGCCAGCATTCTCCCTCTTCATGTAAACCTTGTAAAATAAGAGAGAAAAGGCATAAGTATTGTACGGTGAAGTGAAATAACAGCCCAAGAAGCGATAAATATCAACATGAAAACATGATGCAAAATGGACGTGTCAACTCCCCCAAGCTTAGACATCGCTTGTCCTCAAGCGAAAGCCTAGCTCAATAAATATGTCCACATGTTTAGGGAGAGAGGTGTCGACAAAACAAGATACGAACATGCATGCATCATGATCATGATCAGAATAGCAATACCAACATACAATCTCTCGTGCTGAAGTGAGAATTCCTTCACAAAGTAAAGCATGGATCAAGAACCTTACCGAGAAGTAACAACCGATAGACTTTAGTCATTGAAGCAATTGCAATTTATCACAACATCAGAAAGAGTTAATTAAGAGCTTGTAAAGAAAATCCACATACTCAATCGTTCTTTCACTCTCTACAATTGCTACAACTCACGTGGTACTCATGAGATCAAAGTTTCAGCTGGACACAGAGAAATATAGGGGCTTACAGTTTTGCCTCCCAACTGCTTACCTCAAGGGTAATGTCAACAATAATAATTCATGAATACTTACCTCCAAGTTGACATATGAATATAGATCTTTCCCAAGCATATGACATTAGCCAAGACAATGGCGAAATAGGGAATTGGTGAAAATCACCATGACTCTTTCAAGTGTAAAAAGTAAAGGTACAATATAGGCCCTTCGCAGAGGGAAGCAGAGGTTGTCATGCGCTTTTGAGGTTTGGATGTGTGTCCTCTTAGTGCGGAGGAACGTCACTTTATATTGCCTCCTGTGATAAAGGATTTTATTATGCAGTCTGACGCTTTTATGTCTTCCTCATCACAGGTTCGTACAAAGCTTATTTTCCACACACTAATAGATCATACATATTAGAGTGCAATTTTTATTGCTTGCACCGATGACAACTTACTTGAGGGATCTTATTCAACCCATAGGTTGTCCATGGCAAAACTGGGTTGATGGTTTATGGATGCACAAGTATTATCTCTACTTAGTGCGGGAGGTTTGTCTAATGTGAGGTGGAAGCAATCGTCACATGCTAAGGGATCTCTTATAATATAACATTGTTCGGAGCCAAGCAAACACAATTCATTATGTTGTCTTCCTTGTCCGACATCTACTTCTAGGCATGCAATAGTTTAGTGAGTTTTCACAATCATAGATGCTGTCAGAGATGATATATTTATATGTCAACCACTCCTTCTTTATCACTTCCTATTAATTGCAACCATGACCAAGGTCTACGTTTGCCTACCCTCAACAAGTTTCAATCCTCATTCTTTTTATATGTGAAGCCATAACTTCTCATAAGATCATTACATGATCTTTCATGCTTTTGTTCTATTATCACTCTTTTGATCAAGGCAAGAGGCAAAGCCCTTCAACTAAGAAACTCTTTATTATATGTCTCACGAGCTTGTATACATCGGGGGTGACACAAAGAAAAACACTAGACTAAAACACTAAGACTTTTAATCTACTAGAGAAAGAGAAATCTGAAAAGGAAAACTAAAACAAAGGTAAAGGCAAAAGATGTGATGGTGATACGATACCGGGGCAACTCCCCCAAGCTTGGCACAAGCCAAGGGGATTGCCCATACCAATGCTCAGTTGTCTTCCTTTCGTGGTGATGGTGGTGGAGTTGTTGCAATCTTTGACTCCAAGAGGGCCATTAATCTTTGATTTATACCTTGGAGATCTGCGATATGTTTTCCAGCAAAACAACTTCATGAGTGAGACAAGTATTGCGAGCACGAGTTGTTTCACAAAACCTCAAGAGTTCAATCAAAGATGGAGACAGTAGGTGGAGGTAGGGTTGGAGTAAATCCACTTCTTCAACTTCTTCCTTGTTGAGCACAGATTGCACTTTGTCCCATGCCTGATCCTTCTCCTTAGCTTTGCCCTTGGTTTCTTTAGGTAGCCTTTCCTTAGCCTCCATGACCTCCATCCTTTTTAGATCAACATGAATTTCTCCATAGATTTGACGGAGGTTGTTCTCCCCCATAGATTCCTGGGACGACATCTTGACCTAGATCTATGGCAGAAAACAGGCTCGAAATGAAAAACAGAGGAAATCTGCGTGATGCAGGGGTCAGACCAAACAGGAGTATATATAATGATTTTTTTCAGACCAGAAGGAGTACCCCGCACGAAAATGGAGTCCGGGAGGCGCACGAGGTGGCCACAAGCTCTCACGTCGCGGCTAGGGGTTGGGCCCACGCCGTGCAGGCTTGTCGCCTCCTCGCGCACTTTCCGGACTACTTCCAATTTTTGTATTTTCTCAAATATTCCAAAACGGAGAAAATTTCCTACTGGAAAAGTTTTGGACTCTGTTTTCTTACCGAATCACATACCTCTTCGTTTTCGGAGTCTGAAACAGGCTGATAAATATCCCTTAGGTATTGTTCCGTTGTTATGGTATTGATAATATTGCTTTCAACATTTATGGGAGTACCTGAGATATAATGATTGATTCTTTGCCCATTTACCACTCTCGGACAATTACCTTCCGTGTTGTTGATCTTGATAGCACCGGAACGATATACTTCCTCAACAACATAGGGACCTTCCAATTTAGATAGAAGCTTGCCTGCAAAGAATCTTAAACGAGAGTTATATAGCAAGACATAATCACCTACATTGAACTCACGCTTTTGTATCCTCTTATCATGCCACCTCTTAACCTTCTCTTTGAACAGCTTGGTATTCTCATATGCCTAAGTTCTCCACTCATCAAGCGAGCTAATATCAAATAACCTCTTCTCACCGGCAAGTTCGAAATCCAAGTTGAGCTCTTTGATTGCCCAATAAGCTTTATGCTCTAGCTCAAGATGTAAATGACATGCTTTACCGTACACCATTTTGTACGGAGACATGCCCATGGGATTCTTATAGGCAGTCCTATAAGCCCAAACTGCATCATCGAGCTTCTTAGACCAATTCTTTCTAGACCTGTTGACAGTCTTTTGTAGAATTAGTTTAATCTCTCTATTGCTTAGCTCTACTTGACCACTGGACTGAGGGTGGTAGGTAGACGCAATTCCATGGTTGACATCGTACTTAGCAAGCGTTTTACGGAAAGCACCATGAAGGAAGTGTGAACCACCGTCGGTCATTAGATATCTAGGGACTCCCAATCTAGGGAAGATAACTTCTTTCAGCATCCTGATAGAGGTGTTGTGATCAGCGCTACTAGTTGGGATAGCTTCTACCCACTTAGTAACGTAATCAACAACAACTAGGATATGAGTATACCCATTGGATTTGGGAAAAGGTCCCATATAATCAAAGCCCCAGACATCAAATTGTTCAATCACAAGTGAATAGTTCATAGGCATTTCCTGACGTTTGCTAATATTGCCAATTCTTTGACATTCGTCACAAGACAAGACAAACGTACGGGCATCCTTCCAGAGAGTGGGCCAATAGAAACCTGATTGCAATACCTTGTGTGCAGTTCCATCTCCCGCATGGTGTCCTCCGTAGGCCTCGCAGTGACACTTCTGTAGGATCTGTCCCTGTTCATGTTCAGGTACACAATGTCTAATAACACCATCTACTCCTTCCTTATAAAGGTGAGGATCATCCCAAAAGTAGTGTCTCAAGTGAAAGAAGAATTTCTTCTTTTGCTGGTATGTGAAACTAGGTGGTATATATTTGGCAACGATATAGTTTGCATAATCAGCATACCACGATGCACTACGCGAAGCATTGATGACATTCAGTTGCTCATCGGGAAAGCTATGATCAATAGGTTGTGGGTCATCAAGAACGTTCTCCAACCTAGACAAGTTATCTGCTACTGGGTTATCAGCACCCTTTCTGTCGACAACGTGCAAATCAAATTCTTTTAGCAAGAGAACCCATCTGATAAGTCTAGGTTTAGCTTCTTTCTTCTCCATGAGGTACTTAATAGCAGCATGATCAGTGTGAATAGTGACTTCGGAATCAACTCTGTAAGACCTGAACTTTTCACATGCAAACACGACTGCTAAAAACTCCTTCTCCATAGTAGCATAGTTTCTCTGGGCACTGTCTAGAGTTTTACTAGCGTAGTAAATAACATTCAACTTATTATCGATGATTTGCCCTAGAACAGCACCTACGACATAATCACTAGCGCCACACATGATCTCAAAAGGTAAGTTCTAATCAGGTGGTTGAACAATAGGTGCAGTTATCAAAGCCCTCTTAAGTATTTCGAAGGCTTCCTCACAATCATCATCAAAAACAAAAGGAATATCCTTTTGTAAGAGATTTGTAAGAGGCCTTGAAATCTTGGACAAGTCCTTGATGAACCTTCTTAGAAACCAGCATGACCAAGGAAACTTCTTATACCTTTGATATCTGTGGGGTATGACATTTTCTCGATTGCATCAACCTTAGCCTTATCGACTTCAAGAGTTGTTTCAGAAATTTTATGTCCCAAGACAGTGCCTTCATTAACCATAAAGTGGCACTTCTCCCAATTCAAGACAATATTGGTGTCGTTACATCTCTGTAAGACTCGAGCAAGGTTGCTGAGGCAATCATCAAAGGAAGACCCGTAAACGGAGAAGTCATCCATGAAAACCTCAACAATCTTTTCGTAAAAGTCAGAGAATATAGCCATCATACATCTTTGAAAAGTGGCAAGTGCATTACATAAGCCAAAAGGCATACGTCTATGAGCAAAGGTACCGAAAGGACAGGTGAAAGTGGTTTTCTCCTGATCAGATTGTGCAACTGGTATTTGGGAGAAACCAAAATAACCGTCTAGAAAGCAGAAGTATGTGTGTTTGGACAACCTTTCTAGCATTTGGTCGATAAAAGGCAAAGGGTAATGATCTTTCCTAGTGGCTTTATTCAATTTCCTAAAATCGATCACCATCATATTGCCAGTAATAATCCTCTGTGGGATCAATTCATCCTTATCATTAGGGACAACGGTAATGCCTCCCTTATTAGGGACGCAATGCACCGGACTCACCCAATCACTATGAGCAACAGGATAAATGATACCTGCTTCCACGAGCTTTAGCATTTCTTTTCTTACTACTTCTTTCATCTTAGGATTCAATCTCCTTTGATGATCAGCAACTGGTTTGAAATCAGGATCGGTTTTAATCTTGTGCTGGCATAGAGAAGGACTAATGACCTTAAGATCATCAAGAGTATATCCAATAACAGCACGGTGCTTTCTCAGAGTTTTTAGTAACTTCTTTTCTTCATGCTCTGAGAGGCTAGCACTAATTATAACAGGATATATCTCTTTTTCATCAAGATAGGCATACTTAAAAGTTTCAGGCAACTTTTTAAGTTCGAACATAGGATCACCCTTTGGTGGGGGTGGATCCCCAAGCAGTTCAACACACAAGTTATTCTTAAGAATAGTATATTGTTCTAAGACAACTCTATCTATCTCATCCCTTTCATCCATATGCATATCATTTTCATGCTCAAGCAAGTATTGCTCTAAGGGATCAGTAGGAGGCACGGCAATAGAAGCTAAGGCAATAGTTTCATCCTTGCTAGGCAACTCTTTTTCATGAGGTTGTCTACCAAACTTGGAGAAATTAAACTAATGTGACACACCTTCAAAGCCAACAGTGACAGTTTGCTTCTCACAGTCAATATGAGCATTGACGGTATTGAGAAAAGGTCTGCCAAATATGATGGGACAAAAGCTATCTTGTGCGGTGGCAAGAACAAGGAAATCAGCAGGATACTTCGTTTTGTTGGGTAATGTAGCATAAATTCAAAAAAATTCCTACGCATATTTGGATCTTCCTATGGAGAGACCAGCAACGAGAGAGGGGTGAGTGCATCTTCATACCTTTGAATATCGCTAAGCGGAAGCATTGCTAGAACGCGCTTGATGTAGTCGTACTCGCGGGGATTCAGATCGCGGTGTGATTCCGATCTAGTGCCGAACCACGGCACCTCCGCGTTCAACACACGTGCAGCCCGGTGATGTCTCCCGCACCTTGATCCAGCAGGGAGGAGGGAGAGGTTGGGGAAGATCTCCGGCAGCACGACGGCATGGTGTCAATGGAGAGACGAGGTCTCCCGCCAAGGCTTCGCCAAGCACCGTGGGAGAGGAGGAAGAAGGGGGGTAGGGCTACACCGAGGGAGAGGGAAAACTGTGTGCAAAACAGCCACAAAACCCCCACTATATATAGGAGGAGGGGGGGTGCCACCCCTAGGGTTCCCACCCTAGGTGGTGCGGCAGCCCCCCCAGATGGGAGGTGTGGTGGCCAGGGCAGGGGGAGGGGTGGCGCACCCCAGGTGGGCCTTAGGCCCACCAGCACCTAGGGTTTCCCCCCTCTCCACCTCCTACGCCTTGGGCCTCCTTGTGGGAGGCGAACCAGCCCACTATGGGCTGGTTGCCCTCCCTGTTTTGGCCCATGCTATCTCTTGGGGCTGGTGGCCCCTCCCGGTGGACCCCCAGGACCATTTCCGATGGTCCCGGTACATTACTGGTGACGCCCGAAACATTTTCGGTGTCCAAAACCATCCATCCTATATATCAAAGTTTACCTCCGGACCATTCCGGAGCTCCTCGTGACGTCTAGGATCTCATCTCGGATTCTGAACAACTTTCGGTAACCTCGTATAACAATTCCCTATAACCCTAGCGTCATCAAACCTTAAGTGTGTAGACCCTACGGGTTCGGGAGACATGAAGACATGACCGAGACACCTCTCCGGCCAATAACCATCAGCGGGGTCTGGATACCCATGGTGGCTCCCACTTGATCCACGATGATCTCCTCGGATGAACCACGATGTCAAGGATTCAATCAATCTCGTATACAATTCCATTTGTCTGTCGGTATAGAACTTGCCCGAGATTCGATCGTCGGTATACCTATACCTTGTTCAATCTCGTTACCGGTAAGTCTCTTTACTCATTCCGTAGCACGTCATCGTGTGACTAACTCCTTAGTCACATTGAGCTCAAGATGATGTTCTACCGATTGGGCCCAGATATACCTCTCCGTCACGCGGAGTGACAAATCCCGATCTCGATTCGTACCAAACCAACAGACACTTTCAGAGGTACCCGTAGTGCACCTTTATAGTCACCCAGTTACGTTGTGGCGTTTGATACACCCAAAGCACTCCTACAGTATCCGGGAGTTGCACAATCTCACGGTCGAAGGAAAAGACACTTGACATTAGAATAGATTTAGCATACGAACAATACCATCTAGTGCTATGCTTAGGATTGGGTCCTGTCCATCACATCATTCTCCCAATGATGTGATCCCGTTATCAACGACATCTAATGCCCATGACCAGGAAACCATGATCATCTATTGACTAACGAGCTAGCCAACTAGAGGCTTGCTAGGGACACATTGTGATCTATTTATTCACACATGTATTACTGTTTCCTGTTAATACAATTATAGCATGAACTATAGACGATTATCATGAACAAGGAAATATGATAATAACCATTTTATTATTACCTCTAGGGCATATTTCCAATAGTCTCCCACTTGCACTAGAGTCAATAATCTAGTTACATTGTGATGTATCGAACACCCATAGCATTATGGTGTTGATCATGTTTTGCTCGTGGAAGAGGTTTAGTCAACGGGTCTGCGACATTCAGATCTGTATGTACTTTACAAATCTCTATTACTCCACTCTGGACATGGTCCTGGATGGAGTTGTAGCGGCGATGGATGTGCTTGGTCTTCCGGTGAAACCTGGGCTCCTTGGCTATGGCAATGGCCCGAGTGTTATCACAGAAGAGCGTCATTGGACCCGACGCGCTTGGAACCACTCCAAGGTCGGTGATGAGCTCCTTCATCAAAATTCCTTCATGAGCCGCTTCTGAAGCAGCTATGTACTCTGCTTCACATGTAGATGCTGCCATGACTTCTTGCTTGCTGCTGCACCAGCTCACTGCCCCACCATTCAAAACATATACGTATCCGGTCTGTGACTTAGAGTCATCCGGATCTGTGTCGAAGCTAGCATCGACGTAACCCTTTACGACGAGCTCTTCGTCATCTCCATAAACGAGAAACATCTCCTTAGTCCTCTTCAGGTACTTAAGGATATTCTTGATCGTTGTCTAGTGTTCCATACCGGGATCACTTTGGTACCTCCCTACCAACCTTATGGCACGGTTTATATCAGGTCTGGTACAAAGTATGGCATACATTAGAGAGCCTACGGCTGAAGTGTAGGGGACAGTACTCATCTTCTCTCTATCTACTGCCGTGGTCGGTGACTGAGTCTTACTCAATCTCATAGCTTGCAAAACTGGCAAGAACCCTTTCTGTGAGTTTTCCATATTGAACTTCTTCAATATCTTGTCAAGGTATGTACTTTGCGAAAGACCTATGAGGCTCCTCGATCTATCTCTATAGATCTTGATGCCTAATATGTATGCAGCTTATCCAAGGTCCTTCATTGAAAAACTCTTGTTCAAATAGGCCTTTATGCTCTCCAACATCTCTATATTATTCCCCATCAATAATATGTCATCCACATACTGTATGAGGAAAGCTACAGAGCTCCCACTCACTTTCGTGTATAGACAGGCTTCTCCGTAAACCTGTATGAACCCAAACGCTTTAATCACCTCATTAAAGCGAATGTTCCAACTCCGAGATGCTTGCACCAGCCCATAGATGGAGCGCTGGAGCTTGCACACTTTGTTAGCACCCTTAGGGTCGACAAAACCTTCTGGTTGCATCATATACAACTCTTCCTTAAGGTTCCCATTAAGGAACGCTGTTTTGACGTCCATTTGCCAAATTTCATAATCATAAAAGGTGGCAATTGCTAACATGATTCGGACTGATTTCAGCTTCGCTACGGGAGAGAAAGTATCTTCGTAGTCAATTCCTTGAATTTGTCGAAAACCCTTTGCGACAAGTCGATCTTTATAAACGGTTACATTACCGTTTGCATCAGTCTTCTTCTTGAAGATCCATTTATTTTCTATGGCTCGCCGGTCATCGGGCAAGTCCACCAAAGTCCATACTTTGTTCTCATACACGGATCATATCTCAGATTTCATAGCTTCAAGCCATTTGTTGGAATCCGGGCCCGCCATTGCTTCTTCATAGTTCGATGGTTCACCGTTTTCTAACAACATGATTTCCATCACAGGGTTGCCGTACCACTCTGGTGCGGAGCGTGCCCTTGTGGACCTTCGCGGTTCAGTAGTAACTTGATCTGAAGCTTCATGATCATTATCATTAACTTCCTCTTCAGTTGGTGTAGGTGCCACAGGAACAATTTCCCACGCTGCGCTACTTTCATGTTCGAGAGGGGGTGTAATTACCTCATCAAGTTCTACATTCCTCCCACTTACTTCTTTCGAGAGAAACTCTTTCTCTAGAAAGGATCCGTTCTTGGCAACGAAGGTTTTACCTTCGGATCTATAATAGAAGGTTTACCCAATAGTTTCCTTAGGGTATCCTATGAATACGCATTTCTCCGCTTTGGGTTCGAGCTTTTCGGGTTGAAGTTTCTTCACATAAGCATCGCAGCCCCAAACTTTAGGAAACGACAACTTAGGTTTCTTGCTAAACCATAGTTCATATGGTGTCGTCTCAACGGATTTAGACGGTGTCCTATTTGAAGTGAATGCTGCAGTTTCTAATGCGTATCCCCAAAATGATAGCGGTAAGTTGGTAAGAGACATCATAGATCGTACCATATCTAATAAAGTGCGATTACGACATTCAAACACTCTATTGCATTGTGGTGTGCCACGCGGCGTCAGTTGTGAAACGATTCCACACTTCCTTAGGTGTGTGCCAAACTCGTGACTCAAATATTCTCCTCCACGATCAGATTGTAGACATTTAATTTTTCTATCACGTTGATTCTCAGCCTCACTCTGAAATTCCTTGAACTTTTCAAACGTCTCAGATTTGTGCTTCATCAAGTAGATATACCCATACCTGCTCAAATTATCGGTGAGAGTGAGAACATAACGGTAGCCACCGCGAGCTTCAACGTTCATTGAACCACACACATCAGTATGTATTATTTCCAATAAGTCGGTTGCTCTCTCCATTATTCCTGAGAATGGAGTCTTAGTCATCTTGCCCATGAGGCACGGTTCGCATGTGTCAAATGATTCAAAGTCAAGAGACTCTAATAGTCCATCAGTATGGAGCTTCTTCATGCGCTTAACACCGATATGACCAAGGCGGCAGTGCCACAAGTATGTGGGACTATCATTATCAACCTTACATCTTTTGGTATTCACACTATGAATATGTGTAACATCACGATCGAGATTCATCAAGAATAAACCATTCACCAGCGGAGCATGACCATAAAACATATCACTCATATAAATAGAACAACCATTATTCTCTGACTTAAATGAGTAGCCGTCTTGCATTAAGCAAGACCCTGATACAATATTCATGCTCAAAGCTGGTACTAAATAACAATTATTAAGGTTTAAAACTAATCTCGACGGTAGATGTAGAGGTAGCGTGCCGACGGCGATCATATCGACCTTGGAGCCATTCCCGACGCGCATCGTCACCTCGTCCTTGGCCAGTCTCCGCTTATTCTGCAGTTCCTGCTTTGAGTTGCAAATGTGAGCAAAAACACCGGTATCAAATACCCAGGAGCTACTACGAGCGCTGGTAATGTACACATCAATAACATGTATATCACATATACCTTTAACGTTGTCGGCCTTCTTGTCCGCTAAGTATTTGGTGAAGTTCTGCTTCCAGTGACCCTTTCCCTTGCAATAGAAGCACTCAGCCTCAGGTTTGTGTCCATTTTTTTTCTTCCCGGCATCTGGCTTACCGGGCGCGGAAACGGCTTTGCCATATTTCTTGCAGTTCTTCTTACCCTTGCCCTTCTTGAAACTAGTGGTCTTGTTGACCAGCAACACTTGATGGTCTTTCTTGATTTCTACTTCTGCAGACTTGAGCATCGAGTACAACTCGGGAATGGTCTTCTCCATCCCTTGCATGTTGTAGTTCAGCACAAAACCTTTGTAGCTTGGTGGGAGAGACTGGAGGATTCTGTCAATTATAGCATCATCCGGAAGTTCGACTCCAAGTGAAGTCAGACGACCGTGTAACCCAGACATTTTGAGTATGTGCTCACTGACAGAACTGTTCTCGTCCATCTTACAGCTAAAGAACTTGTCGGAGACTTCATATCTCTCGACACGGGCATGAGCTTGAAAAACTAGTTTCAACTCTTGGAACATCTCATATGCACCGTGTTGTTCGAAAAACGCCTTTGGAGCCCCGTTTCCAAACTGTATAACATGCCACACCTAACCAGAGAGTAGTCATCACTCCGCGTTTGCTAGACATTCAGAATGTCCTGGGCTGCTGCGGGAGCGGGAGGGTCACCTAGTGGCGCATCAAGGACATAAGCCTTTTTAGCTGCTTCAAGGATGAGCTTCAAGTTGCGAACCCAGTCCGCATAGTTGCTACCATCATCTTTCAGCTTTTTTTCTCTAGGAATGCGTTGAAATTGAGGATGACGTTGGCCATCTACAATATATATAAAGACAGCTTTTAGACTAAGTTCATTACAATTAAGTGCATTTAATCAAATTAAGTATGAACTCCCTCTTAAATCGACATCCCTCCAGTCATCTAAGTAATACATGATCCATGTTGACTAACCCGTGTCCGATCATCACATGAGACGGACTAGTCATCATGGTGAGCAACTTCATGCTGATCGTATTCAACCATACGGCTCATGTTCGACCTTTCAGTCTCTTGTATTCGAGGTCATGTCTGTACATGCTAAGCTCGTCGAGTCAACCTAGGTGTTTCGCGTGTGTAAATCTGGCTTACACCCGTTGTATGCGAACGTTAGAATCTATCACACCCGATCATCACATGGTGCTTCGAGACAATGATCCTTCGCAAAAGTGCACACTTAGGGGAATACGTTCTCGAAATTTTAAGAGGGATCATCTTATTATGCTACCATCGTTCTAAGCAATAAGATGAAAAACATGATAAACATCACAATGCAATCATATAGTGACATGATATGGCCATTATCATCTTTGCTCTTTCGATCTCCATCTTCAGGCATCGCATGATCATCATTGTCACCGGCGTGACACCATGATCTCCATCATCGTGTCTCCGTGAAGTTGTCACGCCAACTACTACTATCACTACTACTGTAGCTAACCGTTAGCAATGAAGTAAAAGTAGTAAGCACATGGCGTCGCATCTCATACAATAAATTAAGACAACTCCTATGGCTCCTGCCGGTTGTTATACTCATCGACATGCAAGTCGTGAAACCTATTACAATAACATGATCATCTCATATATCATACATGCAACATCACAACTTTGGCCATTTCACATCACACGTCAAACCCTGCAAAAACAAGTTAGACGTCCTCTAATTGTGGTTGCAAGTTTTACGTGGCTGATTTGGGTTTCTAGCAAGAACGCTTTCTTACCTACATGACAGCCACAACAATGATATGCCAAAGCTATTTACCCTTCATAAGGAGCCTTTTCATCAAATCCAATCCGACTAGAGTAGGAGCGACAAACACCCGCTAGCCACCTTTATGCACGGTGTGCATGTCTGTCGGTGGAACCAGTCTCACGTAAGCGTATGTGTAATGTCGGTCCGGGCCACTTCATCCCACAATGCCGCCGGAAAAGAATAAGACTAGTAGCGGCAAGCAATTGACAAATCATTGCCCACAACCTTTTGTGTTCTACTCGTGCATAGAATCTACGCATAGAAAACCTGGCTCGGATGCCACTGTTGTGTAACGTAGCATAAATTCAAAACATTTCCTACGCATATTCAGATCTTCCTATGGAGATACCAGCAATGAGAGAGGGGTGAGTGCATCTTCATACCATTGAAGATCGCTAAGCGGAAGTGTTGCTACAACGCGGTTGATGGAGTCGTACTCGCGGCGATTCAGATCGCGGTGTGATTCCGATCTAGTGACGTATCCCGCACCTTGATCCAGCAAAGAGGAGGGAGAGGTTGGGGAAGATCTCCGGCAGCATGACGGCGTGATGTCGATGGAGAGACGAGGTCTCCCGGCAGGGCTTCGCCAAGCACCGTGGGAGAGGAGGAAGAAGGGGGCAGGGCAAGCCGAGGGAGAGGGAAAACTGTGTGCAAAACAGCCCCAAAACCCCCACTATACAAAGGAAGAGGGGAGGGGGGTGCCACCCCTAGGGTTCCCACCCTAGGTGGTGCGGCAGCCCCACTAGATGGGAGGTGCGGCGGCCAGGGTAGGGGGAGGGGGTGGCGCACCCCAGGTGCGCCTTAGGCCCACCAGCGCCTAGGGTTCCCCCCCCCTCTCCACCTCATGCGCCTTGGGCCTCCTTGTGAGAGGCACACCAGCCCTGTTTGGGCTGGTTGCCCTCCCTCTTTTGGCCCATGCTATCTCTTGGGGCTGGTGGCCCCTCCCGGTGGACCCCCGGGACCATTTCCGGTGGTCCCGGACGCCCGAAACATTTCCGGTGTCCAAAACCATCCATGACATCCTCTTTACCTCCGGACCATTCCGAAGCTCCTCATGACATCCGGGATATCATCCGGGACTTCGAACAACTTTCTGTAACCTCGTATAACAATTCCCTATAACCCTAGCGTCATCGAACCTTAAGTGTGTAGACCCTACGGGTTCGGGAGACAGGCAGACATAACCGAGACACCTCTCCGGCCAATAGCCATCAGCGGGGTCTGGATACCCATGGGGGCTCCCACTTGCTCCATGATGATCTCATCGGATGAATCATGATGTCAAGAATTCAATCAATCACGTATACAATTCCCTTTGTCTGTCGGTATAGAACTTGCCCGAGATTCGATCGTCGGTATACCTATACTTTGTTCAATCTCGTTACCGGTAAGTCTCTTTACTCGTTCCGTAGCACGTCATTGTGTTACTAACTCCTTAGTCACATTGACCTCATGATGATGTTCTACCGAGTGGGCCTAGAGATACCTCTCCGTCACGCGGAGTGACAAATCCCGATCTCGATTCGTACCAACCCAACAGACACTTTCAGAGGTACCCGTAGTGCGCCTTTATAGTCACCCAGTTACGTTGTGTCGTTTGATACACCCAAATCACTCCTACGGTATTCGGGAGTTGCACAATCTCACGGTTGAAGGAAAAGACACTTGACATTATAAAAGCTTTAGCATACGAACAATATGATCTAGTGCTATGCTTAGGATTGGGTCTTGTCCATCACATCATTCTCCCAATGATGTGATCCCGTTATCAATGACATCTAATGCCCATGAACAAGAAACCATGATCATCTATTGACTAACGAGCTAGCCACCTAGAGGCTTGCTAGGGACACATTGTGATCTATTTATTCACACATGTATTACTATTTCCTATTAATACAATTATGGCATGAACAATAGACGATTATCATGAATAAGGAAATATGATAATAACCATTTTATTATTGCCTCTAGGGCATATTTCCAACACGTTTTACCACATAAGACTTCAACATCCCTAACAATTCCCATATGGCAGATAGTATCTCTATTGGCAAGCTGAATAGTAACATCAATAGGCTCTATCTCAACCGGTGCAATCTCGTCTTTAATTTCATCGTATAAGGATTGAGGTATTGCACTAACACTAGCACCCATGTCACATAAACCATGATAACAATGATCTCCTATCTTAACAGAAACCATAGGCATGCCAACAACATGCCTATGTTTGTCTCTAACGTGAGGTTTTGCAATTCTAGCAGCATCTTCACAGAAGTGAATATTATGTCCCTCAACATCGTCGGACAGAAGATCTTTGATAATAGCAATGCTAGGTTCAACTCTAAATTGCTCAGGGGGTGTAGGTGTTCTAATATAGCCTCTACGTATCACAGTTGAAGCTTTAGAATGATCCTTTATCCTAACAGGGAAAGGTGGTTTCTCAATGTAAGCACTCGGAACAACAGGATCATTATAGGCAATGACTTTCTCTTCATCCGGGGTGGGTTTAATTACATTGACTTCTAAAGGAGGATGATTCACATGAGCAGCAAATGATTCACATAGTGAAGCTACTATCTCAGAGTCAAGTCCATACTTAGTGCTAAAATCACTAAAGGTATTTGTCTCAACAAAGGATTTAATCCAATCATACGTGAAATTCATACCTAACTACTTACCTTCTTCAAGCTCCCAATCTTCAGAGTTACGTTTAATTCTCTCCAATAAATTCCATTTGAAGTCAATATCTCTCTTCGTAAAAGAACCGGTACAAGAAGTGTCAAGCATGGTGCGATCATCAGGAGAAAGCCGAGCATAGAAATTCTGAATGATAATTTCTCTCAAGAGCTCATGATTGGGGCATGAATATCACATTGATTTAAGCCTCCCCCAAGTTGAGCGATGCTTTCTCTATCACGAGGCCAAAAATTATAAATATAATTCCGATCACGATGTACTAAATGCATAGGATAAAACTTTTGATGAAATTCCAATTTCAACCGATTGTAGTCCCATGATCCAGTATCATCACATAGCCTATACCATGTCAAAGCCTTATCCTTCAAATATAAAGGAAATACCTTCTTCTTGACCTCATCCTCGGGCAAACCTGCAAGCTTAAATAAACAACAAACTTCATCTACATAGATTAGATGCAAGTATGGATGTGATGTTCCATCTCTTGTAAAAGGATTAGCTAGTAGTTTCTCAATCGTACCCAAAGGAAATTCAAAGAAAATATTTTCAGTAGATGCAGCAGGTTGAGGAGCAACTATTTGTTCTTCTG
The DNA here is from genome assembly GCF_904849725.1 of Hordeum vulgare subsp. vulgare. Lineage (NCBI taxonomy): Eukaryota > Viridiplantae > Streptophyta > Magnoliopsida > Poales > Poaceae > Hordeum > Hordeum vulgare. The sequence continues at coordinate 289,404,840 of NC_058521.1, read as the reverse complement.
CTCGAGGTGAAGATACCCCGAACAAGCCCCTCAAAGGAATAGTATCCATAGTGACAAGTGACAATAAATTTCAACACACTATATGAATGTTTCCTTACCAAGTTCCAGTTACCAAAGGCGCTTCACTCCCCGGCAATGGCGCCAGAAAAGAGTCTTGATGACCCTAAAGTATAGGGGATCAAACTTAGTCCTTTCGATAAGTAAGAGTGTCGAACCCAACGAGGAGCAGAAGGATCTGACAAGTGGTTTTCAGCAAGTAAATATCTACAAGCACTGAAATTGTCGGTAACAAGTAGTTGTGTGGTGAGATGATTCGTAGCAAGCAACAAGTAACAAAAGCAGCAACGGTGCAGCAAAGTGGCCCAATCCCTTTTGTAACAAGGGACAAGCCTGGACAAAGTCTTATAGGAGGAAAAACGCTCCCGAGGACACACGGGAATTTCTGTCATGCTAGTTTTCATCATGTTCATATGATTCGCGTTCGTTACTTTGATAGTTTGATATGTGGGTGGACCGGCGCTTGGTTACTGCCCTTACTTGGACAAGCATCCCATGTATGATTAACCCCTCTCGCAAGCATCCGCAACTACGAAAGAAGAATTAAGACAATGTCTAACAATAGCGTTAAACTAGTGGATCTAAATCAGCCCCTTACGAAGCAACGCATAAACTAGGGTTTAAGTTTCTGGCACTCTAGCAACCCATCATCTACTTACTACTTCGCAATGCCTTCCTCTAGGCCCAAATAATGGTGAAGTGTTATGTAGTCGACGTTCACATAACACCACTAGAGGAAAAACAACGTTCAACATATCAAATTACCGAACGAATACCAAATTCACATGACTACTATTAGCATGACTTATCCCATGTCCTCAGGAACAAAAGTAACTACTCACAAAGCATAATCATATTCATGACCAAAGAGATAATGAGTAGAATCAAGGATCTGAACATAAATTCTTCCACCAAGTAATCCAACTAGCATGAACCACAAAGAGTAATCAACACTACTAGCAACGTTACAAGTACTAATCGGAGTCACGAGACGGAGATTGGTTACAAGTGATGAACTAGGCTTTGGAGATGAGATGGTGCTGATGAAGATGTTGATGGTGACAAGTCCCCCCAATGAGAGGAGTGTTGGTGATGACGATGCCGATGATTTCCCCCTCCAGGATGGAATTTTCCCCGGCAGGATCGCCCTGCCGGAGCTCTAGATTGGTTCTGCTCAAGTTCCGCCTCGTGGCGACGGCGAATCCACGAAAAAGCTCCTCCCCACTTTTTTCCTGGACGAAACCCTTCATATAGCAGAAGAGGGGGGTCAGTGGGCCAGCAGGCTGCCCACAATCCCTCATGGCGTGGCCTGGGGGTGGCCGCGCCGTGTAGGCTTCTGGCCACCTGCTGGCGCCCCTCTGTCGGTTCTTCGGCCTAGTATTTTTTATAAATCCAAAAAAAAATCCTCGTTGATTTTTACGGCGTTTGGAGTTGCGCAAAATAGGTATCTCAACATTGCTCTACTTTCACGCCAGAATTCCAGTTGCCGGCATTCTCCCACTTCATGTAAACCTTGCAAAATAAGAGAGAAAAGGCATAAGTATTGTACCGTGAAGTGAAATAACAGCCCTAGAAGCGATAAATATCAACATGAAAACATGATGCAAAATGGACGTATCACTTGCCACTCTTCTTGGAATTACCCTTCTTTCCTTTGTTGTTTCTCTTGAAACTAGTGGTCTTATTCACCATCAACACTTGATGATCTTTACGGAGTTCTGACTCTACGACTTTCAACATCGCGAATAACTCACCGGGTGACTTGTTCATCCCTTGGATGTTATAGTTCAACACAAAGCTCTTGTAGCTTGGTGGCAGTAATTGAAGAATTCTGTCAGTGATAGCCTCTTGCGGGAGTTCAATCCCCAGCTCAGCCAGACGGTTTGAGTACCCACACATTTTGAGCACATGTTCACTGACAGACGAATTCTCCTCCATCCTGCAAGCATAGAATTCATCGGAGGTCTCATACCTCTCAATCCGGGCGTTCTTCTGAAAGATAAACTTCAACTGATGGAACATCTCAAATGCTCCATGATGCTCAAAGCGACGTTGAAGTCCCGGCTCTAAGCCATACAAGACTGTACATTAAACTACTGAGTAGTCCTCCTTTCGGGTTAACCAAGCGTTCTTAACATCTTGGTCAGCCGTAGCGCGTGGTTCATCTCCTAGCGCGGCATTAACGAGATAATCCTTCTTCCCATCTTGCAGGAGCAACTTAAGATTACGAGCCCAATCTACAAAGTTGCTTCCATCATCTTTCAACTTAGCTTTCTCTAGGAACGTATTAAAATTCAGTGGTAAGCATCTCTATGCTAATCATATCAACTATACGATTCACGCTCAACCTTTCGATCTCATGTGTTCCGAGGCCATGTCTGCACATGCTAGGCTCGTCAAGCTTAACCCGAGTGTTTCGCGTGTGCAACTGTTTTGCACCCGTTGTATGTGAACGTTGAGTCTATCACACCCGATCATCACGTGGTGTGTCGAAACGACGAATTGTAGCAACGGTGCACAGTCGGGGAGAACACTATTTCGTCTTGAAATTTTAGTGAGAGATCACTTCATAATGCTACCGTCGTTCTAAGCAAAATAAGGTGCATAAAAGGATTAACATCACATGCAATTCATAAGTGACATGATATGGCCATCATCATGTGCTTCTTGATCTCCATCACCAAAGCACCGACATGATCTTCTTGTCACCGCCGCCACACCATGATCTCCATCATCATGACCTCCGTCAACGTGTCGCCATCGGGGTTGTGGTGCTACTTATACTATTACTACTAAAGCTATGTCCTAGCAATATAGTAAACGCATCTGCAAACACAAATGTTTGTTTAAAGACAACCCTATGGCTCCTGCCGGTTGCCGTACCATCGACGTGCAAGTCGATATTAACTATTACAACATGATCATTTCATACATCCAATATATCACATCACGTCTTTGGCCATATCATATCAGAAGCATACCCTGCAAAAACAAGTTAGGCGTCCTCTAATTTGTTGTTGCAAGTTTTACGTGGCTGCTATGGGTATCTAGTATGATCGCACCTTACTTATACAAAAACCACAACGGAGATTTGCAAATTCTATTTAACCTCTCCAAGGACCACCTCGGTCAAAACCAATTCAACTAAAGTTGAAGAAACAAGCACCCGCCAGTCATCTTTATGCAATGAGGTTGCATGTCAATCGATGAAACCAGTCTTTCTTAAGCGTACGAATATTGTCGGTCCGAGCCGCTTCAATCCAACAATACTGCTGAATCGAGAAAAGACTAAGGAGGGTAGTAAATTGAACATCACCGTCCACAAAACCCTTTGTGTTCTACTCGAGATAACATCTACGCATGAACCTAGCTCATGATGCCACTGTTGGGGAACGTTGAATGGGAAACAAAATTTCCCTACACACACGAAGACCTATCATGGTGATGCCCATCTACGAGCGGAGATTTGGATCTATGTAACCTTGTAGATCGCACAGCAGGAAGTGTTAAGAAACACGGTTGATGTAGTCGAACGTCATCACGTCCCTCGATCCGACTCACGAACCGTCCCACGAACCGCCCCGCGATCCGTCCCACGATCCGTTCTGATCTAGTGCCGAATGGATGCCACCTCCGCATTCAACACACCTATAGCTCAACGATGATCTCGGCCTTCTTGATCTAGCAAGCAAGACGGAGAAGTAGATGAGTTCTCCGGCAGCGTGACGGCACTCCGGTGGTGGTGATGATCTACTACTGAGGGCTCCGCCCGAGCTCCGCAGAAATACGATCTAGAGGTGAAACTATGTGGTTTAGGGTTGAGTTGCACCGGGAGGGGGGAGGAGGCTTGCCTTGAGGGCCAATCCCTCAAGGGGTGCGCGGGCCAAGGGGAGGTGGACTCCCACCCCAATTCGGTTTGGGGGAAGGAGTCCACTCCTTCCTTCCCACCTCCCCTTTTCCTTTTTCCTTTTTCTTTTCTTTAATATTTTCTTATGTGGCGCCATGGGCCCCTTGGGCTGACTCCACCAGCCCACTAGGGACTTGTCGCGCCACCCTATGGCCTCGGGCTCACTCCCGGGTGGGTGGGCCCCTCTCGGTGAACTCCCAGAACCCATTTGTCACTCCCGGTACACTGCCGGAATTGCCTGAAACTTTGGGGTAACCAAATGAAACCATCCTATATATCAATCTTCGTTTACGAACCATTCCGTAAACCCTCGTGACGTCCGTGATCTCATCTAGGACTCTGAACAACATTCGGTAACCACACATATAACTCAACTATTCTAAAACATCGCCGAACCTTAAATGCGCAGACCCTGTGGGTTCGAGAACTATGTAGACATGCCACGAGGCACTCCTCGGTCAATATCCAATAGCGGGACTTGGATGCCCATATTGGATCCTACATATTCTCCGAAGATCTTATCGGTTGAACCTCAGTGTCAAGGATTCATATAATCCCGTATGTCATTCCTCTTGTCCTTCGGTATGTTACTTGCCCGAGATTCGATCGTCGGTACCCGCATACCTATTTCAATCTCGTTACCGGCCAGTCTCTTTACTCGTACTGTAATACAAGATCCCATGACTTACACTTAGTCACATTGCTTTCAAGGCTTGTGTATGATGTTGTATTACCGAGTGGGCCCCGAGATACATCTCCGTCACACGGAGTGGCAAATCCCAGTCTTGATCCATACTAACTCAAGGGACACCTTCGAAGACACCTGTAGAACACCTTTATAGTCACCCAGTTACGTTGTGACATTTGATGCACACAAGGTACTCCTCTAGTGCCAATGAGTTATATGATCTCATGGTAATAGGAATAAATAGTTGACATGTAGAAAACAATAGGAATAAAACGACACGATCAATATGCTACGTTCATAGTTTGGGTCTAGTCCATCACATGATTCTCCTAATGATGTGATCTAGTTATCAAGTGACAATACTTGCACATAGCCAGAAAACCTTGACTATCATTGATCAACTGGCTAGCCAACTAGAGGCTTGCTAGGGACATTGTTTTGTCTATGTATCCACACATGTATCTATGTTTTCATTCAATACAATTATAGCATGGATAATAAACGAATATCTTTAAACAGGAAATATAATAATAACTATTTATCATTGCCTCTATGGCATATTTCCAACATTGCCTTCTTATTTCCAAGAAATAAAATATATGTGTATTAAGAACAAACTAAATTATGACCCCTTTGGATAGGATTTACCTTGATAACTGATGTGCAAGATTAAGTTCAACTTCTCGTTAACTATTTCAAGAAAAGAGTAATGTGTATAGAATCATGTACATAAACATAGTTGAGTTTTATACAAGAAAATACATGATGAATGAATAACTATGAATAGGATTTTAGACCAATGCATAGCTTCATGAGGAAAAAGTTAGAAACCGGATCTTCACAAGATGAGTGTTGTTTTAGAAGAAAATCGTGTAATCCATCCAATCTAGATTAATTGACGCAACCTCTATACAATGTAAGTACATTGTATAGAGGTTGCGTCAATTAATTTGGATCAAAGGGAGTAGCTCATTTAACGATGACTCGTAATACGTTATAGACAGAATTTCTGAAGGAATATGAAACAATAAGATAACTGGTATAGCAAAATAGCTTTTCTTTTCCAAGTGTGGAAAATGAGGGTTCATAGAATACGTGCACATAGTTTAAGAATAAAAAATAAAAGGAAATGAGGGCAATATAAGCATGTAGATTGACCCTTTTACCATTTAGTCTAGAAATGCAATAAATAATTTCAGTAATGAATTGTTAGTTAGAAATGTAACCCGATGTGTGGCTCTCACCTGCAAAACAGTGATTTACTCGCTTAGGGCTTGAATATAAGAAAAACTTGTATGAATTGTTTAGAGAAGATTAATGCCAAGATGGGCTTGTCGGCCAATGTGTTATCCTAATAAGCTTCATTCCATCTGCAATTTTTGGAGCAACTCAATTATTTTTAGCCAACAATCAACTACAATTCTCATGCCTCATAATGATTGATGGGTAATGGAATACTATCCGAACTACAAACTGTACATGCATATCGTCAGACATGTTGCAGTTATTCTTAAAGAAAGGGGAGACTTAAAATATAATATACCATGAAACATCATCTAGCGACAAACCACGAGTCTGCAACTCAACAATATGTTTTTTTCCTAGAACTGAATGCCATGGTTGAAATGTAGTAATATTAGTAGTACGTGAAGATGTTTGTAAAGAGAACATGCACAAAACTATCGGTCTTCACCAGAAATAGGCCATAGCTCTTAGGCAACATGAGCGAGTCACCGCACCTTGTAGTTTGCGCTGCAACTAAGAATTCCCCAATAGTGGTGACATGGTTTACCTATACAGCCCTGGAGGTTACGCAAATATACCAAACATTTTAGTTTCAGTGTTAATGACAAAACTTAAGAGAGTAAACTTTCCCTTAAAATCAGAACATGAGATGATCGATATGACAGCAAGGAAGATTTTCACTAAGAATCAAATCATGGAGACATATCTTATCAAGATTTGTTTTCCCTTAGCTAGTACCATTACTGATATGAATCAATTAAAAACTCGAAAATAGAGAAAGCATATTATTAATAAGACTAAATGTGCAAATTCCAATGGTGAACTACAAGGATGCTACTAAAATAAAATCTTATTCAAATTGGAACTACGAATAATATAATATACACCAAAAATTTCAGAATTAACAACAAATTACATCTATACTATTACATCAACACAAAAATAAAGTGGCATTGCATGAAAATTTTGTCTAAGGATAGTCTAAGTTCTAATTGGAAGTTAGATTAAGTGATTGGTTGGTTAAGTGTTATCCACACCAGGAAGAAAAGAATTATATGTGTTGGCAACGTAGTTCAAACAACATCCAATGTGTAAGTTAAAGATGAAATTGTCACTCTTTTTAGACCACCACTAAGTAAAGACTGTAACATAGTTTGGGTCCTCCAAGCCAGGCACCATTCTGAGAAGCTATAATGATTATTCAAAATTCAGAAAAATATTAAAAAAATACATAGTCAAAACAAATCTTACAAGTTAAACATACTGAGACTTAGTGTTGATCTTTTTTGTATTTCTCATAAGAATATAAGTTGATGATGCAATAAGGCAATAGATGTACAATTGTCCCAAGATTTCCTTCCCAAAATCCCCAAACCCTTCTTCTCGAACAATTTGTGGAGCTCATTCCATATAATAAACTTCCTTAGAGATGCATCATCTAAATGCATACATGCCGCCTATCGAATCAGTATGTCACAACCTCAAATAACAAATTTATCATCAACCGACGGGTTGTATGATTTTTTTATATTGATGGATTTGTATTCAAGAACATTGTCCATGATTGCAATATTGTAGCTATGAAGACCGTATCATACATACAATAAATCCACAACCAAGGTTTAAGAAATAACGATGATTCGACAATACATGCACAGAGTGTTGTAAATTAACAACAACAATAACGGGTCATGATTGTCAACCAAGGATATATAGTGTGGGGCAATCTGTTCAAAGCGAGGAGAACTTATATATCGCATTCAGGGAACTAAGTTAATATTATCAACATCAATTTCATTCGAAGAATTATATATGTGCAATGTGAAGCCAGAAGGAGCACACAAGTACCACGAGATAAAAGAAATTTCTTCCTTCATGCTCGCATAAGCACATTAATTGCTACAACCTGAGATATGCCCCATAATGGTTGACCCCTTGGTTCCTTATCAGAGGCCAAGACACATTTACACGGGGGTTCCTTTTTATCAAATTATGTCCTAGATATAGAATCTCGGAAAATCAAATAGAAGCTTAATTGGCCCTCGTCGATGTTGCCTGCCCACTGAAATTTGTTTGCAACTACAAAAGCCCCGAGCTCCCAATCTATGCACATGAGAAAGAGCGAGACAAAAGAGGGCACTGAAAGCCTATTACCTGGAAAAGGATGGTGAGGCAGGTGAGGGGCGCGTTTCAAGTATTGGTCATGACACCGATGAAGCCATCGACAACGACGTGTGCGATGGTGCGGATGTGGCACTATAGTTGCTCCTCATAGCAGGATACTGATAAAGTGTCTTGGCTATCAAGGGCCATACCGGTCACTCGTGCATCCGTTTGCATCAGCGGGCAGGGAGGTAGGGAGGGACATAGGGATTGCGGCTCTGGTTGGCTCCTCATTGGGTCGTGTGGTGGTGGATTTATTGTATAATGCATGAGTGCTCGGAGTTCGAAGAGGTAAAGGTAGGGAAGGACCAAACGGTAGCAGCGACGACCCATAATTGCTCGTCTCTATTTTGCAGGCTGGAAAGAGGGACTTTGGAGAGGGATAGTGCTCAAGACCATCCATCGATGGCATGGTGGCATGCACGACGACCATAGCGCCATGTCATGCGCCGGCACAGGAGACGCGGGGTGGGCGAAGGTGTGGTGAAAAGGACGTGGATGTCGCCTAGAGGGGGGGGTGAATAGGCGCTTTAAAAATAGTTAAGGTTTAGGCTTGAACAACTGCGGAATAAAACTAACGACTAATATGTCAAGCACAAAACCTACAAACAACTAGGCTTACCTATGTGCACCAACAACTTATGCTAAGCAAGATAAACAACTAAGTGATAGCAAGATATATTACAATAAACAATATGTCTATCACAAAGTAAAGTGCATAAGTAAAGGGTTCGGGTAAGAGATAACCGAGGCACGGGGAGACGATGATGTATCCCGAAGTTCACACCCTTGCGGATGCTAATCTCCGTTAGAGCGGTGTGGAGGCACAATGCTCCCCAAGATGCCACTAAGGCCACCGTAATCTCCTCACGCCCTCGCACAATGCAAGATGCCGTGATTCCACTAAGGGACCCTTGAGGGCGGTCACCGAACCCGTACAAATGGCAACCCTTGGGGGCGGTCACCGAACCCGTACAAATGGCAACCCTTGGGGGCGGTCACCGAACCCGTACACGTGGCAACCCTTGGGGGCGGTTACCGGTACCCGTACAAATTGCTCGGGGCAATCTCCACAACCTTATTGGAGACCCCGACGCTTCCCGGAGCTTCACACCACAATGATTGAGCTCCGAGACACCACCAAGCTTCTAGGACGCCAAAGCATCCACGAAGAACAATATCAAGGGTACTAAGTACCGAAGGTAGTAAGCTTCTCAACTTCTCACTTCCACGTATCACCGTGGAGAACTCAAACCGATGCAACTAATGCAATGGCAAGAACACACGAAGTGGTCAAGTCCCTCACACTCAAATCCCTCCACAACAACAAAAGCTATGGAGAAATATGAGAGGAAGAACAAGGAGCTCACAAAGAACTCCAAGATCAAGATCCAAGGGGTTCCCCTCACATAGAGGAGAAAGTGATTGGTGGAGATGTGGATCTAGATCTCCTCTCTCTTTTCCCTCAAGAACAAGCAAGAATCATTGGAGGGATAGAGAGTAATCAAGCTCTAAGAATGTCAACAATGGAGATAGAACAAGAGCTCAACAGATAGATTAGGCAAGGGGGAAGAAGACCCCCTTTATATAGTGGGGGGAAGAATCAGACCGTTACCCCCACTCTCTGCCCGAGCTCCAGCGGTACTACCGCTGGCACCCCAGCGGTACTACCGCTGTCACTCCAGCGGTACTACCGCCAGCTAGCGGTACTACCGCTAGCTGCAGCGGTACTACCGCTGGCCCCAGCGGTACTACCGCTGGGCCCTTGGTAGTGCAAAGGCACTACCACCGCCACGAAAGTCTTCGCAAAAAGGTCCGTCCACGAACAACCGCTAGGCAGGCGGTACTAAGCTCCTGGGGCGGTACTACCGCTGACCAGGGGCGGTACTACCGCGAGCCAGCGGTACTACCGCTAGGGCCAGCGGTACTACCGCCAACTCTAGCGGTACTACCGCTAGGTCGAGCGGTACTACCGCTAGGTCCAGCGGTACTACCGCTCGCCACTGAAACAGCCATAACTTTCGCATACGAGCTCCGAATCGAGCAAACCCAAGCTTGTTGGATTCAGGACGACAAGAGCTATCCAAACAGCGACTGGAAATCTTAAGACCATGCAGTTATGAATATGCCAAAGATATAGAGATGTGAGATCTCTATGAATAAAGAACCGGCAAAAACTCCAACATCGAAAACATCATAGTAGATGCATATGGACTCCGTTTTCGATGAACTCGAGCTTTTCATGAAGATGACCATAAGCTCTAAAACTCACAAAGAGAAACACCAACTAAGAACCAAGAAGTATGATGCAAGGATGCAAATGGTTTGAGCTCTCAACGAACGATACGATCAAGCTACTCACTTGAGAGCCCCCCTTGATAGAACAACAATCTATCCTAACCAGAAGACCTATCAAGGGCAAACCTATACCTTGCACCTCATCCTCTTGAGCTAGATGATGATGATCTTGGCTTCCTCAAGATGGACCACCTTTCTTGATTGTGTTGGCTTGATGAATACTAGTTGATTGCTCCCCCATACTCACTATGGGTGAGCCACTCTTCAGCATATCTTCACAAGTCCATTGCCACCATAATGGACGGCAAGCTTCAAGCATGCTATCTTCATGCTGATCCACTTGAACTTGCACGTCGCAATCTTGATGACGATCACAACTTGACGTCATACTCCATGGGTTGTACGAGATCTTCCCTTTGACGCAAGCTCATGGAAACACACCTAACCCCCACATAGAACTCTCACGAAGACCATGGGTTAGTACACAAACACGTAATGGACAATGCTTACCATACCATGGGATCACTTGATCCCTCTCGGTACATCTTGTACGCTTTGTGTGTTGATCATCTTGATTTACTCTTTGTCTGAGATCTTGATCAACCATGCGTCTCTATGACCATTTTTTGGATAATACCTTGAATACCATCTTGGTCATCATATAAACTCCTTGAACCCAACAGATGGACTTCAAGAAGTGCCTATGGACAAATCCTATAAATGTAACTTAAGGCAACCATTAGTCCATAGGAATTGTCATCAAGTACCAAAACCACATATGGAGATATATGCTCAATATATGCTCCAACATGTGGTGTGATCTAGCAGGAGGGAGCGCTCTACTCCTTTCTTCCCTGTATGCATGTCCATCTGTAGTTAATCGATCAGATTTGAGGGATTGCAGCCCAATTTATTTCCTTGGTCAAAACACGCTTCACTTGGAAGGAGGAACTGCCTACTTATTTATTTTTCTTAGAAGGATTCAGGGGAGGAGGGAGAACCAAAAATGAAAGAGAATGCATATCGATCGGTTTTGATTTGAAGGAAATCACATGGGGAGGGCTTATACTTTGGAAAAGGATCAGCGGGAGAGGGATGCCCTTCGTTCGATTGAGCAAGTAATGAAACTAAACCTACCAACCATAGATTTCCCCCTATATGAAGAGACATCCCTATTCAAATGGACCTAATTAATAACACATAATTAACAATCTGGTACTTAACTGCATTGATGTCTTGTTTGCAAATTGATTCGGTAGTCGGTTTCCAAAGTATTTCCACATTAATAACTGTGTTTGAACCAACCAAACGACTTACGGACTCCCCCTTTGGGAGTAGATATGATTGATGGTTGATTTTACAGAATGATTGATGGCTGATTTTGTATATGGAATGATTGATAATCATATCAGGTTGTAATTATTTATAATTAACTGTATTGATTGCGACCAATATATGAATAGTTATATTAGGAAAGTTGTGATGTGGAAGGAAAGAATGGATAGTAATCGATTGTGGTACGTGAGAGATCGATGAAGGGGGGACGAAGCAATGAGACAACCTACCAAGTGCTCCAATAGGAGTAGAGAATGTTCATGCGTGGAACCGATGCTTTTACCTTTGAAGACTATGTATTTTCCAAACGGTTAGGCATCATCGTCTAGCGTATCCAAGAGGAAATTGTAGATTGTCGGGTGACAGAGTTTGTGAAGGTTTGGAAGTCTACCTTGAAGACTTACCACAAGTGATTGGGCGAGGTATGTGTGATCTTAGCTCCAGAAGAATACGATAAGGATTGTGTGTCCTGGGACTGTGTGTCCTTTGGTTTAAATACCAAGCCGCCTCAAACGAGACGTACGATTGTCATAACAATTGGAACTGGTTACCAAATCATTGTCTTCACCAAGCAACTGGTTTTATTTCCTCAAATGTGTCATTTCCTCATAATGTTTCTGATGAAATTGATGGTTACTGTTCGAAGACTTTGACTGAAGAATTTCTCAATTTCCTCAACCCAAATTCTTGAGTCACCTTATCATCTGCCTACTTATCCTTTTTACATGCTACTTGTACTCTGTGTATGTTCTATTTCATGATGATGACTATGCTATGACCATGTTATGCATGCACTTGGCTACTTTATCCACTTCAAGTATTTCGTCACATAGCAAATTCTTCAAGTACTAATTTATGAGTGACGAATTCATAAAAATTTCCTATTCACCTCCCCCTCTAGTCGATATAATGCACTTTCAGGGTCCCGATCTATGGATCTAGGATTAATTGTGGGCACCCTGACTTACGAGTCAAGATCCCGAATGAACGTGTACAGTGATCCCACAGATCAATGCTCACTGAATACACAGATACTGAATACAAGAGTCTCACATCCGTAAATAACGTTTGATGTAGATAAGGACCATTATGGTCAATTCTTACATAGATATGGCCTTAAAGGCCAATCACATCAACTCAACTAATAGCGGAAATCTTGGAAGGAAACGTGAACCCATGCCATCAGCCTTAACCTACACGCATTCTGACTAGGAAGCATCCTAGTTCGCGTGTTCGTCTCCGACGACGAATTCTTCTCCAGACTCCGGTTCCTCCATGTCTAGTCAAATGAGATAACCAGTGGCAAGCCAATGAGTACTTTGAATGTACTCGCAAGCAACCCATGATGTGGTACAAGGTAATAATGCAACATGATATCTTTAGTATGCAGCCTTTGTAGAAAAGCATGGTTTTCCTTAATTGCAGTAATATGGTCAAGTGTAGGTATGTTTATGCATCAGAAGGTGGATAGTAACCATGAGAAGAGGTCACATATATCAGCATAAATATTCCGAGGGCTGAACACCTCATGTTCACGACCCATGCCAAGTCACCAGACTTGGTCCAATTAATCACTTTCTCGTGAAACACCTTTATACTCAGGCACACGTTTATGCGCAGACGACTGGATGTAGTCTCAGCAGCACGACCCAACTGTCCTTGACCGTGGACACGACTATTCGAATAGTTTTACACTCTGCAGTGGTTGCGCGTTGTACCCACGAGATCCAAAACTTCCGTGTCATCCACGACCCGCGGTATATAACTACCCGAGGTAAGTACCCGATCATTGCCTTTCCCCTAACGATACTAGACAAAGAGTCCACTCGATTGGTACCCAGCCCACATGATGAACATCTTACGAGAACCAACTCTAGATCGTATCATCCATGCAGGGACCAACGGTGTGGCTGACACATGTATCCAGCATAGTCACCCTACCTAGCACGGCCTCGACACGAGAGTGACCATATCACTCCCGCACTAGTAATGTGAGCTCTTTGCTAGCACCGACCAGAATAATCAACAAAGCCCCATCCTATAAATGGGTATCTTGGTCGCACACGTAAGGTTGGGATGGTCGACACATCTCAAATCTCTCTTTGTTTTCGAAACCACACTCACACACACCAATTTCTTTCTTGGTACACCACTTCTCTCTCAAGTGGTCATCCAAGTCAATATCATCACCCTCAGGCATTAGTGGCACGCGATGGGGTTTTCAGAAACATCTTTGTAATCACCTCTGTGTTACCATCACCATGGATATTCTCATCCTATGCGTAGGACTACTATCTACTTGTCAACTTTACATCAGCGTGACCCTCATAGATGGTAAGGTCATGCTCAAATGCAAGTCTCTATCGGTAACACCATACCGAGGGTTTACCGGTAATCATATGCATCGGAATAAGTAATCAACATGGCATGCATAAAATGTTTTCTCAGACATGGTCAAAGGGTTGCTTGCCTTGGTCAACTAGGTATCCGGGGTCTTCGAGGTCTTCAGGTCCAAGTCCTTCATCAAACGCGTGATCTATCTCGTAATAGTAATAATAATAAGAAGAAGAACCACAACCAAAAACAAAGCACAAACTCACATCTAAAATGTTACTCTATTCTGTAAAATAGTAGCATTATTTCTAAAAATATATGTTTCCGGTTTTGGAATGGAAAACTATTTTTAAAAGTATTTTTATCCAGGCTAAAATACTTAAACTAGGTTTTAATTTAAATATGAGTATAAAAATTTTTATATAAATTACACGAGGAGTGTTATTAAATACTACATAGTTTTACAAGAATTATGATGGAAAAAGATTTGAATTTGGATGAATATTTCCACGCCGTCGGAAGCTGGGTCCCTTTTGTTGGGGTCGTCTTCTACCTCAGGACAGAGGGGAGGGGGAGCTCATCGGTGGCGATTCCGATGATGTCGAGGATAGGTGAAAGCGGGAATGGACTCCTCGCACTCCTGCCTCTCGACTGAGGGTTGAATGATCGTTGGTGGTGGCTTGAGTCGTCAGTGACAAAGAAGCCATGACAGAGGCTTTCAGGAAACATTGACAACGACGCTCAGAGGGTGGAGAAGGTCGGGGAAGAGGTGGAGAAGAACCAGGGAGCTCTTGCGGTCACGGGGAAGGTGGAAGGAGCGCCGGAGCGTGCCTGTGTACTAATATCGACGGAGCCCCGAGGCAGCGTGCCTCGGTCGATCTCGAGCACCGGTGCTCATTTAACTCAAAGGGGACTGGGGGTAGTTGATTGGAGGCGAGAGAGAGGTGCTGGAGGTGTGGGGGAGAGTTGGGGGGCTTTATATAGCCGGGCGACGATCCACCGAGAGGTGGTGCGCCGGCGCTGCTGCTGTAGTAGACAGAGGTGAAGGGACGGCTCAAGAGCGAGCCCGTGGTATTGCAGACGTGGTTTTGAACTGAGGGGCATCTTCAGAATGAGCAGGGCCAGGCTCTAAGCGCGCCGTGGTGGCGAAGCTCTTCTGGCCGGTTCGGGCGTGCCCGGGCACGCATCTCCTGGGGCAGAGGAGAGGGGGAAGAGAAGGGCCGACATTTCTCTGGCCTCGTTCGGTGTTGTGGTCAAAGAGGGGCAACGGGAGCGAGAAGGAACTGGCCATGGCTGGCCTCCCTGGGCTCGGGTGCATGCAATGTAGCACGTCCAGAGTGCAACTTTGGCATGCAACTGCATGCTGGTGCACTCTCGCGCGTTTGTCCATGTCTATGGGGTGTGGGGTGTGGTAGATGCTCTCTGGATGCTTGGGGCTGAGGGGAATCACTCTGGTCAGAAGGTTAAGTGGTAAATTGGTGCTATTAATATTGACTCAGTGGGTTAATTGGAGATTTTGGCTCCCTATTATTGAATTGGTGTTGGATCTTTCGACTGCAGCTGTGGGGAGGCACATGCAACCTGTGGCACAAGTCTGGAGTGAAGGGAGTAAGTGTTGGGGGTGCTAGTTGCTAGTTTTGTAAACTAGCAGAAGGTGTTTCATGATGGTTTGGAGGTGTTAACCTCCTTCAATGGCTTTGAAAGTTAACATGATTGGATGGTGGACATAAATAGGAGGTTTCACCAAATTTGAGCTCAACTAAACAAGTTTGATAATGTAAACTTGAAAATACCCTCAAATGCTCGGATTTGCAATCTTGTGAGCAATTTTTGTCAAATCAATTCCCACAAATCCAATTCTTGGCATGCCCTTCTTATTTGGGGTATTGACCACTCGTGCAAAGTATGAGGCCAATTGGACAAACTTGGCAATGTAGAGTTGTTCCAACTTAGTTCTGGACACGAAGGGTTTCTGTATTATTTTAATGAACCAAACCACCTTGCATGGAGGTGAAACTTGGTCTGATCACCAAATATAGCATGTGGGACATGCTAGAATTTTCGTACCTATGGAAATATTTCGAAAGGTCAAAACAAACACAAATGTTCTTCAATGGTTTCGTCCAATATTTTGAACATGACAAGGGGTTGAAACTTTTATGTATGGAAAATATATGTCCTAGGAGTCTTCCTAAATTCTATCAGATTTTTCTAAGGTAGAAAAATAAATTTTCACCAAGAAATACCATTTCTAGCCTTAGGAAAGGGCATATAATTAAAATAGGAAAATTGACTTTAAAATATTTATTTAATGGTTTTGAAAAGCTATATCAATAATGAAATTAGAACACCATCTTTGGGTAAAAGCACTTCCTTCAAATCAGGGACTTGTAGTGCAAATCCCAAAGCAGGGGTTTAAAGTTGCATAAACAATAAGAAGGGTTTTTGTAGGAATAATATTTTATAAAAAAAATTTGTGATCCACTCACAAGCACACATACAAGTAATGACAATCAAAACACTCATAGCACTTACTTAGAATGTTTTAATTTATTCCAAGTTTTGAAAGGAAAAAAGTAGTGGCAAAGTGGTGCCAAAACAGGGTGTGACAAACCTATCCCCCTTAAGCTAGGTTCTAAAAAGGTACAAAAATTTGGATCTAAGATAGTCCTCACGCTCTCATGTTGCTTCTGCCTCGGTGTGGTTGCTCCACTAGACTTTGAAGTACTGTGTGGTTGCTCCACTAGACTTTGAAGTACATGATGGTATGGCTTTGGGTACAATGTTCGTCTTCATCCAGGATGCAGATCGGGCTCTCACGATGAGTGAGGTCTGGCTGAAGATCGATGGCTTGGTGATCGGTGTCCTTGTGAGGATCCGAACGTTTTGGCGCTTCGAGGCACTTTCGGAGTTGGGACATGTGGAAGACGTTGTGCGCATCCGAAAGTTCTCGAGGTAGCTCCAACTGGTAGGCAACCTCCCCTCGCTCTGCGGTGACCCAGAAAGGCCCAATGTACCTAGGTGCTAGCTTTCCCTTGATGTGAAAGCGCTTCGTTCCCTTGAGAGGCGTGACACGGCGGTAGGCAAGGTCTCCCACACAGAAAGTTATTTCTTGACGAGGGGTGTCAGCTTAACTCTTCTATCTTGACTTGGTGGTTTTTAGGTGATCCCTCACGAGCTGCACCTTCTCCTCATATTCTCGGAGAATGTCTAGCCCAAAAATCAGTCCTTCACTGGTCTCGGACCAAATGAGGGGTGTGTGGCATTTGCGGCCATACAGTACCTCAAATCATACCATGTGGAGACTGGACTGATAGCTGTTGTTGTAAGAGAACTCAGGGAAGGGCAAACAATCTTCCCGTTTGGTTGTGTGGGCCAAGGCACTGGCACGAAGCATGTCCTCGAGTATCTAATTTACTCGCTCAGTATGCTTGTTGATCTGCGGGTGGAAGGTGGTGCTGAAGGAGAGATTGGTTCCCAGGGCCTCTTAAAACTTCTTCCAAAATCTTGAGGTGAATTGCGTGCCTGTGTCAGATACGATTTCCTATGGAATACCATAGAGGCTGACAATACACTCGAGGTAGAGATTGGACAGCTGGATACCATCGTTAGTTGTACTAACGGGGATGAAATGGGCTACCTTGGTCAGGTGATCAACAACGACCCAAATGGAGTTATGACCTTTGTTGGATCTGTACAGACCCGTGACGAAGTCCATGCCGACTTTATCCCACTTCCATTCAGGTACCCGAAGAGGTTGTAGTAGCCCAACAGGTCGCCGATGCTCAGCCTTGACCCTTTGGCATATGTCGCACTTGGCTACATACGAAGCTATCTCCCTCTTCATATCGTGCCACCAGAACCTTTCTCTGAGGTCCTGATACATCTTGGTTCCACGAGGGTGAATTGAATATGGAGTGTCGTGAGCTTCTTGCAAGATCAGGTTCTTGAGTTCGGCCTTGTTGGGTACGCATATGCGGTTCCCAAACCAGACAACTCCCTACTCATCCACTGAGAATCCTAGGGCATTGCCTTCCTTGATATTTGTCTTGATGCCTTCGATGCTCTCGTGTCCCTTCTCGACCTCTTTAATATCGTCCATCAGCATGGGATTTGCTTCGAGGTTTGCTAGGAATCCTTGTTTGACTAGCTCCAACCCGAAGCTTTCCCGCTCCTCATATAGGGCATGTAGGCTTTCCTTGATCATAGAATTCAAGGTGCAAGCCTTTCGGCAAAAGGCATCTCCTACCACGTTGGCCTTACCGGGGTGGTATTGAATGTTGAGGTCATAGTATTTAATTAACTCTAACCATCTCCGTTACCTGTTGGGGATATTACCTGCGGTGTAACCCGGCCTAGCTGGGTCGGGTCACTAAAGGGGCGACTCATTTATTGGTGATACATGCCTTGGCCCAAGGGGCCCAGGAGCCGGATGGCGGTTCAGGGGATATAAAGAGGATAGACCGCCAAGGAGGTTTCCAGTCTTGGAAAGCACGGCGACTTAGAGATAAAGGAAACCATGATCTATAGCATGGCTAGGACTCTTGTAAATCCTAGGGCCTCGACCTGTATATAAAGGCGAGTCCCTAGGGAGGAGAGGGCAAGTTAGAAATCATCGAGAGCTAGGTCAGGCGAGTTACGCCCTCCTTGTAATCGAAACTATCATTAATCTACACAAAGCACGACGTACGCTTTTACCTCCACACGGTGGGCCGAACCTGGGTAAATCTGAGTCTCGCTTTCGCTCACCCCCTTTGAGTCGCCACCAAGGTGCGATGGCTCCTTCATTAAGTCCTTTCACGAGGACATCTGTCGTGAAAAAACCACGACAGTTGGCGCCCACCGTGGGTCTAGCACACTGTGGAGTTGAGTTCTCAAAGGGAGCCCTACCAGGGTCAGAAATATATGCGGTCGGCATCATGATGAAGAGTCGCCGCGGAAGGTACTACATTGATAACATGCTGTGGGGGCCAAAAGCCGATTCAGTCGAATCTGGTTATAGAGTCCCCTTCGGCAAGATCAACATCTTCATAGGCATGATTGGAACACCCGTGCCTGAGCCGGACACGTCCACCGACATCGTCGAGCTGGCCAGGTACGTCCTCCCATCACACGACAGGACAAGAGACACCATGTTTTTGTCAGTTTTACGCAGGGAGCCATCGTACAAGATGAACCGGCAATCCAGGAGGTCACCCCCGTCAATTCTGATGGAGAGTCATCCATGGGAGAGACAGATTCAATTCATCCCCTTCACGAAGGACAGCTCGGAGGGTTGTCACTGGCGATGGACCCCGAGATCCTTGAAAGATCCCGTCGACAAATTGTCATCTATATGGCAGGGGCGGCACAACCTCAGCAAAACCCCGTCTGCAACAATGAGACCAGCGAGACGTCGAAAGCCCAGGCTCAAGCCGTGACGGACTTAACGGCAGAGGTCACCAGGCTCATTACAACCGCTGTGACGCCAGAGAATCAGGAATCGATCAACGCTGAGCTAGTGAAGCTGCAGGAGGCGATGGCCAAAGCTCAGCGAGACGTGGAAGAGGAAGCCGCGAGGATGGCGACACAACAGGCCTTGATCAATGCGGAGGCAGAACGGCTGAACACCGAAGGCTGGCGGCTCGAGAGACAACAGCGCGCGTCTGATGCTGTTCACCAAAGGAGGCATCACGGGCGCCTCCCGGCCGACTTACATCCAACTCGCCTCTTCGACACTCCACGCACTCCTGGGGCGGGACCTGATAGACCTTTGCAAGCCACTCCAAGGGGAGGTCCGGTTCAACCAGCTAACCCGCTACCTCCTCAACCAATGGATGCCCACGCAACTCGCTTCCAGACACCACGAGGCCACTTCTCAAATCCCGTGGATAATGTGCTGGCGGCAACCCGCCACCTGGAGTCCCTCCCGATCTACGGAAACTCCCCGGGCGAGGTAGAAGCAAGAAACGCCATCGAGATGCTGAAAACAATAGTGGTCCAGCATGCGCAATACTCACACAATCTTGACCGGTTACACTCCATGCCCCAGGCGAGTCACAGTAGGAGTCGCTACGAGGACCAACCCGTAGTGACTAGTGGGCAACGGCGTTTGCCTCAGACCAACCCGCTCGGGGTGCCTGATACGCGAGCCCAAGAGATTGTCGATGCAGCGCGAGCCGCGCGGTAGATGGAGACGGCAGCTGCGGCAGGTCAGGGCTATCCAACTTATACCCAGACACCTCCCGCACCGCTCGATGCCGGAGGCAGGCACATTGGGGTGTCGTGTCTCATGCCCGCTCTACGCAATGAGCGGATGACGAAGGATTTCAAAGGACCAACGAAGGTACCCATCTACACACCAGATCTCGAACCAGGGTCATGGATTGAGAGTTACGAACTTGCGATGGACATGCTCGACGTGAATGAGGCGATTTGTGCCAAGTATTTCACCATGATGCTTGAAGGAATGGCGCGTGCATGGTTGAAGAACCTGCCACCTAACTCCATCAACACTTGGGCTGAGTTGAAGGAGCGCTTCATCAAAAATTTCAGAGAGACTTGCAAATGCCCGATGACCATCGTCGACATGCAACACTGCATTCAGCGGCCAGATGAGCCGGCCCATCATTGGACACGGTGAGTTGCGGAGGTCATTCATACATCAGACGGCATCTCGGCGGCTCAGGAAGTGTTGATTCTGGAGAAGAATTGCCATTACGAGCCTCTGGTGCTGAAGCTGGGGCGACTTAAGCGTAAGGTTCAAGACATGGGCGAGTTAATGGACACCCTCAGCAGATACGCCAAGTCAGATGACACCAAGGATCCCGGAGAGGACGATGACAAGGTTAGCACAGCTAGGAAGGGCAAGTCATCAAAGGGTATCTCCCAGTTTCAAGGACGGGGTAACCACGACCATCGCGGGTGATGGGGGGATAACCCTGGGGTGGGCTCATCGAGCCTGCTCCTCCATTTCCTGCCCAAAGGGGATGACCAAGTATGATTCTCCAAGGCCCAAGTCTTTTGGCCGGCTAGGCTGCGCCGGCCGGCTGGAGGACGAGGCGGCCAACTCTTTGGCCGGCCAGGCAACCCCTGCCGGCTAGAGGCGAGACGACTACCTCTTCCTGACCGCCTTGGCCAAGCCAGCCGGCTAGGAACAAGGCGGCCGTGCCCAAGCTGGCTAGCCAAGCAGGCTAGCCGGCCAGGGATCTCAAGTCACATCAGATCGTAGGTCATGACGAGACCGTATGATTAAAGGTAGCTACGCGTCAGCAAAGGTACTGGATCGGAGTGCCGGGCAGGTACGAGGGTCGGCGGCCACGCCGCTGACCTACCCCGGCTCTGATCCATCACCCAGTATAGTGTCGGACCGTCAAACTTCCACTCCATTACTGCACTTGGCGTGGGGAACAGTGGAGCCGGCCGTACTATCTGCCCATGACGAATCTTGCTGGACGACGCCGGACGTACAGCGCGTTCTCAGCGTCAACCTTATGCGAGAGCTTCATTGGTTAGCCGGTGGGTCCCACAACCAGACGAGACCTCGCAGCCGACGGGCCCCTCAAGCGACAAGACAAGACCCTCATGGGCCCCTGGCCAGCCGACGAGGCTGCCAGCTGGGTCCCACTCTTGTATCCTTTATCCATATTGTAGGCCGGTGGGTTCGTCTAAAAAAAACCCCGGCCACCCTCCATGCAGAGGGTCGGGCGAACAACATATCACACTCACCAACCACATAGAGAGAGGCAGAGACGAGCCGGCTCCTCCCCTCTTCCTCCTCCTCATACAGCTCCAAGAGTAACCTTGTAATCCATCCATATACATCATACACTCCGGCAGGACTAGGGGTATTATCTCTATGGAGAGCCATGAACCTGGGTACATCGTGCGTTCCATGCTTGTACCAACCTCGTCCCCAGCGCCCTCCGTTGTCCCTTCGGTTCTCACCGAGTTTAGCCTACCTATGGTATATGTTGTGAGTATTCACCGACATTTGGTGCCCACCGTGGGGCCGATCACGGCATCGGCTGGCTTCACGCGCTGGTCGGGGCCCCGCACCTACACCACTGGATGCATCGCGTCCGGATCGATCTGCATGCTAGTGGAGCCCGCTTTTGATGAGGCAATACCGATGATGATCGACGTCCCCGTCCGCCATGCGGATTCGGACGAAGATTCGGATGACGAGGCGCCCCTAGCATCTTCGTTGCTACTATGGAGAACCTCAACGTTCTCTTTAGCGACCTGTGTCTCCACGACGGTTCTCGCTACTTCGGCGAGGACTTCGACGTTGAGGCGCTATGCGCCAGCTTCAGCAGGCTCTTTATCGCTAAGATGCGTGCACATGACGTGTACCCCAGCAACGTACTCGTCTTCGATGGACCTCCGCCATAGGTGGGGTTCTTCACCCTGTACCATGTTGCCGCCGTCTCCAATGTCGTGGAGGTGACGGTCATCGGCGCTCGCACTAGCACGGCTCATGGCAAGGCATCAGCAAACGCTGGTGAGCCTGCTGCTGTCATCGCTGATGCCCTTCAGGATGCTCTCGCCGGCTGAAGACACCCATCGCCGCTTCCACAAACCCTAACGACGCCTGAGCCTCACTGGAGGAGGCTCTCAAGCTTATATTGAAGGAGGGCATTGCCTTCGCCTCGGCAAAGCATCGGATGGAGGCCACGCAGCGCGAGTATAACTCCGCATATGGCCTCACTCCGATTTCCGAGGCCCCTAGCCGGCTTGGATCGGTCTGCGGCCGCGGCCGGTTCATTGCTGAGATACTAGGCGGCAACCAGCCCGTCTACGAGACCCCTCCGGCCAACTTGCGGGCGGCGCAGGCAGCCATGGAAGAAATACCAAGCTTGGAGGGCGAGGAGCGCGCCTTCCAGGAGAAGCGGGTCAAGGATCTCCTTGACCCCGCCAACGAACAGCAAACACGGCTTGACCCCGGTCAGTCCCAGTTAGAGTCTCCAGGACCGAACCCCGGAGCGCGCCGCAACCCTAGCGGTCATCACCACGCGGAGGAATCTTCCTCGCATCGCATCTCCGGCAGGAGGGGCGAGGGAAGTCAAGACCGGCGCTCCCAACGCCAGAGCGAGCATACTTCGAGCAGGTGTCGCGGAGGCGACAAGAGAGAGTCGGCATGTGAGCTTCCTCGTCCAGGGAGGACCCTTGCCTCCGGTTCACGAGGTGCTTCTCCGCTCATAACTCGGATCGGCGCTTGCGTTCCCCAGGGTGACCAGGACGCCCGCAGGCGTCTCATCACACTGGCCCAGTCAGCCCTCTTGGAGGAGGACGGTCCCGTCAGTCCGGCCTGCTTTGGCCCCCGTATCCGAGGGGAGCCATTCCCCCAAGGCTTCACCTTGCCTCGGGACACTCCCAAGTACAATGGCGCTGGCAAGCCAGACGACTAGCTGATCGACTACACCACAGCCGTCGGCATTGCCCGGGCAATAAGCGTGTAGCCGTCCGCTACGTGCCACTCATGTTGGCCGGCTCGGCTCGGACTTGGCTTAACAGCCTTCCAGCCGGCAGCGTCAACTCATGGGTGGACTTCGAGGAGGCGTTCGTTCGCAACTTCACTAGCACCTACAAGCGCCCTAGCCAGCCTCGCGAGCTAGCCATGTGCGTCCTGAGGCCCGACGAACCCCTTCACGACAACATCACTCGGTGGACGGAGCTTCGCAACTCCTGCAAGGGGGTGCATGAGGTACAGGCCATCCAGTACTTCATTGACGGTTGCCGAGATGGCACCATCCTCAAGCACAAGCTCATGTTCTCCGAGCCCACCTCTGTGGCGGTGCTCATGGCCAAGGCGGACAAGTACGCCACGGCCGACTCAGCGATGCGAGTCAAGGTGATCGCCTCGGACAAAGCTGTCCCCACGCCGGCTACTCCCAAGCCGGCTCGAGACGGTCGAGGCGGCCAGAACAACAACAAGCGCAAGGCGGATCAGATGGATTCACACTCAAACAACAAGTTGGTAGCTAGCGTGGTGGGCGAGACGTCGGCTCCCCAAGCCGGCTCTCAGTGGAAGCGCCCCAACTGGGGCAATACAAACTGGCTGCCCAAGCAGACCTTCGAGCAGCTGCTTGACGCCCCCTACAAGATACATTCTGGGGCACAACCGTCTACCCACACCCTTCGATAGTGCAGCTTCGCACGTGGGCTGTCACAAGGAGAGGGCCTGTCGGCTGCCCCAGGTGCGTAGGCTGCGCCTCACGCCCAGGCTCCTGGTCCTGCTCCGGCTCCACCGCCGCCGCCTCGCGACGACGGCCGCCTCCACGACGACTACCCCATCAAGACGGAGAATTCATCGTCTTCACCAGTGAAGGCGACGACAAGCATAGCCTGCGCCAGAGACGGCGTGAGGTGAATGCCACGGTTCCCCTCGTTCCCCAATACATGCATTGGTCTGACAGACCTATCACATGGAGCCGGGTAGACCATCCTGCGGTGATGCCCAACCCAGGCACATACGCGCTCGTCCTCGACCCCACCTTTGCCTCGAAGAGGCTCACGTGTCGGTTCTCCCGGGTGCTGGTCGACGGCGGCGGCAGCATCAACATCCTCTACCTCGACTCTCTCCGCAAGCTCGGGCTCAAGGAGACGGACGTCCTGCGGACTAGCACTGTCTTCCATGGCATCGTGCCTGGGCAGTCCTGCTCGCCTATTGGCAAAATCCAGTTGGACGTCCTCCTCGGCGACAAGGCTCACTTCCGCTGCGAGTCCATATGGTTCGAGGTAGTGGACCTCAGCAGCCCGTATCACGCGCTGCTCGGCAGACTGGCTCTGGCCTAGTTCATGGCTATCTCGCACTACGTCTACCTGAGGATGAAGATGCCGGGTCCAAAGGGCATCATCACCATTGCTGGCGACTACAAGAAGTCGCTCGAGTGCGCCCAAGATAGCTGCCGCCTCGCCGACGCCCTGGTGATTGTTGAGGAGAAGCGGCGATCGACCGGCTCGTGGCCCAGGCTACCGAGCAGCCGACGATTCCTTCTCCTCCGTCCCAGTCGGCCGGCGAGGGCTCCTTCAAGCCGGCCAAAGAGACCAAGCAAGTGCCACTCGACCCTGCAAACCCCAAGCAATGCGTCACCATCGGGGCTGGCCTCAGACCCAAATAGGAAGCCGAGCTCATCGACTTCCTCCATGAGAATCGGGACATCTTCGCATGGTCCCCCAAGGACATACCGGGTGTTCCGAGGAAGTACGCCGAGCACAAACTTCAAGTGCGACTAGATGCAAAGCCGAAGAAACAACCCTTGCGCCGCTTCGCCGAGGGGAAGCGGCGCGCAATTGGAGAAGAGATTACCCGGCTCCTTGCAGCTGGCTTCATCATGGAGGTTTTCCACCCGGAATGGTTAGAAAATCTAGTCCTGGTGCTGAAAAAGAACAACACCTGGCGAATGTGTATCGACTACACTAGCTTGAATAAGGCATGTCCGAAAGACCCTTTCGCATTGCCTAGGATAGATCAAATGATCGACTCCACTGCAGGCTGCGAACTGCTGTCATTTCTGGATGCTTATTCAGGATACCATCAAATCAAGCTAGATCCAGCTGATCGCGTGAAGACCTCCTTCATCACGCCCTTCGGGGCCTACTGCTACACCACCACGACGTTCGGCCTAAAGAACACTAGTGCGACGTTCCAACGCTGCATGCAGCAGTGCCTACTGCCACAGATCGACAGAAACATCCACGTCTATGTGGATGACATCGTCGTCAAGACGAAGCAGCACTTCAGCCTCCCCGACGACCTGCGGGAGACATTCGCCAACCTGCGCGAATAAAAGATCCGGCGCAACCCGGAGAAGTGCGTCTTTGGGGTTCCAGGCGGCAAACTCTTGGGATTCTTTGTGTCCGCTCGTGGCATCGAGGCGAACCCCGATAAGATCAGCACCATCGAGCGGATGGTGCAGTCGGCTCGGATCCTAGACGACCAGAAGTTCGACGGCTGCCTGTCGTCCCTTAGCCGGTTCGTCAGCCGGCTTGGCGAGAAGGCCCTTCCACTGTACCAGCTCATGTAGAAGACGATGAAATTCAAGTGCAACGACCAGGAAGACAAAGCCTTCCGCAACCTCAGGCGGGTCATCTCTAGCCTGCCAATCTTGGCAGCACCGGCTGAAAGGGAACCCATACTCATATACATTGCGGCAACCACTTGTGTGGTTAGTGTAGTGCTGGTAGTTCAACGCAAGGAGGAGGGCAAGGTACTGTTAGTGCAGTGCCCTATCTACTACCTCAGCGAGGTCTTGTCCGCCTCCAAGCAGAACTATCCCCACTACCAAAAAATATGTTATGGCATTTACCTTGCTGCAAAGAAGTTGAAGCAATACTTCTAGGAGCATGCCATCACCGTGGTGAGCACTGCTCCACTTTCAGAAATCATGGGCAACCGTGATGCAACTGGCAGGATCGCTAAGTGGTCCATAGCCATGGCGGACCACGATATCTGCTACGAGCCTCACACCGCCATCAAATCTCAGGTGTTGGCCGACTTCTTAGTCGACTGGGCCGAAACCCAGTTCGAGCCACCACCTCCAGACTCTACGCATTGGCGGATGAACTTCGACGGCTCAAAGATGTGGACTGGTCTGGGAGCCGGCATCGTCTTGACGTCTCCGAAAGGAAACCATCTCAAGTATGCTATCCAGATCCTCTTCGCCGCCTCCAACAACGTTGCCGAGTACGAAGCACTGGCTCATGGCCTCCGGCTCGCCAAGAAGATTGGCATCCGGCGGCTCATATGCTTCGGCGACTCAGACTTGGTGGTGCAGCAAGTTTCTGGCGAATGGGACGCCACAGACACCAACATGGCAAGATACCGCTTTCTCATCTAGCACCTCAGCGGCCCCTTCGAGGGTTGCGAGTTCCACCATGTTCCCAGAGCAGACAATGAGGCGGCTGATACACTGGCCAAGATTGGGTCCACGAGACAAGCTATCCCAGCCGGCGTCTCCCTCGAGCAGCACCTCAAGCCGTCTATCAGGCCGTCTCGAGAGTCGGCATCGATCTTCGTGCCGGATGATTCTTCGATGCAAGCACCGTCGGCTCCACCAGCTACGCCGGCTACAGCTCCTCTGCCGGCTATGCTGGCTTTGCCGACACCAATTGCGGCACCGGTTGAATCTTCGGTGCAAGCGCCGTCGGCTCCACTAGCTACGCCGGCTACATCTCCTGTGCCGGCTACACTGGCTATGCCTACTCCAATTGCGGCACCGGCTACAACAACAACTCCCGGCTCCGCTATGCCTCGAATACCGTCGTTTCAACACCAAGCGGGTGGACGTCATGGAGGTAGACGATGAACTGGCTGCCACGACGGCATCAGAGACACCTTGTCTCGAGCCCACGACTACTGCTTCATCAAGCGCGGGGGCTGTAGAAGCCCCTAACAGTCAGGTCGAGGCGGAGCCAGCCCTTGTGTCGGCTCCATCATGGCCTCAACCCATCCTGGCCTTCCCCCTTCGCGGAGAGCTTCCTCAAGACAAGGCAGAGGCGAGGCAGATCCAGCGCAGATCTGCAGCCTACGCTATCATCAATCACGAGCTGGTGCGGTGTAACATGACTGGCGTGTTCCAGCGCTACGTCGAATCAGAGAAGGGACAGGAGATCCTGGGAGACATTCACCAGGGGGAGTGTGGGCATCATGCCGCCTCTAGAACCCTAGTGGCCAAGGCGTTCCGCCACGAATTCCACTGGCCCACGGCCCTCGAGGAGGCCGTGGATCTCGTCGACAAATGCGAGGGCTGCCAGTTCTTCAGCACACAGAGCCACATGCCGCCTTCGGCCCTCAAAACCATCCCCCTGTCATGGCCTTTTGCCATCTGGGGGCTGGACATGGTGGGGCCTTTCAAGACGGCTCACGGTGGCATGACCCACCTCTTGGTAGGCGTCGACAAATTCACCAAGTGGATTGAGGCCAGACCTATCAACAAGCTTGATGGCCCCACGGATGCTAAGTTCATCACGGACATCTTTGTTTGATATGGCGTCTCCCACAACATCATCACCGACAACGGCACAAACTTCGCCAAAGGCGCTCTGGCACTTTACTGCTCCAAGGTAGGCCTCCAGCTGGACTTGGCGTCAGTGGCACATCCCCAGTCCAATGGCCAGGCGGAGAGGGCCAATGGCCTGATCCTGGCCGGCATCAAGCCAAGACTAGTGGCACCACTTGTCACGTCAGCCAGCTGCTGATCGAATAACTGCCGGCTGTACTGTGGAGCCTCCGCACCACGCCGAATCGGTCGACCGGTTTCACTCCGTTCTTCCTTGTATACGGGATCCAGGCCATTATCCCTACCGATATCGAGTTCGACTCACCTCGGGTCACCCTGTACACGAAAACGGAGGCGAATGAGGCAAGAGAAGACGGTGTGGATCTACTCAAGGAAGCAAGGGACTTGGCCTTGAGTGGGACGACTATCTATGAACAGAAGCCGAAATACTACCACATCAAGAAGATCAAGCCTCTCTCTTTCAGAGAGGGAGACTTGGTACTCAGAAGTATCCACCACACCGCCAGCCAGCACAAGCTCTCATCCCCACGGGAGGGACCCTTCATCATCAGTAAGGCATTGCACAACAACACATACTACTTGATTGATGCCCAGAAGCCAAGGAAGCTCAAGAGGGACGACTCCGGCTAGGAGACGGAACATCCATGGAACGCATCGTTGCTTCGCCGTTCTACTACTAGAAGTCAAGTATCAAACATGGAAAGAGCATGCACAAATGTATCGTTCTCCCTCTTCAGGGATTTCCAATGATTGCAATGAAAAGGGCATACCTTATGCTTCTTTTTAAGTTCATATCTAGAGTGCTCACTCTCCGATGCCCCTTGCTACCTCCAGTAAGCTCGGGGGCTCGCTAGCCGCCCGGACGCCTTCCTTATATTGTAGAAAAACACATAGTGTACGCCGGACCGATCCCTGGTCACCTCATAACAGCTACAGACCGGCTCCCGGCAGTCCGGCTAGCGAGGCGACGCCAGGTAAGGCCGGATGCATGCAAAGTTGACTACAAAAAGGTTGTCGGCTCAGGTTGGCTCGATCTATTTTACGATCTCATTCTAGCCGGCCTCTGCTGATTTATGTCCGAATCTTTAAGTCTTGATGGCTTTGAAAAATCGAAGTCTTGTATTCTCAAGGCCAGAAACGTCGACCGAGTCACATTCCGGCTCTCGGCTGTCGGGCTGGCGGGTGGAAACTTGGGGGTATAGGAATTGGAGAAAAAGAAGTCAAACAGGAATCAAAAGATAAAGATATAAAACAACACGCATGGCAATACGGATATAATGTTGAATCCATACATTCAAAATGCATTGGCCCACGGCCAAGGTTCATTACACCCCCAGTGGGTGGAACTGTTGGACTGACAAAATAATTTCAGACAACAAAAACAGGACACCGGCTACGGTGTTGTGGCCTCATCGGTCGCCCCGGCTGCTGCTCCTGAAGTGGTGGCTTGACCATCGCCGGCTGCTCCCGAGGCGGTGGCACCGTCTCCTCCGTGAGGGCTCCCGGCTCCATCCGCACTGGAGTCGGCATACGCCGCACCGCTGGAAGCGGCAGCGATATCCACGTCGTGGGTCGCCTCGTCGGAGCTGCCATCCATGTCATAGGGTTGAAGGCCATGTAGATCCTCAGGGATCACATCGCCGCCTTCACCCCGCTCCAAGTTGACCTCATCCTAGGTGGCGTACGTGGCGATGTCGCTGGCCCTCACGCACAACGCCTCCTCCACGGCCTGCAGCTCCGTCTCCAAGCCGTCGCGCTGAGCGACGAGCTTGCCCAAGTCCAGGTTTCGGTACCAGGACTTGGCCAAGCGCCGGGCCATGTAGGCTCCAGCGCGCGCAGCCGAGGCGCGCCAGATGTCAAGACGTTCCTCGCCGGCCGCAAGCCAGCTGGTGAGCCGGCTCATCGTCGCTGGCTCAGCGCCATCAGGCCACGGGGCCGCCACCATCGATGAGCCTGCGATCTCGATCTGAGCCACAGACTTGCCCAGGACACGCATGCAAACCCTGAGGAAAACTCCAATCTCCTCCACGCTCCAGCCGGAGGTAGCATCTACCTCCTGCCCAGTCGCCGGCGGTCCTCGCGGCTCACCTCGATGGCCGTGTCGGTTGTGCCCTGTGTCTCAGGGAAGAGGCATGAGATAGGGAAAGGGGTGCAAAAATGAGTAAGAAGAGGAGACGACCAAGAAAGTTCAAGATGAAACAAAAGAAGACTCACGATGGAAGTCGCCATCGGTCTCATGGGCGCTCTGCAGGGCCTTGGCCAGCTGTGTCTGCTTCTGGGCCACGGCGTCCTCCTTCTCCTTCAAGGTGGCGTCCTTGAGTTTCATCTCCTCGAGATGAACCGACGCAAGACTTTCCACACCGACAGAATGGGAGGCGTCCTTCTCATATAGAGAGGCACGTAGCTGCTCCAGCTCGGCCCGGCTGGCCGCCTCGAGCTCCTTCTTCTCCGCCTGGATAAGAGCCAGCTACTCCTGGAGCCGGCCGTCCGCGTCACGCAGGGCGTCCCGCTCCACGACAACTTCGCCGAGCCAGGCTTGAAGCTCGGCAACCTGACCTTTAGTTACATGGTGCTGAGCCCGCATCGTGTTGAAGGCCTGCACCTGGGAATCATAAAGATCCTACAAGGCAAGGATGAAGCAGAAGTAAGATTCGACCTGGTTAAGTCATAACCAGTCCGATTCTCGGGGGCTAGACCCAGTGGGTGCACTAGCGCGCCACCACTAAAGAAGCAAAGCAAGAAAAGAAGCTCTAAAGAGATTCGGCCCGTACGATGCTCGCCCGGCCCGCCTCTCGGGGGCTACACCCATTGGGTGCGCTGGTGCGCCCCCACTGATTCAAGAAGAAGAAAAGAAAAAAAATCAAAGATGAGGCACTTACCCTGGTGCGCTCCTCCAAGCACTCCAGATCGCCGCCCACCATGTGGGCCGCCTGGTCCACCTTGTACCGGCTGCTGGCAAACATCGACACTACCTCCGGGACAACATGGAGCATGGTGCCTGCAGGCAGCCTCGAGCGCGCCAGGTTGGCCACTCGCCAAGTCTTCATCGGCCGGCTCCCGACCCTGTCTCCGGCTCCCTGAGCAGCCGGACCTTGGTGGGGGACGATGATGGCGCCGACTACAGGTGCCGACATGGTGGCCGGCTCCACGGGCATTCCGACCTGCGCCGCCTCCTCGGTAGGAGGTGGATGGGCTGCACCCGGCACATCCATGTTCACCCCTGGTGCATCCAGGGCCGCGTCTGGCCCATCCAGGACTTGTTCCGGCGCGTTGGGCGCCACCTCGGCCCTAGGTGAATCCGGGATCACCTTAAGATCCACCGGCGTAGAGGCGTCCGGCTCGGAGGGTTGGGCCTCCTCCGCCCTCGGGGCGCGCCTCGGGGCTGCCTCGCTAGCTGGCTTCTCCACACGAACATGCATGGAGGGGTCATGTCTAGCCTTCGTACACTTCTCCACCGGCTTCTCGGCCCGGCTGGGGCGAGACTGCCCTCGTCCATCTTCCCCGCGGCCGCGTCCCACCGGCGCTTGGACTGGTCCTCGAGCTCCCTCTGGGCTGCATCAGCTGCTGCCCAGCCGGCCCGCTCGGCTGCGGAGGTGCTGTCTTCCTCCACGTCCTGCACCTCCCTGCCAGGCGACGTTTTTAAGGAACAAGGCTTCATACAAGACAAATGAACAAAAGGGGTAGGAAACCTTACCCTGCGACGATGGGCACGTGCCTCCTGCCGCCGCCACGACGCTTCTTAGCGCCGCCTCCCCGTGCTCCGGCTGGAGGACCCGTCGCCGGGCGCTTAGGGGTCGGCCTGGAAGCCGTGGCACCCTTGCCCTTCTTCCTGGCTGCCTCGTCGGCTTCGACCGCCTCGACCCTTTGACGCCGTCCGCGCGTCAGCGGCGGGCTGGTGACCTCCTCCACCCCATCGGAGTCTTCCTCGAAGGCTGCAACAGATAGGAATGAGGAAGTCTCGTCGTCATCCGTCCAATCTACGACGGAGGGCCGCGCATGCTCAACAGACGGCTCCGTCCCTTCCGACTCCAGCGTGTTCTCCGAGCCTTCGGAGGAGGCCGAGCGGGACTCGGTCACGCCCTCGTCCTATATCTCCGAGGCGTCGGACGCCGCCACGTCGCAGGCAGGCGGGCGGAGTGCTGACTGCAGCTTCTCGAACAGCTGTGCAAAGGATTTGACTGACGGCTCAACAAGACGGCGAGTCGCAAGAAAAACAGCAAAAATAGAACATAAAAGAACACTTACCACCGGAGGCGGACGGGGCCTGTTGTAGGGGATCATCCCCCATAACCAGCTCCCACTATCGTCCATGCGGGCGGTGAAAATCTTGTTCACCCCTTGCGCCACCGCGTCGGGGGAGAATCTCTTGGTGGATGTCCGGCATGGGTCATGCCGGCCGCTCATCTGGCAGACCAGATGGGTCCGCCTCTGCAGCGGCAGGATCCTGCGAGTCACCATGGTGGTGAGCAGGTCGCGACCAAGGAGGCCGCCTTTCTCCAAAATGTCGAGGTGGGCACCAATCTGCGCCACCTCGGGAATCGGCTTCGGGAACTTCGCCACCCAATTCAACTTCGTCGGAGGATTAATGTTGAATGGGGGCATGTTGCGGGCGTCTTGGGCAGGGTCGGCGTTCTTCACAAAGAAGAAGCCCTTCTGCCACTGCTTGATGGACTCCAGCAGCGGCAGCTGGGGGAAGCCGGACTTCGAGCGATGATGCACCAGTGCGGCTCCGCACGGCGTCATCGCATGTGGCCCGATGTGCTTCTCCAGCTCGGCCTTGTCCATCACAATGAACTGCTGCTTGAAGAAAAACAAGCTTCTCCAGAGACCGAGCCGGGGCTCGATCCCCTGGAATCCCTCGCACAAGACCACGAAGGCCGACAGCTGCAAGATGGTGTTCGGCGCCAGGTGATGCGGCTGCAGGCCGAAGAAGTGGAGCCACTCGGAGAAGAAGCAGCTCGCCGGGAGCCCAATCCCCTGTAGAAATGCTCATCAAAAATGACGTTCTCTCCCACGGCAGGTGTTACGTCGGTCTCGGCGCCAGGGATTCGCACCAGCACCTGGGAGGCCGGGGGCAACAGCCGGTGATGGCGGAGCGCCTCGATATGGCCTTCGCAGATCTCGCTGCCCAGCCAAGCTCTTTGCGACGAGGTCGAGGAGGAGCCGCCGGCCATGGCTGCGGGCGGTTAGAGCTCGAAAGGACTGGTGGATCGACGGCGATGGAGATGACGAAGATGAAGAGGACGGGCTCTTTCTCTCTGTGCTCAGGGAGGAAGAGGGCGTCGATGCGGGGCCAGAAGGGGTCGAACAGCCACCTCGAAACCCCAGCATCCCATTTAAACCCCATGAAGCATCGTGGGGAGGGGATCTGGTGCGCGCGGACCCCACTAACCCCGTATATTACGGGCGGTAGCGCTTCCCTAAGCCCAACCTTCGTGGAGTAAATCCGCAGAGGATCTTTCGCGCGGAGGCCGAGGGGGCGTCGTGGGGGGACCCAGGGCCCAGGCCCGGTCCCATCACTAGTAATCACCATCATTACGTCAGGCTGGGCATGGCACATGGCGCGATCTGAGCGGCCTACGACGAAGCCGAGGCGTCGCTTCGAAGCCAACCAGCTTCGGAGCCGGCGTCCCCTGTCGCGGATGGCTGCAGGAATACCAAGACAAAATATCAAGCCGGCGAGACCGTCCGTCCGCAGAAAGAGGGCCACTTTAGCTTTGGGGACTACTGTCAGGGGGATAACCCCGGGGTAGGCTCATCGAGCCTGCTCCTTCATTTCCTGCCCAAAGGGGATGACCAAGTATCA
The DNA here is from genome assembly GCF_904849725.1 of Hordeum vulgare subsp. vulgare. Lineage (NCBI taxonomy): Eukaryota > Viridiplantae > Streptophyta > Magnoliopsida > Poales > Poaceae > Hordeum > Hordeum vulgare. The sequence continues at coordinate 289,371,004 of NC_058521.1, read as the reverse complement.
TTCTCCAAGTCCCAAGTTTTCTGGCCGGCTAGGCTGCGCCTTCCGGCTAGAGGATGAGGCCGCCAACTCTCTGGCCAGCCAGGCAACCCCTGCCGGCTAGAGGCGAGACGGCTACCTCTTCCTGACCGTCTTGGTCAAGCCAGCCATCTAGGAACGAGGCAGTCGTGCCCAAGCCGGCTAGCCAACCAGGCTAGCCAGCCGGGGATCTCAAGTCACATCAGATCATAGGCCATGACGAGACCCTACGATTGAAGGTAGTTACGTGTCAGCAAAGGTACTGGATCGGAGTGCCCGGCAAGTACGAGCGTCGGCGGCCAAGCCGCTGACCTACCCCAGCTCTGATCCATCACCTAGCATAGTGTCGGACCTTCAAACTCCCACTCCATTACTGCACTCGGCGTGGGGAAGAGTGGAGGCAGCCGTACTATCTGCCCATGACGAATCTCGCTGGAGGACGCCGGACGTACAACGCGTGCTCGGCGTCAACCTTACGCGAGAGCTTCATTGGCTAGCCGGCGGGTCCCACAACCAGACAAGACCTCATAGCCGGCGGGCCCCTTAAGGGACAAGACAAGACCCTCGTGGGCCCCTGGCCAGCCGACGAGGCTGCCAACCGGGTCTCACTCTTGTATCCTTTATCCATATTGTAGGCCGGTGCGTTCGTCTATAAAACCCCCCGGTCACCCTCCATATAGACGGTCGGGCGAACAACATATCACATCACCAACCACATAGAGAGAGGCAGAGACGAGCCGGCTGCTCCCCTCTTCCTCCTCCTCACACAGTTCCAAGAGTAACCTTGTAATCCATCCATATACACCATACACTCCGGCAGGACTAGGGGTATTATCTCTACGGAGAGCCCTGAACCTGGCTACATCGTGCGTTCCATGCTTGTACCAACCTCGTCCCCACCGCCCTCCGTTGTCCCTTCGGTTCTCACCGACTTTAGCCTACCTATCGCATATGTTGTGAGTATTCACCGACATTTGGCGCCCACCGTGGGGCCGATCGCGGCATCGGCTGGCTTTACGCGCTCGGCGGGACCCGCACCTACACCACCAGATGCATCGCGTCCGGATCGATCTGCATGCCTGTGGAGCCCGCTTTTGATGAGGCAACACCGATGATGATCGACGTCCCCGTCCGCCATGTGGATTCGGACGAAGATTCCGATGACGAGGCGCCCCCTAGCGTCGTCGTCGCTCCTATGGAGAACCTCAGCATTCTCTTTAGCGACCTGTGTCTCAACGACGTTCCTCGCTACTATGGCATATGTTGTAAGTATTCACCGACTTTAGCCTACTATGGCATATGTTGTGAGTATTATCCGACAGCGGGCAAGGTAAAAGAAGGCAACATGAAGGTCCCACAGATTTCGTTGCTAATACCAATATCGGCAATGGAAAGAAGCGCCAGAAGAAGCGGGGCTTCAGTGGGAAGAAGCCGCGCAACTATCATAAAATGCTCAAGGGCCCCTGCCCACAGCATTCTATGGCTGAGGGGCCAGCGAAACATTCTTGGGAGGATTGCTATGTGATGCAGGAGTTCCGTTCTGAGGCGCTCAAGAAAGGCCAAGGAGGTGATCAGGGCCAGCACCAGGAATAATTCGGCGCGCCCGGGTCATGCCAAAGCCCGTTCGGTGGCTTCCCTAACCCGGGTCCACAGGGCGGGTCACGGCCTAATAGCGAACAGTACCAAGTTCACAAGCAACCGTAGTATAACCCACCGGGAGTATTTAGGCAACCACCCCCGCAAGGAGATCTCCAGCAACAGGATGATCGTAGTTGCTTCCAGAATAACCCTAAGCAGCTGAACAGCGGACAATATCATGTGTTCACCACCAGCACCTGCAAACAGGACCAGAAGGTGAAACATAGAACATTCAGCGTGGCTGAGCCGGCGCTCCCCACGTACCTTCATTGGTCAGAAAAACCCATAACCTGGAGTAGGAAGGATTACCCGCCCCGAGTTGATACCCGTGGCGACTTGGCTTTGGTCGTGGCGACCCAAGTTGGAGGATACACCCTTTCCAAAGTCCTCATGGATGGAGGCAGCGGCATTAACATCCTATACTTCGATACCTTTCGAAGGATGAACCTCTTGGAGAAAGACTTGATGCCGTCGTCCACGGTTTTTCACGGCATTGTTCTGGGTAAGTGGGCGTATCCAATTGGGCGGATTAAACTTGACGTGGCTTTTGGCACAGAGTCTAATTACAGGAGGGAGTCACTCATGTTTGAGGTGGTAAAAATCAAGAGCCCTTACCACGCTCGATTCATGGCTCGCCCATGTTATGTTTACCTCAAGCTCAAGATGCATGGTCCTAAGGGGCCTATTACGATCAGCGGAGACAGGAAGATAGCCCAAGAGTGCGATAGGAGATGTAGCTTATGCTGAGACGGCTTGCATGGCCGAGGAGCTCAAGTTTCACCAAGAGAATGTTGACCCGACAGATATGACGCCGCTCAAGAGGCCAACAATCGACACTGAGCCGCCCCTCAAGTTTAAGCCAGCGGATGATACCAAGGTTATAGACTTCACGCTTGGCGACCCAACCAAGCAGTTCACTATTGGGACGGGTCTGGATCCCAAATAGGAAAGCGCGCTCATCGAATTCATCCGTGAGAATTGGGACATCTTTGCGTGGAAACCTTCTAACATGGCAGATGTACCGAGAGAATTCACTGAGCACCATCTTAATACTGACCCCAAAGTAAAGCTAGTGCGGCAGTACCTTCACGGGTTTAACGAGGAACGATGTAAGGCAATTGGAGAGGAAGTCACCCGGCTTTTTGCCACTGGGTTCATCGTCGAGGTTTCCATCCTGAATGGTTGGCTAACCCGGTCCTGGTTCTAAAAAAGAACGACCCTTTCCGCATGTGCATCGATTACACCGACCTCAATAGAGCCTGTCCGAAGGACCCCTTCTCCCTTCCCCGCATTGATCAAATCATTGACTCGACGGCGGGTTGCGAGCGTTTGTGTTTCATGGATGCTCATTCAGGATACCACCAGATCAAGATGGCAGTGGCAGACCAGGAGAAAACGTCCTTCATAACCCCCTTCGGAGCCTTCTGTTACGTGTCTATGCCGTTCGGGCTCAAGAGTGCGGGGGCGACTTATCAGCGTTGCATCCAAAATTGTTTGCATAACCAGATCGGACGTAATGTCCACGCTTATGTTGACGACATCATAGTCAGATCTCAGAAGAAAGAGTCCCTCTTGGAGGATCTCAAGGACACTTTTAACAATTTGCAGATGTACCAGATGAGGCTTAACCCCACCAAGTGCGTGTTTGGTGCTCCTCCAGGAAAGTTATTGGGTTTTCTGGTGTCAGAACGCGGCATTGAAGCTAACCCGAACAAAATTGAAGCAATCACTTCGCTAGGAAAGCCAACCAATATTAACCAAGTCCAACGCATCGCGGGTTGTATCGCGGCTCTAAGTCGCTTTATAAGTCGCATTAGGGAGAAATCCATCCCTCTTTATGAGTTACTCAAAAAAGCTGATCGATTCATATGGACGGAAAGCCAACGAAGCCTTTGAACCCTTGAAGCGACAACTAGCTAAGCCACCAGTACTGGCAGCCCTGACGGACAAGGAGCCTATGCTCTTGTACATCGCGGCTAATTCTAAGGCAGTGAGCGTGGCAGTGGTTGTCGAGCAAAAGGAAGACGGGAAGGAATATCCGGTTCAGCGACCAGTATATTTTATCAGCGAAGTCCTGACCCTCTCCAAAAAACGCTACCCGCATTGGCAGAAGCTGGTCTTTGGGGTGTTTATGGCGAGTCGGAAGCTGAAGCACTACTTCCAAGATCATCCCATCACAATGGTCAGTTCTGCCCCCCTTGGTGACATTATACAAAATCGAGAACTAACTGGACGGATTGCTAAGTGGGCCATCGAGTTAGGGCCTCATCACGTGTGATATACTCCCCGTACGGCCATTAAGTCTCAAGCACTAGTGGATTTCATAAATGACTGCACCGAATTGCAGATTCCAGAAGAGAGGCCCGATCACACATATTGGACCATCTATTTTGATGGATCTAGGCAGTTGGAAGGCTCGGGGGCTGGCATGGTGTTAACTTCGCCCGAGGGTGACAAATTCTGCTATGTTCTTCGGCTCATGTTTCCATGTACCAATAATGCAGCAGAGTATGAAGCCCTGCTCCATGGGTTGCGACTCGCCAAAGAAATGAACCTCACACGAGTGTTTGGGCGACTCAGATTTGGTGGCACAACAAGTCTCTGGCACCTGGGATTATAGAGATCCCTTGATGGTGGCTTAGAGGCGAGCTGTGTGAGACGTGGCGGGTCATTTTCATGGTTATCAAGTGGACTACATTGATCAGCGACTCAATGAGGCGGCATATGCTCTTTCTCATCTCGGCTCAGAGCATAAGCCGCCAATGTCTTTTTGGATGTGTTGCATAACCCATTAGTGAGGCTACCTTCAGAGGAAGATTTGGCGGTGTCGGACCCCGAGTCTCAACTTGTGGCGGCTCTTCGTGCTACCCCAGATTGGGCAATTTCCTACATGGCATATCTCACACGAGGCGAGTTACCCGCGGATGAGTTATTGGCTCGCCAGATCGTCCGTCGGTGCAAATCCATGGTCATACACAACGGCGAGTTGCATAAGCGAGGCATTTCAGGAGTATTTCAAAGGTGTGTCTTGTCCAAAGAAGGATGTATCATTCTTAATGAAATTCATGCGGGCGACTGTGGTCATCATGTCGGGTCACGCTCCCTGGTCTCCAAAGCCTTTACGCATGGATTTTATTGGTTCACTGATCATGCAGACGCGGAAGATATATTTGTCGATGTGATGGTTGCCAGAAATTCGGACGCCAGATGCACGTGCCGGCTCAGGAGTTGCGGATGATTCCAATCACTTGGCCGTTTGCAGTCTGGGGGCTGGACAAGGTTGGTACTTTCAAGATGTCGTCCAATAAAAAGAGTCACCTATTGGTGGCGGTTGACAAGTTCACTAAGTGGGTTGAAGCAGAACCTGTTAGTAGCTGTGATGCAGATACGACTGTCAAATTCTTGAAAAAAATTGATCTTCCGGTTTGGATACCCTCATAGTACCATTACTGACAATGGTACTAATCTATCAAAGGGTGCAATGCAAGAGTTTTGTGGTCGAGAGCATATCCGGCTTGACGTTTTTGCACTCGCACAACCCCAGTCTAATGGGCAGGCAGAAAGGACGAATCAGGAAATAATGCGAGGAATCAAGCCCTGGCTTATGGTACCTTTGGAGCATACTCTAGGATGTTGGGTGGAGGAGTTTCCCTCAGCATTATGGAGCATCAGGACCACCCCAAACCGCTCCACGGGTTTTACTCCTTTCCTTTTGGTCTACGGAGCAGAGGCGGTGTTACCAAGTAACATCAGACATGATTCGCCGCGAGTCGCCGCCTATGTGGAACAGGATAACGAGTTGGCATGACAAGATTCGTTGGATGCTTTGGAGGAAGAGCGAGACTTGGGTGCATCACGATCGGCGATCTATCAACATGACTTGCGACGCTATCAAAGCTGCCGTGTCAAAAGCTAGACTTTTCAAGAGGGAGACATAGTGCTCCGGTTGATTCAAGACCACAATGGTATGCATAAGTTATCACCTCCATGGGAAGGACCGTTTGTCATCAGCAAGAATATTCGGAACAACTCATACTATTTGGCGGATCTTCGCCCTGACCGGCCAACTACAGAGGTCGAGACAACTCGCCCCTGGAACATAGCCCACCTATGGCCTTACTAAACCTAGAGCCATAGGCTCCTTTCTTTTCTACAAATCTCAGAACTTGTAATCTTTTATTTATAAAGCAATAAAGCCGAAACCCACAAACTTCGGGGTCCTTTGCCGTTTCAGTTTCTGAAAAGCATGAGTCTTATTGTTCTATGAGTCATCCAACATTGGACGCTATCAGTACCAAAGAGCATAAGTCGCCACGCTGCAACTTGTTTCAAAACTAGGTACTGGTAAGCCAAAGAGGACCAAAGTTGCCATGTTGCACGGTTCAAACATGGGTGCCTTATATGGTTTTGAGAATTAAGTCGGCTTACATGGGGGCTACTAGTTCCCAAGTGGTTTTCTGGTAAGAGCGTAAAACGCTTCTGCAATCCTATGTTCGACTTTTCCCTAATCATAGGTCACTTGGGGGCTTCCACTCACTGAGTTCAGCGTGAATACCCTCTTGACTAGCGAAAAATTACTGCATTACAAATGGTTATACTCGACTATGTGTTGGACGAGTCGCCATATGGACCCATGTACTCTTGGCGAGTCAATCTGCACAAACCTTCTTCTAGAAGCACTAGAGTTTTGCAAACTCGTCCTATCCTATCGTAGCTAATCGAGCCGACAAATTTTTACGACTATCTTCGTGGCACTGTCGCAAGGTTTCGTAAAACTTTATATGACTCGTCGCGACTCACAGACCCGGCTCCTTGCTTATAACTCGCCATGACTCATTGAGTCGGCCTATGGCGTTTTCTCCCTGATAAACATGTTGAAGAAGCTCTCTTGTCGACATATAACACTTCTTAAACTATCAAGCACCACGATTGGTAAAGGCGATTCACGATTTTCATAAAGTATAAGCTATTCAACAATGTCAAGCAAAAGGCATGGATGGAAGATTGTTTCCCTGACAACTATTACATGGCTGACACAGCCATACTGGGTATCATCTCCCGGTCAAAAGAAAGTTCAAATTGTTTTTCGAGCAATGACTACACTCTGGTTAATCTTAAGCCGCCTCCGGGTCACCTTGCCTTGAGCTCTCTTCATCTTCAATTTGTAAGTCGCCAAGTTTCCAGTTGCACTTGGACAAGCCGACGAACTCATCTTCGTCGTTTAGAAAGACAGACAAGTCTGCTTCAAAGTCGAAGGGGTTCTTGGGCCTGCGAGGAGTTAGACTGGTGATTCCAAATGACGGAGGAGTCAATTTTTTGTTGTTGTCATCATACGCAGCCTGGTATTTGTTCAAATCCAAACCGGCCGCCAGCTGAGTCGCCGCGGCACAGGACTCTTTCACAACCCGGTGGTAATCATCTTCAATAAACTCCGACTCGTCATCCTTCAGCTCAGGGTAACTAGCTGCTACCTCCTCTGGCTTGAGTTCAGGGGCATACGCCAGGCACCGGCTTAGGGTGGTCAGAGCTCCCTTGCGGGGGGCTGACCTCTTTAGCTGCTCTACTTGTGGCGGCAACGTTGACAAGCAACCCAGCATAGTCTTGATGGACTTGATTGGCTCCTTGTTGCCCATCACTGCCCTCACTGTCAGCATGCTCCCTGTGTATAGTTGCTCCGTAAAGGTGTAGATCGCCTTCAGCTTCAGGATGCAGTCGTCTTGGAGATTGGCGGCTCGTGGACCTACAAAAGGCAAACTAATTACAATTAGTATTTGAAACTAAGATTATGACTTCTTTTTCCAAACGAGGGAATTGCTCCTTACCAAAGATGGCTTGGGTCATGTTGGAGACATGCTTTCTTAGCCCGGAGAGCTCCTGAAGGGCGGCTTCTAACTTTACCTCAGCTTGTTCTGCCCGCTGGAGGAGGGCGGCTTGGTCAGCATTGGCTTTCTTCTCAAAAATTTTGTGGTTGGCTTTCATCTTCTCCATGTCAGCCAGAGCCAACTGATATCACGCAGTCCGAGCATCCTGCTGTTCAGCTAAGATTTTCTTTAAGTCAGCAAGAGATGACTCGGCCCGGGTCACAGATTCCTGCAAACCAATTTTGGGAAGACAAGTTTCAGAACTATTGCAAGCAACATCCCTGACACTTGGGGGCTAATGTATCATTCTATTCAAAGACATACAAAATACAAGACCCGGCTCATCTTTCAAAAGATGACCCGGCCCTTGGGGGCTACAGGTTGAAGTTTTTCTCTAAATACAAGACCCGGCTCATCTTTTAAAAAATTACGCGGCCCTTGGGGGCTACAGGTTGAAGCTTTTCTATCTAATAGAAGACCCCGCTCATCTTTCAAAAGATGACCCGGCCCTTGGGGGCTACAGGTTGAAGCTTTTCCCTAAATACAAGACCCGGCTCATTTTTCAAAAGATGACCCAGCCCTTGGGGCCTACAGGTTGAAGTTTTTCCCTAAATACAAGACCCGGCTCATTTTTCAAAAGATGACCCGGCCCTTGGGGGCTACAGGTTATAGTTTTTCCCTAAATACAAGACCCGGCTCATCTTTCAAAAGATGACCCGGCCCTTGGGGGCTAGAGGTTGAAGTATTTCTATCTAATGCAAGATCCAGCTAATCTTTCAAAAAATGAGCCGACCCTTGGGGGCTATGGACAGATATGGGTTTATCAGTGATTGCAACAAATATTATTTCATCAAGCAACACTAGTTTCCTAGAAGGCTAATGGGTGGAAGAACACATAATAAAGAGAGTACCTCATGCTTGGCTTTCATCATGTGGATCAAGCTATTATCCATTTCATAAGTTTCCAGGCGACTTACTAAGCCAGAGCAGAGTTGGTCAAATTCGAGCTTCTCATAATGGGGAAGTTTCAACTTAGTGACATCTTGTTTGGTGGAAGGATGGGATTCTTTTGATATGTGTTTGGATAACACCGCCGCTGCAGGTTTGGAGTAACCAGTACCAGTGATAATGACGGTATCTGGATCTTCAATCGCCTTGGAAGAGCTCGGCGGGTTAACATTGTTAGTGGTTTCCTTTAAAGAGCCTAGAGAGTCGTCCCGGATGTCAGGGATGTCATCCGCAGGAGCATCATGAGGCGCCACTTGGTCCTCGTCAAGCTCTGGGGCAGAGGTTCTCGTGCCTAACACCTTAGTCGTCTTAGGAGCAGAAGACAAGTCGCCAGTTTTTCTCTTCTTTGCTTGTGCTGTGAGATGAAGACATCAAAGTTAGAACAAATATCATTATTGGGAAGAGAAATAGTTAATAAAAGAAGTTACCCCTGTACACGAATCATGGGCGGAAGAGCTGACATCACTCAGTCGCCAGATGAAGGAGGAGAAACCTGAAAGAATAAAAGTTCAAAGTGTGAATGTGTTGTGAATCGCATTTTACAAGAAGGAAAGTGTGTTTAAGATGAGTGTACCTCGCTTGTGCGCTTCCGACCGATTGTCTTTTCAGGTAACCCGGAAACTAAGTCGCCAGAGCGGCTCCGGGTTTTACGTTTGGGAGTATACTTTGCCTTCTTCAAAAGGAAATCATGGTCCAGATAAGCATTTGGGTGAGACATGGGAACTTTTCTGCAAATCCTCCTAGCTGGCCTAGGGGAAGAGGAAGTTGAGTCGGAAGAAATAGAAATTACCTCAAACATGTCACCCTGGCTCTCATAATAATCGTCCGACGTATAAAGGTAACAGGCTATAAGTACAAGTCGGAACATAATGATGATAAGCAAAAGGGTAAATTTTTACGTCTGACTATTCTTCGCCAGCTTGGGATTCGCCGACGACGGATGAACCCTTGACGGCGGCTTTGCCCTTGCTCGTCTTCTTCTTCTTCTTCTTCGGTGGCGGCTTAGTTGTTTTCTGGGCGGTCACCTTTGGCCTTCGAGACCAAAATGGGTCGCCTTTCTGGTGGATAGAATCAAAATTCAAACCTGGAACTTGAAAGAGGTAGAAGGAGGCGACTTAGATTGTTACCGATGGAGCCGGGTTGGTGACGCAGAAAGGCTTGAGCCCGACCTTGGCACAATTTTCCAAGGACTCACTGGTTAACTTCTTGATTATGTCTACAATGTCTTTCTCAGCAAGTATTTTATGATGAAAGCATTGCGGATGGTTCACACTGTCATCGTATTCACACATCAGACCATTCCGGGGACTCAGAGGAAGAATGTTCCACTCCACCCAGCAACGGAATAGGTCAACCCCGGTGTGCCCATTATTGGTCAAAGACCGCAGCTCGGAGAAGATGGGGATGGATTCCGATTCTTCTAATTTGGTAAGCTTTTCTGGCAGCCTCAAGTCCATGGGTAAGCGATCTTCTCTATAAAACCGGAAGTGGGTTCTCACTGGGAGGAGAAGTGTCCGGGCAATAAAACCAAGATTCGGCCCAGCCTTTGGGATGGCTGGACAGGAGGAGAGGCGGGAACCCGCGTTCACGGCGCCGCTGGATGTTAACCCCTCCAAGTTCCATGTTGGGCCCATTCGAAAATTTGGTCTGGCGGTTCAGATTGAAGAAGTTCCAAAATAATGGAACTGTAGGCTCTATCTGCAGATATGCCTCAAAAAAACTTGGAACTGGCAGAGATTACTCATGGAATTGGGTCCGAGATCCTGAGGGTGAACGTTGAGGAAATGCAGAGCCTCTCTAAAGAATTTTGATCCGGGCGGCTTGAAGCCTCGTTCAAGATGGTCAATGAAAATAACTATTTCCCCCTCGGCAGGATTGGGAATCACCTCGCGTGGGGTGGTCCGCCAACCAATGACTTCCTTGCTATCCAAATGACCCAACTTGACAAGTTTCTCAACGAAGGTGTCATTAATCTTGGTTGGTAGCCAATCGCATTTTGAGATGCTACCCATGACTACAAAAAAAGAACAGGGCGGCTTGTTAAGGACCATAAGACGTGGTAACTTGCCAGTTGGAGATCTACGATATGCTTGTAAAAGCCATATGACTCGCCATTAGGTGACTAAAAAACCTGGATATAAGGGTGTTCTAACTCACCAGTTGAGCGATTTATGGTATGCCTACGAAGGTGTTATGACTCGCCCTTCGACGATCAAAGGTGTAGCTGTGGCGATGTTCTAACTAGCTGTGGTACGAGATGGCGAATGGCGGTTTAGACAAGGTTTTTTCCTTAGGATATTCCCGGAGTGGGATAAACAACTTTCCGAAAATAAGCAATGAAATACGGATCTACGGGTGTATCATATTAAGGAGATAATGCTTAAAATGAAGCTGCAAGACTACGAACGCCCGAAAGTGACAGGGGTATCTCATGAATCTATGCGGTAAAAACATCGAAATGGCCAACAGAGGCAGCGATGCTATCGTGCTTCAAAACTACGAAGGATCTACTAGGAACATGACGGATGGATCTAACATAGGAAGAGGATCATCACTACATTCCGTAGCTAACCTAGACTAGGCATGGCAGCAAGGTCTAAACCCTAATTGGGGAAGAACGCTTACCTCATAAAGGAGGACGATCCTCGGAAGAAGACGAGGAAGGTGTGCAGCGGATCTTGCTCCTTCAGTCGGCCTGCAAACGTCCGGGCTGCGATGGCTCGAGGCGAAGCTTCGGCAATGGCGGCGAGACGCGAGCGCTGGCGCGAGGAAGACGGAGGTCGATGGGGGAGGCGAAGTGGGGGTAGGTGACAGTGCCCCCACTCCCCCCTGTGGTTATTTAAAGGCCCGGAGCTGGAATCGAGGCGACAGGCGAGGGAATAGAGGCGACAAACTGAAAATTTGCAATAATGGCGCCTGGATTTTCGGGATAAATAAATGGCGGTGCGAAAGATCCATTGGGTGGTTGCGTCATCAAAGTCCCAAAAATGGGGGGATAAGGTGATGTCATCAAAAACTGCTTGGCGGCTCAGAAAATTCATAACGGATGGCGGCTTATCATTCATCAAAGGATAGGAGTGATACAAGTCGCCCCAAAATGAGTGGAAGTTTATTGGCATGAATAAATTCAAGACAATCTGGGGCCTAATGTTACAATCTGGGGCCTAATGTTGGGGATATTACCTGCGGTGTAACCCGCCCTAGCTGGGCCGGGTCACTAAAGGGGCGACTCATCTATTGGTGATACAAGCCTTGGCCCAAGGGGCCCAGGAGCCGGATGGCGGTTCAGGAGATATACAGAGGATAGACCACCAAGGAGGTTTCTAGTCTTGGAAAGCACGACTACTTAGAGATAAGGCAGACCACGATCTATAGCATGGCTAGGACTCTTGTAAATCCTAGGGCCTTGACCTGTACATAAAGGTGAGTCCTTGGGGAGGAGAGGGCAAGTTACAAATCATCGAGAGCTAGGTCAGGCGAGTTACGCCCTCCTTGTAATCGAAACCATCATCAATCTAAACAAAGCAAGACATAGGCTTTTACCTCCACACGGGGGGCCAAACTTGGGTAAATCTGAGTCTCGCTTTCACTCACCCCCTTTGTGTCGACAACAAGGTGCGATGGCTCCTTCAATAAGTTCTTTCGCGAGGAGATCTGCCGTGACAAAACCACGACACTACCTCATATTCAATTACTTCTCGGTAAAACTATACTTTAGACTCTTGTGGTCGGTATATATATCGCATCACTTCCCCAAAAGGTAATGCCATCATGTGTTCAAGGCATGAACTCCTTCCGCCAACTCAGGATCATGACTGGTGTAGTTATCCTCATGAGGGCGTAGTTGACTAGACAGATAAGCCATGACTCTGCCATCTTACACCAGGACACCTTCGTGCCGGGTCCTTGATGCATCGCAGTATGTCACAAAATCTTTGTTGATATCCGGAGTGCCAGTACTAGGCGGTGCTCAACCTCTTCTTTAGTTCTTGTAAGCTTTCTTCTCACTTCTACGACCATTCAAACTTCCTGCCCTTCTTTAAGAGTTGAGTCATTGGTCGGGCGATGCTGGAGAATCCTTCCACGAACTTGTGGTAATATCCTGCAAGTCCGAGTAAGCTCCTGACTTCCTTCACATCGATTGGCGTCTTCCAATTTGTTACCCTGGTAATCTTGGTGGGGTCGACTTCCAATCCATCTGTTGTCATGGTATGACCCAAGAATCCAACTTCGTGCAGCCAAAATTCACATTTAATGAACTTGGCATAAAGTTGGTGCTCTCGAAGTTTTTCCAGCACCATCCGCAAGTGATGCTCATGTTCTTCTTCGGATTTGGAGAAGATGAGTATGTCATCGATGAAGAGAATGATAAACTTGTCCACGTATTCCATGAAGACTTTGTTCATGAGGTACATGAAGTAGGCTGGGGCATTCGTCAACCGAAATGACATGATTGTGCACTCGTACAGGTTGTACCTGGTCACGAATGCCATCTTTGGTATGTCTTCGGGCCAAATCTTTAGTTGATAGTATCCAGACCTGAGATCGATCTTGGAGAATACCTTGACACCATTTAGCTGGTCGAATAGGTCTTCAATTTTGGGAAATGAATACTTTTTCTTTATCGTGACTTCATGGAGAGAACGGTAATCAACGCAGAGCCTGATAGTTCCGTCCTTCTTGGACAAGAATAGAACACGTGATCCCCATGGAGTGGCACTAGGACGAATGAATCCTTTCCTGAGCTACTCGGCGAGTTGTTTCTTCAACTTGGCCAATTCCTCGAATCCCATCCTATAAGGCTTCTTATAGATAGGTCTCGATCCGGGCATGAGCTCAATGATGAACTCGATGTCTCGGTCAGGAAGCATTCCAGGCAGTTCATTAGCAAGGACGTCTGGGTACTCACATACTACTAGCACTTGGTCCAACTCTTTTTCCTCAAAGGGAGTTAGCCTGAGGGGCTTGAGTGGGTGCAGGCTCGGGGATGTACTTGACTTTGATTTCCTGGTCGCTCGTCATGGTAACAGCCCTCTTGGCACAGTCCAATATGCTCTTGTGCTTCGATAACCAGTCCATACCAAGGAAAACGTCCAACCCTTGCGACTTAAGAACGATGAGATTTGCTACAAAGTCTACCCTGTTAATGTTGATACCAACACCCCTACGTCCTATATTGGTCCTTAACACTGCACCCGGGGTTTATACGTCCATGTGACAATTTAGGAATCTAGGTTTCAAGCCACTCTTCGTCCCAAACTTTTGGGTGACAAAACAATGCGAGGCACCACAATCAAACAATAATGTTGATGGAGTGGAGTTGACGAGGAACGTAACCAGTATGCAGTCTGGGTCTTCCTGGGCTTCCTCTGCAGAGACGTGATTCGCGCGTGCCCTACAGTTGTAGTGCTAATTGCGGGGAGCTTGGTTCTTTTTTGGTGCTCCATGTCCTTGTCCTTGATTTGGCGCATTGGGGCTCGGTGCATCGGGCTTCTTATTGGGGTACCGTGTGGAGTAGTGTCCAGGCTGACCACATCCAAAGCAGGTGACCTGCCTGGGGTTATTGGGCTTGCCCCTACTGTTGTTGCTTGGAGGGTTGTATGCTATCTTGGGGTTGGCATACTGCTCAGGCTGGTAGCTTGGTCGAGGTGGAGGAGTCTTGTATTGCTGATGGTGATAGTTAGGCCTTGCCGGGGCTAATTGCCATAGACGATTCTTGTGGTTGCTGGAACCACTGTTTCCCATCATCTTACACTTGCGAGTGTCCTCCATAGCACGACAGTTGTTTTCAAGCATGAGAGCCTTATTCACTAGATCACACAAGGTTCGGCGGTCACAGACAACAAGTTGGTATTGTAGCGACTGCTCAAGCCCTTCCGTGAAGCCCTCAACCTTAGTGGCCTCGATGCTGACATCGTCAGGCGCATACCTCGACAAGAGGTTAAACTTCTGCAGGTATTCCTTGTTTGTTCCACTATCATGCTTTAGTGCACGGAATTCCCGCTTCTTGATTGTCATCATCCCTGGGGAAATGTGGGAAACACGAAATCCATCCTTGAAGGTGGTCCAGGTGATGGCCAGTTCACCACGCATGATCTTGAATCCGTCCCACCATGCTTTAGCGGCGCCATCGAGACAGTGAGGGGCATACAAAACCTTTTCACAGCCATCGGTGCAGTTGACCAGCGCAAGGAGGTCCTCAACGGTGCGGATCGAGTCATCGGCATCCAGGGGCTCAGTTGTCTGAGTGAATATCGGAGGAGAAGTCCTCATGAACTCCGATAGAGTGGAACGTCCATAGCCATTTTCGCCATGCTAAGGGTTGTTCACCAGGACCAAAGCTATCTGTTGGATAGTGGCATTGTTGGTTTGGCATTCCTCTTGGAGAGCCTGGAGAAACTGAGCCATGGTCAGGTTCTCCGAAGGAGGTGGTGGCGGGGGAATGTCGCATTGTGGTTGCTCGTGGTGAACTCCAGCTTGGGTAGACACACCAATTTCTGGCTCCTCTCTAGATTCCCTAATGCTGGGGTGGCCAAAGGTAGTGGCGCGAGTAGCAGTCACCATCTTGTTTGGAGCAGTCAAGTCAATATTCCTAAATGGTCGAGTGTGAAGCATAAGGGATAGACATGCCTATATAAGGGGGTTTGGTTATGGTGCAAGTGTGTCAAACAAGAAGGGTCGAAGAACCCTATGCAATTTCATTAAATGTGATGTAGCCGTTTACATGTTCCATAAGGAAAAAATGTGGCTTGCATCAATTCACAAACAGAAAAGCACACAACAGACACACATGGTTCCATATGAACCATTACATGGACTCGACTTCACATGGGGACTCGTAGCTTGTCCTATCTCATGGTCCTTGGACTTAAGCAGCGGATTGCTCAGTCTCGTACTCACGCTCCTCACGGTCTTCTTCGCTGTCATCATCTGTGCGGGCATCATCTCCCGTCAAGGGTGTGGGGGGGAGGAAGAGGTTCATCACGACGACGTTTCATCGGAGAAGCGGTGAAGACATACCTATACTCAGTGGCGGTCATGCGACGACTCCGAATAGGGATGACCTTAAGTGGTGGTTTTCCTCCTCTGTAAGCGACATCAGTCTCTCCTCCGAGTGTTCCATTGTTCTTGATCTTGCTCGCCTGCATCTTTGCTTGATGGAGTAGTTCTTGGACATGATTGAGTTCTTTACAAAGCATCAATGACTCCTTGATCAGGTTGTGAGCCAGGGTATCGATAGATAGGTTGTAGTAGGTCTGGAACCTAAGCGGCATTCCCTCCTCCAAGGATGGGGTTAATGTCCAACTCCTGCAAACCTGGTCCTTAGAAAAAGGCAAGTGACGGGTAGCCGGCTCATTGGCCATCTCGGGGAGCATGTCACAAAGGTGAACGAGTGCCTTTCACGATGTCGTGTCAACGGCCAACACCAGAGTCTCCATCTGCGGTCCCTCAAAGAACCAGCTTGTCAGAGAGTCATTTGCCTTCATAACCACATTCACGTGGTATTCCATGGTGGCGGCATTGATCGAGTGCTTGTGGTATAGATAAACTGGCGTTCGACGTACTCGACACTTCTCTAAGTTGTCCTCCAAAAGTAGGGCGAAGCCGGATTCCAGAAGAGTCTCGGGTACGACGGTCATCTACAAGGTTTTGGGAGAGGTTTTAGAATGGTTTGAATGGTATAGGAAAAGCGGTAAGGGTGTATAAAACCCTAAGTGTAAGGTCTTGGTGTGCTACTCGTCCCGGCTAATGTCCATGCTACCTAGGGCTTCCTATAGTCAGGATGGCTCTGATACCAGCTCTGTGGGCACCCCGACTTACGAGTCGAGATCCCGAATGAACGTGTACAGTGGTCCCAGAGATAAATGCTCACTGAACACATAGATACTGAATACAAGAGTCTTACATCCATAAATAATGTTTGATACAGATAAGGACCATTATGGTCAAGTCTTACATAGATAGGGCCTTAAAGGCCAATCACACAAACTCAACCATGCCATCAGCCTTAACCCACACGCATTCTGACTGGGAAGCGTCCTAGTTCGCGTGTCCTTCTCCAACGACGAATTCTTCTCCATACTTCTATTATTCTATGTATGGTCAAATGAAATAACTAGTGGCAAGCCAATGAGTACCTTGAATGTACTCGCAAGCAACCCATGATGGGGAACACGGTAATAATGGAACATGATATATCATTAGTATGCAGCCTTTGGAGAAAAGCAGGTTTTTCCTTAATTGCAGTAATATGGTCAAGTTTAGGTTTGTTCATGCATCACAAGGTGGATAGTAACCATGAGAACAGGTTACAGATATCAACATAAATATTCTGAGGGCTGAACACCTCATGTTCACCCCCATGGCAAGTCACCAAACTTGGTCCAATTAATTGCTTTCTCGTGAAACACCTTTACACTCACGCACACGTGGTTTCTGCGGAAACGACTAGACGTAGTCTAAGCAGCACCACCCAAATGTCCTTGACCATGGACATGGCTATTCGAATAATTTTACACTCTGCAGAGGTTGCGTGTTGTACCCACGTGATCTTGGGAACTTCCGTCTCATCCACGACTCCCAGTATATAACATACCGAAGTTAAGTACCCGATCATTGCCTTTCCCCTAGCGATACTAGACAAAGAGTCCACTCGTTTGGTACTGAGCCCACATGATGAAAATCTTACGATCACCAACTCTAGATCTTATCATCCATTTAGGGACCAACGGTGTGCCCGGCACATGTAAAAACAGCTTAGTCGCCCTACCTGGCACGACCATGACACAAGAGTGACCATATCACTCCTGCCACTAGTAATGTGAGATCTTTGCTAGCACTGACAAGACTAATCAACAAAGCCCCATCCCATAAAGGGGTATTGTGGTCGCACATGTAAGGTTGGGACGGTCGACACATCTTAAATCTCTCCTTGTTTTCAAAACAACACTCACACACACCAATTACTTTCTTGGTACACCACTTCTCTCTCAAGTGGTCATCCAAATCAATATCATCACCCTCGGGCATTAGTGGCACCCGACGGGTTTTTTGGAAACATCTTTTTAATCACCTCTATGTTATCATCACCATGCATATGCTCATCCTATGCGTAGAACTACTATCCACTTGTCAACTTTACATCAGCGTGACCCTCATAGATGGTAAGGTCAAGCTCAAATGCAAGTGCTCCACAGGAGCTATCGGCAACACCATACCGAGGGTATACCGATAAATCATGATCATATGCATCGGAATAAGTAATCAACATGGCATGCATAAAATGTTTCTCAGACATAGTCAAAAGGCTGCGTGCCTTGGTCAGCTAGGTATCCGGGGTCTTCGAGGTCTTCTGGTCGAAGTCCTTCGTTAAACGTGTGATCTATCGTCGTAATAGTAATAATAATAAGAAGAACCACAACCAAAAACAGATCACAAACTCAATTCTAAAATGTTAGTCTATTTTGTAAAATACTAGCATCATTTCTAAAAATATATGTTTCTGGTTTTGGAATTGAAAACTATTTTTAAAATTCTTTTTAGCAAAGGCGAAAATACTTAAACTAGGTTTTAATTTAAATATGTGTATAAAGTTTTTATATAAATTACACAAGCAGTGTTATTAAATACTACATAATTTTACAAGAATTATGGTGGAAAAAGATTTGAATTTTGATGAATATTTAATCCTCTGGTAATTCATTCTGAAAATCCAGAAAAGAATAAAGCAAAAGAGGCCAACTTACTGGCGAGGCTCCACCAGCAGCAGGGCCAGCCAGCCAGCCCAAGCGCGTGCACCGTCAGGTTTAAACATGACGCGCAGGGCCGTGTTGCCAGCGGTAGAGAATAGAGGGGAGGAGAGAGACGCCGCCGACAGCTGGTTCCCTCCTGTCGAGATCGTTTCCTACCTCACGACAGTGGGGAGGGGGAGCTCACAGGCGACGATTCCGGCGATGTCGAGGACGGGCGAATGTGGGAATGTACTCCTCGTACTCCCGCCTCTTGAGTGAGGGTTGAAAGAGTGTTAGTGGTGACCTGACTCGACGAGGACGAAGAAGCCATGATGGAGGTTTTCGGAAGACGTTGACGACGATGCTCAGAGGGTGGAGTGTTGGGGAACGTCGCATGGGAAACAAAAAATTTCCTACGCGCACGAAGACCTATCATGGTGATGTCCATCTACGAGAGGGGATTTCTGATCTACGTACCCTTGTAGATTGCACAGTAGGAAGCATTAAGAAACACGGTTGATATAGTGGAACGTCCTCACGTCCCTCGATCCACCCCGTGAACCGCCCCACAAACCGTCCCGCGATCCGTCCCACGATCCGCTCCGATCTAGTGCCGAACGGACGACACCTCCGCGTTCAGCACACGTACATCTCGACGATGATCTTGGCCTTGTTGATCCAGCAAGAGAGATAGAGAGGTAGATGAGTTCTCCGGCAGCGTGACGACACTCGGAGGTTGGTGGTGATCTATCTCAGCAGGGCTCCGCCCGACCTCCGTAGAAATACGATCTAGAGGAAAAACCGTGGAGGTATGTGGTCGGGTTGCCATGGCAAAGTTGTCTCAAATCAGCCCTAATACCTCAGTATGTATAGGAGGGAGGGGGAGGGACCTGCCTTGAGGCTCAAGAGAGCCCCAAGGGGTCAACCGAAGAAAGGGGAGGAGTCCTCCTCCTTCAATCCTAGTCCAACTAGGATTGGAAGGTGGAGTCCTTCTCCACTTTCCCACTTCCCCTTTTTTCCCTTTTATTCCTACGCATAGGGCCTCTTGGGCGGTCCCACCAGCACACTAAGAGCTGGTGCGGCACCCCTCAGGCCTATGGGCTTCCCCCGGGTGGGCTCCCCCCCCCCCCCCCGTTGAACATCCGGAACCCATTCGTCACTCTTGGTACATTCCCGGTAATGTCAGAAAACTTTCCGGTAATCAAATGAGGTCATCCTATATATCAATCTTCATTTCCGGACCATTCCGGAAACCCTCGTGACGTCCGTGATCTCATCCAGGACTCGGAACAACATTCGGTAACCAACCATATAACTCAAATACGCATAAAACATCGTCGAACCTTAAGTGTGTAGACCCTGTGGGTTCGAGAACTATGTAGATATGACCCGAGAGACTCCTCGGTAAATATCCAATAGCGGGACGTGGATGCCCATATTGGATCCTACATATTCTCCAAACATCTTATCGGTTGAACCTCAGTGTCAAGGCTTCATATAATCCCGTATATCATTCCCTTTGTCCTTCGGTATGTTACTTGCCTGAGATTCGATCGTCGGTATCGGCATACCTATTTCAATCTCGTTTACCGACAAGTCTCTTTACTCGTTCAGTAATACAAGATCCCGTGACCTACACTAAGTCACATTGCTTGCAAGGATTGTGTGTGATGTTGTATTACCGAGTGGGCCCCGAGATACCTCTCCATCACACGAAGTGACAAATCCCAGTCTTGATCCATACTAACTCAACGGACACCTTCGGAGATACCTGTAGAGCATCTTTATAGTCACCCAGTTACGTTGTGACGTTTGATACACACAAGGCATTCCTCCGGTGCAAGTGAGTTATATGATCTCATGGTCATAGGAATAAATACTTGACACGCAGAAAACAGTAGCAATAAAGTGACACGATCAACATGCTACGTTCATTAGTTTGGGTCTAGTCCATCACATGATTCTCCTAATGATGTGATCCCATTATCAAGTAACAACACTTGCCTATGGTCAGGAGACCTTGACCATCTTTGATCAACGAGCTAGTCAACTAGAGGCTTACTAGGGACAGTGTTTTGTCTATGTATCCACACAAGTATTGTGTTTCCAATCAATACAATTATAGCATGGATAATAAACGATTATCATGAACAAAGAAATATAACAATAACTAATTTATTATTGCCTCTAGGGCATATTTCCAACATGGAGAAGGTTGGGGAAGAGGTGGAGGAGAACCAGGGAGCTCTTGCAGTCATGGGGATGTGGAAGGAGCGTCGGAGCATGCCTGTGTCCCAAGATTGACGGAGCCCCGACGCGGCGGCGCCTCAGTCGATCAAGATCATCGGTGCTCGTTTAGCTCAAAGGGGCACTCGGGTGGTCGATTGGAGGCTAGAGAGAGGTGTTGGAGGTGTGGGGGAGAGCTGGGGGATCTTTATATAGGCGGGCGGCGATCCACCGAGAGGTGGTGCGCCGGCGCTGCTGCTGCAGTGGCCATAGGAGAAGGGAGGGCTCGGGAGTGAGCCCGTGGTATTGCGGATGTGGTTTTGGATCGAGGGGCCTCTTCGTAAGGAGCGGGGGTAGGCTCTTGGCATGCCGCGATGGCGAAGCACTTCTGGCCGGTCCGGGTGCGCGCTGGCGCACGCAGGAACGCGTTGCCTGGGGCAGAGGAGAGGGGGAAGAGAGGGGCCCGACGCTGCTCTAGCCTCGGTCGGCGTTGTGGTCAAAGAGGGGCAATGGGAGGGGCTAGGAACTAGTCGTGGCTGGCGTGCATGGGCTCAGGTGCACGCCCTGTAGCGCGTCTAGAGCTCAGCTTTGGCATGCCACTGCATGGTGGCGCGCTCTCGCGCGTCTGGCCATGTCTAGGGGAGTCTCGGGGTATGGTAGCTGCTCTCTGGATGCTTGGGGCCGAGGGGAATCACTCTGGTCAAAAGGTGAAATGGTAAATAGATATTGTCACCATTGATTCAGTGGGTTAATTGGATATTTTGGCTCCCTCTTATAGAATTGGTGCTGGATCTTTCGCGTGGAGCTGTGGCGAGGCACATGCAACCTTTGGCACAAGTTTGGAGTGAAGGGAGTAAGTGTTGGGGGTGCTAGTTGCTAGTTTTCTAAAATGGCAGAAGGTGTTTGATGCTGGTTTGCTGGAGTTAACCTCCTCCAATGGCTTTGGTAGTTAACAATACTGGATGGTGGATATAAAATAGGAGGTTTTACCAAATTTGAGCTCAATTAAATAAGTTTGACAATGTAAACTTAAAATACCCTCAAATGGGCAGATTTGCAATCTTGTGAGAAATGTGGTCAAATAAATTCCAACAAATCCAATTCTTTGCATGCCCTTCTTATTTGGGGTATTGAGCACTCCTGCAAAGTTTGAGGCCAATTGGACAAACTTGATAATGCAGAGTTGTTCCAACTTGGTTCTGGACATGAAGGGTTTCTCGATTATTTGGTGAACCAAACCACCTTGGATGGAGGTGAAACTTGGTATGATCACCAAATGTAGCATGTGCGACATGCTAGAATTTTCATAGAATTTATTGACAATATTTCTTGTGGAAATATTTTAAAAGGTCAAAACAAACAGAAATGGTCTTCAAGGGTTCCGTCCAATATTTTGAACATGGCAAGGGGTTGAAACTATTATGTATGGTTAATATATGTCCTTAGAGTCTTCCTAAATTCTATCAGATTTTTCTAAGGTAGAAAAATAATTTTTCACCAAGAAAAACCATTTCTGGCCTTAGGAAAGGGCATATAATAAAAATAGGAAAATGACTTTAAAATATTTCTTTTATGGTTTTGAAAAGATATATCGATAATGAAATCGCAATACAATCTTTGGGTAAAAGCACTTCCCTCAAATCAGGAACTTGTAGAGCAAATCCCAAAGCACGGG
Organism: Hordeum vulgare subsp. vulgare; assembly: GCF_904849725.1. Lineage (NCBI taxonomy): Eukaryota > Viridiplantae > Streptophyta > Magnoliopsida > Poales > Poaceae > Hordeum > Hordeum vulgare. Next base: position 289,348,850 of record NC_058521.1, on the reverse strand, counting down.
TTTAAAGTTACAAAAATAATAACAACAGTTTTTGTAGGAATAATATTTTATAAAAAATGTTTTTGGTGATCCACTCAGAAGCACACATACAAGTGATAACAATCAAAACAATCATAGCACTTACTTAAAAAGTTTTAATTTATTCCAAGTTTTGAAAGGAAAACAGGAGTGGCAAAGTGGTGCAAAAATAGGTTGTTACATTAATGGTACCCAGGAGAGTATGGAGATGATGTTTACCCAGGTTTGGGCCCTCTTGAAGAGGTAAAACTCTATGTCCTTCCATGATTCTATTGGTGAGGGGGTACGAAGTACATATTAACGATCTACCTCAAGATCATTGTGTAAGCTCTAAACTCTAAGGCAAATAAGTTATCCCTCAATGGACTAAAGCCTTAGACTTATATAGGTACTCATGGGGCGCTAGGTTACATGTTTAAGTCGATTGGAGACATGCAGAATATAGAGTCGTCCTTAGTGTACACGCAAAGTCTTGCAGGTTTCCTGTTTTCATATGGGCGAGTCTTGACACTTCCATCGTTCTTCGGAAGGTGGTTTATCAGGCTCCCAATACAGCCCATAAGGCTCAAACACCCTGGCTTAGTACCACTTGGTCTTGGACACTCTCACTCGTACTTTTTTTATTGGAAATTCTTCTAAAGGTTGGTTATGGCATAGTAGGCGAGGACATATTGGTATGCATAACCTCGACAAGCTTATAAAAGGTGATCATATCATCGTTGTTAAAGATGTTATATTTGACAAATATAGACTTTGTACTGCTTGTCACGCGGGAAAACAAGTTGGGGAATTCATCTCATAAATTACACTATGACCACAAAGACAACCACTTTAGTTTGCTTCAAATGGATCTCTTCGGTCACAATGCTTACAAAAGCCTCGGTGGAAATTACTTTGGTGTCACGCCCAAGATGCGACCCTGTCCTCAATTTGGCACGAAGGCCTTGTCAGGGATAGAAGCGCATCTCGTCGTGTCGTAAGAATGGATATCGTTACAAGTACATGTACTAAAAAGAAGATATATATATATATAGAATTGGCTTACACTCGCCACAAGCTACATCAGAGTCACAGCAGTACAGTACATATTCATCAAGAGTAAGAGCAGGGTCCGACTACGGACGAAAATAAACGACAAAAGAAGAACGACGTCCATCCTTGCTATCCCAGGCTACCGGCATGGAACCCGTCCTAGATCGATGAAGAAGGAGAAGAAGAAGCAACTCCAAATGAACAATCAACGCGCTTGCGTCAAGTAACCTTTACATGTACCTGCAACTGGTGTTGTAGTAATCTGTGAGCCACAGGGGACTCAGCAATCTCATTTCCAAAGGTATCAAGACTAGCAAAGCTTAATAGGTGAGGTATGGTTCAGTGGTGAGGTTGCAGCAGCGGCTAAGCATATATGAGGTGGCTAAACTTACGAGTACAAGAAATAAGAGGGGGAAGATCTACGCATAGCGGACGTAACTACTGATGATCAAATGAATGATCCTAAACATCTACCTACGTCAGACATAACCCCACCGTGTCCTCGATCGGAGAAGGAACTCACGAAAGAGACAGTCACGGTTACGCACACAGTTGGCATATTTTAATTAAATTACTTCCAGTTATCTAGAACCAGTGTTAAACAAAGTTTCCACGTTGGCACATAACCGCGGGCACGGCTTTCCTAAAGATTTAACCCTGCAGGGGTGCTCCAACTAGTCCATCACAAATTACCACAAGCCACATAGAAATACTTGATTACGACACTCGCTATCTCGTCGGATTCCTTAGTGGAAAACCTCAACTCTGAGATTACCCAAAGCATCACCGGAATCCCGATGCACAAGATATTTCGTCAAAGGTAAAACTAATCCAGCAAGGCCGCCCGACGTGTCGACGAACCCGATAGGAGCCGCGTATCTCGTTCTCAGGACACGACGGATCGAAAAGCCTACATGTACCAAACCTTGAGTTTCCCCGTGGTGGCCCCGCAGTCTGTCCTTTTGGGACCAACACCATCAGCACTGGCCCCCTGTTTATGTAAAATGACTCCTCGGGTAGCGCTAACTCCCTATGCATTTCAGTATTAACAAAAATTATTATGTTGGGCAAATGTAGAACCAAAGTTGGGCCTTGCCAGACCAGCTTTAATCTAAAATGAATTATCAAGGGGTCCCCATAACAACCCCGATCGTGTTAGGAGCGCTCAATTATGGAACATAACACCGGTAGCCGAAACTAAGGGGGCAAAGGTGGAACAAAACACCAGGCTAGAAAGGCCGAGCCTTCCACCTTTTACCAAGTATATAGGTGCATTAAAATAGATAGCATTTAATATGGTGATATAACAAGGAACCCATGTTTTCACATGGAAGCAACTGCACGTGCAACTAGCAACGCTAACACAAGGTTAAGCAAGCGATAACATAGCCAATCAGTGGTTTGCTAGGTTGAACAGGTTGAAGGTTTTCATGGCATTGTTGAGAGGCTGATATTTAACGAGACATAATCGGTAGAAACGGTAATACTAGCATGGCAATGATAGGAATGGTATCTGGGGAAATGGTCATCTTGCCTGAGATCCCGCTTGGAAGAAGAATGACTCCGTGAAGCAGACGAACCGACGTAGTCGAATGGGTCCTCACAATCCAACACGCTTGCGGAACTCTAGCGAGACGAAGGAAGCCGAAAACAAGAATCAACACACGATATTCACCACACGATGCACAACACAAATGATGCATGAGCAGCTGAATACATGCAAGACACGGCATGACAATTCACGACAAACAAACACTACACATTAAGTGAAGTTCAATATGCAACGAGTTGCATATTGACGAAACTCCACGTTTAATTATTTAGTTCTATCCCAATTAGGTACACGGCAATATTAAACGTGGTTAAACATGGCAAGAGGTGAAGCGCAATTAAACTACCTATCTAGGCATTTTAAATGAGGTCGGATATGACATATAGCACCTCCGAAACGACCTCACATGTTAATTTACAATTCTGTCCAGATCTGAACTAACACGTTTAATTAGTTGTTAAACAGCAAAACAAATAGGTTCACGTGATTCTACGCGTCACTTGAAGCAATCTACACATGAAGAACATCTCCAACGGAGCTACGGTTTAAAAGATACAAGCATCGCAAGATATGATGGCATGAATGCAATATGTGTGCAACGACGGTCACGAGCACTTCAAAACATTCAACCAGCAAGAGAAAATGAAACTACACAAGATTCTAAGCAAGTTCCATGTAGGACACGATCAAAACGGAGCTATGGTTCAACAACTACGAGCAAAACAAGAAATCACTACAATCTGCCAAAATCAGCCACATAGCATCTTCTACGCCCCACAACTACGGGCTAAACAACTCCGATAAACACAAGCAAGGCATGACATGAAAGAGGGCAAGAAGCACTACTACAAACAACTAACAACAACTAGCATGGCATCATGGATCACTAGGGAAAGAAGACACAAAATGGCATCTCACACACTATTTCAGACTTAGTGATAATTACACCTCATGAAAGTGGAGTTTTTGATCTGAAGCCATATTGACAGCAGAAAAACCATAAGCTACAGGACTCCAAATGGCATGAAAATTCACAGGATGCTAGAGAAACACAAGGGACACAACTAACTCCATTTGACCAACCTCAAACGAGCTACAGATCACAAGATAGAAGCAAAACAAAACAACAACAAAATATAACAGATTCCAGACTTAGAAATATTTCAGCACCTCCAAATCAGCACTATTTCTAGCAATTTGAGGGCAATCAAACCACACCTAAACATGCATTTCTATTGCAACCAAAAATACCAGGGGCTAGTCTAAACACCCAAGAACAACTTCCTAGTTGACAACTCCGTCAAACGACGCACAGAATAAATCCTATGAAATAAACAAAAGGGCATCACAGCAAAATATATCAGGAATTAACTTGCTCTAATGCTAAAACTAATTGCACAGAAAAATCCCATGGATTTTTCTACCCCGGAAACATATAAAACATGTGGGGTTGCAACAAAAAATAATGCCACACATAAATGCGAGATAATCACCTATATACGGGAAAATAAACTAGCGGCAATCCCTACACGCAAAAATACCAATGACTACTCTAAAATACAAGGAAAAGTGGTTCCTAAAACATGAACATTTTACCTAAGGCATTCGGGCAATCCGGACACGCACGAGAAATAAATACGGGCGTATATCCTATTGGGACAACATGCTAAACTAGGTGTTAGGCATGCTAAACGACATCAAACAATTATGCAAGTTGCACCAACGTATACTACGCGCAAAACTACGCGAAATCCATATGCTACATGTCGCGATCTGATAACGGAATAAAAGTTACGGGCGTTTGAAAAACGTCTATTTTTCTGAAATAGAATTAAATTCTAAAACCTGAAAAAAAACGTTATTGGGCCGAATTCGAATCAGGGCCGATTTGCCATTGAGCGCAACTTAGAATCAGCCGCCTAGGGCGGGGAATAGTGAGCTTGGGGGGCGCTTACCTCGCGGGCTAAATCTGGCCCAGGAGCTGGGCCAGCCTGGAGCAGTGGGGCTCGGGGTGGGGCTGGCCGAAGGAGTTGGGCCGGTCGGGGCCCAGGTATCTGGCGGAGCGGTTGGGCCGAGGGGATCTGGGGCTTGCCTTGTCATGGGCCGCAACAGGGAAGCCCCAGGGGGGCGACGGGGGATGACGGCCAGCGTCGCTGGCGGCGGCGCGGTCTACGGGGGGAGCGAGGAAGCGCCTCCTGCTCGTCCCGATGCACGAGCGAAGGGCGGCGGCGGCAGCTCTGCACAGGGCGCGAGGCTAGGGCGGCGACGGGGCCCGCGCAAGAGACCGAGGCCTCGGGCGGTGGCAGATCTAGCCTGCAGCGCACGGTGAGGTGGTGGCTCGATCGGGCGACGGGGAATCTGGCAGCGAGGACGGATCGTAGATCGAGGAAAGGAGCTGTGCGGGCTGAAAACGAGGAGGACGGTCGGGACTAGGTAGGATGGGACAGATTGTTAGGGTTTGGGTGCTTAAATAATTAGGTGGTTTTGGATAGGGCTGATCTGGACCCTCCGATTCGATCGGACGGTTGAGAAATATAGGTTCGGGAGTGCAATGGACAAACCGATGACTGTTTGTGGTAAAACGGGGTTGATCTAGATCCAACGGTCACGACCGCCGGGTTCGGGTTCCGGGAGGTTTTTGGACTAGGCTGCGCGTAGGGTCGATACACTGTGCGGAGGGGTCGGCGGAGATGACAGGGAAAACGGGCACCCGACAACATATTTTAAAACACCGACACACGTCCGACGGCAGACCGAGTACAGTTCCGCTACGGTCGACCGTTCCGGTACCAGACGAACTCCGATCGCGACGAAATTCGGCACGCGGCCTAGCTATAACTAATTACGACCGCATGCCAAGTTTCACCCCGATCAGTGAAAGTTTTAGGCACACTTCTAAAACAGGGTTTGACGATGCCGCCGGCGCGTGCATGTGCGGTCGGGCTCAGAACGGACAACGGTGTGAACGGCAACTAACAACGGATGCAAGTTTTGAAAACTGGTGGCAACGGAGATGCCGATGCAATGCAGATGATGTGCATGATGCGATGATGATGGGACAAATAAAATAAGACACACGATGAAAACGGAATAGAAGGGGAATCTTCTGGAACATCGGTCTCGGGCTGTCACATTTGGTCTAGTCATAGTTGATGATTTTTCCTAATTTATGTTGCTATTCTTTCTTGATGATAAGTCACAGCTACAAAAGATTGTCAAAAGCTTCGCTCGGAAAGCCCATTTTGAGGTGCAATGAAGAAAGTTCGAACCGATAATGGATTGGAGTTCAAGAACAGAATTGTGGACTTCTTTCTTGACAAAGAAGGGATTTCATATGAGTTGGCGGCAACATACACGCCCCAACAAAATGGAGTTGTCAAGAGGAGAAACCGGAATCTCATTGAGATGGTGAGAAGGATGCTTGATGAGTACAAAACTCCAAGACCCTTTTGGCCAAAAGCAGTGGAAACAACTTTTCATGCCCCCAATACACTATGTCTCCACAAGCTTCTTCAAAAAGGACATATAACCTACTCATCGGTAACAAACCCGAACTTGGATACTTTAGAGTATTTGGCGCAAAGTGTTACATTCTAGATAACATGGCCATTCATAGTTTGATCCTAAATCTCATGAAGGTTTTCTACTCCATTACGGATCAAACTCTCACATTTACATGTCTACAAAACCTTCACTCGAAAAGTTGAAGAGACAATAGATATGGAAGTTTGATGAAACTAATGGTTCGCAAGTCAAACAATTGCCAAATGATGTAGAAGACAAAGAACCTTCTGAAGCAATCCAAGACTTTTCCATAGGAAATGTTCGTCCCACGAAGTGAAGAAAAGTACTTCATATACTCAAGTGAAATCCCCTACTTTGCATCAAGGTGAACCACAAAACTCTATGGAGGCATCCTCAAGCGGTACATGTCAAAATGAAGGAAATGAAGAAGTGCAACAAGAAGATCCACCTCAACCTCACTCACCATCTCCACAAGGAAACGACAACTTCAACAACAATAATGAAGAAGAGGAAGATGATGATGAGGAATATCCTACATCCAACAAGAAAAATCTATCCCGAGTTAAAGCACGAGTTGACTAGAATCATCATGTACAACAAATTCTTGGTGACATCAAATCAGGGAGAATCACTTGCTCTAAAACTCGCTTAGATAACTTTTGTGAGCATTACTCACTTTCTCCAGTGTTGAGCCTATGAAGGTAGAAGAAGTGCTTGAAGACCTGGATTGGGTGAATGTGATGCACGAAGAGCTACACAACTTTGAGAGGAATCAAGTTTGGACTCTAGTGGAGAGACCCAACAACGAGCACAACATCGTTGAAACAAAGTGTATATTTCGTAACAATAAAGATGAATATGGACAAGTGGTGTGCAAGAAATCTCAACTTCTACATCAAGGCTACATTGAAGTCGAAGCTACAGACTATAGAGAGACTTATGACCCCGTTGCTAGACTTTAGTCAATTCACATTCTACTTGCTCATGTCGCTCATCATGACATCACAATTTACCAAATGGATATTAAAAGTGCCTTCTTAAATGGTGAAATTGAGGAGTAATTCCTGCTAAGCAACCTCTCGGATTGTTCAATCCTAAGAAACCTAATCATGCACATAAACTTTGGAAAGCTCTCTATGACCTTAAACAAGCTCCTAGAGATTGGTACAAATGCTTAACAATGTTTCTCATTGAAAAAAGTTTTGAGATGGGTAAGATTGATGTAACCTTGTTCACTAAAAGAGTTAATGGTAAATTATTTTTGTGCTCAGTTTATGTGGAAGATTTTATATTTGGATCAACTAACCCCCATTAGAGTGAGAATTTTGGAAGTTTGATGTCCAACAAATATTAGATGTTTATGATGTGCGAGCTGAAATTTCGTTGGTTTGGAAATCAAGTAAATGAGTGATGGCACATTTATCTCAAACCAAGTACACCAAGTACTTATTAAATAATTTTAACATGCAAGAATGCGAAGGTATGAAAACTCTCATCCCTACGAGTGGACATGTTGACCTCACTAAGGAAGACAAACTGGTGGATTTAAAGGTTTATCGGTCAATGATTTGTTTATTGTTTTATCAATGTGCCTCATGTAAGTGTGTGCATGTGTGCCAGATATCAAGCGGAACCGAAATAATATCATCATAAGGTCCTGAAGAGAATTGTGAGATGCTTGATACATACACTAAACTGTGGTATTTGGTACCCCAAAGGATCCACTTTTGATCTTATTGTCTATTCATACTAGGATTATGCCGGTGACAAGGTTGATAGAAAATCCACTTCCGGTGCTTCTCATTTTCTTGATAGATCTCTTGTTTCTTGGTCCTCCAAGAAACAAAACTCGGTATCTCTATCCGCCACCAAAGTGGAGTACATTGTCGTCGGATCATGTTGTGTAGCACTGTTATGGATGACTCATACTCTTAAATATTATGGGGTGCATGTGAAACATGTTCCTTTATTTGTGACAGTGAGAGTCGATCAAAATTGCAGATAGTACGGTGCAACACACATGAACTAAGTATATAAAAGGTTGTCATCATGTCATTATTGATTATGTTGCTAAAGGAGATATTAATCTCAAGCGTGTTCATACCAACAAACAATTGATAGACATCTTAAAAAAACTGCTTGGTGAGAAAGTGTTTTGTCAGTCGAGGATTGAGTTGAGCATCGTTGATATTTCAACCTTGATCTAGAAACTTACTCGGATACATGGAAGGGCATGAGCTTACTTGACTATGTATAGATATCATTACCATTATAGTCGGGGATATACCCCACAGTGTAACCCGGCTTGGAGTATGACCCGCCAAGGACTTGACGACTCACCGGCGACTCAGCAGTGACCTGGCGGGCGACTCATACTTGTCTCCACATGCGACTTAGATAAATGACGAAGCCCCAAGGCCCGGCGTACACCCTGGCATAAGGCGGCTCATAGAGAGGCCAGGAGGGCCGACTCACATAGAAGGCCCAAGAAGAGGAAAGACTCCCGTAAGAAGGAAACAAGACCTGAATTAGGATTCAAGAGAGACTAGTCTTATTCCTACTCCTAGTAGGACTCTACATGTAAACCTACCCCTTCCACCTATATAAGGAGTGGTAAGGCGCCCCAAGAGGGACAAGATTCACAACTTAGGTCTAGACAAGAAAAATCATGAGATAGACAGATTAGACACCCACGAGATTAGAGGTGGCGAGTCTGCACCTTTGTAATCGAGATCATCATCTTCATCAATGAAACACAAGCAGGACGTAGGCCTTTACCTCCATCGGAGGGGCCGAACCTGGATAAACTCGCGTCTCTCGATTCCGATCAACCCCTTCAAGCCGCCACATGGTTGTGATGGCCTCACACCTAAGTTTTCTTACGATGACATCTGCCGTGACAAAACTACGACAGTTGACGCCCACCATGGGGTGATTCGCACGGTGAATTTGTGTTCTTGAAGGGATCTTTCTTAGGGATCGAGAAGTTTATGACTCGCCGGATCCGTGAGGTCGGCGCAGAAGATCACATCATTGACAAACAGTCAAAGCAACATATGCAAGATTTCAGATCAAGAGAAAGTTAGGGTTGTGGTCTTTTCCACCGCTACCGTTCGAAAAAGTCGCCGAGACCAAGATCACACTTTTCGTTGCAGATTCTGTCTGGCCATAAACGTATACACCGAGTTATACACCGAGTTCAACACGAAGCAATCCTGATCTGTCATCAAGATGCAACAGACCCCGTCAATCCCGCACTCTGTCATCAAGTCACCGCAGTCTTCGTTAATTCTGCGTCGCCATCCAGTCGCCACAGTACTCGTTTTCCTTCGATTGACCAACCAAAGCACACGCACATGCAAGGGATTAGTGCAGATGTTGTGTTTTCACGAGAGGATCAAAGCCTGCAAAACAAATTCGCAGACACATCGGGCGATACGAGCAGATAACAGCAAACGTATTATTCCAATTAGTACTAGGCCACGAGGAAGAAAGAGTTCAATGCGCCACAACCCGTAGGAGCAAACAGGTGCGGATTCAAAATAAACTCAACAACAGCGGCCGAGCAAAGGCGTCAATTATCTACCCAACAACATATTTATTATCATACAATTAGGCCACGTGATTTGTCATGATGCCCCCTTGCCACAATTGCTACTGGCAACATTTTATTTTATTTAAGTTATTATTTTAATTTTATACATTTTTTATTTTGATTCATCATATTGATGTCGTGCACTTACGTTACACTCACGCACCATCTGGGTGGACCGTTCGATACTTTTAATCTTTGATGAGAAATAGTACAAAGGAGAAAAGAAGACGTTGAATGGATAGTCATTATAATGAAGATTTTTGTGCAGATGCTGAATTGTCCACACGTGCACATTATTAACATGCGTTTATACCAACACTGAATACTTAAAGATATATATAAGGTGCAATATTTACGATTGGTTACCTTCAGTTGATATATGGTCATGTCTATTCGATTGATCGGGATGCCTTTATACTCAAGCATGTCGAACGCTAACAATGCAGCTCCGCACACGGACCCAATTTTCGTCATCATCATCATCGTCGTCATCGACCTACGCAGCGCACACACACAAACACCACTGTTTTATTCTCAAAGAAAAAAACACAATTCCATTGCATCGCGCTCTCCATCTGGGAGCGACGTGGGCAATCAGACTTTGGGTCCAGCTGCAAGGATCTCCTCGGTGAGGGTGCTGTCCTCCCCGATTTTGTAGCTGGCGAACAACTCGAAGTTCTTCCCGAATATATGGGATGAATTAACCGCATTCATCTCATGCAGTATTAACCCCCTGCTATTTTGTTACGTAGTACTACAGCTGCTACTGACTACTACTCCCTTCGTTCCTAAATATATGATCTTGTAAAGATTGCACTATGGATTACATACGGATGTATATAGACAAATTTTAAAGTATAGATTCACTCATTTTGCTCCGTATGTACTCCCTCCGTTCCTAAATATAAGTCTTTCAAGCGATTTCACTAAGGGACTACATACAGAGCAAAATGAATGAATCTACACTCTAAAGTATGTCTATATACATCCGTACGTAGTCCTCTAGTGCAATCTCTAAAAAGACTTATATTATGGAACGGAGGGAATAGTCTATAGTAAAATCTCTACATGGTCTTATATTTAGGAACGGAGGGAGTACAATAGTACTCCAGTAGAGTAGTAATTGACGTATGCCTTTGACTAAATTACAGCTAGCTGCCGCGATGGGCGGTGGAATGATCCTATTTTTGGCGAGGAAATCACTTTTATCATGTATGCAACGATGAAAAGGTAAGCAAGTTTGACCGGTCCAAGGAAAGGTGGATAGGTTGGTGCATGCATGCATGGGTTGCTTGCGTGCGTGCGTCAGCAATGGAGAGACACTGATGGGTAGTAGTAGTACTGACCTTGGAGGCGAGGATCTGTAGGCCGGGGTACTTGATGTCCCAGCTGAACTCGGAGACGCCCCAGCCGGTGCCGTCGAAGTCGTCGGCGTTGGAGACGACGTAGTCGAGGTACTCGCGGCCGCCGGTGGCGCGGTGCAGCCACAGCCCCGCCCACAGCAGCTCGTCCTTGTACCCGCTCGCCGACGGGTAGTAGCTCTTCACCACCTGCACGCTCTCGTCGTACCGGCCCCGGTACTTGTCCGTGAACTCGAACAGCTGCACGTATAAATACAGACGTACGTACGTACAAATTCACGCCGTCGATGGCCGTGGGGATCTCGAGGCCGAAGACCTCGGTCTTGTGGTAGTTGGCCGTGAGGAGCTCGCCGGAGTGGATGGCGTTGATGATCTTCCTGGTGTATGGCAGCTTGATCCGCTTGCCAACGCCATACCTGGACAGGGAGAAATGCAGAGTTAGCAACGCACTGGTGGTCGCGAGGAATCTCATTGCAAGGACATGGATAGTACCTTCCACCGGACCGGCCGGTGTTGACGAGCCACCCGGTGGCGCCGTACGTCTGCATCTTCTCAGCGAGCATGGGGCGTACTTGGTCGGGTGGAGCATGATGAACGCCGCGCTGAAGCAGGCGGAGAAGATCGCCTGCCGCTCCTTGATGCCGTCTTCTGTACCGGCACCTGTGAAGACGAAGATACCAGATGGCAAAGTCAATCAGATTAAACATAGGGGGTGTTGTGTAAAATGTAAAAAAATGATTCGTTTTTGACTTAAATCCGGACTGCGGGTTGATTTCAAAAAATGACAGGGGGTTTTATGTAAAACAGCCATGACGGAAAGAAGCAATAATTGCTTTATTATTAGGGAGGGATGTATACTAGGCTCTGTTTTGGTTATTCGTGCAAACATACAAAGCATAATCCTTCATCAGGGCTCCAGTCTATATATCAGGTGCTATCTTTACATATATTTTTATACAAATTATTTATTCAAAGACAATTACGTTGCACTGCAATATATTTCATGCAGGAATATTATGCACTACAAAAATGACGTTATATTGCGTGTACGGAACCCAGTCAACATCAACATCGCCGCAGCCGCCTCGTGCATCCGCACCGGCTGACAACGCCGCACTCGGCTCGTGCGTTCACATTGGTTTACAATATGGTGGTCGACTCACGTGTCCACACGAGCATACAACACCGTGGCCGATTCACATCCGCACCAGATTACACGTCGGTGACGCGCCTGCTCATTCGAGCCGTCCAACGGAAGCGCACAAACCGCTACCCCCGTGGCGTGGTCTATATCAAATATATCATAAGATTTTGTGACGCTAAGAAAATATCAGGTGCTATCCATCTTATTTATGTTATCAGCATAATTTTTATTTTTGAGAACAATTGCTTTGTCCGCAAACATTTTTCTACGCAGGATAAATACTCATTATAAGAGCGGCATCATATTGCGAGTATGAAGCTCGTGTCACTCAAACGCTGCAGGCGACTCACTATCCGTGTCGGCCTACAATGTCTTGGACGACTCACCGTCCGCGTCGATCTACAATGACGCGGGCGACTCGCAGTCTGCACGGGCTTACAACGACGCGGCCAAGACGGCTTACAATGATGCGGCCAATTCTTACATCCGTGCGACCAAGGTGACTTACAACATCGCAGCCAACTCTCACGTCCGCGTGATCAAAGACGGATTACAATGACGCAATCGATTCTCGGGTCCATACAACTCTCGCATTCCATATCAACCCACCGGTGCAGTGCTCGCCTGTACGACCGCCCAACAGATGGACACAAGACGCTGTCCTCACGGTCCGGATTATGTCAACCCGTCAGTGCAGCGCTCGCTTGTACAAACCACCTAGCAAAAGGATGCAAGACGCCGCCGTTGCGGTTCGAACGACATCAACATATCGGTGTAGTGCTTGCTTGGATGAGCCGCCCAACAGACGCATCCAAGCCGCCACAACATTGGATCAAAGCATATCAAAAGTAATAGGAGAGTTTGGCACGGAAACATCCTTCGTGAAGCTACAATTTGATCCGGCCATTATTGAACCGACAATTCGAAGCAAGCATCAAAGAAAAAGTAAAGTGGTCCTCGAAGAACCACGAGAACCGGACCACCCGAGGATTAAGCATGGGTCAAAACATCCATCATCAATTGTCAAATCTTATGACCGATTTATGCCACAATCAAGTACGAAGAATCTCAAGCCGCCTCCTTGAGTCGACTTAAGACTCGGGGGCTACATGGACATCGCTCGACAGACTCAACTGGGATGAATAGTTCAAGAACCCCGGGTTGTTACAGGAAAATTAAGGCGGTCTTGGGGGTTGCTGCTTCATTGTCGAGAAGATTTAAGAATCACCAAGAAGACAAGTCGCCATGATGCGACCGCCCAAACATGGGGGCCCGGCCTTATTGGCGGATGATTCATAAAGTCGTTCAAGCATGGACGCTATCAGTATCAAAGAGCATAAGTCGCCATGCTGCACTTATTTCAAACTGGATACTCGTAAGCCAAAGAGGACCAAAGTTGCCACGTTGCACGGTTCAAACATGGGCGCCTTATATGATTCTGAGAATTAAGCCGACTTACTTGGGGGCTACTAGCTCCCAAGTCGTTTTGCAGTAAGAGCGTATACGCTTCTGCAATCCTATGTCTGGTTTTTTCCCTAATCATAGGTCACTTGGGGGCTTCCTCTCACTGAGATCAGCCTGAATACCCTCTTGGCTAGCGAAAAATTAACGCATTACAAATGGTTATACTGGATTGTGTGTTGGACAAATCGCCCCATGGTCCCATGTACTCTTGGCGAGTTATTCCGTTTCTGGACCCTTAACTTGCCTTGGTTAAAACATGAAAGGTACCGGCAAGAGCTAACACATGGAAAATAGACAAACCATTGGTTCACTGAACCTGCTTCAGTGAAGCTTGACTCGAGCCTGATCAGCTGGTCTAAACACAGCTAAGGCAGCTACAATAGCCTCTTGGTGTAGCACTAGAGTCGTACGAGCTCGTCCTACCCGCCGTGACTCACTGAGCCGGCTTATTTAAATAGCTTGATTCCATACTTATCATATCATATACATGCATCATATTGCATTGCATCATACATCATACATACATATCATGCCGGTCTTCAAACGGGTCAAAGCACAAATTATTGAAGGTGCAAATAAATCTTTGAATAGCCAATTTGGCTGGATTTTCGTCATGGTTTATCATAACCAGTGTTAAATGATTGGGGTTTTTAAGCCGGCTCGGAATAATTGTCTGTTGTCGAAGAGCCGCCCCATCATATATAAATGCCGGGTCATCTAATTGACCGACCCTTGAATTTCTTCAACTTGTGCTTTGTAGTAAACTACAACACTTATGGATTTCTCAAGGATATATTTGCTGGGTTACATTGCAACCACGGTCAAGGATTTCTTTTATCACAAAGGCATGATCAGCTCATAGAGTGGATATGATTTTATTCTACAGTGGAAGGAATAGCCCCGAGTCGCTGCAGGCACACAACCCGGCACTTGGGGACTACATTATTCAAATCAAGATTACATCAAAGTATGAAAGTCCCATGTCGCTGCAAGCATGCACCATGACACTTGGGAGCTAATGCAATCACCTTTTCAAATCACCACATCATCAATAGACCCAACTATTTCAAGGAGGTAAGTCGGCCCTGGGGGCTACAGGTCGCTCTTTATTCAAATATGGATTCAAGGAAGTCCATGCTCATTATTGCATAATGACCCGGCCCTTGGGGGCTACATCATATGATGTTTTATTTTCAAACGAGAAGAACGTGGAAGTTCCGAATCGCCGCAAGCAATCGACCCGTCACTTGGGGGCTACACTATTCAGATCATAATTTCTAAAGTCCCAGGTTGCCGCAGGCAAGACAACCCGACCCTTGGGGGCTACATCACTAAGTTGTTTCACAGATCATGAGGTTCAAATTGAAGACCCGACCCATCACACAGTGATGACCCGGCCCTTGGGGGCTACAGGTAATATGGATATAGCAAAAAATTGAAGAGCACATTTCATTTCATCATGGAGGTGAAGTATTGGGAGACCGGTTCAACATATTTTTATCTAGTTGAAGCATTGAAAGACCGGCTCAACATCACACGGATTTTTTTATTCCCAATAATTCAGTATAGTCAATTGAAGTTCAGTTGTTTGATGGGGCACTACCAATAATCATGACCCGCCATTAGCAATCATGACCCGCCATTGTCAATCATAACCCGCCGAACCAAGAGAAGCTAGTTCAACATTGTGTGGATTTCTTATTCCCCAAATTTTCATCAAGCCAAAGCATTGGAGGCCGACTCAATGGCATATGTATTTTATTACAAAGGACACGTACCAACAAGATGATTGTGAAGACGGCTCGTTATTATGAATAAGAAACCCGGATTTTTTAAGGAGCCACTTCAGTAAATCAAGCCGGCCAGAGAAGCAAGCCAGTCCCTTAACTTATTTATTATTCTTATTTCAGGAGCTTACCATGAATAAATTCAAGCTAACCTGGGGGCTAATGTCGGGGATATACCCCGCAGTGTAACCCGGCTTGGAGTATGACCCGCCAAGGACTTGGCGACTCACCGACGACTCATTAGTGACCTGGCGGGCGACTCATACTTGTCCCCACACGCGACTTAGATAAATGACGAAGGCCCAAGGCCCGGCGTACACCCTGGCATAAGGCGACTTATAGAGAGGCCAGGAGGGCCGACTCACATAGAAGGCCCAAGAAGAGGAAAGACTCCCGTAAGAAGTAAACAAGACTTGGATTAGGATTCAAGAGAGACTAGTCCTATTCCTACTCTTAGTAGGACTTTACATGTAAACCTACCCCTTCCACCTATATAAGGAGGGGTAAGGCGCCCCAAGAGGGACAAGGTTCACAACTTAGGTCTAGACAAGACAAATCATGAGATAGACATATTAGACACCCACGAGATTAGAGGTGGCGAGTCTGCACCCTTGTAATCGAGATCATCATCTTCATCAATGAAACACAAGCAGGACATAGGCTTTTACCTCCATAGGATGAGCCGAACCTGGGTAAACTCGCGTCTCTCGATTCCAACCAACCCCTTCAAGCCGCCACATGGTTGCGATGGCCTCACACCTAAGTTCTCTCACGAGAACATCTGTCGTGACAAAACCACGACAATTATACTATATCATACCCTGGAAAACAATGCTCCCTTGTACTGCATCAAACATTTTGAAGGTACATGGATGGATCTCACACTACAAGATTGTCGTTAACTCCAATTGCATGTAATCTTGTCTTTACCAAGTATCAACAAATGTTTATCGTGATGAAGGAAGAATACAACACAAACTATATCATTGACAATATTTGAGTCAACTTCACTCTTCTCATTTGGGGTATATACAACTTATTTCTTGCATGACTAACCCATGTAGGAGGACCTACTTCAAACAAATAAGGATGTCTCCGAACTCAATCACTTGAGTATCCACAAGGTATGTAATCATATCCCTACCATCATGCTTTCCAAAAATCACCCTAAGGTATGTAATCATATCCTTGAGGAAGCTTTACTACAAGTCATGAGTCAAAGCATCTCTAGTGATATGAAAACATCAAAATGCTTTAATGAAAAATGGCAACACCATTTTGAACTTAGCGATGAATATGACCGATGATCAAGTGTTCTCACTTGGCTCCTAACTCAATATACTGCAACATATGTGACCTAGTTCCCGACCATCATCTAGATGAAGTTTCTTTATTGATTTAAAGTCCCGCTTGTGTATTATTGCTAAACAATCGATCTTCATCAAGTTGGATTCATGTAATGCCCAATGTGTGGTACTATCCTCAATTAGGCTCGAGGCCTCGATAGGAATTGAAGCGCATCTCCTCATTTCACAAGAATGGATATCGTTACAAGTACATGTAAAAAGTAGAATAGTATATGTAATTGGCTTATAGTTGCCACAATCTAAATCATGATCATCTCAAATACAATCACCAAAAGCAATCATCATACATAAAATCAAGGTCCGAACGATAAAAGAGGCATTCATCTTTCTATGCCAGGCTGCCGACCAAGAAACCATCCTATGATCGGAGAATAAAAATAAGAAGAACTCCAAATCAAACAAGTGTCATTCTCACATCAAATCATCTCATTACATGTGCCTGCAACAGATGTTTTAGTAATCCATGAGACATGGGGACTCGGTAATCTCATTTCCCGTGGTATCAAGACTTGCAAAGCTTAATGAGTGAGGTACGGTTAAGTGGTGAGGCTGCATCAAGCACTAAGCATTTGATATCTAGCTAACTTATGATTACAAGAATAAGAAGAGTGGTCTATGCGTAAACGAACGTGAACTAGTAATGATCATGAAATGATCAAGAACACCTACTTATGAGTTAATCATAACCCCGATGTATTCTATTCTTGAATCCCTCGAAAAGAGATGATCATGGTTATGCAAATGGTTGGTGTATCTTAGTTGAGTTTACTTCAAGTTTGCTATAACCGGGTGTTCAACAATTTTCAAGTTGCCACATAACCATGGACATGCTTTCCAAAATATTTAACCCTGTAGGGGTGTTCCAACTCATCAATCACAAACAAGCCACAAGACGTGGTGGAAAACCTCAACCTTGAGATAGCACAAAGTATCCTCAGAATCCGAGTGCAAAATACATTTGTTAAAGGTAAAACAAATCCTGAATGACCGCCGAGCAGTCCAGATCCCGGTAGGAGCCGCTGATTGTTCCATGATTTTTGATTGTGCCATGTTATTATATTATCATCCAAGGTTACTTTTTGGGTCATAATTCACCAATTTATATTATTTTTGAGAACTAACCTATTAACCTAGTGCCCATGGCAAGTTGCTATTTTTTGTGTCTTTTTTTGTTTTTAGGTTTTCTAACGCCCAAGATGCGGTCTTGTCATTATTTTGGCTAGATGGCGTTGACACAGATAGAAGTGCATCTCGTCGTTTCGCGAGAATGGATATCGTTACAACTAGATGTAAACAATAAACGAGTATTAGGAATTGTCTTACACTTGCCACAAGCTAATCATTATCATCTCAATACAAACATACATTCAATCACAATTCAGAGGAGCACGTGTCCAACTATAGACGAAATCAAACGATAAAAATGACGTCTAGCCTTGCTATCCTAGGATAGCGGCTTGTAACCCATCCTAGATTGATGAAGAAGACCAAGAAGAACTCCAAATCAAACAAACATATCTCTCACGTCAAATCGTCGCTTTACATGTACCTTCAACTGTTGTTGTAGTAATCTCTGAGGCACAGGGACTCAGCAATCTCATTTCCAAAGGTATCAAGACTAGCAAAGCTTAATGGGTGAGGTATGGTTAAGTGGTGAGGTTGTAGCAAGAACTAACCATTTATTTGAGTGGCTAACATACGACTACAACAATAAGATGGGGCTGATATACGCATAAATGGTCGTGAACTAATAATGATCAAGAAGTGATCATGAACACCTACTTACGAGTCAAGCATAACCCCACTGTGTTCTCTCTCGGATTCAGAACTCTCGAGTAGAGACAGTCACGGTTACGCACTCAGTTGGTGTATTTTATTTGAGTTTACTTCAAGTTGCTATGACCAGGTGTTAAACAAAGTTTCCAAGTTGCCACATAACCGCGGGCACGGCTGTTAGAAAGATTTAACCCTGCAATGGTGCTGCAACTCATCCATCACAAACTAGCCACAAGCTGCATTGAAAACCTCACCCACGGAAACCCCTAGTTTCCTCAGAATCCCGGTGGAAAACCTCAACGTTGAGATAGCCCAAAGTATGCTCGGAATCCCGGTGCACAAGACGTTCGGGAAAGGTAAAACGAATCCATCAAGGCCGCTTGACATGTCGACGAACCCGATAGGACCCACGGATCTCGTTCTCAGGACACGATAAATGATCTACGTGTACGAAGGCCTGATAGAAATCCCCCGAGTTGCCCTTGGGTGGCCCCACACAGTGCTCTTTTTTGGTCCAACACTCATGAGGAGCATTGGGGGTTGATTAATTATCCTCGGGTCCAGAAAGTCCCTATGCAATTTTAGTAGTTATTAGGCAAATGTAGTACCAATGTTGGGCCTTGCCAGAAGAGTTTTATCCCAAAATGAAAATCAACGGAGTCCCCATAACAACCCAAAGCATGTTAGGAGCGCTCAACATGGGACATAACACTGGTACACAAGTCACTAGGGCGGCAAAGGTGGAACAAAACACCGAGCAAAAGGCTAAGCATTCCACCTTCTACCAAGTATATAGGTGCATTAAATTAAATAGCAATAATATTGTGATATCTCAAGAAATCCATGTCGCCACATTGAAAGCAACTTGCACCTGCAACTAGCAACGCTATAAGAAGGGCTGAGCAAGCGGTAACATAGCCGAACAAAGGTTTGGTACGATGTGGAGGGGTTATAGGCTTTTCATGGCTATGTTGGGAGGCTTGACATTCAAATGGTAGGTAACGTGACATAACAATAGAAGTGATAAAACTAGCATACCAAAGGTAGTAGTGGTATCCAGGGAAATGATCATCTTCCCCAGATCCCGCTTGGAAGAAGAACGAATCCATGAAGTAGACAAACCGATGAACTCGAACGAATCCTCACACTCTGACACACTTGCGGAACTATATCGAGAAGAACAATCTTGAAACAACAACCAATACACAATGAAAACCGCAATCTTTGCATGACATGATGCACAAACAAATATGGTGCATGTCCATACGATTATGCAAGGCATGACAAAGCACAACAATAAATACTACATATTAAGTGAAGTTCAATATGCATCAACTTTCATAATGATGAAACTCCACATTCAAATTACTTAGTTCAGTCCTTTGTAGGTACATGAAAATATTAAATGTTGTTAAACGTGAAAAGAGGTTAAGCATAAATACACTATATATCTAGGCATTATAAATGTGGTCGGAAACAACATATAGCATTTCAGAAACGGCCCCATATGTTAATTTCAAAATTGGTCCAGATCTGAACAAAACATATTTTATATTTATTAAACAGGTAAACAAAATGCACCATGTGATTCTACATGCCATTCTACGCGATGGACATACATAGATCATCTAAAACGGAGTCACGGTCTAAAAGATATGACCAACACAAGATAAATATGTCATGAATAAAAATGCATGCAAACGACAACCACAAACATTTTAAATCATGGATGCAACAAGATATTATGAATCTATATTAAATTCTAAGAAAGTTTCATATAGGATATGTCCAAAATGGAGCAACGGTTCAACAAATATAACCAATACAAGTTACAATCATACTTTGTTCAAAACGGAGCAACTATTTTGCTCACATCGAAATAACAAGCAACAAAAATTTAAAATACACAAACAAGACATGAGGAAGTAGTTTACTTGAAGCATAACAATTCATCTCACATCAGCAAAAAAAAGAAGCATGGATCACTAGGAAATGATCTCAAAAGATGGCTACTTGAACACGGTTTCACACTGTGAAAATAATAGTTTTTAACATAGCAGTTTTATTTTCAAAACATATTGGCAGCAAGAAAAACATATGCTATGGGGCATAGAATAGCTTGAAAATTCACAGCAGGTAGTAGGCATGATGCACATCCTTTCATTCCATACTAGTATGGTCTAATTATGCAGACAATAATGGCTAGCGTCAAAACAACATGGCATTCTGAAATAATCAGATTCCTAGACTTAGAAAAATTGGAATTGTGCAAGCAACAATAGTTTTATTAGATCGAGCAAGATTAACTATAATGCAAAACCTATATATGAAAACTAACGGCACAAACTAATAGAGGATAATATGCTTTACAATTCACTCCATTGGCACACATTCTAAAGAGGCATGGTTTGCTTAATTCCAGCTTTGTAAAGTGAAACTTAATGTAAACAGTTCAGCAGTTTCAACATGATAGCACCTCTAGAGACATATATTGACAAGTTAATGATAATTTACATGGAAACCAATGGCATGGCATCAAGGTAGACATCAAATATATCAATCTCAACAAGGTACCACATGCAAAACACCTACGAATTAGATGCAATCATTCATGCAAGTTTGAATAAAATAACAATTTTAGACTTATCCATGAAGAACTAGCAACACAGATCTGAGCATGTAGATGAAACCTATTATGTATGCAAATGACACAATAATGTAGAGCACGAAGAGTAGTTGATTTTTCATATAAAGTTTATTTAATCGCATCCATGGTAACTTAGCTATGAAATAAATCAATTTAACATAGCATCACGCAAATAACGCAAACAATGGGTTTAAACATTTTAAACATGGATGAAACTAGGATATTGTGAATCTACATAAAATTCAACACATTTTACAAATATAAACCATTTTAATCAGATACATGGTTAATCATCTATTAGCATTTAAAACAAGGGTGTTTCTTTATAATTATTAAAATCATGGATAATAGATAAATTCGTCCACAAAAAAACAATGCGAGCCGAATCTGAGCAAGCACAGCATAGCTAAAATGCACATAGAGCGGGGCTTAGCGGGAGCTCAGTCTAGGCCAAGGCCCGGTTGGTGATGAGGGCTGGTAGGCCAGATGCAGGGTGGAGCGGAGCTGGGCCGGGGTGGGTCGCTGGCAACAACTGGTTGGGCCTTCATTGCGTCTGGGCCTTGAGCAATGCTACCTCGGCCCATTCGCGGCAGGAGGAGGCCCAGGTGGGCGACTATGTCGGATTTCGGGCTCCGCAAAACCCTAAGGATTCGAACACAGGGGCGTGTACGTCAATCTCTCCCACCTCGACTTTACCTAGCCCGCTACTCGATGGAAACGACGAAGGACTCACTCGATGGTGAGGTGAACATAGAACACAACAGTTTACCGAGGTTAGGCCATTCCGAAGCGTAAAACCCTACTCCTGCTTTTGGTGGATTGCCTCTTGCGGAGGTGGTGGATGAACTAGTATAGTGCTCTCAAGCCTCCGGAAGCCAAGTGACTTGGTGTATTGCTCTACGGTTGGAATGAACTCTCTTCGGCCCGCCTCTCATCTAAATGAACCCCCACTCTCAAGTATCCTACTCTCTCTATTTACAGCGGAGGCCCAGGTCTTCTTCCCTCATTGCTTTGGCGGGAAGGTATCCCACAACAGCCAGTTTCAGTGGGGGACAAGGGAACATGCTTCCCCTGTCAAACGTGGTTTTCGTATGCAAAGTAGCTGCCCGCGCCATAGAGGTGGGCGTAGGGATGATGCTCATCCTACCGGCGGGCGGCCGTGGTCTTATTGCAGCGGAAGGGAAACCTTTTGAAGATGCCTTTGGAGCCCTGGTACACTCCCACCTCCTTTGCACTAAAGGGGAAACTGTCCCGTCCTACCATATTTTGCTCACCTCTCCTTCAGTGGCGTCACCCTTGACTCCTGAGGCCCGTCCTTGCCTCGAAATATACGCCGCTCTAGAGGGGCCCTGAGGAGGCCCACTGCGGGTCTTGATGTCGCTCTTCCTAGCGAGGCTTGGCCCCTCTCGAGGGCCTTGTCCCGGGTGGTGCCATTCCAGTCGATCTTTTGTTGATGAAGTGGGCCCGCCTTGGGATGTAGGTAGGCAGGTCTGGGTACCCCCATTACTATAATAGTAGCCCCCACGCACAAGGCGTGCCTGGCTTGGCTTCTCGGCGAAGCCATGAAAGTGCCCCAAAGCATCGCGCCTTGAAATATCCGCCGCTCCAGAGGGGCCCTGAGGAGGCCCACTGCGGGTCTTGATGTCGCTCTTCCTAGCGAGGCTTGGCCCCTCGCGAGGGCCTTGTCCCGGGTGGTGCCATTCTAGTCGATCTTTTGTTGATGAAGTGGGTCCGCCTTGGGATGTAGGTAGGCAGGTCTGGGTACCCCCATTACTATAATAGTAGCCCCCAGGCGCAAGGCGTGCCTGGCTTGGCTTCTCGGCGAAGCCATGAAAGTGCCCCAAAGCATCGCGGGCCCCGTTTATTGATCACGGCTTCCAGTTGAGGACAAGCGAGGTCTAAGCTTGGGGGAGTTGATACGTCCATTTTGCTTCATGCTTTTATGTTGATATTTATCGCTTTATGGGCTGTTATTACACTTCACGGTACAATACTTATGCCTTTTCTCTCTTATTTTATAAGGTTTACATGAAGAGGGAGAATGTCGGCAGCTGGAATTCTAGTCTGAAAAAGGAGCAAGTTTGAGATACCTATTCTGCGCAACTCCAAAAGACATGAAAATCAAGGAGGAATTATTTTGGATTTTATAAAAAATACTGGGCGAAGAAGTACCAGAGAGGAGCCGAGAGGAGGCCACAAGGCTGCGAGGCGCGGCCTACCCCCTAGCCGCGCCTGGGTGGCTTGTGGGCCCCCTGTTGCCCCTCCGGCTCCCATCTTTTTCTATAAGTAGGGTTTCGTTCCAAAAAAATTAGGAGGAGGCTTTCGGGAGGAATCTCCGCCGCCACGAGGCGGAACTTGAGCAGAAACAATCTAGAGCTCCGGCAGGGCCGTCCTGCCGGGGAAACTTCCCTCTAGGAGGGATAAATCGTCGCCATCGTCATCACCAACACTCCTCTCATTGGATAGGACTCATCACCATCAACATCTTCATCAGCACCATCTCATCTCCAAACCCTAGTTCATCTCTTGTAACCAATCTTCGTCTCGCGACTCCGATTGGTACTTGTAAGGTTGCTAGTAGTGTTAATTACTCTTTGTAATTGATGCTAGTTGGATTACTCGGTGGAAGATCATATGTTCAGATCTCTAATGCTATTCAATACCTCTCTGGTCATGAACATAATTATGCTTTGTGAGTAGTCACTTTTGTTCCTGAGGACATGGGATAAGTCTTGCTATAAGTAGTCATGTGAATTTGGTATTCGTTCGATATTTTGATGCGTTGTATGTTGTCTTTCCTCTAGTGGTGTTATGTGAACGCCTACTACATAACACTTCACCATTATTTGGGCCTAGAGGAAGGCATTGGGAAGTAATAAATAGACGATGGGTTGCTAGAGTGACAGAAGATTAAACCCTAGTTTATGTGTTGCTTCGTAAGGGGCTGATTTGGATCCACTAGTTTAATGCTATGGTTAGAATTAGTCTTAATTCTTCTTCCGTAGTTGCGGATGCTTGCAAGAGGGGTTAATCATAAGTGGGATGTTAGTCCAAGTACGGGCAGCACCCAAGCACCGGTCCACCCACATATTAAACTATCAAAGTAGCGAACGCGAATCATATGAACATGATGAAAACTAGTTTGACAGAAATTCCCATGTGTCCTTGGGAGAGCTTTACCTCATATAAGAGTTTGTCCAGGCTTGTCACTTTCTACAAAAGGGATTGGGCCACTTTTCTGCACCTTTGTTACTATTGTTACTTGCTACTTGCTACCAATCATCTTATCACACAACTATGTGTTACCGATAATTTCAGTGCTTGCAGATAATACCTTGCTGAAAAACACTTGTCAGTTCCTTCTGCTCCTCGTTGGGTTCGACACTCTTACTTATCGAAAGGACTACGATAGATCCCCTACACTTGTGGGTCATCAATACTCTTTTGTCGGGGTGTGAAGCGCCTTTGCTATGTGGAATTTGGTAAGGAAACATTTATATAGTGTGCTGAAATTTATTATCACTTGTCACTATGGAAACTAATCCTTTGAGGAGCTTGTTCGGCGTAACTTCACCTCGAACGGAAGCACAAGGAGTTTCTCCTCAATCTGCTGCACCTACTGAAAATATTTGTTATGAAATTCCTTCGGGTATGCTAGAGAAAATGTTGGCTAATCCTTTAACAGGAGATGGAACATCACACCCCGACTTGCATCTGAGCTATGTAGATGAAGTTTGTGGTTTATTTAAGCTTACAGGTTTGACCGAGGATGAGGTCAAGAAGAAGGTATTTCCCTTATCTTTGAGGGATAAAGGATTGACATGGTATCGGCTATGTGATGATACTGGATCATGGAACTACAACCGATTGAAATTGGAATTTCATCAAAAGTTTTATCCTATGCATTTGGTACATCGTGATTGGAATTATATCTATAACTATTGGCCTCGTGATATAGAAAGTATGGCTCAAGCTTGGGGGAGGCTTAAGTCAATGTTATATTCATGCCCCAACCATGATCTCTCGAGAGAAATTATTATTCAGAACTTCTATGCTCGGCTTTCTCATGATAATCGCACCATGCTTGACACTTCTTGTACCGGTTCTTTTATGAAGAGAGATATTGACTTCAAATGGAATTTATTGGAAATAATTAAACGCAACTCTGAAGATTGGGAGTTTGATGAAGGTAAGGAGTCAGGTATGAATCTCAAGTTCGATTGCGTTAAATCCTTTGTTGAAACAATTACTTTTTTGTGATTTTAGCGCTAAACATGGACTTGACTCTGAGATAGTAGCTTGATTATGTGAATCATTTGCTTCTCATATTAATCTCCCTAAAGATAAGTGGTTTAAATATCATCCTCCCTTAGAAGTCAATGTAGTTAAACCCAATCCAGTTGAAGAGAAAGTCATTGCTTATAATGATCCTATTGTTCCTAGTGCTTACATTGAGAAACCACCCTTCCGTGTTAGAATAAAGGATCATTCTAAAGCTTCAACTGTGATACGTAGGGGCTACATTAGAACACCTACACCCCATGAGAAAATTAGAGTTGAACCTAGCATTGCTATTATCAAAGATCCCATGTCCGACAATGTTGATGGCCATGATATTCACTTCTGTGAAGATGCTGCTAGAATTGCTAAACCTCATGCTAGAGACAAACATAGGCCTGTTGTTGGCATGCCTGTTGTTTCTGTTAAGGTAGGAGATCATTGTTATCATGGTTTATGTGACGTGGGTGCTAGTGTTAGTGCAATACCTCAATCTTTATGTGATGAAATTGAAGACGAGATTGCACCTGTCGAGATGGAACCCATTGATGTCACTATTCAGCTTGCCAATCCAAATACCATCTGCCTTTTGGGAATTGTTAGAGATGTTGAAGTCTTGTCTGGAAAAACTAAGTATCCTGCTGATTTTCTCGTTCTTGCTACCACACAAGATAGCTTTTGTCCCATCATATTTGGCAGACCTTTCCTCAATACTGTCAATGCTCATATTGACTGTGAGAAGCAAACTGTCATTGTTGGCTTTGAAGGTGTGTCACATGAGTTCAATTTCTCCAAGTTTGGTAGACAACCTCATGAAAAAGAGTTGTCTAGTAAGGATGAAATTATTGCTCTAGCTTCTATTGTTGTGCCTCCTACTGATCCTTTAGAGCAATACTTGCTTGAGCATGAAAATGATATGCATATGGATGAAAGGAATGAGATACATAGAGTTATCTTTGAACAACATCATATCCTTAAGTATGCTTATCTTGATGAAAAATAGATATATCCTGTTATTATTAGTGCTAGTCTTTCAGAGCATGAAGAAAAGAAATTATTGAAAACTCTGAGGAAGCACCGTGCTGCTATTGGATATACTCTTGATGTTCTTAGGGGCATTAGTCCCACTCTATGCCAGCACAAAATAAAAACCGATCCTGATTCCACGCAAGTTTCCGATCATCAACGGAGATTAAATCCTAAGATGAAAGAGGTAGTAAGAAAAGAAATACTAAAGCTCCTGGAGGCAGGTATTATCTATCCTGTTGTTGATAGTAATTGGGTAAGTCTGGTGCATTGCGTCCCTAAGAAGGGAGGTATTACCATTGTCCCTAATGGTAAAGATGAATTGATCCCACAGAGGATTATTACTGGCTATAGGATGGTGATTGATTATAGGAAATTGAATAAAGCCACTCGGAAAGATCATTACCCTTTGCCTTTTATTGACCAAAGGCTAGAAAGATTGTCTAAACACACACACTTCTGCTTTCTAGATGGTTATTCTGGTTTCTCCCAAATACCTGTTGCAAAATATGATCAGGAGAAAACCACTTTTACCTGCCCTTTCGGTACCTTTGCTTACAGACGTATGCCTTTTGGCTTATGTACTGCACCTGCTACCTTTCAAAGATGTATGATGGCTATATTCTCTGACTTTTGTGAAAAGATTGTTGAGGTTTTCATGGATGACTTCTCCGTTTACGGGTCTTCTTTTGACGATTGCCCCAGCAACCTTGATCGACTTTTGTAGAGATGTAAAGATACCAACCTTGTCTTGAATTGGGAGAAGTGCCACTTTATGGTTAATGAAGGCATCGTCTTGGGACATAAAGAAAGAGGTATTGAAGTCGATAAGGCTAAGGTTGATGTAATCGAGAAAATGCCATGCCCTACAGACATTAAAGGTATCAGAAGTTTCCTTGGTCATGCTGGTTTCTATAGAAGGTTCATTAAGAACTTTTCTAAGATTTCTAGGCCTCTTACCAATCTCTTGCAAAAGGATATTCCTTTTGTTTTTTATGATGATTGTGAGGAAGCCTTTGAAATACTTAAGAAGGCCTTGATAACTGCACCTATTGTTCAACCACCTGATTGGAACCTACCTTTTGAAATTATGTGTGATGCTAGTGATTATGCTTTGGGTGCTATTCTAGGACAAAGAGTTGATAAGAAGTTGAATGTTATTCAATATGCTAGTAAAACTCTAGACAGTGCCCAAAGAAACTATGCTACTACTGAAAAGGAATTTTTAGCAGTCGTGTTTGCATGTGAAAAGTTCAGATCTTACATTGTTGATTCCAAGGTTACTATTCACACTGATCATGCTGCTATTAAGTATCTCATGGAAAAGAAAAATGCTAAACCTAGACTTATCATATGGGTTCTCTTGCTACAAGAATTTGATTTGCATGTTGTTGATAGGAAGGGTGTTGAGAACCCCGTAGCAGATAACTTGTCTAGGTTGGAGAATGTTCTTGATGACCCACAACCAATTGATGATAGCTTTCCTGATGAGCAATTTAATGTCATCAATGCTTCACGTAGTACATCATGGTATGCTGATTATGCAAATTATATCGTTGCCAAATATATACCACCTAGTTTCACATACCAGCAAAAGAAGAAATTCTTCTTTGATTTGAGACATTACTTTTCGGATGATCCTCACCTTTATAAAGAAGGATTAGATGGTGTTATTAGACGTTGTGTACCTGAGCATCAACAGGGACAGATCCTACAGAAGTGTCACTCCAGGGCTTACGGAGGACATCATGTGGGAGATAGAACTGCTTACAAGGTATTGCAATCCGGTTTCTAATGGCCTACCCTCTTCAAGGATGCCCGTAAGTTTGTCTTGTCTTGTGATGAATGTCAAAGAATAGGTAATATCAGTAAACGTCAGGAAATGCCTATGAATTATTCACTTGTCATTGAACCATTTGATGTTTGGAGTTTTGATTATATGGGACCTTTTCCAAAGTCCAACGGGTATACTCATATCCTAGTTGCTGTTGATTACGTTACTAAGTGGGTAGAAGATATCCCATCTAGTAGTGTTGATCACAACAACTCTACTAGGATGCTTAAAGAAGTTATTTTCCTAGATTTGGAGTCCCTAGATATTTAATGACTGATGGTGGTTCACATTTTATTCATGGTGCTTTCCGTAAAACGCTTGCTAAGTATGATGTCAACCATAGAATTGCATATCCCTATCATCCTCAGTCCAGTGGTCAAGTAGAGCTAAGTAATAAGAACTAATTTTGCAAAAGACTGTCAATAGGTCTAGAAAGAATTGGTCTAAGAAGCTTGATGATGCACTGTGGGCTTATAGAACTGCTTATAAGAATCCCATGGGCATGTCTCCGTACAAAATGATTTACGGTAAAGCATGTCATTTACCCCTTAAGCTAGAGCATAAGGCTTATTGGGCAATCAAAGAGCTCAACTTTGATTTCAAACTTGCTGGTGAGAAGAGGTTATTTGATATTAGCTCCCTTGATGAATGGAGAACTCAGGCATATGAAAATGCCAAGTTGTTTAAAGAAAAAGTTAAGAGGTGGCATCATAAAAGGATACAAAACGTGAGATCAATGTAGGTGATTATGTCTTGCTATACAATTCTCGTTTAAGATTTTCTGCAGGCAAGCTTCTCTCTAAATGGGAAGGTCCTTACATTGTTGAGGAAGTATATCGTTCCGGTGCCATCAAGATCAACAACATGGAAGGTAATTTTCCGAGAGTGGTAAATGGGCAAAGAATCAAGAATTATATCTCACGTACTCCCATAAATGTTGAAAGCAATATTATTAATACCATAACTCTCGAGGAGTAGATAAGGGATATTTATCAGCCTGTTTCAGACTCCAAAAACGAAGAGGTATGTGATTCGGTAAGTAAACCGACTCCAAAACTTTTCCAGTAGCAATTTTTCTCCATTTTGGAATTTTTAGAAAATTAGAAAAATTTAATGTAGTCCGGAAAGCGCACGAGGAGGCAACAAGCCTGCTAGGCGCGGTCTACCCCCCTGGCCGCGCCTGGGTGGCTTGTAGGCACCTCATGTGCCTTCCGGACTCCGTTTTCTTGCGGAGTACTCCTTTTGGTTAGTAAAAATACATTATATATTCTCCCAGAAGGTCTGACCCTGGTGTATCCTCTGTTTTCGTTTCGAGCCTATTTCTGCCATAGATTTGGGGCAAGGATGTCGTCTCAGGAATCTGTCGGGGAGAATGATCTCCCTCAAGTCTATGAAGAAGTAAATGCTGATCTGAAAAGAATGGAGGTCATGGAGGCCAAGGAAGGGCTGCTGGAAGAAACTAAGGGCAAAACTAAGGAGGAGAATCCGGCGTCGGATGAGGGGCAATCTGCGCTCAACAAGGAAGAAGCTGAGGAAGAGGATTTTCTTCAACCCTACCTCCACCTTTTACCTCCATCCTTGATCGAACTCTTGAGGTTATGTGAAATAACTCGTGTTCGTAATACTTATCTCACCCGTGAAGTTGTTTTTCTAGAGAAACATATCACAGAGCTCCAAAGTATAAATCAAAGATTGATGGCCCTCTTGGAATCAAAAGACAGGACAACTCCACCACCATTACCTTTGAAGGAAGATAATTAACCACGGGTATGGGCACTCCCCTTGGCTTGTGCCAAGCTTGGGGGAGTTTCCACGGTATCGTATCACCATCACATCTTTTGCCTTTACCTTTTTCTTAGTTCGATCCTTTTTGGTTTTATATTTTTCTAGTAGAATAAAGTTCTTAGTGATCTAGGCTTGAGTTTTCCTTTATGTCACCCCCAATGTAATCGAGTTCGTGAGTCATATAATAAAGAGTGTTTTAGTTAAGGGCCTTGCCTCATGCCATGATCTAAAGAAAAGAACAATAAAAGAAGAAAAACATGAAAGATCATGTAATGATCTTATGGGAAGTGATGACTTCACATATAAAAAGAATGTTGATTGAAACTTGTTGTGGGTGGAGAAACGTAGACCTTGGTCATTGCTGCAATTAATAGGAAGTAATAAAGAAAGAGAGGTTCACATATAAATATATCATCTTGGGCACCATCTATGATTGTGAACACTCATTAACTATTACATGCTTAGAAGTAGATGTTGGGCAAGGAAGACAACATAATGAATTATGTTTGCTTGGTTCCGAACAATGTTATATGACTAGAGATCCCTTAGCATGTGACGCTTGCTTCGACCTCATATCAGCCAAAACTTCTGCACTAAGTACAGATACTACTTGTGCATCCATAAACCTTCAACCCAGTTTTACCTTGAGAGTCCACCATACCTACCTATGGATTGAATAAGATCCCTCAAGTAAGTTGTCATCGGTGCAAGCAATAAAAATTTCTCCCTAAATATGTATGATCTATTAGTGTGTGGAAAATAAGCTTTGTACGAACCTGTGATGAGGAAGACATAAAATCAACAAACTGCATAATAAAGTTCTTTATCACAGGAGGCAATATAAAGTGACGTTCGTTCACACTAAGAGGTCACACATCCAAACCTCAAAAGCGCATGACAACCTCTGCTTCCCTTTGCGAAGGGCCTATCTTGTACCTTTACTTTTTGTCCTTAAAAAAGTCATGGTGATCGACACCAATTCCTTATTTCACATTTATCTTGGCTAACGTCATGTGCTAGGGAAAGATCTATATTCATATGTCAACTTGGAAGTAAGTATCCATGAATTATTATTGTTGACATTACCCTTGAGGTAAGTAGTTGGGAGGCGAAACTATAAGCCCCTATCTTTTTCTATGTCCAACTGAAACTTTGATCTCATGAGTACCATGTGAGTTTTAGCAATTGTACAAGATGAAAGGATGATTCAGTATGTGGATTTTCTTTACAAGCTCCTATTTGACTCTTTCCGATGTTATGATAAATTGCAATTGCTTCAATGACTAAAGGCTATTGGTTGTTAATTCTCAATAAGGTTCTTGACCCATACTTTACTTTGTGAAGGAATTATCACTCTAGCATAAGAGATTATATGACGTTATTGCTGTTCTAATTATGATCATGATGCCTGCATGTCCGTATTTTGTTTTACCCACACCTCTATCTCTAAACATGTGGGCATATTTATTGATCACGGCTTCCACTTGAGGACAAGCAAGGTCTAAGCTTAGGGGAGTTGATACGTACATTTTGCTTCAAGCTTTTATGTTGATATTTATCGCTTTATGGGCTGTTATTACACTTCACGGTACAATACTTATGCCTTTTCTCTCTTATTTTATAAGGTTTACATGAAGAGGGAGAATGCCGACAGTTGGAATTCTGGTCTAAAAAGGAGCAAGTTTGAGATACCTATTCTTCGCAACTCCAAAAGCCGTGAAAATCAATGAGGAATTATTTTGGATTTTATAAAAAATACTGGGCGGAAGAAGTACCAGAGGGGAGCCACCAGGAGGCCACAAGCCTGCGAGGCACGACCTACCCCCCTGGCCGCGCCTGGGTGGCTTGTGGGCCCCCTGTTGCCCCTCTGGCTCCCATCTTTTCCTATAAGGAGGGTTTCGTTCCAGAAAAAATGAGGAGGAGGCTTTTGGGAGGAATCGCCGCCGCCACGAGGCGGAACTTGAGCAGAACAAATCTAGAGCTTCGTCAGGGCCGTCGTGCCGGGGAAACTTCCCTCTCGGAGGGGGAAATCTTCGCCATCGTCATCACCAACACACCTCTCATCGGAGGGGACTCATCACCATCAACATCTTCATCAGCACCACCTCATCTCCAAACCCTAGTTCATCTCTTGTAACCAATCTGTGTCTCGCGACTCCGATTGGTACTTGTAAGGTTGCTAGTAGTGTTAATTACTCTTTGTAGTTGATGCTAGTTGGATTACTCGGTGGAACATCATATGTTCAGATCTCTAATGCTATTCAATACCTCTCTGGTCATGAACATAATTATGCTATGTGAGTAGTCACTTTTGTTCATGAGGGCATGGGATAAATCTTGCTATAAGTAGTCATGTGAATTTGGTATTCGTTTGATATTTTGATGCGTTGTATGTTGTATTTCCTCTAGTGGTTTTATGTGAACGTCGACTACATAACACTTCACCATTATTTGGGCCTAGAGGAAGGCATTGGGAAGTAATAAGTAGATGATGGGTTGCTATAGTGACAGGAGCTTAAACCCTAGTGTATGTGTTGCTTCGTAAGGGGCTGATTTGGATCCACTAGTTTAATGCTATGGTTAGACATAGTCTTAATTCTTATTTCATAGTTGCGGATGCTTGCGAGAGGGGTTAATAATAAGTGGGATGTTTGTCCAAGTAAGGGCAGCACCTAGCACCGGTTCACCCACATATCAAACTATCAAAGTAGCGAACGCGAATCATATGAACAAGATGAAAACTAGCTTGACAGAAATTCCCATCTGTCCTCGGGAGCGCTTTACCTCATTTAAGAGTTTGTCCACGCTTGTCCCTTGCTACAAAAGGGATTAGGCCACTTTTCTGCAACTTTGTTACTATTGTTACTTGCTACTTGCTACGAATCATCTTATCACACAACTATCTGTTACCGATAATTTCAGTGCTTGCAGAGAATACCATGCGGAAAACCACTTGTCAGTTCCTTCTGCTCCTCGTTGGGTTCGACACTCTTACTTATCAAAAGGACTATGATAGATCCCCTACACTTGTGGGTCATCATGGCCTGACCACACCCAACGACCCTCGCGGATGTGACCGATCTATGGACAGGTGAGGCGACGTGGGCGGCAATGCTTCCCTCGCCCCACCTCGCGGCCCTCGTGCAGCATGCGACGCCCACGCTCCCGCGACAGTTGGTTTCTAGGGCTCGCCTATAAATTCGCCCAACCCCCTTCGAGGAGGCGTCGCAACCTCGAGCTTCTTCTTTGCTTCATCCAGCGGCCGTGAGAAAACCTCTTCTCTCCTTCGCCCTTCATCTTCATGGCGTCCCCCAGAGATGTTTGTGGCCGGGGAAAGCGTGTGGCGCCTCCTGCGCCTTTGTCTTCCCCCGAATGCAGCGGCGGAGGGCCTTCCGGGCCTACGCGTGTCCGCCATCGCTGGGTAATGGCTGACGAGTAAGCCCTTCGTTGCGTCTCCTTTGCTTGTTGTCCCATCTGTTGTCCTGGGGTTGATCGTCCTTCTTCTTAAGCGCGCCCTCCTCCAAGAAGCCAATGTTTGAAGAGCTTCAGGAGGAGGCGGAGGGGCTGTGGGCCCGGCTCGCGAATGCCGAAGTCGCCCTCTGGGCCGCCCATCAGGATGAGGCGGAGGGCGTGGCTACGGAAGCAGGTCCAGGAGGCGACCAACGCCATCCTGGCTTCCAAGGGCAAGGCGTCGAATGCCCGAACGATGGCGCACCATCGCGCCAAGCGGTTCGCCAGTATTGCTGGTCGGGCGGTCGATGCGACACGCCGGAACGTGGGGGAGGCCCCGACGCTACCTCACCTTCTTCGAGAGGGTGGTGGAGGCGCTGGAGACCGGCATCTCCCGCATGGAGGAGGACAACGTGCCTGATGTGCGTGAGCTTCTGGGCCTTCCCTTGACGCTTGTCCTCTCCAACCTACGTCGCCTTGCTCCGGAGCTCGACCTTCGGCGCGTCGTCGAGCCGGCGCCTGCTGAGTCACATCGTCTCCCCTGGGGCGATGTCCGCCCTCACGTGGCCGCTCTGGTTGAGCCGTGCGCCCGGGTGACAGTATCGAGCGAGGAGGAGGACTCCGACACCGAACCCGTGGTCGTCAAGGGGGTTGTCGACGTTTCCTCCTCCTACGCATCCCCCATCTTCTGCTTACTTGTTCCTGCGATGTCGAAAAAGACCCTGCCCCGTCAGGCGTTGAACCTTTGCTGCTATTACCTTTGCCGTTTCCTTTTTCCTTTTAACTCCTGAGTTGATGGCTTGCGTGTTGGTGGTTGTTGCGGCCGGACTGCAAAGCTTAGGGCCCGTCCC
The DNA here is from genome assembly GCF_904849725.1 of Hordeum vulgare subsp. vulgare. Taxonomy (NCBI): domain Eukaryota; kingdom Viridiplantae; phylum Streptophyta; class Magnoliopsida; order Poales; family Poaceae; genus Hordeum; species Hordeum vulgare. Next base: position 289,314,358 of record NC_058521.1, on the reverse strand, counting down.
TGCGCCTGTCGTGGCTCGGAGTGACGGGGTGATACGTCTCAAACGTATCTATAATTTTTCATGGTTTCACGTTGTTATCTTGCCTTCTTTGTATGTTTTATGTACCTTTTTATATCTTTTTGGGACTAACTTATTAATTCAGTGCCAAGTGCCAGTTCCTGTTTTTTCCGTGTTTTTGACTCTTTTCAGATCTGATTTTGGAACGGAGTCCAAAAGGAAGAAAAACCCCGAAATGATTTTTTTCCCGGATGGAAGAAGTCCAGGGGGCTTTTGGGCCAAGCCAGGTGGGCTCCAGGGAGCCCACAAGCCCCCAATCCGCCACCAGGGAGAGGCGGCGGTGGGCAGGCTTATGGCCTCCCTGGCCGCCCCCTGGCCTAGGTCTTTGGCCTATAAATTCCCAAATATTCCGCAAAAAATCAGGGGAGCCTCCAAAATACTTTTCCACCGCCGAAAGCTTCCGTTTCTGCGAGATCTCATCTGGAGACCCTTCCCGGCGCCCTGCCGGAGGGGACTTTGGAGTTGGAGGGCTTCTTCATCATCATCATCGCCCCTCCAATGACTCATGAGTAGTTCACTTCAGACCTACGGCTCCGTAGTTAGTAGCTAGATGGCATCTTCTCTCTCTTGGATCTTCAATACAAAGTTCTCCATGATCTTCATGGAGATTTATCCGATGTAATCTTCTTTGGCGGTGTGTTTGTCGAGATCCGATGAATTGTGGATTTGTGATCAGATTATCTATGATATATATTTGAGTCTTTGCTGATTTCTTATATGCATGATTTGATATCCTTGTAAGTCTCTCTGAGTCTTGGGTTTTGTTTGGCCAACTAGATCTATGATTCTTGCAATGAGAGAAGTGCTTGGTTTTGGGTTCTACCATGTGGTGACCTTTCCCAGTGAAGATAGGGGCAACAAGGCACACATCAAGTAGTTGCTATCAAGGGTAAAAAGATGGGGTTTTATCATTGGTTTGAGATTATCCCTCTACATCATGTCATCTTGCTTAAGGTGTTACTCTGTTCTTATGGACTTAATACACTAGATGCATGCTAGATAGCGGTCGACGTGTGGAGTAATAGTAGTAAATCCAGAAAGTATCGGTCTACTTGTTTCGGACGTGATGCCTATAGAAATAATCATTGCATAGATATCCTCACGACCCTGCACAGTTCTATCAATTTCTCGATAGTAATTTGTTCACCCACCATCTACTTGCTTTCATGAGAGAAGCCACTAGTAAACACTACGGCCCCCGGGTCTATTCACATCCATCGTTTACAACTCCGCTTTTACATTGCTTTGTTACTTTGTTGCTTTCAGTTCTCACTTGGCAAACAATCTATAAGGGATTGACAACCCCTTCATAGCGTTGGGTGCAAGCTTTAGTGTTTGTGCAGGATCTTGAGATACTCCTCCGCCGGATTGATACCTTGATTCTCAAACTGTGGGAAATACTTACCTCTGCTGTGCTACATCATCCTCTCCGCTTCGAGGAAACACCAACGCAGAAGGATTCCTGGTGTCGTCAACGTGCCCATTTCTGGCGCCACTAGAAGGTCTTTTGTGCAGCAGCATAACGGACATCAGAAGCATTCCTACGCCATTGCCGGGGATCCCTTTTGAAGCATCACGGGGGAAACGCGACCTTCCACAGGTCTTACCCTTTCGAGGCACCTCTCGTGCCGCCCCATGCTTGCGCGTTGGACTCGCTCCTTGCTGTTGTCGAATCCTTAGGCCCTACATCCCTTCGTTAGTGCGCATGTTTTTAATTCAACGTTAGTCTATCGTAAAGCGAGAGGGTCCCGGTCAAGGCCTGCGAGGCACTTAGCTTGTGGGTTTGTGTCGGTCCCTTGCGTAGTTCCTCATGTGCAGTTTCTGTTTCGTAAGTGGGACAAGGTGAAGACCCTTTCGTCACTCTATGTCTGCAGGTCTTGGTCCTGCACATTTCCCTGTCTCCGTGAGGCGCAACCCGTTACCAAGGCTGCTCCTCACGAGGCAAAGCACCAGCGCCCTCGGGACCGAATGGCTTTGCGATGAGTAAGGCTCCTGAGGTGTGCTGCTCAGGAGCCCCCCATGACACTCAAGCCGCTCTGCGTCGTCAGGCCCCGGCCTCAATAACCGGTAAGGCTCATGAGGCACGCCCAAGAGCCCCGTTTTTGGCGCCCGAGCGATTCCGCACTTCGTCCCCTTGGTCATCGCCCCAGGGGTCCCTAAGGCCTCCCGGGACTCTTTGTGGTGGTACCAAGTTCGGGTCCGGACCCCCGAGGGGGTTGACTATTAAAAAATGTTGCCCCTGGGGTGGCAAGTCCTTGCTTTCATGCTCCTTGATTCCTAGGGGCAGCGCGGAGCGGTTATCTCCAAACACGTCCTCCGTACGGGAGGTTTCCAAGCCAGTGAAATCAGAAACACCAGAGAAAGTCTCCCCCTTTTATTTTTCAAACGTCGGGCATTGAGACTGGAAAAACCAACTTTTGAAATCGGCCAGTTCAAACTCAGTAGAAGATAGTTCGAATCCAAGGAAAAGCAACCAAGCGCCACGTCCGGCATTAAAGCTGGCATAGTCATTGGCGGACTATATGGGTTTCCTTGCAAGCTGCATGCACGGTCATTGGCAGACCATGCTGATTGCCTTCGTCTTCTACCCAGCACGGAGCATAGGTCCTCCACTAGGTGTGGGGTGGACCCCTTCCGCATCCTCAGGGGGCCTTGGGCGTATACAGCCTCGGCTCGTTATTACATGAGAGTGTCACGGTGGGGGTGTATATGTGAGGTCGCGAGGACACTTTGGCCTCGCGAGTGTCCCTACCCCCTAGGCATTGGGGCCTGAGCTTCTGGAGTAATTGTTGGACTTTGTTGTACCCAAGGCAGAGCATAGGTCTTCCACTAGGCATGGGGTGGACCCCTTCCGCGTCCTCTGGGGGCACTGGGCGTATACAACCTCGGCTCGTTATTACGTGAGAGTGTCACGGGATGAAGTAGGTTCTGAAAGGATTGAAGGACGATGCAGAGGTGCGACGGGTTGATGCAGGTCTTGCGTGCTCCTTCCCGGGAAGCCAATTAAGGGCTTTTCTATGACTCTACATTGATAGGTCCCAGTCCTGCACATTTCTCGTCCGATGTTGCGTGGGACCGAGTGAACGGATGTAGCTACGGGGTCGGGCCCTGCCTCCCCTGACAACGACCGGATCACAAGGACGCTTTCACAGGCGACAAGTGGCCTTGTGACCGGTAAGGCTCCTGAGGCGCGATGCTGAGGAGCCCCCCTCTAACGTTCAAGTGGCTCTACATCTCTAGGACTCAGTCCAGCACATTTCCCGACCGCCGTTGCATGGGACCGAGTAAACGGATGAAGCCACAGGGTCATGCCCTGCCTCCCCCGAGAACGAACGGATCACCACAGACGCTGTCGGTGGCGGTAGGTGGCCTTGTGACCGATAAGGCCCCTGAAGCGCCATGCTCTAGAGCCCCCTTTTGATATTCAAGCGGCTCTACGTCTCCAGGACCCGGCCCTGCACATTTCCCGACCGCCGCTGCTTGCGACCGAATGAACGATCTCAGCTACGGGGTCAGGCCCTGCCACCCGTGATAACTATCGGATCACTGAGGACGATATCAAGAGCGGCAGGTGGCCTTGTGACAAGCAAGCCTCCTGAAGCACCATGCTCCGGAGCCCCTCTTGACGCTCGAGCGACTTTGACTTTATCTTGTCGATTGTGGTCCTGAGGAGCCATGGGGCTCCCCAATCCCCCGTGGGGCGATGCGTAGTGGCTGGTGCCCCTAGAACAACCCCCTTGCGCTTGAGGAGTGCCTCGCGAGGCCTGGGCCCCGACGCCCTCGCCTACGTCATGGTCGTCGCGGGTGATCCGTGCCCCTTGCGACTCGTCCTCCTGAGGCCCGTGGGTTTGGCCTTGCGTAGTCCTTCCGCGGGGTGGGCGCCTGGAGCCGCGCACCGCGGCTTGAGGGTGCCTCCCTGCCCTTGCCTTTTGGGTCTAGCTCAAGGTGGAGCCCCCAAACGTTTCTCATTCATGAGGAGGATAGGCGCCCCGGGGGGACGCCTGAAGCTCTTCCTCGTTGGGAAGGTCTGGTGGTGCCGCATACTCCGGCACGTACGGATCCATGTAGGCGCTCGACCGTCCCCGGTGGCCGGTCATCTGTGCGACGGTGGCGGTCCCCCTTCGTGTCGGAGGGGGGGTCTCCCCTACCGTATTGCTCAAAATTCTTCCTGCGAAAGGCCTGTGCACGAAGTCGCTTGTTCCTGTTGCTTCCGTTGCCTGGTCCCGGCGCCGCCCGGTGCTGTCTCCCTCCTTAGTGTCCTGTCGTGCCTCCGCTATCGTAGTTCGTCCGCGCCATCGCCTCTCCCCTCTGCTGGCTGCGCGAGAGGGAGCGTTCCTGACTAGTCGCCCCGGGTTATCGAGGGCCGACTTGGTCTTGGTGATGCGCGCTTGTGTGTGCGTCGGTCGTCCCACCGTTCTCCTCGTGTCCCCGGTGGTTGTCGGAGTGGTGTGCCTCGGGGTTGTCGGAGTAGGTGGAGGGCAGTGCGAAGCGCGTCTCTCTCAGCCTCACCCATAGCGAGTAGGGCCTCGAAGCTTGCACGCCCAGGGACCAGCACGCGGTCCAAGCCACCGGTGCTCGACGCCTGTGGCCTTGAGGACACACCGGGTTGGATGGTCTTCTGGGCGATTTGTGATCAGCTCCATGATGTGGTCCACCCAGGCGTCGAAGCCCCTGTTGTCGGCTATTGGAGGAGCATCTCTCTTACCATCCCCAACGCATCGTGTGCGCTGAGATCTCCCAAGTTGATGCGACGCGCTGCGGGTGCCTAGGCCGTCGCACATCCACTATGTGCCTAGGTTGCACGGGTGGCCGCCACGGTGGAAACGATATTGACGACCTGGTACGACCCACCTGGTACCGCGATGTCGACTTGCGAGCTTCCTGCCGCTGTGACGTGGCGGTCGGAGACAAGCTCGACGAGGCTCGCAGAATCTGGTTGGTCGCCGGCCATTGGTGCAGCGGCCTAGGAAGGAGGAAGCTAGGGGAAGACCTTCACACGCCCCCTACCTGGCGCACTGAATGTCGGATTTCGGGCACCGCAAAACCCTAAGGATCCAAACACAGGGGCGTGTATGTCAATCTCTCCCAGCTCGACCTTTCCTAGCCTGCTACTCAATGGAAACGATGAAGGACTCGCTCGATGGTGAGGTGAACACACAACACAACAATTTACCTAGGTTCGGGCCGCTGTGAAGCGTAAAACCCTACTCCTTCTTTTGGTGGATTGCCTCTCGTGAAGGTGGTGGATGAACTAGTACAATGCTCTCAAGCCTCTGGAGGCCAAGTGACTTGGTGTATTGCTCTACGGTTGGAATGAACTCTCTTCGGTCTGCCTCTCGTCTGAATGAACCCAAACTCTCAAGTATCCTACTCTCTCTATTTGTAGTGGAGGCACGGGCCTTTTTCCCTCATAGCTTCTGCGGGAAGAGATCCCACAACAGCCAATTTCGGTGCGGGACAAGGGAACATGCTTCCCTTGTCAAAAGTGGTCTTCGCGTGCAAAGTAGCTGCCAACGCCGCAGAGGTGGGCATAGGGATGATGCTCGTCTTGCCGGCGGGTGGCCGTGGTCTTGTTGCACCGGAAGAGAAACCTTTGGAAGATGCCTTTGGAGCCCTCGTATGCTCCCACCTCCTTTGCACTAAAGGGGAAACTGTCCCGTCCTACCATCTTCTGCTCGCATGTCCTTTACTAGCGTCACCCTTGACTCCTGAGGCCCGGCCTTGCCTCGAAATATCCGCCGCTCCGGAGGGGTCCTGATGAGGCCCCCTGTGGGTCTGTATGTCTCTCTTCCTCGTGAGGGCCTTGTCCTGGGTGGTGTCGTTCCAGTTAATCTTGTGTTGATGAAGTGGGCCCGCCCTGGGCCGCTGGCAGGTAGGTTTGGGTACCCCCATTCCCAGAACACCGACAGACTAGGCTAGCGGGAGGAGCAGTCGGGGATGGGGTCAACGCTCTTGGAGCGTTGTGCTCTCCTCGAACCCGAGCATGGAGAGGCGCGGCGGTGCTACGTCTCCAAGCGGCACGGAGTGGCACAGGAGAATGTATCTGGCGACAAGCCTAGCAATAGCGTGGGGTCGCAAATCTAGTCAAGGGGCACCCATTCCTGACGACGAACGAGCCAATGCCAGCGTTCCATTTGCATCTAGTGTATCACATCCGTCAACACATAACCAGAGATCTTGGAAATTCAGCTACCTCAGACCCTCGTAATCACAACGATACCAATTATGGGAGTATATATGGACGCTCTCCCCAGTACTGGGTGACGCCAAACTCCTTTCACCACAAATAGTATTGAAGCAATTTTGAACATCCGCCTATTGAGATACTAAGGAATATGAGGGATAACGACGTGTCGAGAACCCCTTGGAGCTATACTCCTCGGAAATAGGAGGCACCAAGTACAGAATGGCGTCACATCGACATCATAGAGATTCCAAGATACCCGTCTGATCCTAAAAAATTGAGTCAGAAGAGGGTAAAACTAAATTTCTACGTCAGGATTCCTCACTAGTGCACAGAAGAGGAGTAAGAAACAATTCTACTCTCCGATATATAAGTGGGCTCAAAGTAGTTTTTCACTAAATTTGACCCGCCCAAGTTCTTGTCAATCAAGGGGGCTCCTAGGTCGGTACTGCTCAGATACCAACTTGTAATGCCCAAGATGCAGTCCTATACTTATTTTGGCTCGAGGGCCTTAACGAGGATAGAAGCAAAACTCGTCATTTCGCAAGAATGGATATTATTACAACTACTTATTTACACTCGCCACAAGCTAATCATGATCATATCAATAAAACATACATTTAATCACCATTGAGAATAGCAGGAATCCGACTACAAACGAACTCAAACGATAAAAACAACGTCCATCCTTGCTATCCTAGGGTGGCGTCCTGTAACCCATCCTAGATTGATGAAGAATAATAAGAACTCCAAATCAAAAAAACATTGCTTTCACGTCAACTCATCACTTTTCCTGTACCTGCAACTGTTGTTGTCGTAATCTGTGAGCCACAAGGACTCAGCAATCTCATTTCCAAATGTATCAAGACTATCAAAGCTTAAATGGTGAGGTATGGTTAATTGGTGAGGTTGCAGAAAGCACTAAGCATTTATTTGAGAGGCTAACTTACGAGTACAAGAATAAGAGGGGGTGATCTATGCATAAACGGTCGTGAACTAATAATGAACAAGAAGTGATCCCGAACACCTACTTATGAGTCAAGCATAACCCCATTGTGTTCTCTCTCGGATTCAGAACTCACGAGTAGAGACAGTCATGGTTACGCACTCAGTTGGTGTATTTTATTTGTGTTTACTTCAAGTTTCTTATGACTGGGCGTTAATCAAAGTTTCCAAGTTTCCACATAATCGTGAGCATGGCTCTCAGAAAGATTTAACCCTACACGGGTGCTCCAAAACATCCATCACAAACTAGACAGAAGCTGCGTGGAAAACCTCAACCACGGAAACTCATAGTCCCGTCAAAATCCTAGTGGAAATCCTCAACCTCATGATCGCCCAAAGTATCCTGTAAATCCTAGTGCACAAGACATTCGAGAAAGGTACAACAAATCCAGCAAGGCCGCCCAACGTGTCGACCGACCTGATAGGAGCCACGTATCTCATTCTGAGGACATGACACATGAGCTACACGTACGAAGGTCTGATAGAAATCCCCCGAGTTGCCCTGGGGTGGCCCTGGATAGTGCACTGTTTTGGACGAACACTCATGAGCACTGGTCCGGGGGTTGATTAATTATTGACGGGGTCCGGAAATTCCCTATGCAATTTTATTAGTTAATAGGCAAATTTAGTACTAATGTTGGGCCTTGCCAGAAGAGTTTTTATTCCAAAAGAAAAATCAAGGGGGTCCCCATAACAACCCCAACCAAGTTAGGAGCACTCAATATGGAACATAACCGTAAGAGCCGTGTATATCATTCTTGGAACACGTCGGATAACCCACACGTATGATGGCCTGATAGAAATCACCCAAGTTGCCATGGGTTGGCCCCGCACAATGCTCTCGGTTGGACCAACACTCATGAGGAGAACTGACCCGGGGTTTGATTAATTATCCATGGGGGCCGTCAGGTCCCTATACAATTTTATTAGTTATTAGGCGACTGTAGTACCAATGTTGGGCCTTGCCAGACGAGTTTTATCCCAAAACGAAAACTAGGGGGTCCCCATAAAAATCCCAAACATGTTAGGAGCGCTCAGTTATGGAACATAACACTGGTACACAAGTAACTAGGGCGACAAAGGTGGAACAAGACACCAAGCAAAAGTCCAGGCCTTCCACCTTTTACCAAGTTGCATTAAATTAAATAGCAATAATATTGTGATATCTCGAGAAATCCATGTTGTCACATGGAAAGAAATGCTATAAGAAGGGCTAAGCAAGTGGTAACATAGCCAAATAATGGTTCACTAGGATTTGGGAGGTTAGAGACTTTTCATGGCAATGTTGGGAGGCTTTACATTCAAGTGGTAGGTAACTTGACATAATGATAGGAGCAAGACTACTAGCATAGCAATGATAGTATTGGTATTAAGGGAAATGATCATCTTGCCTGAGATCCCTCTTGGAAGAAGAACGAATCTGTGAAGTAGATGAACCAACTTAGTCAAACAAATCCTCACACTCTGACACGCTTACGGAACTTTATCCAGAAGAACCAATATGAAAAATACAATCAACACATGATAAACACCACAACATATACATGACATGATGCGCAAACACATATGATGCATGTCCATACGATTATGCAAGGCATGACAAAGAACAACAATAAATACTGCACATTAGGTGAAGTTCAATATGCAACGAGTTGCATATTGATGTAACTCCACATTTGAATTACTTAGTTCACTCCTGTTTAGGTACACGACAAAATTAAATGTTGTTAAACATGACAAGAGGTAGAGCATAAATAAACTATATGTGTAGACATTTTAAATGCAGTCGAAAACAAGATATAGCATTTCCGAAACAAGTCCCTATGTTAATTTCGAACTTTTACATATTTGAACTAAACATATTTTATATTTATTAAAAAAGTTAATGAAATGGACCATGCAATTCCACATGTCATTCTAGGCTATTTACATATATAGATATCTAAAACAGAGTTACGGTCTAAAAGATATGACTAACACAAGATAAATATGTCATGAATGCAAAATGAATGCAAACGACAACCGCAAACATTTTAAATCATGGATTCAACAAGATAAAAATGAATCTACATGAAATTCTAAGCAATTTTAATATAGGATAAGTCCAAACGAAGCAACGGTTCAACAAATACAACCAACACAAGTTATAGTCATACTCCATTCAAAACAACAACATGGCATTTTACCCACATCAAAACAACAAGCTACAAGAATCTAAAATGCACAAACAAGACATGAGGCAGTAGTTTACATGATGCACAACAATTCAGCTCATAGCAAAAAAAAATTTAGAAGCATGGATCCCTAGGAAATGAGCTCACAACATGGTTACGCGAACTTAGTTTCAGACTTAGTGAAAATAACACTTTTTAGCATAGCAGTTATATTCTGAAGGAATATTGGCAGGAAGGAAAACGTATGCTACAGGGAATATAATGGTATGAAAATTTACAACATGGTAGTAGGTCTAATTATGCACATAATCATAGCTAGCATCAACACAACATGGCATTCTGAAATAATCAAATTCTCGGACATAGAAAAATTAGCATGGTGCAAGGAACAATAGTTTTATCAGTTTGACATGTTTGACAGCAAGGTCAACTTGGATGCCAAACCTATACATGAAAACTAATGGCATAAACTAAGAGAGGATAACATGCTTTACAATTCACTCCATTGGCAGACATTCAAAAGAGGCATGGTTTGGTTAATTCGAATTCGCAAAATGGAACTTATTGTAAACAGATTAGTCGTTTTAACATGATAGCCTGTTGAGAGAAATATATTGACAAGTTAATGATAATTTACGTGGAAACCAGAGGCATGTCATAAATGTAGACATCACATAGATCAAACGCAAGAAGGTACTAGATGCAAAAGACCTACGGATTAGATGTAGTCATCCATGCAAGTGTGAATAAAATATTTGTTTTAGACTTATCCATGAAGCACTTGCAACAGAGATCTGAGCATGTAGATGCAACCTATTATGCATGCAAATGCCATAATCATGTATATCATGAAGAGTAGATGATTTTTGGAATAAAGTTTATGAAAATCGTAGCCATGGTTATTTAGCTACGAAATAAATCATTTTAACATAGGATCATGAAATCAATGCGAACAATGGGTTTAGACATTTTCAGCATGGATGAAAGTTTCATATTGTGAATCTAGATGAAATTCTACACATTTTACATATATAAAGCATTTTAATCCAATGCATGATTATTCATCTATTAGCATTTAAAACAATGACATTTTTCTGTAATTATTAAAATCACAAATAATAGATAAATTTGTCCTCCGGAAAAAACAAGCGGGCCGAATCTGAGCGGGCGCAATATCGCTAAACGCACATAGAGCTGGGCTTAGCGGGAGCTCACCCTCGTCCAAGGCCCGGTCAGTGACAAGGCGTGGCAGGCCGGATGTGGGCTCGCACGGAGCTGGGCCGGGGTCGGGTGCTGGCTGTGGCAGGTTGTGCCTTGATCACATCTAGGCCTTGAGCAATGCTGGCTTGGCCCATGCATGGTAAGAGGAGGTCCATGTGGGCGACATGGGCAACGGGGCGAGTGGGAGGAGCGGTTGGGGATGCTCCTGGAGCGTTGTGTTGTGCTCGAACCCGAGCAGGGACGGGCGCGGCGGTGTTGCGGGCTCCAGGCAGCGCGGGGTGACAGAGAAGACCAGATCTAGCGACAAGGCTGGCAAGGGCGCGAGGTCGGAGACCTGTTCACCAGGCACCCATTTCTAGTGAAGGACGAGCGACTGTCAGCGTTCTTGTTACACGGAGCGAGAGAGACATGCAAGAAGGAGATGAAGTAGGAAAGGAAAAGCAGGGCGACATGGTCAATCTCCGGTGTAGTTCCAACGAGGCCGCGGGGATGAGGGTGTAGAAGTTAATCATGTTGTTTCTTTAGGATTAGGAAAGAAAGCCAAACCGAGTCCTAGTAGTATTAGGATTCCTAGTCCTAGTCTATTTCCATAGTCCCTTGTGGACGTGTATAAAAGACACCCTAGGGGTGTTGATTGTAACACCAGAAAAACAAAAAGCAATACAAAGCAAAGGCTCGACACGGGCCTTTAGCCATCAAATCCATCGATCAGTTTTATTCGTGTCGCTAGTTACGCAAGTTCCGTCAAGTAGCCGGCCGAAGCAAGAATCACGTAGGCACGCCTGTACAGCTGGATACGCACGTTCAAAAGCCAACAGAGGGTGCGATGTGCTGGTCCATGGCACCGGTGTGCTGGGTAATACGATGGCGGAGCGAGGCTCGTTCGGGACCACGGCATGCAGGAGCTCCTCTCCTTTGGGGCTTGTTGTTGTGGGACCAAGAAAAGGAGGTTGGGGTCAGCAAAGCTAGGAGGAAGAGGCCATGGGAGCAAGGTCGAAGCTGCTGCTGCCGGTGACCGAGGAAGGCAAACTCTAGCTTCGGCTGCACGATGGACTTGGCGACACGGGCGTCTATGGGTGCATGTGCTCGGGCACGGGCAATGGGGTGGATGAGGAGGGGCTCGCCGGTTCGGTAGGCTGGATCGGGAAGAGATCTTTAGGTGGGAGGTGACCAGTGGAAGCGGAGGATTGGGTAGGCTCTAAAAACTAGGGAGGAAGAGAGTGGCGGCGATGGACTGGGAATGGATGGCATAAGGTGCTTAAATTTTAGGATTTAGTTAGGGGTTGGTCTATATATAGAAAAATGGACTATGTTTCGACCCTTCGATTTAGATAGGACGGTCTAGATATATAGGTTAGGGAGGCCATTTGAGAAACGATGATGGTTTGGTGTATTACGAGGTTGATCCGAACCCAACGGTCACAACCGTACGTTTCGGCTTCGGGGAAGATATCGGACACACGCGAAGGGTCTGTGCAATTTCTAGAAAGGCTAGGCATGAGAAGAGAGGGAAGACAGGTAGCTGGGCAACAAGGCTGATAAACCAAAAATATCCAATGAATAAATCCACTATAGTGCCGCTATATATTTAACGGTTCGGGTACCAAACAACCTCCTAATGCGACGAAATTTGACAAACAGTATAACTACAATAAATTATGACTGCACGCGAACTTTCAACCAATTACGAGAATGTACACACTTTTAAAAACAATATTTAAGGGATGTTGCAGGCTCATGCTTGTGTGGTTGGTTTTGAAACGGTCGTCGATGAGAACGGAGAGAACCAGCAACTGATAATAGATGCAAGTTTCGAAAAGGATGACAACGGAGTGCTGATGCAATGTAGATGATGCGATGATGAATGCAACCAACAATTAAATCACACAGCGATAACGAAATAAAAAAGGAATATTCTAAAGCATCGGTCTCGGGTTGTTACATGTTTTCAGTACCAAACGAAGTCCAATTGCCACAAAATATTTTTATGATTTTTTCTAGACCAAATAAGACCTCGAAGCTTTGGGAGGAGACCTGAAGCTACATTTGGGGGGCCACAAGCAACAGGGCGTGGCCAGGGGGTGGCCGCGCCCTGATGGCTTGTGCCTCCCTGGTGGCCCCTCTTGCTCCGTTTTCTAGCCTATAAATTCACAAATATTCTAGAAACCCTAAATATCATTGTTAAAACACTTTGGATGTTGCCCCAAGTATGTGTTCTACGGCGACCCCATATGGAGCTCCGTTTCGGCACACTGTCGGAAGGGAGTTAATCACAGAGGGCCTCTTCATCAACATTTTTGCCCTCGCGATGATGTGTGAGTAGTTCACCATAGACCTACAGGTCCCTAGTCAGTATCTAGATGGCTATCTATCTATCTTGATCTTCAATACAATGATCATCGCCTCTTTGCTTTCATGTATCCAGTGTAATTCTTTTGTCTAACGTGTTTGTTGGGATCCGATGAATTGTGTGTTTATGTTCATATTATTCATGAAAAATATTTGATTCTTCTGTGAGTTTTATGATTCTTATTTGCATGATCATCATAGCTTTGTAATTCTCTAATCTATTCAATTGATTTGGCAATGTAGTTTTGTATTTCTTCAGTGAGATGGTTGTGTTGTAGCGGGTTCAACCTAGTGAGTTTCCAATCCCACTGGCAAAAGGGAACAAGTTGCATATTTTTGTTGCTTCCACTAAGGATAAAACCATGGGGATTATTCATATAGGTTGAGTTTACTTTGTCTACATCGTGTTTTCGTTCTCCAAGCATTACTTTGTTTGACTTAATACTCTAGATGCATGCTGGATAGCACCTGATGGTTGGAGTAATAGTTGTAGGTGCAAGAAGGAGTCGATCTATTTGCTTATGGAAGTGATGCCTATATAGACATGATCATTGCCGTGAAAATAGCATTACTATATGTTGTTCTATCAATTTCCCAACAGTAATTTGTTTACCTACCGTATGTTGCTTCCATGGGAGATGCCACTAGAGAACTCTATGGCCTCGGGGTATATTAACTTATATATTCATAAAACTTATAATTTCCTCTCTGTTATAATTTCTCTTTTATTTCATTTTGGAAGTTACAATTATCTACACACCTCATTTGCTTGCAAATAACGAGATCAAGGGGATTGACAACCCTCTTGCCTGTGTCGGGTGCAAGTTGTTTGCTCTTTTGTGTGCAGCCGCTGAAGACGGTTGATGATTGATATTCCTATTGGTTTGATAAACCTTAGTTTCTTAATCAAGGGAAATACTTACGCGCATTGTGATGTGATTACCAGTTCCTATTCACAAAAACCCAACGCATATCATAAGTATCAGGAAGGATTTCTGGCACCGTTGCCGGGGAATATCATCACCAAATATCAGGTAACTTAACACAAATTATTATTCACTTGTTCTTATTTTTATTTGCTGTTTTATCATGCTTGCTTCAAAAAATTCAAAAATATACAAAATTTACCTTTTCTTGTCACTAGTTTACATCTTTGCTCTCTAGTTTTCTTGTCTGACTTGGTACTTTGCTTGCTCGGTCATCATGTCTAAAGATACTACTAAGTCGTGTGACTTCTCAAATACGAATAATAATGATTTTATTATTACGCTAATACCACCCAGCACTAGTGCAGAGGCTTTTGATATTATTGTTGCATTGTTGAATCTTTTCATGAGAGAACAATTTTCATGAAGTCCTAATGAGGAACACGCTGCTCATCTTAATGCCCTTCTTGAAATTTTTGACATGAAAAAGAAAAAGGAAATGGATAATTATATTTTGAAATTAAAATTATTTCCTTTTTCACTGAGAGATAAAGCTAAGGCATTGTTTTGATATTTACACGTAATAGTATTGGAACATGGGATAAGTGTAAAGATGCTTTTATTGCCAAGCATTTTCCTCCTGCTAAGATCATCTCCCTTAGAAATCAAATAATGAATTTTAAACGGCAAGATCATGAACACATTGCATAAGCTTGCGATTGGATGAAATTAATGATTAGAAATTGCCCTTCGCATGGTTTAAACTTGTGGATGATTATCCAAAATTTCTATGCGGGACTAAACTTTGTATCGATAAATCTTCTAGATTGTTCTGCAGGTTGAACCTCCATGGAGGTGACCTTATGAGAAGCCACCAAACTTGTGGATAAAATCATGGAAAACTATTCGCAATGGCATACCGAAAGAGCTCTGATTGGTAGAAAGGTAAATTCTTATGAGGAAATCACTACTTTGAGTGAAAAAGTGGATGCTCTTATGAATTGTTTGCAAATAAAAATGCTCATGTTAAGCCTAATGACATTCCCTTGTCTAATTTGATTGAGAAAAATAATAATGCCATTGATGTGAATTTTATGGCGCGAAATAAATTCAATAACAATGCATATAGGGGTAATTTCAATGCTAGGCCACATCCCGATAATCCTTCTAGTGGTTATGGTAATTATTATGGCAATTCTTATGGAAATCCTTCTACCAATAATAATAACTTCTCCTCTTATCTTGAAAACACTATTAAATAATTCATTATTTCTCAAAAAGTTTTCGATACTATGATAGAGGAAAATATACTTACTATCGATACTTTGGCTAAGAAATGGATAGAATTGCTTTTGATGGAGAAACTCTTAACAGTAAATATTTGCCATCCAATCATGATTTTAATGATACTATTAAACCTATGCAAATATCTATGAATGAAAGTAGGGGGACCGCTAAGTTGAAAGCTTAGTGTGAATTCCTAGAAAAAGCTCTCACACTCGATTTTTACCAAAATCATGATGAAGATCTTGAAATTATTGGCACTTGTCCTATTGAATCTTTATTTACTCTCTGAATTCTAATGATAAAGGGACTGGATATGAGTCAACTTTAGTTATAGAGTGTCCCGTTTGCTTGGAAGGTGATGGTTCTAATTCTAAAACTGAAAAAGTGGGTTTGGAGAGGTCAACACTTTAACTAGTGATGTGCCCACTATATTGCATTACAAGGACTTGAATTATGAAATTTTCTCTTTAATAGAATTTATTTCCTTGTTTTAATCCATTATTAGCTCACGCAATGCTTATGAAGAAAACAAGGCTTTCACTAATCTTATAGTGGAAGCGATGATAAAGGCATACGATGAGAAACTTGAACTTGAAGTTTTTATTCCTAAAATATTTCATGAGGAATGTGAACCTACTAACAAAATAAAGATAAATAAATATTAATTCAGTACTTTGTGTGACCTTGGTGCTATTGTTTCAACAATACCTAAATCTCTTTCTCATGTGCTTGGTCTCACTAATATTCAAGAGTATTCCCTAAATTTACATCTTGCGGATTGTACCATTAAGAAACTCGTAGGTAAAATTAATGATGTTCTCATTATTGCAAATAAAGACTATGTGCATGTAGATTTCACTTTGCTTGATATTTATTTCAATCCTACTTGTCAAATAATACTTGGAAGACCTTTCCTTCGAACTATAGGTGCAATTATTGATATGAAAGAGGGCAACATAAGGTTCTAATTTCCATTAAAAAGGGATGGAACACTTCCCTAGAAAGCTAATCAAACTACCTTATGAATCTATCATGAGGACCACTTACGTATTGAGTTCCAAAGATGACAACACTTGATCATTTGCACTATGCCTAGCTAGGGGCATAAAACAATAGCGCTTGTTGGGAGGCAACACAATAGTTATCTTATTTTTTGATTTTTTACTTTATGTCTTGGTGTGATGACATGATTATATCCTCTGTAATGATTGTATTGTTATGTTTAAATTAGTGTTTGTGCCAAGTAAAGCCTTTGGGAAAACTTGTATGATAAGTATAATTCATATGCCGCAAAAATAAAAACTTTGACGTCTAGTGCAAAATTTCTATGATTTTACTCGTACGTCTTTTTAAGCTGAAATTTTACACATAATTTATGTACAAATTCCTCAGGGCAACCTAAGTTTTCAGAATTTGTGGAGTTACATAAGTATAGGCTCATTACAGATTACTACAGAATGTTCTATTTTAGACATATTCTAATTTTTGCTTGCATAATTTGCTTGTTTTGATGATGCTATGGATTGTATCAGGGGGTATAAGTCATGGAGAAGTTAGAATATAGTACCTATTATTCAGTAATGAAATATAAATCAATTTACAATAGTACCTAAGAATTTCATATGGTTCTTATAATAACGGATCTCATGAAGTTTTGTTGAGTTTGGTCTCATTGAAGTTTTCAAGTTGTGGTTGTTATCACGATGGAAAATTGAATAAGGACTGGCAAGAGCCTAAGGTTGGGTATGCCCAAGGCACCCCAAAGTAATATTCTACGAAGATTCAAGCATCTAATCTTGCGGATGCACCGGAAGGCATCCCCTCTTTCGTCTTAATCCATCGGTATGTCACTTCGAGCTATATTTTTATTCGTCACATGATATGAGTTTTGGTTGGAGTATCATTTGATTTAGTTTGCTTTTTATTTTTAGTTTGCCACAATCATCATTTTCTAGACACACCAACATGAGATAGACACACATTTATCATGACTTGTTAGAATATTCTTTGTGCTTTACTTATATCTTTTGAGCTAAACAGTTGCTCTAGTACTTCACTTATATCTTTTTTAGCACAGTGGCGTGTAGATAAACAGTATCGGTAATTTTCATGGATCATAAACCTAGTCCAAAAATAATAGGTATTCAATGAATGATAATAAAACCCTCATGTAGCACATAAAGAGAAATTGTGGGTTAATGATATTGATGTGGTAATATGAAAAAATGTGTGATTGCATCATTGTTGATACGTAGAAGTAGTAGTATTAAGAAGTGTTAATTCCTTGTTTCTATTAATATTAAAAAAAATCCATGGCGGGTATGTGGGAGCATTTCTATTAATTGTTGAAATTCTAGTGTTGTTTCGAGTTGGAGTCGCGCGATGGTTAACTCCTCCCAACCCTCTCCCTCGGGGCACGCTGGTAGTGCTTTGATTTGTGATGAAACTTATAAAACTTTGAAATAAGTATATGAGTTCATGACCAATGTCAAACCATGGTCATACACAATCTCATCTCCTCATATTTTGCTAGCCTATTCGGTACCGTGAATTGCCCATTATCACCTTGAGGATCGGTGGAAACTTCGCCGGTGCATCCACACCCCATGGCATGATATGCTCTATCACACATAGACCTTCCTATATCTTCCTCAAAATATCCACCATACCTACCTATCACGACATTGCCATAGACATTCATGTTGGAAATATGCCCTAGAGACAATAATAAATTATTTATTATTATATTTATTTGTTCATGATAATCGTTTATTATCCATGCTATAATTGTATTGATTGGAAACACAATACATGTGTGGATACACAGACAAAACACTATCCCTAGTAAGCCTCTAGTTGACTAGCTCGTTGATCAAAGATATTCAAGGTTTCCTGATCATAGGCAAGTGTTGTCGCCTGATAACGGGATCACATCATTAGGAGAATCATGTGATGAACTAGACCCAAATTAATGAACGTAGCATGTTGATCGTGTCATTTTGTTGCTACTGTTTTTCTACGTGTCAAGTATTTATTCCTATGACCATGAGATCATATAAATCACTAGCACCGGAGGAATGCCTTGTGTGTATCAAACATCACAACGTAACTGGGTGACTATAAAGATGCTCTACAGGTATCTCCGAAGATGTCCGTTGAGTTAGTATGGATCAAGACTGCGATTTGTCACTCCGTGTGACGGAGAGGTATCTCGGGGCCCACTCAGTAATACAACATCACACACAAGCCTTGCAAGCAATGTGACTTAGTGTATGTCACGGGATCTTGTATTACGGAACGAGTAAAGAGACCTGCCGGTAAATGAGATTGAAATAGGTATGCGGATACCGACGATCGAATCTCGGGCAAGTAACATACCGAAGGACGAAGGGAATGACATACGGGATTATATGAATCCTCGGCACTAAGGTTCAACCGATAAGATCTTCGGAGAATATGTAGGATCCAATATGGGCATCCAGGTCCCGCTATTGGATATTAACCGAGGAGTCTCTCGGGTCATGTCTACATAGTTCTCGAACCGCAGGGTTTGCACACTTAAGGTTCGACGATGTTTTATGCGTATTTGAGTTATATGGTTGGTTACCGAATGTTGATCGGAGCCCCGGATGGGATCACAGATGTCACGAGGGTTTCCGGAATGGTCCGGAAGCGAAGATTGATATATAGGTTTGTCTCATTTGGTTATCGGAAGGTTTTCGGGCATTACCTGGAATGTACCTGGAATGACGAATGGGTTCAGGAGCTCTACCGGGAGGGGCCAGCCCACCCGGGAAGAAGCCCAAAGGTTTTGTGGAGGCACACCAGCCCACTAAGCCCTTAGTGGGCTGGTGGGCAATCCCAAGAGGTCCCTTGCGCAGGAGATAAAGAAATCAAAGAGAAAAAGGGGAAGTGGGAAAGTTGAGAAGGACTCCACCTTCCAATCCTAGTTGGATTAGGATTGGAAGGGGAGGACTTCCCCCCTTGCTTCTTCCGATCCCTTGGGGCTCTCTTGAGCCTCAAGGCAAGGTCCTCCCCCTCCCTCCTATATATACTAAGGTATTAGGGCTGATTTGAGACAACTTTGCCATGGCAGCCCGACCACATACCTCCACGGTTTTTCCTCTAGATGGCGTTTCTGCGGAGCTCGGGCGGAGCCCTGCTGAGATAAGATCACCAACAACCTCCGGAGCACCGTCACGCTGCCGGAGAACTCATCTACCTCTCCGTCTCTCTTGCTGGATCAAGAAGGCCGACATCATCGTCGAGCTATATGTGTGCTAAACGCGGAGGTGTCGTCCCTTTGGCACTAGATCGGAGAGGATCGTGGGACGGATCGCGGGACGGTTCGTGGGAGAGTTCGCGGGGCGGATCGAGGGACGTGAGGGCGTTCCACTACATCAACCGTGTTTCTTAACGCTTCCTGCTGTGCGATCTACAAGGGTTCGTAGATCGGAAATCCCCTCTCGTAGATGGACATCACCATGATAGGTCTTCGTGCGCGTAGGAAATTTTTTGTTTCCCATGCGACATTCCCTAACACTGGTATCAGAGCCAGGTTCATGCGTAGATGTCATCTCGAGTAGAACACAAAAGTTTTTATGGGCGGTGATGTGCGATTTGCTGCCCTCCTTAGTCTTTTCTTGATTCTGCGGTATTGTTGGATCGAAGTGGATCGGACCGACATTACTCGTACGCTTACGAGAGACTGGTTTAATCGCTACGAGCAACCCCGTTGCTCAAAGATGACTGGCGAGTGTTGGTTTCTCCAACTTTAGTTGAATCGGATTTGACCGAGGAGGTCCTTGGAGAGAGGTTAAATAGAAATTCATACATCTCCGTTGTGGTGTTTGCGTAAGTAAGATGTGATCCTACTAGATACCCATGGCAACCACGTAAAACATGCAACAACAATTAGAGCACGTCAAACTTGTTTTTGCAGGGTATGCTTGTGATGTGATATGGGCAACGACGTGATGTGATATATTGGATGTATGAAATTATCATGTTGTAATAGTTAATATCGACTTGCACGTCAATGCTACGGCAAACGGCAGGAGCCATAGGGTTGTCTTTAAACTAACGTTTGTGTTTGCCGATGCGTTTACTATATTGCTAGGACGTAGATTTAGTAGTAATAGCATAGAATACAACACAACCTCGATAGTGGCACGATGATGGAGATCATGATGATGGGGATCATGGTGTGGCGCCAGTGACAAGAAGATCATACCAGTGCTTTGGTGATGGAGATCAAGGAGCACTTGATGATGGCCATATCATGTCACTTATGAATTTCATGTGATGTTAATCCTTTATGCACCTTATCTTGCTTAGAACGATGGTAGCATTATGAGGTGATCTCTCACTAAAATTTCAAGCTCAAATTGTGTTCTCCCTGACTGTGCACCGTTGCGACAGTTCGTCGTTTCGAGACACCACGTGATGATCGGGTGTGATAGACTCAACGTTCACATACAACGGGTGCAAAACAGTTGCTCACGCGGAACACTCGGGTTAAGCTTGACGAGCCTAGCATGTGCACACATGGCCTCGGAACACAAGAGATCGAAAGGTCGAGCATGAATCGTATAGTTGATATGATTAGCATAGAGATGCTTACCACTGAAACTATTCTCGACTCACGTGATGATTAGACTTGAGATAGTAGATTTGGATCATGTACCACTCAAATGACTAGAGAGATGTACTTTTTGACTGGGAGTTCTTAAGTAATATGATTAATTGAACTAATTATCATAAACATAATCTAATGGTCTTTGCGAATTATGATGTAGCTTGCGCTATAGCTCTACAGTTTTTATATGTTCCTAGAGAAAATTTAGTTGAAAGTTGAGAGTAGCAACTTTGCGGAGTGAGTCTGTAAAACTGAGGATTGTCCTCATTGCCGCGTAGAAGGCTTATGTCCTTAATGCACCACTCGGTGTGCTGCACCTCGGGCGTGCTCTGTGGATGTTGCGAACATCCGACATACACGTTTCTGATGACTAGGCGATAGTTCAGTGCAAAATACTTAATGGCTTAGAAGCAAGGCGCTGAAGACGTTTTGAAACATCACGGAACATAAGAGATGTTCTAAAGAGATGAAATTGTGATTTCATACTCGTTCCCTTGTTAAGAGGTACGAGACCTCCGACAAGATTCTTTCTCCACGAAGTAAAGGAGAAAAGCTCAATCGTTGAGCGTGTGCTTAGATTGTCTGAGTACGACAATCGCTTGAATCAAGTGGGAGTTAATCTTCCAGCTGAGATAGTGATGGTTCTCCAAAAGTCACTGCCACCAAGCTATGAGAGCTTCGTGATGAACTATAACATATCAAAGATAGATGCAATGATCCTTGAGCGATTCGCGATGTTTTGACACTGCAAAAGTAGAAATCAAGAAGGAGCATCAATCGTTGATGGTTAGTAAAACCACTGAGTTTCAAGAAAGGCAAGGGCTAGAAGGGATACTTCGTGAAACGACAAAACAGTTGCTGCACTAATGAAGAGACCCAAGATTAAACACAAACCCGAGACTAAGTGCTTCTGTTATGAGGGGAACGGTCACTGAGGTGGAGCTACCCTAGATGCTTGGTAGATAAGAAGGCTGGCAAAGTCGACAAAAGTATATTTGATATACATGATGTTGATGTGTACTTTACTAGTACTCCTAGTAGCGTGAGTGATGGGGTTATAGTCCTAGGGTAGGGTCATAGGCCTGCCCTGTAAGTCCTACCCAAGGACTACCCCCCATAAGGGACAAGGCCCTTAGTCAGTTCCGACTGAACTAAGGAGTTTCCATCATCCAGTCGGTAACAGGCCCTCGACCACCCAGTCGGAGACTAGCATTCGGAGAATATCAAACTAACCGACTAGATTCCACTCCGTACATCGTAACCCCCCTGGAGGGAAACGGTCGTACATTTCCAGGTGCATTTATTAGCATTTAGGACGTGCGTTACCTATAACGTAGGCATTCAATTGCCACTACTCCACCCCTGTATCGGAACCGTTGTGGACGGCAGCGCACTCTATATAAGCCACCCTCCCCCACTGGTGCAGGGGTTAGCCAATCATTGTATTCCATATTCCACTCGACAACAAGCTCCCAGAGCACTGAGACGTAGGGCTATTACCTCCACCGTAGAGGGGCATGAACTCATACAACCTCGCCGTAGCTGGGACTCTGCCCATCCTTTTCGTACCCTACACATCTACTGTCAGGCTTATACCCACGACAGTTGGCGAACACCGTGGGGCGGGCGTCTAAGCGACTTCCGGCGAGTTTGTGACTACTTCCTTTCGTCATGTCGTCCGGTGGAGATTCGAGCATGGGTCATCAGACCTTCTTCGGTGCTCTCTCCTTCATCGTCGACAATTCGGCGTGGCTTCGAGATGCTCCTCTCGACGTCGAGGCGCTTCCCCATCACGGGGCTACGCACTTCCGTGCCGGCGCCCACGACATTCTTCTTCTCCAGCAGTCGGCTCCGGTGCCGACCTACACCGCCGTCACGCGCTGCAACAAGCGGTCCCGCCTTCCGCGGCTCCAGCGTTGGGTGCAACACGCCGAGGCGCGCCAGAACGCGTCTTCACAAGTGGCGGTTCTAGAGTCAGTTGTGGTTGCCCCACCGTCCCAGCGCTCGGGCTCGGTTCCGACTGAGTTTCCTTCCGAGTACGCGGGTCGCGGGCCTGCAGCAGAAGTACACATGGCCAATTCCCATGAAGATCCCCGTCAAGCTGGCCGGAACGAGCACGATATCGGCGAAACATCCGGCGGCGTCGTCCGCGTCGCCATTCTGCCAGTCGGCACACTCGACGGAGCAACGTGGAGCTGTTCCGCACACCTCTCCTCACCTTGGCCACGGCTGCCAAGATAGTCGATTCCCTTCAGCCGACTGATTCAGAGGCTGACAGGGGAATCGAGCAAATCCGCCCCCTATTGCACACGGCACAGCAGCAAAATTCGGCGGTCTCCCAGTCGCACAACAGGATCTACAATAGTTCTGTTCATGTGAATACGCATCGGTCAGTTCATAGCCCTAGTTCTCGTCAGCGACACACAGGAGGTAGTTGTTCCATAAATCCCGAAGATCGTCTCCGTTCACGCTACCCTCCGCGGGGTGGGCCCTACGGGCCCTGACATCATGATGATCGGCATTTAGTCGGCGGCACTTACGACCCAAGGCCCGACGCAAGAGGGCATATCACCCAGCGGAGGGTCGACAGGGGCCGAGCCCACCGCGATGGTTCAGATATTGACCGTCCGAGTGGAAGCAGGACCATCGTTTGTGGTCCCGAGTATTTCAGTCGAGCCATCCGTTCGGCTGACATCCCTCCCAACTTCCGTTTGGCGACGGGAATTAGCAAGTTTACAGGGGAGTCCAAGCCAGAAACGTGACTGGATGATTACCGAGTAGCAGTCCAGATCGGAGGAGGAGACGACCATGTCGCCATGAAGCACCTCCCTCTGATGCTCGACAGCTCGACGCGAGTGTGGCTGAACCAGTTGGCCCCCTCAAGCATCTACAGCTGGGCAGATCTGGCCCGAGTGTTCATCAGGACCTTCGAAGGGACGTGCAAGCGCCCTGCTGGCCTCATGGAGCTCCAGCACTGCGTCCAAAAACAGAATGAGCCCCTGCGAGATTTCATTCAGCATTGGACAACTCTCTACCATACGGTGGAGAACGTCACGGAGCATCGAGCAGTCTGCGCCTTCAAGGCAGGCGTGTGGTACAGGGATCTGTACCTGAAGTTCGGCCGAACAGGCGACATCTCCATGAGCAAGATGATGGAGATAGCAACACGCTATGCAAATGGCGAAGAAGAAGACCGCATCCGAAGAGGCAAGCACAAAACAGTCGCTGATGGAGATGGGGGCAGCACTCGGAAGAAGAAGCAGAAAGCTCCGACCGCTCTGCAAGCAGAAGCTGCAGCCGTAACCAATGCCAAGTTCAAGGGCAAAGGGAAGGCTCAGTTCACCCCCAAGAAGAAGCAGTTCATTAACCCCATCCTGGACCAGCCATGTCCGGTTCATACGAAGATGGATGAAGAGGGCAACCCCATATATGCGAAGCATACCACTCGACAGGGTCGCCTCCTGATCCAGGGGTTCAGCGAAGGGCAACCGAGTGTGGAGGACCATGAACAGGATGAGGAGGATAAGGAGGATCCGTTCCCCCAAGTCGATGCAACCCTGATGATTTTTGCTGACGTTGAGAGCAAGAGTCGACTGAAGCTGGTGAACAGAGAGGTGAACATGGCCACCCCTACCAACCCCAAGTTTCTCAAATGGTCTCAGACCGCGATCACCTTTGACCAGTCAGATCATCCAGCACACGTACCCACCCCAGGGAGACAGGCTTTGGTCGTCGACCCGGTGGTGGAAGGAGTCCGACTGCGCAAAGTCCTCATGGATGGCGGCAGTGGCTTGAACATCATGTATGCCGACACTCTCAAGGGGATGGGCATTCCGATGTCCAAACTCAGCAAGAGTAGCATGCAGTTCCATGGCGTCGTCCCTGGACGAAAGGCTAAGTCAGTCGGCCAGATCGCGTTGGACGTCGTTTTCGGCTCCGACATGAACTTCTGTAAGGAAAAGCTGACGTTGGAAGTGGTCGACTTCCAGAGCGCTTATCACGCAATTCTGGGCCACCCAGCGTATGCACGTTTCATGGCCCGTCCCTGTTACGTATACCTGCAGCTGAAGATGCCTGGCCCGAAGGGTGTGATCACCATCACAGGAAATCGGCAGCGAGCCGAAGAGTGTCTGCAGCAGGGATCAAGAATCGTCGACCAGCAGATGGCCGTCCTCGAGCTCGACGAGTACAAGAAAATAGTCGACCCCGCCGACCTGATGCGCTCGAAGAAGCCAGCTTCAGAGTCTGCATTCCAGTCGGCAGGAGAAACGAAGAAGGTCAGCATCCACCCGACGGACGCCACTGCTGCCCCGACGAACATCTCCACCACCCTCGGTCCTAAATAGGAAGCCGAGCTCACCCAATTCCTCCGTGAGAACTGGGACATCTTTGCATGGAAACCCTCTGACATGCCAGGTGTACCCAGGGAGTTGGCTGAGCACCGACTGCATGTGGATCCCACTACTCGGCCTGTCCGAGAACGCCTGCGTCGGTCAGCGCGCATAAGAGGAAGGCAATCGGAGAAGAGGTGGCCAAGCTATTGGTAGCCAACTTCATTCGCGAGGTTCACCACTCCGAGTGGCTCGCCAATGTTGTCATGGTGCCCAAGAAGGACAAGTCGCTCCGGATGTGCATCGATTTCAAGCACCTCAATAAGGTCTGCCCGAAAGACCATTTTTCACTCCCCCGCATCGATCAAATTGTCGATTCGACTGCGGGTTGCGAGCGTGTGTCATTTCTTGATGCCTATTCGGGCTATCATCAAATCCGTCTGTATGGCCCCGATGAATTAAAAACAGCCTTCATCACCCCATTCGGGTGCTTCTGTTACATCACTATGCCATTCGGTTTGAAGAATGCAGGAGCTACCTTTATGCGCATGATCCAAAAATGTCTCCTCGACCAGATCGGTCGGAATGTGGAGGCGTATATGGACGATATCGTAGTCAAGTCACGCAAAGGTTCCGACCTGCTGACTGACTTGGCAGAAACATTCGCCAACCTTCGTAGGTACGATATCAAGCTCAACCCCGCCAAATGTTCATTCGACGTTCCCAGCGGGAATTTACTCGGTTTCTTCATTTCCGAATGAGGGATTGGTGTCAACCCCGAAAAGATCGGGACCATCGTCCGAATGGAAAGGTCGGTCAGAATACACAATGTTCAATGGCTCACAGGTTGCCTAGCGGCTTTGAGCAGGTTCATCAGTCGACTTGGCGAGAAAGCACTTCCTCTGTACCGACTCATGAAGAAATCAGATACTTTCGAGTGGATAGACGAAGCCCAAGTCGCATTCGACGACCTCAAAGTCCTACTTTCCACCCAGCCGGTTCTTACTGCTCCGCTCAGTAAAGAGCCCCTTCTTCTATATATCGCGGCTACAAATCAAGTCGTCAGTACTGTTCTTATAGTCGAACGAGAAGAAGAAGGCAAATCATACAAAGTTCAGCGGCCAGTGTACTATGTCTCCGAAGTCCTGACTCCTTCCAAGGAGAGGTATCCCCACTATCAAAAACTTATCTACGGGATCTACATGACTGCGAAGAAGGTGGCCCATTATTTCCAACACCACTCGCTGTCTGTCGTTTCTGATGCTCCATTGTCGGAAATTCTCCACAATCGAGACGCGTCAGGCCGAGTGGCGAAGTGGGCAATGGAGATGCTGTATTGCGATATCAAGTTCGAGGCCAAGAAAGATATTAAGTCTCAAGCTCTGGCTGACTTCATAGGAGAATGGGTAGAACAACAGCAACCGACCCACATCTACTCGGCCCATTGGACAATGTTCTTCGATGGGTCCAAGATGTTGAATGGCTCCGGCGCTGGCGTTGTGATCATATCACCAAAGGGCGACAAACTCAAGTACGTGCTACATATACACTTCGATTCCTCCAACAACGAGGCAGAGTATGAAGCTCTCCTCTACGGATTGCGCATGGCCATCTCACTCGCCGTCCGTCGCCTGATGGTCTCCGGCGATTCGGATTTGGTGGTCAATCAAGTGATGAAAGAGTGGGACGTCAGGAACCCCACCATGACCACATACTGCAATGCAGTGAGGAAGCTTGAGAAGAAGTTTGAAGGTCTAGAACTTCACCATGTTCCGACACTGAAGAACCAAGCAGCTGATAAGTTGGCAAAACTCGGATCCACTCGGAGACCAGTCCCGAGTGACGTCTGCCTCGAGCACCTTCACCTTCCCTCAGTCAAAGAAGATCCTTTTACAGAGGAACCAGTACAACCAAAGAGTTCAACTGATCTGACTGAAGTCGATGTACCTGCGGTGGTTGATCTGGTCATGGAGATTCTTGCTGTCATCCCCGATTGGACTGTGCCGATCATTGCATATATCCTGAGGCAGGAACTACCAGAAGACGAAGTCCAGGCCAGGCAGATAGTCCGCAGGTCGAAGTCATTCACTTTCATTGATGGCCAATTGTACAAGGAAAGCGTTTCAGGCATTCTTCAACGATGCATCTCCCTAGAGGAGGGGCAGCTAATCCTAGAAGATATTCACTCTGGAACCTGCGGTCATCACGCCTCTTCGAGAGCAATCGTCGCCAAGGCATTCAGGGCTGGTTTCTTCTCGCTGCACGCAAACGAGATGGCTAAAGATATGGTCGACCGATGTGAGGGCTGTCAGTTCTACTCCAACAAGTCCCACAAGCCGACATCTGCGTTGAAGACAATCCCTCTTGTTTGGCCGTTTGCAGTATGGGGATGAGATACAGTCGGTCCATTCAAGACAGGCCAATGAGGATACACACATCTGTTGGTGGCAGTCGACAAGTTCACAAAATGGATTGAAGCCAAGCCCATCAAGAAGCTCGACGCCCTAACAGCCATCAAGTTTGTCAGGGACATCATCTCCAGATTCGGTGTGCCTCACAGCATAATCACGGACAATGGAACAAACTTCGACTCGGACAGATTCAAAGGTTTCTGTGCAAGCCAAGGTATTCGAGTGGATTTTGCTTCCATAGCACATCCTCAATCCAATGGACAAGTAGAGCGGGCGAATGGACTTATTCTGCAAGGTTTGAAGCCCCGACTCCTGTGAGAGGTGGGACATGCCGCTGGCGCATGGGTCACCGAGTTACCTTCAGTGCTTTGGGGTCTCCGCACAACCCCGAACAGATCTACAGGACGATCACCGTTCTTCCTCGTTTATGGAGCAGAAGCGGTCCTTCCGAGTGACTTGCTTCACAATGCTCCACGAGTCGAACTCTTCTCCGAAGCTGAAGCAGAACAAGCAAGGCAAGATGGAGTGGACCTTCTAGAGGAGGAGCACCAGATGGCACTGACTCGCTCAACCATTTGTCAACAAGATCTGCGGCCTTTTCACGCGCGACACGTCAGGAGTCGTACGTTCCAAGCACGCAACCTGGTGCTCCGAGTGGATCAGCAAAGACCTCAGAAGTTGGCTCCTGCCTGGGAAGGACCCTTCATCATCTCAGAGGTGCTGAACAATGGAGCATACAGACTCTACAACGTCGACAGGGAGATAGACGAGCCGCGAGCATGGAACGGAGATCTCCTGAAGCGCTTCTACACGTGACCGTCGACTGAAGCAATGTAAAGAACAAGTATTGGTGAAATAATATAAAGCGGATTGAGTTTTTTGCAGGTTCAAAGTTCTTCCGCGGTCGCACACTTCGGTCTCAAAAAAAAAAACTTAGCTGCGATCCAGAATCGCCTAAGTATTAACGTTCTCCGAGTGTGCACTTAACGTCACACTCGGGGACTTAGCTGCGATCCAGAATCGCCTAAGTATTAACTTTCTCCGAGTGTGCACTTAACGTCACACTCGGGGACTTAGCTGCGATCCAGAATCACCTAAGTATTAACTTTATCCGAGTGTGCACTTAACGTCACACTCGGAGACTTAGCTGCGATCCAGAATCGCCTAAGTATTAACTTTCTCCGAGTGTGCACTTAACGTCACACTCGGGGTTAGCTGCGATCCAGAATCGCCTAAGTATTAACTTTCTCCGAGTGTGCACTTAACGTCACACTCGGGGACTTAGCTGCGATCCAGAATCGCCTAAGTGTTAACTTTCTCCGAGTGTGCACTTAACGCACTCGGGGACTTAGCTGCGATCCAGAATCGCCTAAGTATTAACTTTCTCCGAGTGTGCACTTAACGTCACATTCGGGGACTTAGCTGCGATCCAGAATCGCCTAAGTATTAACTTTCTCCGAGTGTGCACTTAACGTCACACTCGGAGACTTAGTTGCGATCCAGAATCGCCTAAGTATTAACTTTCTCTGAGTGTGCACTTAACGTCACACTCGGGGACTTAGATGCGATCCCGAATCGCGTAAGTATTAACTTTCTCCGAGTATGCACGTAACGTCACACTCAGAGACTTAGTTGCGATCCAGAATCGCCTAAGTATTAACTTTCTCTGAGTGTGCACTTAACGTCACACTCGGGGACTTAGCTACGATTACGAATTTCCTAAGTATTAACTTTCTTCGAGTGTGCACTTCACGCCACACTCGGGGACTTAGCTGCGATGCAGAATCGCCTAAGCACCCACATGCCTTCGACTGTATCCTACAGGTACACTCGGGAACTCAACAGACCCTCATTGAGGCTCATGTGGATGTCAAAACAACTTACAACTACATGAGTTGCAGACCCTCATTGAGGCTCATGTGGATGTCAAAACAACTGACAACTACATGAGTTGCAGACCCTCATTGAGGCTCATGTGGATGTCAAAACAACTGACAACTACATGAGTTGCAGACCCTCATTGAGGGTCATGTGGATGTCAAAACAACTGACAACTACATGAGTTGCTGACCCTCATTAAGGCTCATGTCGATGTCAAAACAACTGACAACTACATCAGTACCAACTCGCCCCGAGTGCGACCTGATAGTCGCACTCGACAACCTAGCTGCGATCACGGATCGCCCAAGTACTCATTGACCTCCGAGTACGTCCTACCGATCCACTCGGCGATCCTACCGATCCACTCAGTGATAATACAGATCCAATCAGAAATTCCACGGACCCTCAATGAGGCTCATGCAGATGTCAAGACAAATGACATGTTCCGAATGTTTGCCTTTGGCTTCACCAAGAAACGCCAAACAAAAACTCGAGTCAAAATTGCAACAGAAGAACAAAGGATTCGATTCAAAGTCACACAAAGATAGTGGCTCGGTGTGGATCAAGCTTACCCACACCAAAACAAGAATGTGACGGCCAACAGCAGTGGCCAAAGTTTCTTACAAATCAACACTCGGCATACCGAGGATAAAGTTTTCTTACGCGTCGTCTGGATTGGCGCCAGGACTGGAGGGCTCCACGAAGGTGTCCAGGTCGATTCCGTCGGCGATGCGGGTGGCACTTTCAAGGAAGGTTTCCATGAAGTCTCCGAATCGAAGTTTCTTCGTGTTGGCGACCTTCAACGCTTTCAGCTTCTCCTCGCGCACCTCCTTGCAATGCACTCGGACCAAGGACAGAGCAACGTCTGCACCACAGCGAGCCGCAGATTTCTTCCATGACTGCACTCGGTTGGGGACCTCCTCTAGTCGACTCATCAAGTTTTCCATCTCCTGCCGCGACTCATCTTCCGGCCAAAGCTCCTTGTCGATCCGGCCGACGTCTTCTCTCAGTCGACCGATGAAAGGACCAACTTTGCCCACACGAATGTGGGCTGCGAGCAGGTCTCGATTGGCGTCCTCGCCGAGTGGAGTGTTCTCGCGAATCGACCGCTCCACGTGAGCTGCTTCAGCTTCAGCGTCCACACAAAAATCTGCAAACACAGGGCAAGCAAACAATCAGCGCCGAGTGTCACGCATGTACCACAAGCACTCGGAAAAACAGGACTTACCACCCAGACGCGTCATCATCTGTCGAGCCCAGTCACTGACGTATTTCTCCTGCGCTATACACCGTTTGTTCAGCACATCCATTTGTCCCATCAGCGTGGACCTTTGCTTTCCCATCTTCTCAACTTCAGCAGTAAGCGCTTTGTTCACTTCACGAGCCTGCTCCGATGACTTCTCTCGTTCCGCCAGCACTTCCTTCATTCCAGCCATTGCAATCAGTGCCGCATCCAGCTCACCAGCAAATTGCACCTTTTCTGCCCTGAGAGTCTCATATGTTGTCCCCATCTCGCAAGTTTTCTGCCAGTCAGCGCCAAGAGACGATCAGACAAATCCAACAATACCAAGTCTAAGTTCTTCAGAGCCCTGCCGACGCAAGCAGCCGATAGCGGTCTCGGGGACTACACCCAGTGGGTTCACTAAGAGTGACCCCACTGGCATGCAACTCAAACAGGTCCGCCCTATTGAGATTCATGACAACACCTACGCCTACAAGGCTAATACCACCCGACCTGAGTAAAATTACTCTCGGAGACTCTTATAGTAGGTGCACTCCGAGTGCCCCAACTGTTAGCAATCGACCATATTATTTACGAATTCAGAGACAATATGCATAAAGACAACTGCCGGTGCAAGCACTCGACAGAAGTCTCGGGGACTACACCCACTTGGTTCACTCAGAGTGAACCCATTGCAAACATCATACGGTATCCGAGCACACCCAGTGGGTTACAAGAGAAACAAGAGAAAAGCAAATACTTACTAGACTACTTACTCAGATATCGTCCCGCAGCTCCAAGCTTCGCTGGTACAGAGAGGCGATGGAGTCGTACGCCTTCTTGGCTTCTCCCGCCATCAGCTCTGCCTGCACCATGGCTCCCTTGGCCGCTCCCACCTGATCCTCCGGGAGGTGTTCAATGTTGAACTCGACATTTGACGGGCCTGGCATCGTTGGAAGCTCCTTGGGCATCCCAAGACACGTTCCAGTCGGTTCAGTAGCCACCAGCGCCTCCTCAGTCGGCGGCACGACCGCGGCGAGAGCAGTAACTGGCGGGGCAGCCTCAAGGACAGGCTCCGCAGCTTGCTCAGGTCTCCCCTGGTCACCCTCATCCACATAAATCGCCCCTGCCGGACCGAACGGCGCGGGATCTCAGAAAAATAAAGGGGCAAGACCAAAGACAGAATCCGCGATGGGATAATATAAAACACTCGGAATCGCTACAACGCACCTGGCTGGGACGAGACGACGTTGTCCGCGTCCATGGGATCATCCTCCTGGCGTGCCGGAGAGGTGGCAGAGGTGGCAACCCTGTCGAGTGAAATTCATTCGGCCAATAAAACAGCAGTCCAATCGGATATTAGAGGAAGTTAGAAGAACAGTACTCTTACGTCGAGGTGACGAGAACGAAGACCCTTATCCGCGGCAAAGCCTTCCGAGGTTTAGACCCACTCGGTTTGGCCACCTTGGAAGGCTGACCCACGGGCTTGAAAGCAACGTCCCTGGCCCTCTTGGTGCTCCGAGAACTCGGAACCACGGGAGCAGCAGGCGGAGCACTCGAGGATGCCGGAGGGGCCGAGGGAACCGCAGGTTCATGTCGGCGCTTGGTCCGGTGCTCTTGCAGCGGAGGCGGCGAGTCCTGCTCTTCGTCTTCCTCCTCTTCTTCACCAGACTCCTCCTCCGTCTCCCCACTGTCGGAGACATACTCGCCGCTCTCCACACTGCCCTGCTGGCTGCCTTCTTCCTCCTCCTCGGCCGGGTTCCCGTTCGAGACAGGAGAAAACCAGTTGGTCCACTTCTGCGTAAAATACAGTCGGCGACATCAGATGACAGGCAGAGATTCAAGAAAGCGATAAAACTAAGACAGATACGTGCACTCGACAAATAGTACTCACCTGGTTCGGAGGAGGATTGTTCGCGCTGAAAGCCCTCACTCGCCGAGACCCTCTTGGGCTCTCACAGGCGCCCGTGATCTGGAGCACCCACGACGCCACCTTCTCCTCGGTCACGCTCAAGACGTTGGTCCGAGTGGAGTCTTCGGGCCCCGTGTAGTGCCACATGGCGTGGTCGCGAGCCTGCAGTGGTTGTATGCGCCGACCAAGGAAAATCTCCAGCAAATCTATGCTGGTGACTCCCCTTGTGACGACGTCTACGAGTGCGTCGACCAGGGGCTGGATGTCGATCTTCTCCGCCTACGTGAGCGCAAGCTGCTTAGGTGGAGCGGGACGATCTAAGCTAAAGGGAGGCAACCCTATCGAGGCATTCGGGCAGGCAACGTCTTGGCAATAGAACCACGTCGACTACCAGTTCCTAACCGACTCACTCAGCTGAAGAGCAGGATAATTACTCCGACTCTTTTTCTGGAAACCTAAGCCTCCGCAGAGTTGGAGAAGATGTGTTTTATCATCCGACTGGCTGAGTCGTTTGATAGTTTGAGATCTAGCAGAGAATATATGTTTGAACAGCCCCCAATGGAGAGGGCGGCCGATGAAGCACTCGCACAGAACTATGAAAGCGGAGAGATGGGCAATAGCATTCGGAGGAAAGTGGTGAAGCTGTGCCCCGAAGTGGTTCATAATGCCCTTGAAGAAAGGATGCGGGGGCAGAGAGAAACCTCGATAGACATGGCTGAGCAGCAGGACGCGCTCCCCCTCCCGGGGCGCCGACTCGACCTCATTCTCCGTCGGCAGCCTCCAAGACCTGTGCACGATCATCTCGTGCTCCACCAGCTGCAGCAGATCCCCCTCCGTCACCGTGGAGGGGAGGAAGTCGCCTTGGATCCACCCCGCCGGCAACGGCCGCTGCCGCCGCTGAGCAGGAGCCGCCGCCTTCCCATTCTTCTTCCTCGCCTCCATCTTGCTAGTCTGACCCTTGGTCATGGCGGAAGCTGCGAATCCGCGGAGGGGAAGGATGAGTGGGGACGTTAGGTGCGCTGGAGGCGGCGAGAAGGACGAAGCAAAGGCAAAAGATCCGGCGGGCGTAACGAAAAACCCTTGCCGCTGGGATTTAAGTAAGGTTCCGACTGGGTCGCTGGCCGGTGGCCCCGAAACCTTATCCCCCGACCGCGGCGATATCAGTGGAGAGGATGAAGGTGCAAGAATCGAGGCGTCAGGCGATACTCGAGCGCGCTGGCGTCATCCCCGCTGAGTGCGCGGAAACCGAAATTTGAGGATCCCGGAAAATCCGTCGCTGTCAGTTGACTGGTCACGTCAAGAGATACCCTGGAAGCACTCGGTTTCCGACAGTTCGTTCCACAAAGATTTCCACTCGGATCGTTGGTCAGAGAAGATAAAATGGATCGAGGCAAGCAACGCCAAAGTCACATCCGTTCCAGCCGGATCCAAACTTCAAGCATCGCTTCGTCGTTCCAACCCCAATCCATTCGGGGACTAATGATGGGGTTATAGTCCTAGGGTAGGGTCATAGGCCTGCCCTGTAAGTCCTACCCAAGGACTACCCCCCGTAAGGGACAAGGACCTTAGTCAGTTCCGACTGAACTAAGGAGTTACCATCATCCAGTCGGTAATAGGCCCTCGACCACCCAGTCGGAGACTAGCATTCGGAGAATATCAAACTAACCGACTGGATTCCACTCCGTACATCGTAACCCCCCTGGAGGGAAACGGTCGTACGTTTCCAGGTCCATTTATTAGCATTTAGGACATGCGTTACCTGTAACGTAGGCATTCAATCGCCACTACTCCACCCCTGTATCAGAACCGTTGTGGAGGGCAGCGCACTCTATATAAGCCACCCTCCCCCACTGGTGCAGGGGTTAGCAAATCATTGTATTCCATATTCCACTCGACAACAAGCTCCCAGAGCACTGAGACATAGGGCTATTACCTCCACCATAGAGGGGCCTGAACTCATACAACCTCGCCGTAGCTGGGACTCTGCCCATCCTTTTCGTACCCTACACATCTACTGTCAGGCTTATACCCACGGCAGTGAGGGTATTGGATACCGGTTCGGTTGCTAAGTGATTAGTAACACGAAATGGAAGCTACGGAATAAACAGAGACTAGCTAAAGGCGAGGTGACGATACGTGTTGGAAGTGTTTCCAAGGTTGATGTGATCAAACGTCGCACGCTCCCTCTACCATCGGGATTGGTGTTAAACCTAAATAATTGTTATTTGGTGCTTGTGTTAAACATGAACATGATTGGATCATGTTTATTGCAATACTATTATTCATTTAAAGAGAATAATGGTTATTCTATTTGCTTGAATAATCACCTTCAATGGTTTATTGAATCTCGATCGTAGTGTTACACATCTTCATGATATTGGTGCCAAAAGATACAAGGTAATGATGATAGTACCACTTACTTGTGGCACTGCCGCTTGAGTCATGTTGGTATAAATTGCATGAAGAGGCTCCATGCTGATGGATCTTTATACTCACTTGATTTTGAATCACTTGTGACATGCAAAACATACCACATGAGCAAGGCCTTGTTTTCATTGAGATGAAATAAGATAGTAACTTGTTGGAAGTAATACATTTTTATGTATGCAGTCCATTGGGTGCTGAGGCACGCAGTGGATATCATTATGTTCTTACTTCAATGACAATTTGAGTAGATACAGGAGTATTTACTTAATGAATCACAAGTCTGAAATATTGAAAAAGTTCAATTCTGTTTCAGAGTGAAGTTCGTCGTAAACAGAGGATAAACAGTTTATGATATGATCATAGAGATGAATATCTGAGTTGCGAGTTTTGGTACACAGTTAAGACAATGTGGAAGATGTTTTGCAATTCATGCCACCAAGAACACCATGGTGTGATGGTATCATAGCCGCGACCTGTTTGATATGGTGCATACTATGATGTCTCTTATCGAAATACCACTATCATTTATGGGTTATGCATTAGAGACAACCGCATTCACTTTAAAGAGGGCACCGCGTAATTCCGTTGAGATGAAACAGTATAGACTGAGGTTTAGAGAAATATAAGATGTCGTTTCTTGAAAGTTTCGGGCTGCGATGCTTGTGTGAAAAGGTTTCAGTCTGATAAGCTCGAATCCAAAGAGGATAAATGCATCTTCATAGGATATCCAAAACAGTTGGATGCATCTCCTATCTCAGATCCGGAAGCAAAGTGTTTGTTTCTAGAAACGGATCCTTTCTCGGGGAAAGGTTTCTCTTGAAATAATTGAGTGGGAGAGTGGTGGAACTTGATGAGGTTATTGAACCGTCACTTCACCCAGTGTGTAGCAGGGCGCAGGAAGATGTTCCTGTGGCGCCTACACCAATTGAAGTGGAAGCTGATGATAGTGATCATTAGAGCTTCGGATCAAGCTACTACAAACCTCGTAGGTCGACAAAGGTCATGTACTACTACAGAGTGGTACGGTAACCCTGTCTTG
Organism: Hordeum vulgare subsp. vulgare; assembly: GCF_904849725.1. Lineage (NCBI taxonomy): Eukaryota > Viridiplantae > Streptophyta > Magnoliopsida > Poales > Poaceae > Hordeum > Hordeum vulgare. The sequence goes on along the minus strand of NC_058521.1, from coordinate 289,278,294 downwards.
GAGGTCATGTTGTTCAGCAACAATGAACCTACGTGTTATGGAGAAGCAATGGTGGGCCCGGATTCTGACAAATGGCTAGAGGCCATGAAATCCGAGAGAGGATCCATGTATAAAACAACATGTAGACTTTGGAAGAACTACTTGATGGTAGTAAGACAATTAAGTAAAGATGGATCTTTAAAAGGAAGACAGACGATGATGGTGATAAATCACTATTAAGAAAAGCTCGACTTGTCGCAAAGATGTTTTCGACAAGATCAAAGAGTTGACTATGATGTGACTTTCTCACTCGTAGCGATGCTAAAAGTCTGTTGGAATTATGTTAGTAGTTGATACATTATTTGTGAAATATTGCACATAGGAACACAAAACATTGTTTCCTCGACGGTTTCCTTAAGGAAAGATTGTATGTTATACAATCAGAAGGTTTTGTCGATCCTAAGGATGCTAACAAGTATGCAAGCTCCAACGATCCTTCTATGGACTGGGGCAAGCATCTCGGTGTTGGAATATATGCTTTGATGAGTTGATCGAAGCTTTTGGGTTTATACAAGGTTTTTGAGAAACTTGTATTTCCAAAGAAGTGAGTCAGAGCACTATATAATTTGTGATAAGTATATGTGGTTGACATATTGTGGATCAGAAGTAATGTAGACTTTATGTAAAGCATAAATGGTTGTTTGAAAGGAGTTTTTCAAAAGAATTCCTGGATTGCGCTACTTGCACATTAAGCATTAAGATATATGGAGATAGATCGAAACGCTTAATAGAAGTTTCAACAAGATGCATGCCTTGACAAGTTTTTGAAGGAGTTCAAAATAGATCAGCAGAGAAGGAGTTCTTGGCTGTGTTGTAAGGTGTGAATTTGAGTAAGACTCAAAACCTGACCATGGCAGAATAAAGATAATAGGCGAAGGTCGCCTTCTATACCTTAGCCGTAGACTCTAAAGTATGCCATGCTGAGTACAGCACCTGATGTGTGCCTTGCTACAAGTGTGTTAAGAGGTACACACAGTGATCCAGGATTGAATCACTGATCAGCGGTCAAAGTTATCCTTAGTTACTAATGGACTAAGGAATTTTTTTCGATTATGGAGGTGGTTAAATAGTTCGTCGTAAAGGGTTACGTCGATGCAAGCTTTGACACTAATCCGAATAACTATGAGTAGTGAAACGGATTCGTATAGTAGAGTAGATATTTGGAGTATTTCCGAATAACACGTAGTAGCAACATCTATAAGATGACATAAAGATTTGTAAAGAACACACGGATCTGAAAGTTTCAGAACCGTTGACTAAAACCTCTCTCACGAGCAAGACGTGACCAGACCCCAGAACTATATGGGTGTTGGATTCGTTAGAATCACATGGTGATGTGAACTAGATTACTGACTCTAGTGCAAGTGGGAGACTATTGGAAATATGCCCTGGAGACAATAATAAATTAGTTATTATAACATTTTTTTGTTCATGACAATCGTTTATTATCCATGCTATAATTGTATTGATTGGAAACACAATACATGTGTGGATACATAGACAAAATAATGTCCCTAGTAAGCCTCTAGTTGACTAGCTCGTTGATCAAAGATGGTCAAGGTTTCCTGATCATAGGCAAGTGTTGTCCCTTGATAACGGGATCACATCATTAGGAGAATCATGTGATGGACTAGACCCAAACTAATGAACGTAGCATGTTGATTGTGTCATTTTGTTGCTACTGTTTTTCTGCTTGTCAAGTATTTATTCCTATGACCATGAGATCATATAACTCACTAGCACCGGAGGAATGCCTTGTGTGTATCAAACGTCACAACGTAACTGGGTGACTATAAAGATGCTCTACAGGTATCTCCGAAGGTGTCCGTTGATTTAGTATGGATCAAGACTGGGATTTGTCAGTCCGTGTGATGGAGAGGTATCTCGGGGCCCACTCGGTAATACAACATCACACACAAGCCTTGCAAGCAATGTGACTTAGTGTGTGTCACGGGATCTTGTATTACGAAATGAGTAAAGAGACTTGCCGGTAAACCAGATTGAAATAGGTATGAGGATACCGACGATCGAATCTCGGGCAAGTAACATACCGAAGGACAAACGGAATGACATACGGGATTATATGAATCCTTGGCACGGAGGTTCAACCTATAAGATCTTCGGAGAATATGTAGGATCCAATATGGGCATCCAGGTCCCGCTATTTGATATTGACCGAGGAGTCTCTTGGGTCACGTCTACATAGTTCTCGAACCCTCAGGGTCTGCACACTTAAGGTTCGACGATGTTTTATGCGTATTTGAGTTATATGCTTGGTTACCGGATGTTGTTCGGAGTCCCGGATGGGATCATGGACATCGCAAGGGTTTCCGCACTGGTCCAGAGACGAAGATTGATATATAGGTTTGTCTCATTTGGTTACCAGAAGGTTTTCGGGCATTACCGAGAATGACGAATGGGTTCCGGAGTTCTACTGGGAGGGCCAGCCCACCCGGGAAGAAGCCCAAAGGTTTTGTGGGGGCACACCAGCCCTTAGTGGGCTGGTGGGCAATCCCAAGAGGGCCCTTGCGCAGGATATAAAGAAATAAAAGAGAAAAAAGGGGAAGTGGGAAAGTGGAGAAGGACTCACCTTCCAATCCTAGTTGGACTAGGATTGGAAGGGGAGGACTTCCCCCCTTGCTTTGGCCGACCCCTTGGGGCTCTCTTGAGCCTCAAGGCAAGGTCCTCCCCCTCCCTAATATATATACTGAGGTATTAGGGCTGATTTGAGACAACTTTGCCACGGCAGCCCGACCACATACCTCCACGGTTTCTCCTCTAGATCGCATTTCCGCGGAGCTCGGGCGGAGCCCTGCTAAGATAAGATCACCACCAACCTCCGGAGCGCCGTCACGCTGCCGAACAAATCATCTACCTCTCCATCTCTCTTACTGGATCAAGAAGGCCGAGATCATCGTCGAGCTGTACGTGTGCTGAACGCGGAGGTGCCGTCCATTTGGCACTAGATCGGAGCGGATCGCGGGACGGTTCGTGGGACGGTTCGCGGGGCGGATCGAGGGACGTGAGGACGTTCCACTACATCAACCGCGTTTCTTAACGCTTCTTGTTGTGCGATCTACAAGGGTACGTAGATCGGAAATCCCTTCTTGTAGATGGACATCACCATGATAGGTATTCGTGCGCGTAGGAAATTTTTTGTTTCCCATGCGATGTTCCCCAACAATTCCTACATACATTGCCATGCAAATTCCACCATTACGCCATACGACTAGTTCATCCATGATCATGTTACTTTGCATGATCATATAGAGCTGACATAGCATTTGTGGCAAAGCCACCATTCATTATATTGCTAATAAATGTCACGCTAGATCATTGCACATCTTGGTACACTACCATAGGCATTCATATTGAGTCATAGTTCTTCATATCCAGCTTTCATGAGTTGTAAGTAAATAAAAGTGTGATGATGAACATTATTACAGCATTGTCCGAGTGTGGAAAGGATGATGGAGACTATGATCCTACACAAGTCGGGAAGAGACTCTCGACGAAAAATAAAAATGGGGGAGGCCAAATGAGCCCACCATAACGAGGGAGAGAGAGAGATGAAGAAAATGACTGAAATAACAAGAGAGAAGGGACTTTGCTACTATGCTTTAACACACTTGGGCCTCAAAGTGGCACCATGTTCCCCATACAGAGAGTCTCGTGATATGTCATTTTCATATACTAGTGGGAATTATATTATCATTATTTTAAACTTGTCTTGCATATCCCGATGACGACCTTCCTCAAATGCCCGAGGTCTTCGTGAGCAAGCAAGTTGCAAGCACAACCCACTTAGCTTCATTTGAGCTTTCATAAACTTATAGCTCTAGTGCATCATTTGAATGGAAATCCATACTCCTTGCATTGACATCTACCAATGGGCATCTCCATGGCCCGCTGGTACGCCTAGTTCATGTGAGACTATCTTCTCCACTTTTACCCCTTTCTTATCTACAACCATACTCTATTCCACCTTATGCTATGTCCATGGCTCACGCTCATGTATTGCGTGAAGAATAGAAAGTTGATTCACTTCGAAAAAGTATGATCCAATTGCCTGACTTAGACACTGTGGTGCTTAACATTTGAATTAATGTGGTCAAGAGGGAACCATGGTTTGCTAATATGAAAGATGAATGGGGTAAACACTCTTTTAGGATCGTATATTTTGAAAGATTGATGATTTTGTTGCTTGTGCTTCTAATTATTAATATGTTGATGTTTTTTAATTCATTGTTTCTTAATAATCATACATGCAAAAGATTACACATTGGATAGCATGTCAGATCAAAAATTCTGTTTTTGTCATTTACCTACTCGAGGACGAGCAGGAATTAAGCTTGGGGATGCTTGATACGGCTCCAACATATCCATATTTTTTGATTGTTCCATGCTATTATATTATCATCCTAGGATACTTTTTGGCTCATAATTCAGTAATTTATAGTTTTTGGGGATGTTTTCTGCATGTTTTTTGTTTTTTAGGTTGTTAGTACCAAACAATGTCCAATTACCACGAAACGTTTTTATGATTTTTTTTGGACCAAAAGAAGACATAGAAGCTTCAGGAGGACACCTAAAGCCACACGACGGGTCCACAAGCCAACAGGGCGCTGTTAGGAGGCTGGCCATGCCCTGATGGGTTGTGCCTCCATGGTGGTGTTGGGGAACGTTGCAAGGGAAACAAAAAAATTCCTACGCGCACGAAGACCTATCGTGGTGATGTCCATCTACGAGAGGGGATTTCCGATCTACGTACCCTTGTAGATCGCACAGCAGGAAGCGTTAAGAAATGCGGTTGATGTAGTGGAACGTCCTCACGTCCCTCGATCTGCCCCGCGATTCATCCGTGAGAATCGGGACATCTACGCATGGAAACCTTCTGAATGCCTGGTGTACCGAGAGAATTCGCTGAGCACCATCTTAATGTTGACCCTAAAGCAAAGCCGATTCAGCAATATCTTCGCGGGTTTAATGAGGAGCGACGCAAGGCGATCGGAGTATAAGTCGCCCATCTTTTGGCTGCCGGATTCATCGTTGAGGTCTTCCACCCTAAATGGTTGCCTAACCCGGTCCTGGTGCTCAAGAAGAATGGCACTTTCCGCATGTGCATCGAGTACACCGACCTCAACAGAGCTTGCCCAAAAGATCCTTTTGCCCTTCCCCGCATTGATCAAATCATTGATTCGGTTACAGGATGCGAGCGTTTGTGTTTCTTGGACGCCTACTCCGGATATCACCAAATCAAGATGGCTGTGGAAGATCAGGAGAAGACAACCTTCATAACCCCGTTTGGGGCTTTTTGCTATGTATCCATGCCGTTTGGGATCAAGAGCGCTGGGGCGACTTACCAGCGTTGTATTCAAAACTGCCTCTGCGGCCAAATCGGATGCAACGTCCATGCTTACGTTGATGACATCGTGGTTAAATCTTGCAAGAAGGTGACGCTCTTGGAGGATCTCAAGGAAATCTTTGACAATCTGCGTGTGTATCAGATGAAGCTTAATCCCACCAAATGTGTCTTTGGCGTTCCTGCAGGAAAGCTTTTGGGTTTTCGGGTGTCCGAATGCGGCATTGAGGCCAACCCGGACAAAATCGAAGCAATCACCTCGCTCGGGAAACCAGCGAATATTAATCAAGTTCAACGCATGGCGGGTCGTATTGCGGCCTTGAGTCGCTTTATAATCCGCCTGGGGGAGAAAGCCATTTCCCTCTATCAGTTGCTTAAGAAAGCTGATCAGTTTGTTTGGACGGACGAGGCCAACGAAGCTTTTGAAGCCCTAAAGCAGCAACTGGTCAATCCGCCGGTTCTGGCCGCCCCGACTGAAAAGGAGCCTATGCTTTTGTACATCGTGGCGAATACCAAGGCCGTGAGCGTGGCAGTGGCTGTTGAACGGAAGGAAGAAGGAAAGGAATACCTGGTACAGCGCCCGGTGTATTTTATCAGCGAGGTGCTAACCCTCTCCAAACAACGTTATCCACATTGGAAGAAGTTGGTTTATGGGGTGTTTATGGCGAGTCGGAAGCTAAAACTTTATTTCCAAGAACATCCTATCATGGTGGTTAGATCTGCCCCTCTTGGGGACATCATCCAGAATCGAGAAGCAACGGGACGAATCGCCAAATGGGAAATTGACCTCGGGCCACACCACGTGCGGTATATGCCTCGCACGGCTATCAAGTCCCAGGCATTGGTCGACTTCATCAATGATTGGATCGAGTTACAGATTCTCGAGGACAGGCCTGATCTCACGTACTGGACCATTTACTTTGATGGGTCTAGGAAGTTGGAAGGCTCGGGGGCTGGCGTGGTGTTGATTTCACCCCAGGGAGACAAGTTCTATTATGTTCTCCGACTCATGTTCCCGTGTACCAACAACGCTGCGGAGTATGAAGCCTTGCTTCATGGTTTGCGACTCGCCAATGAGATGAACCTCACACGCGTCAGGTGCTTGGGCGATCCCGATCTGGTGGCACAAAAAGTTTCAGGTACATGGGATTCCCGGGACCCCCTGATGGCGGCTTACAGAAGGGCTGTGTCTGATGTGGCGGGTCATTTCCATGGTTATCAAGTCGATCATATCTACCGGCGACTCAACGAAGCGGCTGATGCCCTCTCGCGTCTCGGCTCGCAACGTAAGCCGGTTCCTCCAAATGTCTTTCTGGATATTCTACATAATCCTTCTGTGAGGTTGCCTTCACAAGAGGAGTTGGCGATACCAGATCCTGAGTCTCAGTTTGTGGCGGCTCTACGTGTTACACCGGATTGGGTTCTTCCTTACTTGGCGTACCTCACACGAGGCGAGTTACCTTCGGATGAGGTGTTGGCCCGTCAAATCGTTCGTCGGAGCAAATCCATGGTCGTCATCAATGGCGAGTTATACAAGCGAACTACTTCTGGGGTATCTCAAAGATGTGTTTCTTCCCATGAAGGGTGCACAATTCTCAACGAAATCCATGCAAGAGATTGCGGGCATCATGCCGGTCACATTCCCTGGTTTCCAAGGCGTTCCGGCATGGTTTCTTTTGGTTAACGGATCATGCGGATGCAGAAGAGATAGTTCATCGATGTGATGGTTGTCAATGTTTTGGACGACAGGCTCATGTGCCGGCTCAAGAATTAAGGATGATTCCCATCACTTGGCCTTTTGCGGTCTAGGGGATAGATATGGTTGGTCCCTTTAAGATGTCATCCAATAAAAAGACTCATCTCCTGGTGGCGCTGGATAAATTCACCAAGTGGGTCGAAGCAGAGCGTGTTGGCAGCTGTGACGCGGAAACGGCCGTCAAATTCTTGAAAAAGTTGATATTCCGGTTTGGATACCCACACAGCATTATCACAAATAATGGTTCCAACTTATCACAAGGGGTGATGCGGGAGTTTTGCAACCGGGAGCATATCCGGCTTGATGTGTCTGCGGTTGCTCATCCACAATCGAATGGGCAGGCAAAACGGGCGTATCAGGAAGTGTTGCGGGGAATCAAGCCCCGGCTTATGGTTCCCCTAGAGCGCACCCTAGGGTGTTGGGTTGAGGAGTTGCCTTCGGTATTATGGAGCATTCGAACCACCCCGAATCGTTCTACGGGCTTTACTCCTTTCTTCTTGGTGTACGGAGCAGAAGTCGTTCTTCCCAGTGACATTAGGCATGACTCGCCCCGAGTCGCGGCTTATGTGGAACAGGATAATGAGTTGGCACGTCAGGATTTTTTGGATGCTTTGGAGGAAGCACGCGATTTGGCTGCCTCCTGATCGGCTATCTATCAGCAAGACTTGCGGTGTTATCACAGCTGTCGGGTCAAGAGCCGAGCTTTTTAGGAGGGCGACTTAGTGCTCCAGTTGATCCAAGATCGCACTCGTATGCATAAGTTGTCACCGCCTTGGGAAGGACCTTTCGTCGTGAGCAAAAATCTTCGCAACGGGTCATACTATTTGGTAGATCTTCGGCCTGATCGGCCCACCACGGAGGCTGAGTCAACTCGCCCCTTGAACATAGCCCATCTGCGGCCTTACTACACTTGAGCTATTGGCTCCTCTTTTTTCCTTTCTCTCCCATTTTTGGAAATTGTAAGTCCTTCGTTTATATAAAGCAATAAAGTTGATACCCTCGAATCTTGGGTTTTCCTGCCACTTCATTTTCTTAAAAGCATGGATCTTTATTGTTCTTCGACAAGTCGCCCAAGCATGGACTCTATCAATACCAGAGAGCATAAGTCGCCAGGCTGCACTTATTACAACACTGGGTATCGATAAGCCAAAGAGGATCAATTCACTACAAGCGCACGATTCAAACATGGGCGCCTTATATGATTCTCAGGATTAGGCCGGCTTACTTGGGGGCTATCAGCTCCCAAGTCATTTTGTGGTAAGAGCGTATACCCTTCTACAATCCTATGACCGGTCTTTCCCCTAATCATAGGTCACTTGGGGGCTTCCTCTCACTGAGATCAGCCTAACTACCCATTTGGCTAGCGAAAAATTACCACACTACAAATGGTTATACTAGACTATGTGTTGGCCAAATCGCCATATGGACCCATGAACTCTTGGCGAGTCAATCCGTTAGATGGACCCTGAACTCACCTTTTTTAAAACATGCGTGGTACCGGCTAGCGCCCCACATGGAAAATAGAGAAACCATTGGTTCAATTGAACCTGCTTCACTGAAGTTTGACTCGCGCCTGATCAGCCGGTCTAAATACTTGAGCTTTTTTACACAAAAAGTCTCCTTTTGGGTAGCACTTGAGTTTGTCTAACTCGTCCTATCCTGTCGCGACTTGAACGAGCTGACGAAATTCTTATTATCACCTTCCTGGCACTGCCACAAGGTTTCACAGATTTATGAGACTCGCCGTGTCTCGTTGAGCCGGGTTTCTTCATACGATTCACCGAGACACCTTGAGTTGGTTATAATTTATCATCATTCATTATTCATTGAGATGGTTTGATATATGTTTTTCTAGCCAAACAAGTTGGTGATCAAATATTTACTTACATGGCGGGTCAAGCATCATGGCACCCTAAGGGCGGCACAAGGTTTTTTCTAAGGTCACAGAAGAGTTCCACAACTGACATAAGCAAAGGATTGTTTTCTACAATGACCTATTACATGGCTCAGATGGCCAAATCAGTAAGGCCTATTCTGCTGGTGCCTCCGGGTCAACTTGCCTCGAGCTCTGGCCGACTTCCAGTTGTAAATCGCCCAGTACCCAATTACACTTGGACAGGGCGACAAATTCATCTTCGTCATTTAAAAATGCCGAGAGATCTGACTCCAAATCAAAAGGGTTCTTGGGTCGACGAGGAGTTAAGCTGGTTGTCACAAATACAGGCGGGTTACTTTCTTGTTCTTATCATCATAAGCGGCTTGGTACTTTGATAAATCCAAGCTTGCTGCTAGCTGAGTCGCCGCCCAGCGTGACTCCTTGACGACGCGCTGATAATCATCTTGAGTGAATTCTGACTCGTCATCCTTGAGCTGTGGGAAGCCTGCTGCTACCTCTTCGGGCTTCCGTTCTGGAGCATATGCCAAACACCGACTCAAGGTAGTCAGCTCCCCCTTCCGGGCGGCTGATCGGGTTAGCTCACCTATCTGAGGCGGAAGGGTGGATAGGCAGCCAAGCATCTTTTTGATTGATGTGATCGGTTCCTTGGTGCCCATCACTGCCTTCATGGTAAGCATGCTCCCAGTATAGAGCTGCTCAATCAGTGTGTAAATCGCCTTTAACTTCAAGATGCAGTCGTCCTCAAGGTTGGCGGCTCTCGGGCCTGCATGGGAAAGACAATGATGGTTAGTACTTTGTTTATTTTCACACTAATCTTTACTTTCAGAGATACAAAACCAGGAATTTTTTCTTACCAAAGATGGCTTGTGTCATGCTGGAAATATGTTTCTTTAAACCGGCCAGCTCTTGTTGGGCGGCTCCCAGTTTTGTTTTAGCCATTTCAGCTCGCTTTAGCGCGGCGGTTTGATCAGCTTGAGATTTTTTGTTGGCGGCTTTCAGCTTTTCCATATCAGCTAAGATCTCCTGGTATTTTTCTTCTGCTTGAGCCCGCGCATCTTGCTGGTCGGCTAAACTTTTCTTGAAGTCGCCCAACATCGACTCGGCTTGGGCCAGAGATTCCTGTCAACATATTTTGGAGGGACAAGTCTCAAAATTGTTGCAAGCAACATCCATGATACTTGGGGGCTAATGTATAATTTTATAATACAAAATAATACCACAAGCAAGACCCGTCTCATCTTTCAAAAGATGACCCGGCCCTTGGGGGTTAAAGGTTGCAAGTTTTTTCTACCAAGACCCGGCTTATCTTTCAAAAGATGACCCGGCCCTTGGGGGTTACAGGTCGCAAGTTTTTTCTACATCAAGACCCGGCTCATCTTTCAAAATATGACCCGGCCCTTGGGGGTTATAGGTCGCAAGTTTTTTCTACATCAAGACCCGGCTCATCTTTCAAAAGATGACCCGGCCCTTGGGGCTTACAGGTCGCAAGTTTTTTCTACATCAAGGCCCGCCTCATCTTTTGAAAGATGACCCGGCCCTTGGGGGTTACAGGTCGCAAGTTTTCTCTACATCAAAAGACCCGGCTCATCTTTCAAAAGATGACCCGACCCTTGGGGGCTAATGAGGAGGGTATGCATTAAGGCGTACCTTATGTTTATTCTTCATAATATGGAGCAGGTTCTTCTCATCCTAACTTGTTTCCATGCGACTTGCGAAGCCGGAGCACAGTTCATCAAACTCAAGCTTTTCATATTGAGAAAGTTTGGCCTTGGAGATCTCATGTCTAGTGGACGGATGTGACGATGTTGGTACATGCTTCGATAAGATTGCCGAAGCCGGCTTAGAGAAGCCAGTACCAGTAATGACCACAGCATCAGGATCTTCAGCCACCTTCAACGGACTTGGCGGGTTGGGTGTTTCCATGCCTTCCTTGGGAGAATTTGGAAGGTCAATTTGGTCGTCAGGTATAACCTTTGCCGGGTCAGCACGAGCTGGTGCTGGGTTTTCTTTAAGCTTTGGAGCAGGAGTGGAAGTTGAGCCACCGGTTTTCCTCTTCTTCGCTTGCGCTCTAAGGAAAAGAGGGGCATGTTTAAAGCAAGCATCATTATCATTAGGAAAGACATAAGTATTATAAGGACTTACCCTTGTACGCGAATCATTGGCGAAAGGGCCGACATCACTGAGTCGCCCGATGAAGGGGGAGAAGTCTGCAAAAGTAATATCTCAAAATGTGAGCGAGTTACAAGTGTGATCTAAAAGGAAACGAAGGTAGAAATTGATAGAGGGTACCTCACTCTGCCGTTTCTTGGTAGGGTTTTTACTGGTAACGCGGACATCAAATCCCCTGAGTGGCTTCGAATTTCCCGAAAGGAAGTATGTTGTGCCTTCTTCCAGAGGAAATTAGGGTCTAGACAAGCATTCGGGTGAGACATGGGAACTTTCCCACAAACTCGCCTTGCCGGCTTAGGTGAAGGAGAAGTTGAGTCGGAAGAAATGGAAATTACCTCTACGACGTCATCTTGGCTTTCGTTATCATCATTCTATACAGGGAAATGCAGAGATATAAGCACAAATTAGAGTAAAAGGGCGTCAAGACATAAAGGATAAAATTTTACCTCTGAAGACGCTTCGCCGACTTGGGATTCGTCTACATCATATGATTCGACAACGACGGTTTTGTTTTTACCCTTGGACTTCCTTTTTGGAGGCGGTCCGGTTTACTTCAGGGCAATCTTTTTCGGCCTTCGTGACCAGAATCGGTCGCCTTTCTGAGATGGAATTGACGTTATGCAAGTCAGAATCCGAGTAAGTCGGAAAGAGTGAATCAAGGGCGGGTCAAATTATTTACCTTAGGAGTCGGGTTAATTTTGCAAAATGGCTTAAGCCCTATTTGGCTACACTTGGCCAAAGGCTCGTCGGTTTGTTTTTTGATGATGCTCACAGTGTCTTCCTCTGTGAGTGCTGTGTGGAAGTAGCATTGGGGATGGGTCAAAGTACCATCAAATTCGCACATCAAGCCGTCTCGGCGACTCAAGGGAAGGATGCGCCATTCCACCCAGCAGCGGGTCAGATCAACTCCAGTAAGGCCATTGTTTGTCAAAGATCGTAACTCGGATAGCACTGGAATGAAATCCGATTCTTCTTCTTCAGTGAGCTTGTTAGGAAGTTTGAAGTTTGTGGGCAGACGCTCCTTCCTGTAGCCTAGGAGTTTGTTTTCACCCGGAGGAGAAGTGTCGCGGCAATAAAACCAAGACTCGGCCCAGCCTTTGGGATGGCTGGGCATGGCGAGTGATGGGAATGGGTTGTCTCTGTGTCGTTGAACGTTAAGCCCTCCAAGTTCTAAGCTAGGGCCATTGGAGAAGTCGGTTTGGCGATTCACATGGAAGAAGTACCAAAACAAATTGACCGACGGTTCCATTCGTAGGTAAGCTTCACAGAATACCTGGAATTGGCACATGTTGTTGATCGAGTTGGGGCCCAGGTCTTGCAGGCGGACGTTCATGAAGGCCATAGCATCTCTGAGGAACTTTGATCCTGGCGGCTTAAACCCTCGTTCGAGGTGTTCAGCAAAAACAACTATTTCCCCTTTGGCCGGGTTGGGAATATCGTCGCCTAGTCCGGATCGCCATCTGATGACTTCCTTCGGATCAAGGTTCCTTGTCTTTACTCAATCCTCGAGGAAGGCGTCGTCAACTTTGGTCGGGAGCCAGTCGGCCTTGAAAACGGTACCCATAGCTACAGAGGAAAAGGTCATGGGTAGGTTAACCTGCCAAACACTTGTTGAGTGGCTAAGAGAATCTATTAACCCGCCAAACACTTGTCGAGTGGCTAAGAGAATCTATTAACCCACCAAACACTTGTCGAGTGGCTAAGAGAATCTATTAACTCGCTAATAAGGGACCATATTTGGTCACAAGGGCGACTTAGGAATTTCCTATTACTCAGAGAAGGTATCCCAGGGCATCGAAGACGTGCGGTAAAATGATGAAGTCTGAATCTACAAACAGTTTTCTACACAGTAAGCAGTGCAATGCGGATCTACGAGAAAGATAAAATAACGGAAAAAGGTTTGGATGAAGCAAAACAGGCTGTGACTAAAAATGATTATGGCAGAGGTGATTTGGCCGAAGATTTTTTGGTTTTCGAATAGGAAACTATTTAATCCAGGAGGCGGTTAACGCTATTACATCAGCTATTACTATTGACCTATCAACATGCAAAGGGAAGCTCGAAGTGTTCTAAGAACATGGCAGGTGGCGAATGCCGAAGGATCAGGATCTGATTGCAACTGATGTAGAACTGACCTGCTAATGGCGTCCGGAAGCGGCTGTGCGGGTCCGCGGCGAGGACGGCATTCTCGCTAGGTTGAAGATACGTCGGACGCAGTGGGCGGTGATGGAGTCCCTTGGGCGGCAACGGAATCCTTCGGGCGGTGCAGAAGTCCTTCGGGCAGCGACGGAGCTCTTCGGGTGGTGTCGGATTTCTTTGTGTGGTCGCGAGGAAGAAGAAGCCGATGGGACGAGTAGGTGGAGATTCCCTCCGTTCCTGTTCCCAAGCCTATTTAATAGGTCGGGTGCGGGGATCGAGGCGCCTCGCGCGGGAACCAAAAGGGCAAACTAAAGATTCACACTTATGGCGCCAAGATTTTTGGGATTTTTGCGCCACGAGATCCGCTGGAGATTGCGTCATCATTTTCCGAGGATAAAGGGATAAGGTGATGTCATCAAGAAACGGTTCGGCGACTTGGATATTTCCATGGAGGATGGCGGCTTAAGCGTATGATGCATGAAAGGAGTGGAACGAGTCGCTCCTAAACTAGGTAAGAGTTTATTGGCGTGAACAGGTTCAAGTCAATCTGGGGCCTAATGTTGGGGATATTATCTGCGGCGTGACCTGCCCTAGTTGGGCCGGGTCACGAAGTGGGCGACTCATCCTTTGGCGATTTAAGCTTTGGCCCAGAAGGCCGAGGAGCTGGATGGCGGTTCAAGATCCACATGGAGGATAAGTTATTGGGGAGTTCTCAAGTCTTGGGAGGCACGGCGATTTAGAGATAGAAAGAATCACGACTTGTGTGATGGCAAGGACTCTTGTAAACCCTAAGGCCTCGACCTGTATATAAAGGCGAGTCCCTGGAGAGGAGAGCACAGGTTAGAAATTATCGAGAGCTACGTCAGGTGAGTTACACCCTCCTTGTAATCGAAACATCATCAATACAACAAAAAGCATGACGTAGGCTTTTACCTCCTCACGAGGAGCCGAACCTGGTAAATCTGAGTCCCGCTCCCGTTCAACCCCTTTGAGTTGCCACCAAGGTGTGATGGCTCCATCATTAATTCCTTTCACTAGGACATCTGCCATGACAAAACCACGACAGTTACCGTACCACTCTGTAGTAGTACGCGACTTTGTCGACCTATGAGGTTTGTAGTAACTTGATCTGATGCTCAATGATCACTATCATCAGCTTCCACTTCAATTGGTGTAGGCGCCACAGGAACAACTTCATGCGCCCTTCTACACACTAGTTGAAGTGATGGTTCAATAACCTCATCAAGTTCTATCACCCTCCCACTCAATTCTTTCGAGAGAAACCTTTCCTCGAGAAAGGACCCGTTTCTAGAAGCAAACACTTTGCTTCCGGATCTGAGGTAGGAGATGTACCCAAATGTTTTTGGATATCCTATGAAGATGCATTTATCCTCTTTGGGTTCGAGCTTATCAGACTGAAACCTTTTTCACATAAGTGTCGCAGCCCCAAACTTTCAAGAAACCACGGCTTAGATTTCTCTAAACCTCAGTCTACACTGTGTCATCTCAACGGAATTACACGGTGCGCTAATTAAAGTGAATGCGGTTGTCTCTAATGCATAACCCATAAACAATAGTGGTAATTCGATAAGAGACATCATAGTATGCACCATATAGTAATAGGGCGTGGCTATGACGTTCAGACACATCATCACACTATGGTGTTCCAGGTGGCATGAACTGCGAAACAATTTCCACATTGTCTTAACTGCGTACCAAAACTCGTAACTCAGATATTCATCTCTATGATCACATCGTAGACAGTTTATCCTCTTGTCACGACGATCTTCACTCTGAAACAGCTTTGAACTTTTCAATATTTCAGACTTGTGATTCATCAAGTAAATACTCCCGTATCTACTCAAATCGTCAGTGAAGTAAGAACATACCGATATCCACTGCGTGCCTCAGCACTCATTGGACCGCACGCATCCAAAAAATGTATTACTCCCAACAAGTTACTCTCTTGTTTCATGTGGCATGATTTGCATGTCTCAAGTGATTCAAAATCAAATGAATCCAAACGATCCATCCGCATGGAGTTTCTTCATGTGTTTATACCAACAGGTATGATTTGCATGTCTCAAACGTTTCAAAAATGAGTGAGCACAAAGATCCATCAGCATGGAAGTTCTTCATGTATTTTACACCAACATGACTCAAGTGGCAGTGCCACAACTAAGTGGTACTATCATTATTACTTTGTATCTTTTGGCACCCATTTTATGAACATGTGTAACACTACGATCGAGATTCAGTAAACCATTGAAGGTGTTTATTCAAGCAAATAAAGTAACCATTATTTTCTTTAAATGAATAATCGTATTGCAATAAACACGATCCAATCATGTTCATGCTTAACGCAAGCACCAAATAACAATTATTTAGGTTTAACACCAATCCCGATGGTAGAGGGAGCGTGCGACGTTTGATCATATCAACCTTGGAAACACTTCCAACACGTATCGTCACCTCGCCTTTAGCTAGTCTCCTTTATTCCGTAGCTTTCATTTCGTGTTACTAATCACTTAGCAACCGAACCGGTATCCAATACCCTCGTGCTACTAGGAGTACTAGTAAAGTACACATCAACATCATGTATATCAAATATACTACTTTCGACTTTGCCAGCCTTCTTATCTACCAGGCATTTAGGGTAGCTCCGCCTCAGTGACCGTTCCCCTCATAACAGAAGCACTTAATCTTGGGTTTGGGTTTAATCTTGGGTCTCTTCATTAGTGCAGCAACTGTTTTGCCGTTTCACGAAGTAACCCTTCCAGCCCTTGCCTTTCTTGAAACTTAGTGGTTTTACTAACCATCAACTATTGATGCTCCTTCTTGACTTCTACTTTCGCAGTGTCAAACATCGCGAATCGCTCAAGGATCATTGTATATATCCTTGACATGTTATATTTCATCACGAAGCTCTCACACCTTGGTGGCAGTGACTTTGGAGAACCATCACTATCTCATCTGGAAGATTAACTCCTAGTTGATTCAAGCGATTGCCGTACTCAGACAATGTGAGCACACGCTCAACGATTGAGGTTTTCTCCTTTACTTCATGGTCAAAGAATCTTGTGGGAGGTCTCATACCTCTTAACAAGGGCACAAGCATGAAGTCACAATTTCATCTCTTTAGAACATCTCTTATGTTCCGTGACGTTTCAAAATGTCTTCGCCGCCTTGCTTCTAAGCCATTAAGTATTTTGCACTGAACTATCGCGTAGTCATCAGAAACGTGTATGTCGGATGTTCACAACATCCACAGACGACGCTCGAGGTGCAGCACACCGAGTGGTGCATTAAGGACATAAGCCTTCTGCGCAGCAACGAGGACAATCCTCAGTTTTACAGACTCAGTCCGGAAAGTTTGCTACTATCAACTTTCAACTAAATTTTCTCTAGGAACATATAAAAACAGTAGAGCTATAGCGCAAGCTACATCGTAATTCGCAAAGACCATTAGACTATGTTCATGACAATTAGTTCAATTAATCATATTACTTAAGAACTCCCACTCAAAAAGTACATCTCTCTAGTCATTTGAGTGGTACATGATCCAAATCCACTATTTCAAGTCCGATCATCACGTGAGTCGAGAATAGTTTCAGTGGTAAGCATATCTATGCTAATCATATCAACTATACGATTCATGCTCGACCTTTCGGTCTCTTGTGTTCCGAGGCCATGTCTGCACATGCTAGGCTCGTCAAGTTTAACCCGAGTGTTCTACGTGTGCAACTGTTTTGCACCCGTTGTATGTGAACATTGAGTCTATCACACCCGATCATCACGTTGTGTCTCGAAACGACGAACTGTCGCAACGGTGCTCAGTTGGGAAGAACACAATTTCATCTTGAAATTTTAGTGAGAGATCACCTCATAATGCTACCATCGTTCTAAGCAAGATAAGGTGCATAAAGGATTAACATCACATGCAATTCATATGTGACATGATATGGCCATCATCATGTGCTTCTTGATCTCCATCACCAAAGCACCGTCACGATCTTATTGTCACCGGCCTCACACCATGATCTCCATCATCATGATCTCCATCAATGTGTCGCCATCAGGGTTGTCGTGCTACTCATGCTATTACTACTAAAGCTACTTCCTAGCAATATAGTAAACGCATCTATAAGCACAAACGTTAGTTTAAAGACAACCCTATGGCTCATGCCGGTTGCCGTACCATCGACGTGCAAGTCGATATTAACTATTACAACATGATCATCTCATACATCCAATATATCACATCACGTCGTTGGCCATATCACATCACAAGCATACCCTGCAAAAACAAGTTAGACGTCCTCTAATTGTTGTTGCATGTTTTACGTGGTTGCCATGGGTATCTAGTAGGATCGCATCTTACTTACGCAAACACCACAATGGAGATGTATGAATTTCTATTTAAACTCTCTCCAAGGACCTCCTCAGTCAAATCCGATTCAACTAAAGTTGGAGAAACCGACACTTGCCAGTCATCTTTGAGCAATGGGGTTGCTCGTAGTGATGAAACCGGTATCTCGTAAGCGTACGAGTAATGTCGGTTCGAGCCGCTTCGATCCAACAATACCGCGGAATGAAGAAAAGACTAAGGAGGGCAGCAAATCGCACATCACCGCCCACCAAAACTTTTGTGTTCTACTTGAGATGACATCTACGCATGAACCTAGCTCATGATGCCACTGTTGGGGAACATCGCAAGGGAAACAAAAAAATTCCTACGCGCACGAAGACCTATCATGGTGATGTCCATCTACGAGAGGGGATTTCTGATCTACGTACCCTTGTAGATCGCACAGCAGGAAACATTAAGAAACGCGGTTGATGTAGTGGGACGTCCTGACATCCCTTGATCTGCTCCGCAAACCGTCCCACGAACCGTCCGCGATCCGTCCCACGATCCGCTCCGATCTAGTGCCGAACGGACGGCACCTCCGCGTTCAGCACACGTACAGCTCGACGATGATCTCGGCCTTCTTGATCCAGCAAGAGAGATGGAGAGGTAGATAAGTTCTCTGGCAGCGTGACGGTGCTCTGGAGGTTGGTGATGATCTATCTCAGCAGGGCTCCGCCCGAGCTCCGCAGAAATATGATCTAGAGGAAAAACCGTGGAGGTATGTGGTCGGGCTGCCGTGGCAAAGTTGTCTCAAATCAGCCCTAATACCTCAGTATATATAGGAGGGAGGGGAAGACACCTACCTTGAGGCTCAAGAGAGCCCCAAGGGGTCGGCCGAAGCAAGGGGGGAGTCCTCCCCTTCCAATCCTAGTCCAATTAGGATTGGAAGGTGGAGTCCTTCTCCACTTTCCCACTTCCCCTTTTTTTCTCTTTGATTTTTCTTCTCTCCTGCGCAAGGGACCTCTTGGGCTTGCCCACCAGCCCACTAAGGGCTGGTGCGGCACCCCTAAGGCCTATGGGCTTCCCCCGGCTGGGCTGCCCCCCCCCCCCCCGGGGTGAACATCCGAAACCCATTCGTCACTCCCGGTACATTCCCGGTAATGCCGAAAACTTTCCGGTAATCAAATGACGTTTCCGGACCATTCCGGAAACCCTCGTGACGTCCATGATCTCATTCAGGACTCCGAACAGCATTTGGTAACCAACCATATAACTCAAATACGCATAAAACATCGTCGAACCTTAAGTGTGCAAACCGTGCGGGTTCGAGAACTATGTAGACATGACCCGAGAGACTCCTCGGTCAATATACAATAGCGGGACCTGGATGGCCATATTGGATCCTACATATTCTTCGAAGATCTTATCGGTTGAAACTCAGTGTCAAGGATTCATATAATCCCGTATGTCATTCCCTTTGTCCTTTGGTATGTTACTTGCCCGAGATTCGATCGTCGGTATCCGCATACCTATTTCAATCTCATTTACCGGCAAGTCTCTTTACTCGTTCTGTAATACAAGATCCCATGACATACACTAATTCACATTGCTTGCAAGGCTTGTGTGTGATGTTGTATTACCGAGTGGGCCCTAAGATACCTCTCCGTCACACGGAGTGACAAATCCCAGTCTTGATCCATACTAACTCAACAGACACCTTCGGAGATACCTGTAGAGCATCTTTATAGTCACCCAGTTACGTTGTGATGTTTGATACACACAAGGCATTCCTCCGGTGCCAGTGACTTATATGATCTCATGGTCATAGGAATAAATACTTGACACGCATAAAACAGTAGCAACAAAATGACACGATCAACATGCTACGTTTATTAGTTTGGGTCTAGTCCATCACATGATTGTCCTAATGATGTGATCCCGTTATCAAGTGACAACACTTGCCTATGGTGAGGAAACCTTGACCATCCTTGATCAACGAGCTAGTCAACTAGAGGCTTACTAGGGACAGTGTTTTGTCTATGTATCCACACAAGTATTGTGTTTCCAATCAATACAATTATAGCATGGATTATAAACGATTATCATGAACAAATAAATATAATAATAACTAATTTATTATTGCCTCTAGGGCATATTTCCAACAGGTGGCCCCTCTTGCTCCGTTCTGTGGCCTATTACTTCTCAAATATTCAATGAACCCTAAATATCATCGCCAAAAACTTTTTACACCGTCGCAAGTTTCTGTTCCATGGAGACCCCATCTCGAGCTTCGTTTTGGCACCCTACCGAAGGGGGATCAATCACAGAGGCACTCTTCATCAACCTTGTTGCCCTCGTAATGATGTGTGAGTAATTCACCACACAACTATGTGTCAGTAATTAGATGGCTATCTCTCTCTTGATCTTCAATACATATCATCGCATCTTTGCTTTAATCTATCTGATGTAATTATTTTGTATGGTGTGTTTGTTGGGATCCGATGAATTGTAGGTTTATGTTCATATTATTCATGAAAACTATTTCAGTCTTCTCTGAGTTTTATGATTCTTATCTGCGTGATCATCATAGCTTTGTAATTCTATCTGATCTATTAAATTGATTTGGCCAAGTAGTTTGGTATTTCTACAGTGAGTGGGGTGTGTTGTAGTGGGTTCAAACTGGCGAGTTTCTATATCCCAGTGATAGAATGGGACAAGTTGCGTCTTTGAGTTGCCACCACTAAGGATAAAATGATGGGGTTTATTCATATCGGTTGAGTTTACTTTGTCTACACCATGTCATCATTCTCCAAGCATTACTCTGTTTTACTTAATACTCTAGATGCATACTGGATAGCGGTCGATTGTAGACAAATAGTAGTTGGTGCAGGAAGGAGTCGGCCTATTTGCTTATAGATGTGATGCCTATATACACATGACCGTTGTCGTGAAAATAACATAACTTTCCACTGTTTTAACAATTGCCCAACAGTAATTTGTTTACCCACCATATTTTGCTTTCATGAGAGATGCTACTAGAGAACACTATGGCCCCCGGGTCTATTCACTTATATATTCAAAAAACTTATAATTTTCCCGCTGCTATTATTTGTCTTTTATTTCACTTTGCAAGTTACAATTATCTGCACACCTCATTTTCTTGCAAATAATGAGATCAAGGGGATTGATAACCATGTTCCCTATGTTGGGTGCAAGTTGTTTGCTCTTTTATGTGTAGCCGTTGCAGACGGTTGAGGATTGATATTCCTATTGGTTCAATAAACCTTGGTTTCTTAATCGAGGGAAATAATTACTCGCATTGTGCTGCGACTACCCATTCCTCTTCATGAAAACCCAACCCACATCACAAGTATCATCCCCGTATCTCGTTCTCGAGACACTACCAGATGAACACGACGCACGGTGGCCTGATAGATATCCCCCAAGTTGCTCCGGGGTGGCCCCACAAGTGATCTATTTTGGACCAGCACCATCAGAACTAGCCCCCTTTATTATGTGATTAAATTAACGAGGGGCCGACCCTCTATGAACTAATAAGGTGATCGGTATTATTATGTTGGGTAAATTTTAGTACCAGTGTTGCACCTTGCCGGAAGAATTTTATCCCAAAACTAAAATCAAGGGGGTCCCCATAACAACCTCGAGCATGTTAGGAGCACTCAATATGGAACATAACACTGGTAAATGGAAGTAGGACGACAGTGAGTGAACAAAACACCGAGCAAAAGGCCAGGTGAGGGAGTCCGGGAGTAAGGGGTCCTCCGACTACCGACATATTTCATCGGGCCGGACTTGTGGGCTACTTTGGGCAACCAATGACATATACCAGGAAGATTCCACAAGACTTGGTGATCAAGACAAGGACTCTTCTCCGCCAATGTAGCCGACTAGGACTCTTGTTATCCTAGGCGTCCAGTGTGTTATATAAGCCGAGGACAGGCTAGTTGATTGATATTCATTAGACACAACGTCTACATCATTAGGGTTTAGACCACGACATACGATATCGAGGTAGATCAACTGTGTACTCGATACTTCATCATCAATGTCAACAAAAGCCAGACATAGGGTTTTACCTCCATCAAGAGGGCCCGAACCTAGGTAACATCGTCTCCTTCATCCCTTGTCACCCATCGATCCAAGGTCCACAGTTTGGGACCCCTACCCGAGATCCACCGGTTTTGACACCAACATTGGTGCTTTCATTAAGAGTTCTATTGTGGGATCGTCGAAGGATTGATGGCTCATTTGCAGAATGCATTTTTTTCTGGATGGTGAACTTGTGTTCATCGTCCCCGCTTCCTCGAGCTTCCATTTAACGACTGCTTTGGTAGAATAGTGTGTTATTGTGTCAACAACAACCCTGCAAAATTTCGTCGCGTTCCGATGGAGGAATCTTTGGCGATCTCCAATATACTGGAATCCGGATGAGTTTAGGGCGAGGGGTCCACTATCCAGCTCGGACATCCATTGGAAAATCCCATCGTTCATCGGATGCGAAATTCCTTTATCGACCACCACTAAAATTTTAGCCCGATCCGACTGTCCAAACTCCGGGAAACATCTGATGAGTACAACCAGTTTCTCATCTGTTTTCTTCGCGAAAACGAATCTGACACAAGTTCATATTTCTTCATGCACGGGCTTTTAGATATCTTTTTTGAAGGAATTTTTTAAGGTATCATCTTTTGTTCTAAAACACATGCCCTTAAATTTTGAGAATTTTCCAAGTCAATCTTCACCATTACGTTCGGGTCAAACCAGTCTGACAACGTTACTCCATGGCTGCCGACCTGCACTAGACAAATCATCGCCTCATCGAGCCGAGGTCAATCTCATCGGATCAACACCTCGATGATCCGACCAAGAGTTTTGCATCGCAAGGGCCAAATAATTTCCGGATAGTCTAGTCGACCATGGCTTGCATGGGTCAGGCACGCGGTTTCTTAATCAAGCCAACATTGACTGCGCCACAAATTCCGACCTGCGTTGGCATCACCGCGCCGTCGCTTCTTCAAGACAGCATTCAACATGCTGACTGGCTTCGACACGTCGGCTGGCATGGGGGCTCTAGCACCACCTTACCAAACTTCTACGTCACCACGGCTAGACCGTTGGCTTCGACATCTCTTCATCAACCTTCTGTGAGGACTTCGGCGTCATCAACCGACCGACTTCATCAGCTCGGCTGGACTCGAGGACTTGCTTTGCCACATCAATCGTGCTGCATTGCGACTTTATCAAGGCGAGCTCTTCGCGATATTCCCAGGCTACATTTTTATAATTATTTAATTCACTTAAGTTATATAAGTAGAAGATTTTTATTATTGTTTGATATTACTTTTGGCTTGCACTATTTGATGTGCATAGGTGATCAGCTCCAACCGTGTTAGACAGTCACCTCGACGCGCCTACGTCGTCATCACACCGCCATCAACCAAATTGCATCGTCGACATGGTCAACTAATGTGGAGGCTTCGCCATCACACTGCTTTACTACTTCATCTCCTCGGCTAGACTACGAGCTTCGCCTCGGCCTTTCCGAAGTGCTATATTCTCACTTTATCAAGCCGAGGTCTTCATCGGCTACCTCGTGACCGGCTTAGGGGCTGGGACCTTGTCCTGCCTTAGCTTGAACAACGTCACACCGAGAAAATTAACCAGCTAAGTCACTTTCACGCTTGACTTTTTTAATTTTTATTTTTAGTTCGTTTCGGCCAAGCATTATATTTGTGTTAAACAAAAAAGCGTTGTTTGTTAAAAACACATCCTTTACCCACGTTAACTTGGGTCTCTTAAAATTATTTGAGCCATTTTATGAATAAATGTTTTTCTTCTTGGTCGTTGCAAAGTCTTTTTCTAGTACTCCTTTTTTGACACTAGTGTGTGGTCAATAGTTAGATAGCCTGGTTTCTTTCTAAAGCCGCTTGAGTTTAGTTCGCTAAACATGCCTCAGAGGAACACTCCGCCTTCGGGATATGGAGGTTGAAGGCAAAGTCTAAGCCGCTTGAAGTATGGAGATCGGATGTATCATGTCCGAAGCTCATATTAATTTTAAAAACCAAAATTTGCACTGGCACCAAAAAAATTGATTTAATTAAGACGTCATATCCGTACATATTGTTTTTTGTTTTTCGAGCTTATGAAACTTTTAACCTCTTAGGAGGAGGGATATCCTCTTCATTGAGCTTCCCTACATAATAATTCAGCTGGGGAAATGTTGATCGACCTGCAGTTCGGCATTTCCCTGCCAACCTGCACCTTAGTTTCTTAGTTATTGCTTTAAATGCATCAGTTTCAAATTGTGTCTTCGGTCAATAGTTCGGTTTCCCGGCTCCTATGATTGCCTCCTATATTCCGCTTTGTTCGGCTAGGTGTCCAAAGGGAGAACCACTATGATTGTACTTCCGATTTGACTGGTCAAGTACGTGAGTGGAGAAAGCCAAAAACTGACTGTCACAATGAGCGCAAACTGGTTAGCGACCTGATGACTCTATCAAACTATAGACCGAGAGAGGTTACCCCGTGGACCTTACATAAAATTGGCCGAAGTGTTAACGGCTTACCCTAGCTGAGGCCGAACACTAACCGGGGGCAAATAACCCTCCTCACTACTTAGATGCTCCTATGACTATGTGCAAGTTATAAAGCCTGAATATTCGATTGCTTCATTTCCACTACACAACCACCTCCGGTCACCGAGACGTCGGCTAAGGGTTGTCTTGTTAGTACGAAAACTCCCTGTGTAGTATCTACAAAGAGGTGGAAGCCGATGATGGGCCACTTTCAGATTATAAACAGCCACAATGGAGTCAAAATAGCATATAGCATAAAAGCATTTGTATTTAGTATGCGAGTGCTGCCTTCCGTAATAATCGTTATAAAGCCACAAATATGCATCAATTTGACTTAAGATTTTTGCCAAGCTGGGTTGCCTGGGTCCTGTGCTTACCCCCTACGTTCTGAATTGTTCGGCTAGGGGGTAAAGGGGTCACCTCTGTGATTGTCAGTTCTGGGTCATCCGGTTAGTATCTCAAACAGATTGAAACTAGAAGCTAGCCATCTTAAGAATATAATTGGTTGGCAACGATGGAAGTGAAAATTTCGGTTCATTAAAGACCACAGAGTTTGGGAACATTCCCCGAACTAAATCCTCAATATTTTCCTCCCACCTTGATCAGAGTTGAGGTTTCAAGATCATGGTCAAACATGATATCCTGGGAAAAGGAACTTATAAATAAACTATTTTTTTGAGAAGACATTTTTACGTTAAATAAGTAATCTCTCTGTGTACCTTTGTTTATAAAACCGCATGGCAGGATTGCCTTGTTTGCAACAAATCTTTGCCCTTATAAAGGCTTTGTAGATTAGTACAAACACTCCTCGACTAATGGCCGAGGAGGTTCAAGCCGATGGTCGGTCAACAAAGTGTTGTACAATGCGGGTACGAGCATTAATGATGTATAGTAGTTGGATACATAGAATCATTACACTTAAATTCTGTCAAACATAACAACCTTTTTGTCAAACAAATAAGATCCTTAATTTGACCACCTGTGCCCAAATTAAGGCTCGAGGACTACTCCATTGCATATTCAATGCAGCAAATTCAAAGTGCAATACAGTTTCAGAGGAGATTCAATCCTCAGGTCGGTCGACTACACCCAACCTGAGTCTCGGAGGCAACAACACACCTAAAAAGAAAGTTGATTTAGTTCAGAACGAGACAGGACATCCTGTTGTTCGCAGTGTTCCACGTGGTGATTCTTCTCGAATAATTTTTTCCAACCTATAGTTCGTCATCTTCCCTACCGAGCTCCACCTCGGTGTTGTCAAAACACACTTAATGGATGAAATAGTTCCCAAGGAGATACGATCCTAGGGTCGATCATGTTGCTCAACACAAGTCTCGGGGGCTACTAGCTATATAGCTCGTCAGAGAATAAATTACACCAACCGGGAAATCTTTTTTGACCTGCAGTTCAGCATCTTTCCTACCAATATGCACCTTGGCACTGTCAAAACATGCACAACAAATGAAAAATAGTTTTTGAGGAGATTACAATCCTCAGGTCGGTCGGCTGCACCCAACCTGAGTCTTGGGGGCTACTGCACATCGCGTTTTTATTCCTAAAGTATGCTGCCGAGTAAGGACTTGGTCCTCAGCCTGACTACGCAAATCGACCTGAGTCTCGAGGGCTACTAGGATCGGCGGTTTTATTTTTCTCCTTGAGGTGCATATCGGGCTTTAGATCGACACACACCTTGAAGGCTGGTGGCTATGCATCTGAGTAGTAAATAAATTACACCAATCAGAAATAAATTCCGCACAAAATAGCCCGAGACCGAGGTGTTCCACCACGTAGGAAGCAATCTGGCATATAGTTCGGATGTGAATGGCTGGCTCCATAGAAGACTATTACGACATTTAAGCTTAAATGAATTCCTTCAAATTTTCACAAGCCGAGATAATCTATGACACCTTGGATGCCGACCAGCGTTGGAGCTCTCCTACAAAAAGACACCTCAGATACAGTTCGACGTTGGAGCTCGGACGCAAGAAGACAATGCCACACGGGAAACATTTCAAATCCGAGATGTGGCATGGAAAATTGCAAAGCATTAATAAAGGCCGATAACTTAAAGGGGCTCCTCGGATACCCAATGTGTGAAACTCTTCGAATTCACCCTGGTGTTCCTCAAGATCAGAGATGGGAAGATTTGTTGAACCACTTTTCAAGACCGACAACCGAAGACGAAGAACAGTTTGGAAGAACCGAGGAGCGTCCCCAAGTTGAAGACCAATGATCAGAAATCAGGAAGTCATCGGTGCCCGAACTGGTGTTGTCCGAACATAAATGGGAGAAGAACTTGTCCTACAAGCCGAAGACTTTGGACGAGTGACGCTAAGGATCAAGACTACGACATTGGCGGCCAGCTCGGGGAGTCATGACTGAGTCCGGGACAGGTCCTCGGACCGCCGGCCTATTTCTATGAGCCGGACTCCTCGGCTACTTCGGGCAGCCGATGACATATACGAGGAAGATTCCACAAGACTTGGTGATCAAAACAAGGACTCCTCTCCACCAACATAGCCGACTAGGACTCTTGTTATCCTAGGCCTCAGGTGTGTTATGTAAGTCGAGGCTAGGCTAGTTGATAGATATTCATTAGACACAACCTCTACGTCATTCGGGTTTGGACCACAACATACGATCTTAAGGTAGATAAACTCTGTACTCGATACTTCAACATCAATATTAACAAAAGAAGGACGTAGGGTTTTACCTCCACCAAGAGGTCCCGAACCTCGGTAAACATCGTCTCCTACGTCCCTTGTTACCCATCGAACCAAGATCCACAGTTTGGACCCCCTACTCGATATCAGCCGGGTTTGACACGGACACCAGGACTTCCATCTTTACCAAGTGTATAGGTGCATTAAATTAATTAGGAAGAATACTGTGATATCTCAAAATATCCATGTTATCACATGGAAGAACCTACACATGCAACTAGCAATGCTATAAGAAGGGTTGAGCAAGCGGTAACATAGCCAAACAACAGTTTGCTGGGAGGTGGAGGGTTAGAGGCTTATCATTGCATTTTTTGGAGGCGTGAAAAATAAGTCATAGGAAGAGAGACATAGCGATAGAAACGAGGCAACTAGCATGACAATGATAGTAGTGGTAATCAGGGAAATGGTAATCTTTCCTGAGATCTCACTTGGAGGAAATACGTATTCATGAAGTAGACGAACGGGCATAGTCAAACGAATCCTCACACTCTGAAATGCTTTCGGAATTCTATCGAGAAGAAGCAATCCGGAAAAAACAAATTACACGGTAAACACTACAACATATTTATGACATGATGCACAATAAAATATGCATGCATTTCCTATTTAAATACACAAGGCATGACAATTACAACAATCAAATATTACACATTAAGTGGAGTTCAGCATGCAACAAGTTGCATATTAACAAATCTCCACATTGAATTCTTGAGTTCACTTCCATTGAGTTACCCAACAAGTTTAAATGATTTTAAAAATGTAAAGAGGTGAAGCATAATTAAACTATTTACTAGGCATTTTAAATGAGGTCAGAAAAAACTTATATTATTTCTGAAACGACTCCATATGAAAACTTTGAATTTGGCCTAGATCTTCAGTAACATTATTTTTGATTTATTAAACTGGAATACAAAATGCACCATATGAATCTAGTCATCATTCTAGTCGACTTATATATATAGATTATTTAAACTGGAGCTACGGCCTAAAAGATATGACCAACACAAGATAAATATGTCATGAATGCAAAATGCATGAAAACGATAACCACTATTGAGGTGATTCGGTGATGTATAGGACCGGCAAGGCCCCCTTTGCTATGATTCTACACGGACTATGGGTGCACAAAGAACATCACGATAGCTCCATGCACGGTGGTTTATGACACTTATGTTTCGAATTGGTACGAATTTTGGAGTGATTCTTTGTTGCACGTTGAGGGATGATTATATTATTATATTATGTTAGCATTGTTGAGAGATTGCACTAGTGAAAGTATGAACCTTAGGCCTTATTTCCAAGCATTTATATGATATATTTCTCTCTTTTTTACACTTGCTACCTTGCTTTTTTTATATTTTCATATTACAAAAACCTATATCTATCATGCATATTGCACTTGTATCACCATCTCTTCGCCGAACTAGTGCACCTATACAATTGGCCATTATATTGGGTGTGTTGGGGACAAAAGAGATTTTATTTAGTTGATTGCAGGGTTGTTTGAGACAGACCATCTTCATCCTACACCTCACATGGATTGATATACCTTAGGTCATCCACTTGAGGGAAATGTGTTATTGTCCTACAAAACTCCACACTTGGGGGCCCAACAACGTCTACAAGAATAAAGTTGCATAGTAGACATCACAACAAGGCATGTAGAATGAATAGCTATTCAACTTTCCAAAGGTAGCCATGGACCTCCTCTTATAGTCCAAGGGGTTAGCACAGTGGCTAAAACAATATGCACGATAGCTGTCAAACCTACTGAGAGGAGCCATAGTGGGAAATACCTAATTCCCATAGATTGGGTCAGGCACGTTAAATGCACCGTGAGGCGGCGCGCTGGCAACGTTCCCCGGTAAGGATTGCCTCTCCTTCTGTGTTGTTCACCCAGCTATCTTTTATTAACATGAGACACCGCGGGATGGGTGTCATTAAAGCTGTTGCAGGTCTGTGACTGTTGCCGGAGGCCTCTTACTAGACCCACCTAACCGCTTGTCGGCTCGACACCTCATTGATATTGACAATCATCCTAATGAAGTGGAGCGATGGAGATCTAGAGGAGTCCTGTTGGGCGTGGTGGCTGTCAGCTATTCTCCCCCCCCAGCAAGGTGGCTTGCACGAGCCTTGTTCCTCGCCTTGTTTGCTATTTCTTCAAGGCTGATGTCGTCCGGCATGGTCTTGCCAGCCCAAGAGGCCTCTGTTGCATGTGTACGAATTTGGGTACTAATGGGCTTGTTTGTTAGTACATCGATAGTCACAAACATTTCTAATCATGGATGCAACAAGATATTCTGAAACTACATGAAATTCTAAGCAAGTTGCACGTACATCATGTTAAAAATGGAGTCGATGTTCAACAATAACAACCAACAAAAGTTTTCGTTATAATATGTCCAAAACAATAGCATAGCAATTTGTACACATCAAAACAACAAGCTACAAGAACCTGAAATGCTAAAACACGACATGGGGCGGTAATATGTTATATGCATCTCATTTCATCAAAATGAATCATGGTGAAAAGAGACATCGATTAATTGTTAGGATGCTCATAACATGTCTAGAAAATATAGCACATTAGGTGTAACAGCCCGGAACTGACTTTCCAGAAGATTCCCTTTTTATTCCATTGTCGTCATGTGGTTCGTTTGTTTGTTACATTCATCATAGCATCATGCGCATCATCTGCATTGAATCGGCACTACGTTGCCGTCATTTTCCAAAACTTGCATCCATTATTAGTTGTCGGTTCTCTCTGTTCGTGTCGTTGACAGTTTCTAGACCAACCACAAGCGCATGCGCCACCGGCATTGATAAGTATTGTTTCTAAAAGTGTGTATAAAACATTCTTGGAATGGGTTGAAACTTAACTTGCGGTCTTGGTTTATTGTAGGTAGACCGTCTACCATATTTCATCGCATTCGGAGTCCATTTGATACCCGAATCACTAAACTTATAGCAACATTATAGTTGGATATTATCTCACGTTTTTGTAAACTAAAACCTATGGTCGGGTTGCCCGTCTTCCCTCTCTTCTCCACCTAGCCCCTCTACACATTACACAGACCCCTCACGTGCGTCTGATAGCTTCACTCAAACCAAAACATACGGTCATGATCGTTGGGTCCGGACCAACCCGTAATACCCCAAACCATCATTGGGTTTTCAATTGACCTTCCTAATCTATTTATTTTGAACGTCGGATCTAAATGGGAGGTCTCTAATTAACCGTATTTGAATACCCTTATTTGTAGCCACACATACTCCTAATTTTCAACGCCACCGCCACCACGTGTCCCATCTCCATCCTCGTCTCCCCCCAGTGACCAACGAGGCAGCCCCCTAGATCCTCCCGCAGCCTTACCCTGCTCCACCTCCAGATCGAGCGGGAGAGCTCGATCCACCAGTGCCTCTCCTATCTCCTTCGCTTTCCCTCCTCCTCTGCTCTAGCCCCCAACAGCCGCCGCATGGAGGAGCTCCGCAGTGCTCCTCCTCCATGCCCAATCCTGAGGGAATGGAGATCCTCCTCACCTCCCTGGAGCTCTGTGCCACCCCAGGAGTGGCCAACTCCCGACAGCCCCGACACTATCACCCCAACGCCGCAAACCTCCAGATCCACACCCACCTTCGTCCATGGCAACAGGAGCAAGCCGCAGCAGCGCAGCCCGTCCGAGCTACCGGTCGTGCGCCACCTACCCAGCCGCGCTACTCCTCCCGCAAGCATTCGCCTCTTTGCTCCTCCGGCGACCGGTTGCCGTCGTTGGCTCCTCCACCTCGCCAACCAAAACGCCATCCGTCCTGTCCCTGCCTCTAACATTGGCTGGATCCGAGCGATTTTGTTGTCCGCTGCTTCGATCCACGAGGTTAGCGTCGCCCTTCTCTCTGGAGACCCGTGCTGTCGTCGCCTGCATTGGTTGTGTGCAGCAACCGATGCTTGCTTTATCCAGCCACTTTCGGCTCTCCTCAAGCTCGTGTCGGTGACTTGGACAACCCCGATGGGAACCACTTTGGGTTCCGCCCCGCGTAGTTCGACCAGTCCATTTCGATCAAGCCCAGTTCAACCACATAGCCAAGTCCCAAACCATCTCCGAGCCCGAATGACTATACGACCACTTCTAGTGTTCCGGTGCATTTCGTCAAGTTCCTCGCCCACGACCATAAAAATCTACGGAACGAGTACGACCACCACCAGGATGCACCAAATAAATCTATGATCATCGTCGAAGACCGACAAGTGTACGCCTACCGACGCCAAGACCGCGTGTACCACTACCTTCGCTGAGTACGACTACTTCCCAAGACGACCCGCAATCGATGTTGCATCAAACTCGATCCGCTCCGAGATGCATGCTTCAAATATATACCACCGAGACAATGCACGTGGATGAATACATTGTTATATAAGATGTGATGTTGTTTGTTTTGTAGATGCCATGCTAGTTGCAGGTACCTCCATATTCATGCCTCTAGCAAATGGGAATTTGGTAACCGGGATCACCCCATCATTCGTTGGAATGACATAGTCTTGCGTACAACACGTTGGTACTGGTATCTCATCGAGTTATTGGAACCCGAACATTGTCGTGACATTGTTTTCTTTTCGCCACTATGACACCCAAATTTGTCCATCGTGATGACACATGCTTCATATCTTTGATTCCAACGTTTTCATAAAATTGCATGCAACTTGAATATGTCATCTGCATCCATGTTAAAACATTTAATTGAGGTTTGCGTTAAAAAAAATCCTAATGCCAGGCTAAAATAGTTGATTGCATAACTAAATAACTGTAACTCCGAATCAAATGTTTTACATATGTAACTTTACTAGAAAATGTGTAGAATAACATGGTGCACTTTATTTTCATGTTTAATAAATATAAAATTATTATTAGTTCAGATATGGACCAATTTTGAAATTAACATATGACGTCGTTTCACAAATACTATAAGTTGTTTTCGACCTCATTTAAAATGCCTAAATAATTAGTTTATTTATGCTTCACCTCTTACGATGGTGAACAAGATTTAAAACGATTGTTTAGATAAAAATAACATTAATCGTATTTCTCTTAAATATGGAGGGTTATAATTTTGTTATATGTATGTTCTCCTTCTCCATTTAAAATTGCTTAATTCCATCTTCACCTTATGCCATGACCACCCATGTTAAACAATATTTATTATTGATGAATAGAATAAATGAGAGTGAACTAAATGTTCTAAATGTGGAGTTTCATCAATATCTAACTCATCGCATATTGAGCTTCACTTAATGTGTAGAAGTTGATTGTGGCGCTTTTCCATGTCTTGTATAATCGTATGGACATGCATCATATCGTTTGTGCATCATGTCATGCATATGTTGTGGTGTTTATTGTGTGCTGACTGCTATTTCCGGATTGTTTCTTCTTGGTAGAGTTCTAAAAGTGTTTCAGAGTGAGGATTCGTTCGAGTACGTTGGTTTGTCTACTTTACAGATTCGTTCTTCTTCCAAACGGGATCTCACGCAAGATGGTCATTTCCCTAGATACCACTACTATTAGTACTATGCTAGTTGTCTCGTTTCTATGGTTATGTATCATTACCTACCACTTAAATGTCGAGCCTTCCAACATTGCCATAAAAAGCCTCTAACCCCCTCCACATCCAAGCAAACTTTTGTTTGGCTATATTACCGCTTGCTCAACTGTAACACCCTCAAATTTTGAATTTGGGTTTTTCTGATTTAATTTATTTTTAAAGAGAATCTCCAAAAAAATTATGAAAACATCTTTTGGAATCTTCTTAAAAATCCTTTCTTGAGTAAAATTCTTTTGAGTTTTCCTTGGCAGCATTTCTGGTTTGGCAAGAGGTTTGCAAAAATTCTTCTTGTTAAAATTTTCTTTTGTAGAATTCCTCTCTCCTTCTTTTAAAAACTATAAGTAGGTTATGTCCCAATTTTTGTTAATGAAGATCTACACCAAAATTCTTCCATCTCACTCTTTCATTGATTTCTTGCCTAGGTTCCCCTCTATCCTCATGGCATCTTTTAAAAGAAGATTCTTAAAGTTTTGGGGTGATTTACCAATTGTTCCTATTCAAAAATGACCTAAAGTAATTTCTGTAACCAGTTTTGGCCCCCAAAATTTTACAAAGGAACTAATAGTTTCCTTTGGTTTCTAACCACAAGTTCCCTATCCATTGTTTCCCTAGGTACCCTCAAACTATTACACCAAAAATCTTCTCGTTGCCAATTCAAATTTTACAAATTCTGTTGGACAAAAGTTTGGACCAGATTTTCTATTTTTGTTAAAAACCTATCTCCGCCATCTTCAAAAATTCTGAAAATTTGCACGCAGCTTCTAGAGCCAAAGAGAGATCCCTCCAAAAAAATCAGACTCAAACTCATTTTCCTCGTGCCTGAATCATTTCGTCGAGCAGGTGGGATGCACTGCTGTGTGGAGGACGAGTTGCAGCATCAATCTCGCTAGTGCCTGCTCTGGCGGCTTGTGCATGGTGCTTGAGGGGGTTATACTTAAGGGGTAGGCCTACGGACCCGTTTCCATAGGGCCCACCTAAGTACCTGTAAGGACGTCAGTGTCCTACAAGTCATCGTGATAATCTCAACCGCACTCGGTCATTATCCTCTCACTCGGTCACTTGAGGTCACTCGGTCTGCTTTGCGGCAATCGGGCACTCCCAGCACTCGTTCCACAACAAGGCAGTGACAATGAAGGGACTGCAATGGTCAAGGACTTAAACATGTGTGTGAAGGCCCATGAAGACCCGTTTTACCAGTAACGCGGGGGATTAAAGCTGCTTTTACTTGTAACTTCCCTCTTTATTATCATTTATTGCCTTGTAATGGTACTCGGCCGGTCGTGGCAGCCACTATATAAGCCACTCCTGGGCACCGGCTCAAGTGTTCAACACTTCTAATCTTTTACACCCCATAAGAAAACACCAGCCTTAGGGCTCGAGGCGTAGGGTTATTACCACTTTTGAGTGGAGCGTGAACTCATAAATCCGAGTGCATACACTGCCCCTAGCTAGACTTTGCCCCATAGTTCGTACCCCTAGTACTATTGTCAGGACCATTCCCACAACAGTTGGCGTCGACCGTGGGGCTGCGCTTCTAGCAAATTCAGCACGGTTGGAGATTTTCCACACTTTCATCGTCATGATGACACTCAGCTTCGTCATCGACGATTCGGCATGGCTGCAAGATGCGCACTGGACACCGACGCCCTCCCCGTGCGAGGTTCGTCACACTTCAACGCAGTAGCGCACAGAGTCCTGACCCGGCAGCCATCGGTGTTGTATCATTTGGCATCGCCACGACCCGTTGCCATTCGCCGCAAGCGTTCTGGGCGCTCGCGGATGCAGCAATGGATCAAGCATGTTATGGCCAATCAGGCCATCGCCGCATAGGTGGTCGTGCTCAATTCTAATAAGCCTACCATCAGCCTCTTCCCTTGGTCGAGTGAGGAGTCATTCGGCGACTCCGACTGCGACAAGAGCAGGGGTGCAATCGAGATTGTGTGGGCCGACACCAACAGGGGAAACATCCCTGACCACGTCACCGAGAACTCTATCGGGCGTGATGGCAGGGAGCGTCATCATGGCGACGGCAACCACCACATTCCGTAGCTGCTCACCGAGAAGCAGCGTGAAGAGCTACGGCGGAGGAGCGACCAGGTCCTTCACACCCCCATCATTGGGAATACCTCAGAGGAGATCGCGTTGGAAAATGTGCGACTGACCAACCTGGCCAAACATGAGCGCCTTGAACGGCTCCAGCGTTCACTCGATGCTCGGGCCGCGAGAGACCAACCGAGCTCTAGTCGCAGGTAGTTGTTTCTGAACGACCGCGCGTGCCACATCGAGGTGATGCGAACTCCTCTGCTAAATCTTGCCACCGCCAATCGGATCGCTGATTACATTCACCTGAGTGATAGCGCGGCCGGGGAAGGCATTCGAAAGATCCAAGCTCTGCTGAAGACGGCCCTTCAAGAAAACTCTGTAGCGTCGCAGTCGCAACACCACATTCATAGCAAATCTGTCCAGGTGGATACCATGCAGTCGGCCCATAGCCCGCACGTGCACAGACAACTCCCATGGTCTCCACCTCTTCTGAGAGGCCCGCAGGGAGACTAGAGGCAAGGTCATTAGGACCGAAGCAGGTCACCCCCTCAGGGGAGTGGCTCACTCGGTCATCATCCTCACGACTGCAGGCCAAGCCCCAATCGGCAGCAGGGTCACGAGGGCGGTGATTACCGGGCCCCCGAGTTGAACGCTCGATCCATCATCACGTAGGAGGTGATTGATCAATCACGAGCAGGTTGGGGGGGGGGGGTTTCCAGCCTCAAGTGCTTCAGTAGGCACATCCGAGAGGCCGAAATCCCCTCCAACTATCGGCTGGCTACGGGGATCGGCAAATTTAATGGTGAGTCGAACCGGAGACCTGGCTGTAAGTCTACCAAGTGGCCATCCAAGTAGGCGACGAGGACGACTACGTCGCGATGAAGCACATGACCCTCATGTTGGAGGGGTCCATGAGGGCGTGGCTCAACCAGCTACCCTCCAGCAGCATCAACTGGTGGGGTGACCTCGCCCGAGTGTTCGTCAAGACGTTCGAGGGCACATACAAATGCCCAGGCGGACTGACGGAGCTGCAACACTACGTCCAAAAGCCCAATGAAACTCTCCGGGAGTACATTCAGTGGTGGACCACCCTCCACAACACCGGTTAGAACGTCATTGAGCACCAGGCCATGTGTGCTTCCAAAGCGGGCACTGAGTATCCAGAACTTATCCTCAAGTTCTGTCGATCGGGAGACGTGTCTCTCGGTAGGGCTATGGAGATCGCCAATCGGTACGCGAATGGCGAGGAAGAAGACCGCCTACGGAGTGGCAAAGGCCGAGCTAGGGAGGCCCCTCAGCCGGGCAATGCTGGGAAGAAACAAAAGTGAAAAGGCGACACATCGGGTAAAGCCGATGTAGCTGCCGTCCAAGGACATGGCCAAGGGAAATCCAAGAAGAAGAAGGATTTGGCTGGCAAGAAGAATGTCGAGTCGAAGAGAAATCTGCTAGACCAGCCATGTCCAATCCATTCTCGCAAAGACGAGGAAGGGGAGACTATCCCTGCCAACCACATGGCTCTCGAATGCCGACTGCTCCATATGGAGATGGGCGACAGGCCTCAGGAGACAAGGATGAGGACGAGCCTGCGGATGCCTTCGAGTATTCTAACATTCAGGTGACCCTCATGATCTTCGCCGACGTGGAGAGCAGGAGCCGATTGAAAGTTATACCCCGACTAGGCAAAATCGCCCATCACCTTCGACCAGTCTGATCATCCAGCCAGCATAGGCACCCCCGTGAGGCAGGTTCGGGTGGTCGACCCTGCAGTCAACGGATTCTGACTACGTAAACTCCTTGTGGATGGAGGCAGTTGCCTCAACATCATATACGTGGGCACTTTAAAGGCCATGGACATCCTGTTGTCTCAGCTGAGCAAGAGCAACATGAAGTTCCACGGGGTCATCCCCGAGAATAAAGCAGAGTCATTCGGTCAGGTCATTCTGAGCATAATATTCCGCAACGAGAATTGTTTTGCAAGGAGAGGTTGACCTTCAAGGTGGCCGACTTTCGCAGTGCATATCACGCCATGCTGGGTAGGCCCGTGATATCCCACAAGCGTATGGGATCGCATCAGTTTTCGAGGATAGAGTATTCAACCCAAATTTATTGATTCGACTCAAGGGGAAGCGAAAGAATATTCTCAAGTATTAGCAGTTGAGTTGTCAATTGAACCACACCTGAAAGATTAGTGTCTGCAAGCAAAGTATCAGTAGCAAGGTAGTATGATAGCAACGGTGCCAGAAATAATCCTTGGTTGACGGGATGTTAGTACCGCTTACCTAGCCTCGGCAACGGTGCCAACAAAGTCTTGCAACAAGTAACACCGGAGTAGCAAGGAATAGTAGTAGTAGTAGCAGCAGCAAAGTAACAAGTAACAACAGTAGCAACAGTAGCAACAAAGTGACAGCAACAGCAACAGAGTGGCACAATCCCTCTTGTAGCAAGGGACAAGCCTAGGCAAAGTAACGTAGCGAGGACCAGTAGTAGAAGACTCGTAGGCAGTGGATCGGTGATGGATGAGTGTGACGGATGTGATTCATCATGTAACAACTATAACATGGAGAGATATGTGGCTAGCTCCCTGTGACAGCCCGATGCCAACGTTCTACTGGATTCTCCTTTCCTTTCCGTTCCCGTCGTGTGGGTATTTTTATTTGTTGCATCATCATCGCATCATGCGCATCATCTCCATTGCATCAGCATCTCCGTTGCCGCCAGTTTTTAAAACTTGCATCCGTTGTTAGTTGCCGGTTCTCGTCGTTATCCGTTCTGAGCCGACCGCACACGCACGCGCCGCGGCATCGTAAAAACCCTGTTTTAAAAGTGTGTGTAAAACGTTCTCTGATTGGGTTAAGATTGGACGTGCGGTCTTATTTTAATATAGGTAGGCCGCCTCTCAAGTTTCGTCGCAATCGGAGTCCGTCTGGTACCCGAACGGTCAACCGTAGCGGCACCGTCTTTGGTTATTCGTCGAACGTCTTTCGGTGTTTTAAATCTCGTTGCCGGGCCACCCGTTTTCCCTCTCATCT